>NC_090445.1:39411915-40036915 GCF_031143425.1 Pleurodeles waltl
GAGTTTGTAAAACAGGGAGTACTGAAAGAAGTGTTAAGCAGTCCATGTAATTCACCAATCATGGGACTAATAAAGCCGAGTGGAAAGGTCCGAATCGTGCAGGACTTGAGGAAAATAAATGACATCATAATTAAATGCTGCCCTGTAGTACCGAATCCAGCTGTGATAATGTTTCAAGTCCCTTGCGATGCCGAGTGGTTCTCAGTCATCGACTTGTCACAAGCATTCTTTTCGGTGCCTCTTCATGAGGACAGCCAATTTCTCTTTTGTTTCAAATTCTTAGACAGAGTTTACAGTTGGTGTCGAATTCCTCAAGGGTTTTCTGAGTCACCGTCAATTTTCAATCAGATTCTAAAGAAAGACTTGGAAGCGTTGGAATTGCCATTCGAGTCAACCCTAGTACAGTACATTGATGACTTACTGATTGCATCTAAGACAGAAAGTGGCTGCACAGCCGACACCATTGCTCTACTGAACCATTTGGGAAGGAATGGACACAAAGGGCCTGATTCTAACTTTGGAGGACGGTGTTAAACCGTCCCAAAAGTGGTGGATATACCACCTACCGTATTACGAGTCCATTATATCCTATGGAACTCGTAATACGGTAGGTGGTATATCCGCCACTTTTGGGACGGTTTAATACCGTCCTCCAAAGTTAGAATCAGGCCCAAGGTGTCTCCTTCAAAGTTGCAGTTCTGTCAGAAGAAAGTAAAATACTTGGGTCATCAAATAGAGAAAGGGTCACGGAGAATAATGAAGGAAAGAATAACAAGTGTACTTCAAATGAGTCCACCAAAGACGAGGAGGGAGGTGAGGAAGTTTTTGGGGATGGTGAGCTACTGTCGCCAGTGGATTCCCAACTTCTCAACTCTAGCAAAGCCTTTACTGAAACTGACCCAGAAGGATGCCTTGGATGAAATTGAGCTGAAAGGAGATGAGATGGATGCTTTTATTGAATTGAAAGAATGCATGTGCAGGGCTCCAGCTTTAGGTATGCCTGATTACACAAAGCCTTTCACATTGTTTTGTCATGAACGTGATGCATGTTCTTTGTCTGTCTTGACCCAAGCCCATGGTGGCATAAACAGACCAGTACCTTTTTCAGCTACTTTGGATCCGGTCGCAGCAGCACTGCCAGGGTGTTTGCGCGCCGTAGCAGCAGTTGGTATCAGCCTCACTCAGAGTGAAGGAATAGTGATGGGACACCCATTAACAGTCATGGTCCCTCACTCAGTTGAGATACTTTTGACCCGCTCCCGAACGCAACACATGACTGGAGCAAGACTCACAAGGTATGAAACAATAATTCTGGGCTCACCGAATGTGCAGCTGAAAAGGTGCACTACGTTGAATCCAGCAACCTTGCTTCCCGGTGAAAAGGCTGAAATTGAGAACGCTGAAGACGTCGAGCACGACTGCCTTCAGGTGACTGAATTTTGCACAAAACCCCGACCTGATATTAGGGATACTAAGCTTGATGAAAATGACCATATTATTTTTGTTGATGGTTCATGTCTAAGAGATGGGTTGGGAATTTTGAAAGCAGGATATGCTGTATGTACTGTAACAGGTGTCTTGGAAGCATCCTGGCTTCAAGGAGTCTATTCCGCACAAGTAGCAGAGCTTGTAGCCCTTACAAGAGCATGCCAACTGTCTACATTGATGAAGGTTACCATTTACACTGACAGTCAGTACGGGTTTGGAATTGTGCACGACTTTGGGCAACTATGGTCACAGAGAGGTTTCCTGACCTCTTCAGGGTCCCCAGTGAAAAACGGGGAGAGAATAAGGGAATTGTTACACGCCATTCAGATGCCAGCCGAAATTGCAGTGGTAAAGTGTAGTGCTCATACAAAAGGACAGGACTATGTTTCCCTGGGAAATGCATATGCGGATCAAGTCGCAAGATTTTGTGCCTTGAACTGTATATTGCTCAGGGATGAATGGAATTTGATAAGTGAGCCAGAACTCGAACCAGCTGAAGCATTTGCCTTGAAGGTCGTGGATACAATAGATGAACTAAAAGCATTACAGAATAACGTCAGGGAGGATGAAAGAGTTTCCTGGATTAAGTCACAATGTACAAGGAGACCAGATGAGTTATGGGTTTCAAATGAAGGAAAATTTGTTTTACCAAATAGTCTCTTATCGCAGCTAGCGCGGTTTTATCATGGGCAGGCTCACCTAGGGAGAGATGCCATGATAAGATTGTTCAAAACTGATTGGTTTAACCCCAGATTCCGTCAAGTTGCAGAAGCAGTTTGCCATCGTTGTGTCATTTGTCAGCAGATGAACCCAGGAAAGGGAACGGTTGTGAACGTGAGCCACATTGGCAGGGCGGGTGGCCCGTTCAGCAGAATGCAGATGGACTTTATTGAGATGCCTGTGCATGGAGGTCTGAAGTATGTGTTGGTGATTGTGTGCATTTTTAGTCACTGGATTGAAGCATACCCCACACGTAGAAATGACAGCCTTACAGTTGCAAAACTATTGTTGAGGGAGTTGATACCACGTTTCGGATTACCGATCTCTTTAGAATCAGATAGAGGAAGTCACTTCAATAACGAGGTGATAAAGTTACTTTGCGCAGCGCTGAACATTGAGCAAAAACTGCATTGTAGCTATCGTCCTGAAGCCTCAGGACTGGTGGAACAAATGAATGGTACACTGAAATCAAGAATGGCGAAAATATGTGCATCGACAAATTTGAAATGGCCTGACGCATTGCCTTTGGTGTTAATGTCAATGAGAAACACCCCTGACAGAAAGACTGGATTGTCCCCGCACGAAATTCTCATGGGCAGGGCCATGAGACTTCCTGCAGTTCCCGCAAACGCGCTTTTGAATATTACAGATGATATGGTGTTAGACTACTGCAAAGGTCTGGCTGACGTGGTTCGCTCTTTCTCTCACCAGGTGGAAGCAACCACCTTGTCACTGATCCAAGGTCCAGGACACACACTGAAAGCAGGTGACTGGGTCGTGATAAAGAAGCACGTGAGGAAGTCGTGTCTGGAACCCCGTTGGAAAGGCCCTTTCCAAGTGATCCTGACGACCACTACCGCTGTGAAGTGTGCGGGAGTTCCCAACTGGATTCATGCCAGTCATACAAAGAAGGTGTTGTGTCCCACAGATGAGGAAGTTGAAGCGCTGAAACTGCCAGTACCTGATAACAAAGTGCAGAGCGCTGAGACAGAGCAAAACAGAACTAGAAGCGAACAGGCAGAAATAGAGGAGAGAGAAATATTCTCTGAGGACGAAACAACCGATTCACTTGGGGAAGACCAAGGAGAAACCTCAGACAGCGACGAAGCAGCTGAAGGTAACAAAGAGCCTGAAGCAGCTGAAAGTGACAAAGAGCCTGAAGAAAGTAACGGTGACAAAGGGCTCGAAAAGGGTGAAGAAGCAGGAGAGCCTGATCAGAGGAGGGCTTTCCCAGAAGCAGACGGTACAGAAAAAGAAAAGGAAAACCTGATTGACTCCCCAGAAGGAGGGGACAAGGCAGAACAGAACGAAACTGTTCAAACTTCCTCAGAAGAGATCGCAGGTCCATCAAGTGGACACAGTGCAAAGAGAAGACCAAGTATATCACCAGTAAAAGTAAGGACTAGAGAAACGTTGGACGACAGTGAAGGGCCAAGAGTGAAAGAGAAAAGAAAGGAAGTGTCTGTCGTGGTACCAACATCAAGTGAAGAAAAAGACTTGGCCAAAGAGGAAAGTACCAGTGAGGCAGAATCAAAGAGAGATGCAAAATTGAAAAGGAAAAGGATACCAAACAGGAGATATTCCGGTCCAGAATGGGCATATGTAGTCAATGACGATTGGACCGACGAATTTGTATCTCTTAGCCTCGAGAACGAAGAAGAAGAGATACCAATAGAAAAGAAAAGTTTTATGGACACTATTGACTGAAAAACTGATAAATGACATTGCTTGCTATAATCTAACGTGATACAACCAGCTGAGACATTGCTAAACCGGATGAGACATTTGCTAACTTGATAAGACTTTGATAACCTGATTGACTCTTAAACCCGATTTGAGACAACGTTGCTAACTGATAAAAGACTGAGTTATTGCCGAATTGAGACGAATGCTGCTAACCGATAAGTGACTGGGCTCCTGAAGAAAACTGTGTGAACATTGCGCTCGTTCAGCTTTGTAACTAATTGCTAAATCGTTTCTTTATAGGTGCTTCTAGCTCTCTGATTCTATACAGATCATGACTAAGTACGCTACACAAAACAGTAGAGTGAAATATTGTAAATATGCGTGTATAGGCTTGATAACTGCATGTGTACTAATAATAATGGCAATAGTGCTTGCAACGCGTGGTAAGGGTGAAAATGAGAAAATTGATGCTTCTACTTCTGCTCCTGTTACTGTCACTGAACTAACCGCATTGAAAAGACTAGAATTAGATGAGAGACACTTGCATGATAAGAAGGAACTTTCGTACAATGTTTTCTATCGCCTACTAACAGAATATGTTGAGACTATGGATGCGAAAGATTGTTATGTGTGTACACAGATACCGACATCGGTAACGGAAGGGGTGACTTATCACCACATGCCTCTTACATATGGGATTACATGTAGTTTAGTAACTTCTAGATTTTATGGTCAAACTAACATACAGTATTTTTATTCAAATTATGATGTTACCTTTGCATATGTTCCTATAATAACGCAACTAAGCCAGATTGCTAAAGATTGGGATGCTAAAATAATGAGGGAATTTTTCGAGCCAATGCAACCTTTTGAAACAGCTCACGCTCATAGGGAAAACCTTACATGCTCGCTTTCTGCAGTAGAAATAAGCTTTTTAGATCGCACAGATGATAGAAGGGCACAAATGAATGCGAAATTAGAAAAAGAGCTAAGTAAGAGGACTTCAGTAGACAATTATGCTTTTGCCGCAATAAAAACACAAGGAAAAATAGCTTTAGACGCTTGGCATGTAGGGAAATTTTGTATATATCGTGGTGAATCTTATTATGATAACATTTTCGTGGGAGCGAGTGAATGTAAACATACGTTTATCTTTAAGGCCAAATGGACATTCATGCTGAACGGACTTGAACCTGTCATACCTGGTGTATATTACATTTGTGGGCATAATGCCTATTATCGTCTTCCAAAGGGATGGTGGGGGAGATGTTATTTGGGTATAGTGTTCCCAAAGGTTTATCAACTGGATGACCTATCAGTGATTCCAAAGACGCCTGGATCTCATCGTATCCAGAAAAGAGAGACCGCAGCTGCTGTGGTAGGAGATATATTTGGAGCCATGATTCCTTCATTGGGAGTTGTGTTGAATTCCATCAAAATAAGAAAGTTGTCTACTATAGTGGATAACATGTTGACAAAGTTTTCAGGTGCTATAATCCTGATGGATGCTGAACTTGCAGCAGAAAGAGCTATGACTCTTCAAAACAGGCTTGCCCTAGACATTCTTTTAGCAAAGGATGGCGGCGTTTGCAAAATGCTTGGTGCGCGTCACTGTTGCACGTATATACCAGACAACAGTGTGAAGATTAAAACAATGCTTGCAAATCTAACAAAAGAGAGTGCAGACTTGAAGGAATTGAAAGAACCAGGAGTTTGGGAGAAGGTTGGAAAGGGAGTTGCTTCAGTGGGAAATTGGCTTGGTGGCATTTGGAATGGAATATTAATAAAAATAATACAGGGAATACTAATAGTACTAATTTGCATCTTTGGGATTTGGGGAATAAAGAGGGGAATACTAATGATCATGGCAAGAATTAAGAGAAGGAAGGAAGAGAAAATGATGAAAAGAATGGCAGAAGAATACAAGGCAAGAACAAGGGGAACTAAAAGGCAAAGAGAACTGACAGAATTTTAATGGAATAAAATTTGTGGGAATAGTTTTGTGTGATGACAAATAGTCATCAGAGGAGGGATTGATGACGCAGAAACGAAGGTTTTACATTTATTAGCGCATAAACGTAGTGCCGCAATAATCAAGTGTGACTTTAACCGAACTAATAAAGATTGTACGGGGACAAATGTGCCCTCAGAGTAGTTCGCCAACATTTATAAGCGTGCTTTATATAACGTGATGTATTAGAATTGTACTAATCTGACATAACCGTAAACGTGTGCCATGATTTGCTTGTTTGAAATGTTTTAACTTAGCATAACTTTAGTGGAGGCTTCGGCCTAGTTGCCTTGTCTCACGGTTTAGATGCTCGTGTTTTTCTAATGTGCTAATAAAACGTGTATTCTTGCTTGAAGCTGTACTTTTCCAGTGAGATCGGTTCACATGCTTATCTTTAAGGTTTCGTGCCAGCCTGGCATCTTCTTCTTTGCTCCAAGGTCAATCTGCAGGTGCAGACAATGGAAGCTCTGAAAGTGAGTTAATTGGTAAAATATGTTGCAACTTACGTTCCCGACTCCAAGGATAATGTATGCCTAGGTAGAAGCTTGTGAATTGTTGTTTTTGATTGGACAATTTGAAGCCAACCTATGAACCCTCCAATGGAAGACCCTACTGGATTTGAACTGTTGATTATTTAAACCTGGTGCACAAGAAGAAAGCAGCCATTAGCCATTACCCGCCATTTGCAGGACATTGCAGCCATTATGGCCCATCTTGCCGACCTCGTCATTTTGCCATCTTCTACGATGCCAATTGATGTTCAACGTCATTTTGAATGAGACTTTGATGCTTTCTCTAATCGAGAGAAAGAGACTTTAAGAAATTCTCACCCTAGAGACTTTAACTTTGATTTGCCCCTTTGCATAAAGTAGTAGTTTTGTCCTTTTATCTTGCCGCTGTGAGGCAATTGCCCCGTCCACCCTGCCCCTTTGCCCCGTCCCATGCTGATCGAAACCGGTACCTGTGAGACGAAGACTTCCTTGAATGCTGATTGAATCTGGTAAATATGAAAGGAAAATGTACAATTGCATTGTGTTTCTTTTTAGGTAACCAACTGCTGATTTTTTATAAGAGCCCTAGTTAGGAGTTTTCCAAATCAATGTTGCTAAATTGTTTTTGCATGAATTCCCACATGCAGATGCTAATTTGAGGTTAGATGAGGATTCATTTGTTGCACAATGCAATTTGAGACCTTGTTATGCTGACTAATGTATGCAATTAGCCCATTACAGATTATAGTTTTAGTGGTTTGCGTTGCTACTATCGAATGCATTGTTATTCAAATGCTGCATAGATTGCATCTTTTTCGCCGTTATGGACAGCTATTAATGTTCATTTACATATATCATTTGGTGTTGAGACACATTTATATCGTGCTAGCTTTGTTAATATAGGGAAATAAATTCATTAACTTTGAATGAACTGGTGTGGTTATTCATGGCCGAAAGGTCATGGTTCGCCGAAATGTTTTCTGGATTAATTGTGAAGTGTTATGTTGATCAGGGCATTGCTTATGTTCGTTATTGATTATTGATTTGATTAAATTGACTAATCTCGGGTGAAGAGAGCCCCACTTGGTCAAAAGATTCATCGACCCAAGAGCGTCCAAATACAGGTAATTTATTAGGTCGGAACGCTCTATCACAAGCTCCAGCGAACAGCCAAAGCCGACTGAAAGAAGAGAGGAAGTGCAGCCTGATGACGTCAGAAGCTGCTGCTGACCAATAACAATTAAGAAAAGGGGAGTGATTGATGAAAACTACCAATGGTAAGTAACTGGAAGACTGTGGGTGGGCTGAAAGGTCCTTTTAAGATTTTTTTTTCAAATACAAAAGATTTCGCCACAGCGCAAGCGCTGTGCAGGCGAAACCTAAAAAGGTGGCAAAGGCAGAAGGAGTACATGATTTGCCTTTCATAAAACAAGTTGTTGAAGTATGAGTGGGAAGCCTACAGCGCTTGTTTTAGGAAGAAAACTTTTCCTAGTACACCACATTTTAGTGACTGCACTATGAGACTGGGTGTTGTCTCTCAAAGTTTAGTGAGTGGCCTATGAGACTGGGTGTTGTCTCCCAAAGTTTAGTGAGTGGCCTATGAGACTCGGTGTTGTCTCCCAAAGTTTAGTGAGTGGGCTGTGAGACTGGGTGTTGTCCCCCCAAGTTTAGTGAGTGGCCTATGAGACTGGGTGTTGTCTCTCAGTTTAGTGAGTGGACTATGAGACTGGGTGATGTCTCCCAAAGTTTAGTGAGTGGACTATGAGACTGGGTGATGTCTTCCAAAGTTTAGTGAGTGGACTATGAGACTGGGTGATGTCTCCCAAAGTTTAGTGAGTGGACTATGAGACTGGGTGATGTCTCCCAAAGTTTAGTGAGCGGACTGTGAGACTGGGTGTTGTCTCTCAGTTTAGTGCCTGCACTATGAGACTGGGTGATGTCTCTCAAAGTTTAGTGAGTGGACTATGAGACTGGGTGATGTCTCCCAAAGTTTAGTGAGTGAACTATGAGACTGGGTGTTGTCCCCCAAAGTTTAGTGAGTGGACTATGAGACTGGGTGATGTCTCCCAAAGTTTAGTGAGTGGACTGTGAGGCTAGGTGTTGTCCCCCACAGTTTAGTGAGGACTATGAGACTCGGTGTTGTCTCTCAGTTTAGTGAGTGGACTGTGAGACTGGGTGATGTCTCTCAAAGTTTAGTGAGTGGACTATGAGACTGGGTGTTGTCTCTCAATGTTTAGTGAGTGGACTATGAGAGTCGGTGTTATCTCTCAATGTTTAGTGAGTGGACTATGAGACTCAGTGTTGTCTCTCAGTTTAGCGAGTGGACTGTGAGACTGGGTGATGTCTCTCAGTTTAGTGAGTGGACTATGAGACTGGGTGTTGTCTGTCAAAGTTTAGTGAGTGGACTGTGAGACTGGGTGATGTCTCCCAAAGTTTAGTGAGTGGACTATGAGACTGGGTGATGTCTCCCAAAGTTTAGTGAGTGGACTATGAGACTGGGTGTTGTCCCCCAAAGTTTAGTGAGTGGACTATGAGACTGGGTGATGTCTCCCAAAGTTTAGTGAGTGAACTATGAAACTGGGTGTTATCTATTCCACAGTTTAGCAGTCAGAGAAAAGGAGCAAATAAAAGGAGGGACGTTTAGCAAAAGGAGTGCCAGGGACTACCGGGCCCAAACTTCAAAGGGGCAAGCAGGAGAAGCCTTGTCATCACTCTCACCTGCAGACTCCTGTAGTGCTATATAGCACGCGGCTGTCATCCCGCTGCGTGGGACGTTTGGAAAAGGGAGCTGCAAGGACTACTACAGGGGCCAGTCCCAGTACCAGTTCAACGGGGAAGCAGGAGCCATGGGCGGGCCCGTCCTGCACCCGTCAGCGGCAGGAAGAGGCAGTGTAGTGCCACCCACCCTGGCCCTGAGGCTAGATGCTGTTTGGCACCCCTGTACAGTTTATCATTATACCCAGGCATATTTTTCATATTCACCCTTGTCAGTATACCCCCAGTGGGACCCCCACTGCACTCCTGAGCCACCGGGCACAACGCACCACACTATCTCTCGTTGCAGAGGCTGGGCTGGGACTCCCTTTTTGGCTGTCCAGATCTTCTGCTGCCATAAATAAGGTACTAATGTCTTCACCCTCCCTTTATTTATCCTTGCTCATGTACACTGGGTAAGAGGAAAGTCAGAGGGGTCGAAAAAAGCACAGCGGGTGTGGGGACTGTGAAACAGACTGCTCCAAATACAAATTACTTAGCCACCGTTAAGAGTGTGCTGACCTCAGAAACAGAAGTCTATGGAAGAAAGGCTCAGACTGCAAGGCGGCAGTCGCTCCCACACCCTGTGGATCCCACAATTATTATTGGTGGCTCTGAGCCCCAAACTTCTATCAACATTCCTGAACTAATGGACAGTAGGAAAAATACCTCTACTGTGGGCACACACGGGCAAGGAAATGCCCATTTCCACCAGGGTACAAGTACCCCGCTTGATACTATTCATGGGCTAGAGGACAGCCTTGTGAGTTTAATTACCCCACCACCAAAGAGGAAAAAGAAACAAGCATTTGCAATGCAGTGGGTCTCACATTTGTTCAACTTAGAGCTATAAGCCATTTAAAGTCCTAACAGGACTTTTATTGCCACATAAAATGAAAATGAAAAGTAATACAGTTTTACATAAGTGAGCCGACGGCCACCATGAGTGTGAAGGAGCCACACAAAAGGAAACAGAAGTTAGCTAGCAGTCAAAGTTATCAGCAAAAGCACAATTATCCACGTAACAGGGTCAATGTCATGCAAAGTTCTCGACTACTGCCCAGCGAGATCGAGCGGAAAACATCGAGCCTCGTATGTTTTCAGTAGTTGGCCGGTGAGCTCGAGGAGGGCTAATCACCAGAAAATGCATGACGTATGCATGCCTTTCACAAATGAAATCAAGCGAATTTTAAAAGGCAAGCCCATGAACCAACCAAACTGATGGGCGTGCAATGGGCGTGGTAACAAGCTCACAGAGAGATTACAGCAGGCTAGAGCTCTTGCTCGCTCGACCCTATAAAGGATGTGCGACAAAGCAGAAAGGGAGTAAGGGCCAAGGTCCTGAGATCATAGCATGTGGTATATCACCTACAAGAACAGGGATTACTGATATGGGAATAGATTCACAGCTAAAGATAGCCATGGTAATACTAATGCAGAGGCCCTAACGATTGTTCAGAGTCAAGTCATGGATTTATGTTCTGATTTTTTACATAAGGTGGAAGTGATAATGACTGATTTTGTCAGAAGGTAGACAACAAACTGAGGGTTATAGTTGAAATCGTCTCATCACTTAACAAATAGACAATACTGGCTACCACAGAGGAACTGTGCGAGCCGCTTTGCATGGAAACATCTGAGTGCCCGTCCAGGGATGTAACTTCAAATGTAACTCATGAAAGAAAGTCTCATTTGGCAGGGAAAAATTACCACTTGTCTTCAATCTCTGGTGGCCCAAATAATCGAAATCACCCTGTTGACTCTACAATGGTATCCAGAAATTTGCAGTGTAGTAATGATATTTTAAATCTCCCTCCTGACTGTATGCCATATGTTATTGCTTTGGACAATGTGCCAGGGATTACCACAGGCCTCACAGGGGATTGCCTATCTGTAAAACACAAGGTGGTACAATGGCTAAACTTAAAATCAGGCCCTCATGACGATCTCCCCAATCAGATTTTGTTAGCAAGGAGGGTGGAAAGGATTGGGCCTCATAAGAAGAGTCCAAATAGTGATTGTGTGGTAGTTAATTTTAAACATCCCCCACTAGTGAGATTTCTGCTGCACAATTTATGCAACCTAAATTGAAATAAGCTGGTATCCAGGTAAACCCCCTTGGAGTTCCCACATTAAATCGCTTTATCCCGCTTGAGGGGTTAATTTCAAATAGCTGGTAACACCGTCCCACTCATGCTGTGCAACAAATTCCATCTCCTGGTGTTGCCTCAACCTCGGTCACACAGCTTAATGTGAGTAGTGACCTACCTTGTATTTCCACAAAGGAAGTTTTTTTTACATCCTGGAATATCCACGGTGCCCGCTCTAAACTCAATAATGACGATTGGCTAATATTCTTAAAAACGTTTGATATTATTTGTTGTCAGGAGACTTAGATGAGGGTAGCATTTTACATCAATGGCTACCATGGTTTTATCCAACATGCAACCCCCTCCAAGGTAGGGAGAGCAAAGGTAGGTTTAGCAACATTTATATCCGTTAACCGCACAATGATCTCTGCGAATAAGATGTGGTCCTCACCATTTATCCTGGTTGTTTTCCTTAGTCTCAATTCTCCCTTTGATATTTTGTTGGTAAATTATCATTATAATATGTTTAGGGCCATTTGATGAGCTTGTAGAATTTAGAGAAGGTTTCTATAAAAATAGTTTGCAAATACTCTATTTGATTTGGGCTGGGGATTCTAACGTAACAGGCTGTAAGTTCAGCGGACAACATGTTTGCGGCCGAATGAATCAGGGTAATAAACAAATGACACATTTCTCCCATCCTTTGTATGGTGACTCCATATATAATGTAATGATGACATTTGACTTAGTTTTCTTCATTGACATGGGTATGTCACAAATACCAACTTATACAGGCAGTGTGTTGGGAAACATAGTCGATTTCATAATGGTGTCCTCTGAACTGCATCCCATTTTTAAAACCTTCGAGACTTTAATTAATTGTTGTAGTGAAAATAATCCACTCACTACTATTTTTCAAATAATTGCAAACCATTAGGGCTCAAGTGGGAAGCATGCAAAATGTGATTATTCTAAATCAAAGGGTATCAGACTGACATGGAACAAGGTTTCACCAGATGTATTTATTGACAAATTGATCTGTGCAAATATGGCAGATTTTTCTGAATGCCTCTCACTGGGTCCTGACCCATATTGTATCCTTCATAGTTTTAATGGGTGTGGCTGCTTCCAATTCGTTAACCCTGAAACCATTGGGGGTTGATCCAAAACCTGTAGGGCTGCTCACACACAACTAAAGTACGCCCTCTGTCCAAATGTCCATCAGAAATAAAGCGAACTCGCAGAAACTATAAAGTTGTACTGGAGGAGTGAAAGGCAATGATACGGCAGGAGGCCTGGGAGGACCTCTTGGAAGCAGGAGGAGCAAGGGACTCCATGAAATTTTGAGCAGCAATAAACTGCCCATTCTTTGCAGACCAAGGTACCCCAGTGATGGAGTCCTAAATACCCGGTAATATCTGGGTATAGCACTACACCTGGCGTCTTTCACACTGCGGAATCCACGCCATAGGAGGAGGGGGTACTTTAGAAGTCAGATGCACAAGCATTTAGTAATTCATTCAATTTAGGGGAAGTGGCTAGGACTATATAGAGGGGTTCTGCTGAGAAGGCCCCTGAGCCCAACAGTGTTCCTGTCAAAATTTATAGATTCATTGTACCACGCTGGGCCCACTACTAACAAATGTATTTACAAACTCCATAATATGCCAGCTCCCAGAATCCTGGAGCAAAGCCATCATTGTTTCTATATTACAAAAGGGCAGCAGAAGTCTGCTCACCTGTTACCACCCAAATTCTTTAATAGATTTGAGTGCTAAGATCCTTGGGTGGGTTATCCTATCACAAGGGGCAGAGGAACATAAGATTCTCACTGAAGTTCAGTTTGGCTTTTCTCATGGAATAGGTACAATCAAACAATGCTTAAATCTATATCTTGTAACGGGAAAATATGTCCTAGCGAAAATAGGGGCACTCCAGCTAGCATTTATGGACTTCTCGAGCGCAATTGACCTGGTCAATCGGTCAAAGTCATGGGACATAATAGATAAAATGGGGGTGGATGAAGATCTGCTATTTTTGATAAAATGGCTCCAAGCTGAAAAATCAGTCTCAATCTATTATGGGGGCACAGGAGAGCTAACAACAGCTGTGAAGACTCAGAGGCATCCGTCAAGGATGTATCTTGGCCCCCCTTCTTTCCCTGTTATACATCAAATATGTTATTAAACATTTACTTGATTCAGGCTCTGATATGTCAAAGACGGGGAGCCTCTTTACCCTAATTTTACTCTACGCTGATGATGTGGTGCTCATCGCCAAAACTGCAAATGGCCTTCAGATCTTACTGAATTCTTTTTTAATTTTCATAGAAAGTTTAGACCTAAAAGTAAACAATACTAAATCCTTCGTAATGATTTGTGGCCCATCAAAAAAACAAAGTAAGAATTATTGGCTGGATGTGTCAAGGTTGGGTAAAAAATAATTTAAATTTTTTGGGCATCTAATTCAATTCTTCCTTGACCTAGTCACCCATGATGAACTAAGAAATCAACATTTTATTAAAACAAGTGACATAATGTGTAGATTTGCACATAAACTGCAACACAAACCAGTTAATGAAGTAATTACTATTTACAAAAGTAAGTGTACAAATGGGGCCGGTATCTGGGGCTAATCAAATTTTGAAATGCTTTGAACATACAGAAAATGGTTGCATATGCGGATTATTTTAAATTCCAAGAAGCACAACCTCGATTATATTCCACAAGGAAATAAGTCTTGTATATGTGAAGGATATGATTGGGCTTGCACCGCTGAGTTTATAGGTCAATTGCTGGGCCAAGCAGGAAGCGGGCCTTGTCAGAGTTTTTTTGGCATCCTGCTTTTCATTGGATAATGTGCATCACAAAGCATGGTTTTCATATCTTAAAACCTGGGCGCCCCAGATATGTATGACAACCCCCGATCGATTGAAATGACCCGTAAAGATAAAATCAAAATGCTATTTTTTAGAACACTGCATAAAGATAAGTTAGGAACAAGCATCATCTTTGTCTAGTGTTCTTGACTATTCTATTATTTGCAGATCTGCTGGTCCAGAACTATATTGATCGTTCATAACGCATCCTAGACAATGTTTTTATCTAACTCATTTTAAGCTAAACACTGTGCTTTTTATTATGGCTTTTCCTATGGAGGCAAACATCTTTAGAACATTGCCACTGTGTTCATGCGTTGGTTTATTCAGGCAAAGCTCGTCACTTTATGCTTTTTTGCACTCGTTGCTCATTTTTGGTCCCTATTTTACGTGCGAGTAAAATCAGATCACATAAACTCTTTTATGGCTGTTTTATAGCTGAATAAAGATATATTGAAACCAAAATTGAAAAGAGGAGCAGTGATTATCCAAGAGCACACAGGTTGTCTCTTCTGATTCTATAGTTTACAACTTGCACACTACAAAACAAGTGGAATTTGAGTGGGTCTGATAGTGAACTGCTGTCGCCGAAGAAGAAGGGCTATGTTGGAGAACCTGCACAGATTTTGAATAAAGACTCCACAAACATTCCTTAAAACACCGCAAATACTATGCTAAGATCATAACAGCCCACCTTGATGGCCAAAGCTCTATGGCTCTCTGCAGTAAGCAGCAGTGTTCAAGCAACCAGCAAATTGTCTGTGTACACGTCAGATTGGATGGGGCAGGCCAACATGGCCGAATAGGGTTGGCAGATAAGGCCTATCTCGATGGTCACAGGTGAACCAAGATGGAGGCAGGTGGGCCTGAAGGTTGTTGATGAGGCCTTCCCACCAGTTGAAGAACAGTGCAGTGGAGAGAGATCTTGAGTCAGGGACAAGGAGCTAAACGAGGGGCCCTCCCAGCCCAATTGCTGGCAGAGGTTAGACGAGGAGGACTCGGACCTCTGAGGCAAAGGAAGCGAGCAGCAGAGTTCAGAGGCATGGGTCACAGGAGCGGGTGGCGTGTGGCCACCCGGAAGCACGCTGGCAGCAAAGCGGGCGATGAAGGTAGCAGGAGCAGGCCAGTCATGTAGTCAGTAGAGCAGCCTCGCAGGTGTCCAGGCACAGAGTAAACAGGTGGCCACCAGAGGGAGGACCGCTGCACGGGCTCTCCGTCTTTGGCAGAATGGATCCTAGGCTGCTTGAATTGGCTTGGCAGAGGCGTAACCACGAGTCTCTGAGGAAAGCACTAAGATCAGGGCTGGCGACGTGGAGGAGGCAACCGCATCAGAAGCAGTAAGCAGTGCAGATCGGGATGCCGAGGTTAGCGGAGGCACGCGTACTTTTGGGTGTGTGGCCTCCTCATTGTCAGTGTAGTGTAGGTCTTAAATGATGACCGGACTCAGGGTGAGTTGCCAACCAACTTTATTAGCCCCTTACTGCAATTATGCTCTAAAGACCACACCTGGTCCCCCATATGACCATTTATATCTTCTGCTGACGTGCACATCATCTATACCACTTACCTAACATGGAGAGGGTTGTGGGCACCCTATCTCCACTCCTTCAGGTTATGACATGGTGTCATCCCTTAAGGGGGCAAAAGCTACACTACATGCCAGCCAATCCACCAAAAGTGCACTGATGGTCAGGCTGACTTCACGGTAGCTCCCAATACATTCCTCTCCGCAGTAGAAAATCCTTTTCAGCTGTACATCTTAGTGACAGTACCTTACCACTCAGTGGCAGTATCTGACCTCATGGAGCCCTCTTCAGCTACAGCCTGCAGCTTTGTTCTGCCGGAGACTTTCAACTTTCATAAAGTTATCCAAGTCCAAAGGATCAAGTCTTCACTGCAACATCATCCAGCGGCTCCCCAAGGAAAACACCTCGTCCTCGGACACCACCTGCTGCCTTGCCCTGCTGAAGACTTTACCTTCTCCAAGAGTTTTGCTGAATTTTTTCTAAGTTCAAAGATAAGCGAGACAAGGCCTAATCCACACCTTGTATCTGATCCGCATTCTATCCAGGTCAGCCTTAACTTTTGACTTTGACGTAGTCACTCATTGTTGCCGCTTTGACCTTTCAGGGACTAGATTTCACTAATAAATGTAAAAAAAAATCATAACTCTGGTTCTACTGATTCAATGTAATTTATTTGGGTGTCATTTTATGTATTAAAATGTACTCTATTTTTTTAATTGGTTTGTGATTTCTTGTAAAGGGCTTTCACTTTATTACTGTTTGTGTACTGTATAAATACCTTACACAGTGCCTCTAGGTTAAGCCTAACTGCTTTTGTGCCACGCTACCAGGCTACCAGAGAATTAAGCACAGGTTAATTTAGTGACTTTTGTGGTTCACCCTGACAAGGATTGTGGCTCTTGTTTGATTAAGGTTTCCACCCCCTCAATCAATAATCTAAACAAACTCTGGTGGGATGTGCTTTTTACACAATTTTTGCTGAGGTTTGGAAAGTTCCACTGAGAGATTTAAATAGGAGAACGACTGGTGTTATGGAGATTACCCCCTCCTACCTGCATCAAATGCACATCTGAAAATCTCTCAAGCGCTTCAAGGTGATTTAGCTCACAGACTACAGTAACAAAAACTATCCAGTTTGCTGTTATAAAATAAAATGCCTGGCCGGTGCCAAGTCTCCATCCCGTGAGCCCTACGTGTTTAAACACAGGTGCTTGCATGCCTGTGTAATTAAATGCCAGCCAGGTCCCTTTCCAGTAACCATCCACCTAATATATGTTAATACCCATGACACAATGCAGAGGCTGGCATCAGCTCTCAATTCTCAGAAGGTGTGTGCTCTCACCTGGAGTTGAATGGGCCGTGTCTGCAGAATTAGTGATGAAATCTAAACTCACAGCAGCACAAAGAGTTCAACACACTGAGGCCCTGATTTATACTTTTTTGCGCCACAATTGACGCAAAAGCGGTGAAAACGTACAAAATACAATAAACAAAGAATTTTTTTTTGTACAAACAGGGAGCTTAGGGGCCAGATTTACAAGGCTCTTGTGCCTCGCTAGCATCATTTTTAAAAATGCTTAGGCGGCATTAAGGAGGCCATTTCCCCGCGCCATATTTACAAAGTGACACAATGCTAGAATTGCACCGCTTTGTAACCCCTTGCGCCACATTATATCTGCACCAAGCATAATGTATACGAAGGGGCGTTCCCACACAGGGAGGCTCAAAAAATGGCGCAGTGAAATCTATAAGATTTCACTGTGACATTATTTCCGTCATTTTTAACGCCTACTCCGGCAGGCTTTAAAGTGACGGGCACATAGAAACCTATGGGCCTCCCTAGTGCTTTGCCATAATTTATGGAGCTAATCCAGCAAAGCACCACAATAACATCATAATTTATGATGCTATTGTAGAAATGAGCGCCATGGTGCGCTGTATTATAAATACGGTGCAACCATTATGTCGTTAGGTAGGGTATGGGTGGTGCAAGAAAGTTGGCGCATCGGGACCGACGCACCACTTTCTTGTAGGTCTGGCCCTAAGTATTTTGTCCAGAATCACAGGATCTTGTGCCGACGCCGAAACTTGAACCTGGTTCCCAGCTCTAAAGTCAGCAGCTCGTGGCATGTAGCGCTTAGTGCTTGCATTTATGCTATTTTTTAAGCCACTGTAAACTGCTTTTCTTTTCTCTCTTCAACATATCATCTGCACTGGCATACTCCTTCACTTAACCAAGGCCTTCCTACCAGCTCTTGGACAACTTGCCATGAAATGGCCAGAGTGTAGTGAGTATTCCCTCAATTACACATCAACGATTGAGGGTGACGCAAATAAAGAGTTTTACTACCAATAGGAAAAATAATTCCTCTTTCACACATTGGGTGCTGAGGTTCTTAGCATCTGTGTTAGAAATTGGGTCTTTGGTTGACAGTCAGGTTACCCCCTGTTCAAGCAAGGACCCTCACTCTAGTCAGGGTAAAAGAGAATCACCCTCAGCTAACCCCTGCTTACCCCCTTGGTAGCTTGGCAGAGCAGTAGGCTTAGCCTCAGAGTGCTAGGTGTAAAGTATTTGTACCAACACACACAGGCCCTCATTCCAACCCTGGCGGTCTCTGACCGCCAGGGTGGAGGGCAACGGAATCACCGCCAACAAGCTGGCGGTGCTTCCAGGGCCATTCTGACCGCGGCGGTAAAGCCGCGGTCAGAAAAGGGGAACCGGCGGTTTCCCGCCGGTTTTCCCCTGGCCCAGGGAATCCTCCATGGCGGCGCTGCTTGCAGCGCCGCCATGGGGATTCCGACCCCCTATCCCGCCATCCTGTTCCTGGCGGTAAAACCCGCCAGGAACAGGATGGCGGGAACGGGTGTCGTGGGGCCCCTGGGGGCCCCTGCACTGCCCATGCCACTGGCATGGGCAGTGCAGGGGCCCCCTAACAGGGCCCCACAAAGATTTTCACTGTCTGCTATGCAGACAGTGAAAATCGCGACGGGTGCTACTGCACCCGTCGCACCCCTGCAACTCCGCCAGCTCCATTCGGAGCCGGCTTCCTCGTTGCAGGGGCTTTCCCGCTGGGCCGCCGGGCGATCTTCTGGCGATCGCCCGCCGGCTCAGCAGGAAAGTCAAAATGACCCCCGCAGTCTATTGACCGCGGTGCGGTCTTTCGGCGGTTTCCGCCCGGCGGGCGGCGCCCACCGCCCGCCGGGCTCAGAATGAGCCCCACAGTAACTTAATGAAAAATACTACAAAATGACACAACACCAGTTTAGAAGAATAGGAAATATTTATCTAAACAAAACAAGACCAAAACGACAAAAATCCGACATACACAAGTCAAGTTATGAACTTTTAGAGATTAAACTCAAAAATAGCGCTTAGAAACAAAAATGCTTCGATGAGATGTTAACACGGCGTCGTGATGGAGTCGTTCCTAACAAGCTGACACCAGCGGCGCCGGACACGGAGTCGTGTAGACCCCCAAGTACAGTACCTTTGGTGAAGAGTGAAAACAAGCCGATGCGCGAAGTCGGGGATCGCGGCGTCTGTGCGAAACGTTGAATCTGTGCACTTCGAGCGGCGTCGGTCACGACGTGGTGCGGCGACTTCCACAGAGTCGCAGACTTCAGCGGGGCTGCTGCGGCGTCGGGTCTGCGAAAAGCGTCGCGTTCCAGCGAAGGTCACGGTGTCGGGTGCAGGCGGCGTCACCGGATTCATCAGCGGCGTCGGTCCGGAGTCGTCCGAAGTCGATTTCCTTGGATTTCCACTAGCTTTCCTTTCAAGGGCCCAGGGACTGGATAGGGCACCACTTGTCAGAGAAGGAGTCTCTCCAGAGACTCCAGGTGCTGGCAGAGAGAAGTCTTTGCTGTCCCTGAGACTTCAAACAACAGGAGGCAAGCTCTAAATCAAGCCCTTGGAGATTTCTTCACAAGATGGAAGGCACACAAAGTCCAGTCTTTGCCCTCTTACTCTGGCAAAAGCAGCACTGCAGGAAAGCTCCACAAAGCACAGTCACAGGCAGGGCAGCACTTCTTCCTCAGCAATCAGCTCTTCTCCAGTCAGAGGTTCCTCTTGGTTCCAAAAGTGTTTCTAAAGTCTGTAGATTTGGGTGCCCTTCTTATACCCATTTTAGTCTTTGAAGTCACCTTTCTAAAAAGGGAACTCACACCTACTTGTGAAATCCTGCCTTGCCCAGGCAATGCCTCAGAAACACAACAGGGGTTGGAGTCTGCATTGTCAGAGGCAGGCACAGTCCTTTCAGATGAGAGTTACCACTCCACCCCTCCCTCCTAGCAGAGATGGCTAATCAGGAAATGCAGGTTACACCCCAGCTCCCTTTGTGTCACTGTCTAGTGCGAGGTGAAAAACAACCCAACTGTCAAACTGACCCAGACAGGGAATCCACAAACAAGGCAGAGTCACAGAATGGTTTAAGCAAGAAAATGCTCACTTTCTAAAAGTGGATTTTTCAAACGCACAATCTCAAAATCAGCTTTACTAAAAGATGTATTTTTAAATTGTGAGTTCAGGGACCCCAAACTCCACATGTCCATCTACTCTCTAGGAGAATCTACACTTTAATCATATTTTAAAGGTAGCCCCCATATTATCCTATGAGAGAGACAGGCCTTGCAACAGTGAAAAACGAAATTGGCAGTATTTCACTGTCAGGACATACAAACCACATTACTATATGTCCTACCTTATCCATACACTGCACCCTGCCCTTGGGGCTACTTAGGGCCTACCTTAGGGGTGCCTTACATGTAAGAAAAGGGAAGGTTTAGACCTGGCAAGTGGGTACACTTGCCAAGTCGAATTTACAGTGTAATAATACACACACAGACACTGCAGTGGCAGGTCTGAGACATGATTACAGGGCTCCTAATGTAGGTGGCACAACCAGTGCTGCAGGCCCACTAGTAACATTTGATTTACAGGCCCTGGGCACCTCGAGTGCACTTTACTAGGGACTTAACAGTAAAACAAATATGCCAATCATGGAGAACCAATTACATACGCATATTGTAAAGGAGCACTTGCACTTTAGCACTGGTTAGCAGTGGTAAAGTGCCCAGAGTAACAAAAACAGTACAATCAGAGTCCAGCACACATCAACAACCTGGGGAACAGAGGCAAAAAGTTAAGGGTGACCACGCCAAGGATGAAAAGTCTAACACGTGTCCCCCCCAGCTAAAAGTGGGGAGCAACTACCCAACCTCATGGGAGTTCTCATCACTAAGGCGGAAGAACCTGGACAGACCATCAGCATTGGCGTGCTCTGTACCAGGATGGTGTTCATCCGTAAAGTCCATTCCCTGTAGGGAAATGGGCCAACTCAACAATTTTGGATTCTCACCCCTCATCTGCATTAACCATCTGAGGGGCCTGTGGTCGTTCTGAACTCGGAAGTGAGTCCCAAACAAGTAGGGTATTAGCTTCTTCAGTGGCCAGACCACAGCAAACGCTTCGCGTTCTATGGCACTCCACCTACGTTCCCTGGGTAGTAACCTCCTGCTAATGAAGGCTACAAGTTGATCAAGGCCCTCTTCGTTAAGCTGTGAGAGTACTGCTCCAATACCATGCTCTGAAGCGTCTGTTTGCACAACAATCTCCTTGGAGTAGTCAGGTGCCTGCAGCACAGGTGCTGTGCACATGGCAGCCTTCAGGGCATCCAAAGCGTTGTGGCAAGCCTCTGTCCAGATCACTTTCTTGGGTTGCTTCTTAGAAGTCAACTCAGTTAAGGGGGTAACAATGGTACCATATCCCTTAACAAACCTCCTGTAATATCCAGTGAGACCTAAAAAGGCTCTCACTTCAGTCTGGATCTTGGGAGGCTCCCAAGCCAGAATCGTGTCAATCTTAGGCTGTAGGGGTGCCACCTGGCCACTCCCCACCTGGTGTCGTAAGTACACCACAGAACCCTACCCTATTTGACACTTGCTCGCCTTAATAGTGAGGCCTGCCTTCTGCAGGGCCTCTAACACTCTCCAGAGGTGTTGCAGGTATTCCTCCCATGTGGAACTAAACACAGCAATGTCATCCAGGTAGGTGGCAATGAACTCATCCAGTCCTGCCAACACCTGGTTGACCAACCTCTGAAAGGTGGCAGGGGCATTCTTCATCCCAAAGGGCATTACATTGAAGTGGAAGTGCCCATCTGGGGTAGAGAATGCTGACCTCTCCTTTGCCCCCTCAGTTAAGGCAATCTGCCAGTAACCAAATGTTAAATCAAACGTACTGAGGTACTTGGCAGCTCCCAACCGATCAATGAGCTCATCAGCTCGGGGATGGGGTGTGCATCAGTCTTGCTGACCGCATTGAGACCCCGGTAGTCCACACAGAACCTAAGTTCCGGAGTGGCACCAGGAGCAGCAGCCTTTGGGATCAATACCACTGGGCTGGCCCAAGGACTGCTGGAGTGCTCAATGACCCCTAGGGTTAACATTTTGGAGACTTCCTCCTTAATGCAAGCCCTGACCCTGTCAGTCACCCTGTAAACCTTATGTTTAACAGGTGTACTGTCCCCAGTGTCCATATCATGTGTGCACAGGTGTGTGACTCCTGGGATCAGGGAAAACAGCGAGGTGAACTGTCCCAACACATGGCGACAGTCCCTCTGCTGTTCCACAGTTAGGGAGGGGGAGAGGATCACTCCCTCCACAGACCCATCTTTCTCTCCTGCAGACAGGAGGTCAGGAAGAGGCTCACTCTCTTCCTCCACCCTGTCATCTGTCGCTAGGAGCATGGATAGCTCAGTTCGCTCAAAGTGTGGTATGAGGCGGTTGACATGGAGGACCCTCAAAGGGTTCCTGGGGGATTGCAAGTCTACCAGATAGATGACCTCGCTCTTTCTTTCCACCAAGTCAAAAGGCCCAGTCCACTTATCTTGAAGAGCCCTAGGCTCTACTGGTGCCATGACCCACACTTTTTGTCCAGGCTGAAACTCAACCAGAGTGGCATTCTGGTCATACCACAGTTTCATATCCTCCTGGCTTGCTTCCAGGTTCTCCTGAGTGAGACTCCTGAAGCGGGCAGTCTGGTTTCTTAGTGCCAGCATGTAGCTAAATACATCCTGGGGTGGTTTACTAGGAGCTTTCTCCAAAGCCTCCTTCACCAGACTGAGCGGTCCCCTCAAAGGGTGGCCATAGATGAGCTCAAAGGGGCTAAAGCCAAGTCCCTTTTGAGGCACCTCCCTGTAAGCGAACAGAAGGCATGGCAAGAAGACGTCCCACTTACGCCTCAAGGGCTCTGACAGGCCCTGAATCATGCCTTTCAAGGTGTGGTTGAATCTCTCAACCAGACCATTACTTTGGGGGTGGTAAGGTGTGGTGAACTTGTACGTTACCCCACACACCTTCCACAGAGACTTCATATAAGTGGATATGAAGTTTGTACCTATATCAGATACCACTTCCTTGGGGAACCCCATGCGGGTGAAAACTCCCATCAAGGCACGACCCGCCACGGGGGCAGTGACCGTCCTTAGAGGAATGGCTTCTGGGTACCGTGTGGCATGGTCCACCAAGACCAGGATGAACCTGTTGCCCATGGCTGTCTTGGGATCCAGAGGCCCCACAATGTCAATTCCTACCCTTTCAAAGGGAGTACTGACTACCGGTAAAGGTTGGAGGGGAGCTTTGTATTTCCCCCCACTCTTGCCACTTGCCTGACAAGTCTGACAAGACCTACAATAAGCAGCTGACTGCTTGTGCATCAAGGGCCAGTAAAAGTGGTAGGAGACAAGCCTCTTATAGCTCTTGTCCTGCCCCAGATGTCCTGCCAAAGGCACATCATGAGCCAAACCCAGTAGGAAGGCCCTGAAGCACTGGGGTACCACCAGCATACGAGCTGACCCAGGCTCAGGAACCTTAGGCTCACTATACAGGAGGCCATCCTCCCAATATATCAGGTGAGTACCTGGCACCTCGCCAGCCGCCTGGGCTGCAGCCTGCTGCCACAGCCCCTCAAGAGTAGGGCACTCCTTCTGCGCTGTGCAGAATGCTTCCCTGGTGGGTCCCCCTTCCTGCTGCCACTGTGACAGCTCAGGGACCTCCCCCAGTTCAGCCACCTGCTCCCCTGTAGGTTCCGTTGCGTCAACTCCAGGCTCCGCCTCCTCCCGGACCGTGGGAACCTCGGGGGCCGGTTTCCTGTGGCCCCTGCCCTTCCTCCTCTTGGCAGTCCCCTGGGCCACTGTTTCAGGCTCCAGGGGCTCTTGACTACCCTGATTGGCTGCCATAGACTGGGTGGATATGCATACCCACCCAGGCAGACCCAACATCTCCAAGTGAGACCTGTGTTCCACCTCCTTCCAAGGGGAATCCTCCAGGTCGTTACCTAGCAAACAATCAACAGGCATGGTTGGACTCACAGCTACTTTCCAGGAACCTGAGACCCCCCCCATTCAAAGGGAACCTGCGCCACTCTGCAGAGGCGCTCAGAGTTGTCTACCGCAACTACTTGGTGAAGTACCCGGGGATCAATCTGCTCTTCGGACACCAGGTTACTCCTCACTGTAGTCACACTGGTTCCTGTGTCTCTCAGAGCCTCCACCCTCTGTCCATTGATGGTCACCCATTGCCTGTACTTCTTAGTGTCATCAGGCACTAGGTTTCTCTGGACCATCTCACTGTCCCCTAGTGAGACAAGGGTCATTTCTGCTGGTTCCCACCCACCTGAAACCAACTCCTCCCCAATCGCTACACTGGCCAAACCCTGGGACAGTGCACCAGTGGGTGCCGGTGTACTTTTGGGGCATTTGGGTTCCCCCCTCACATGACCCACCTGGTCACATGCATAGCACTTACGTGGGGGACCACCTGCCACTGGCTTCCCTTTGGACAACCATGGCTTCTTTTCACTGGTGGGTTGGGAATCCTTACCCTGGGAATCAGTTTGGGACCCTTTAGAGAACTCCCCTGTTTGCCCTTACCCCCCCTTTCTTCTGAGAGGGACCCTGCCCATCCCTGGCGTGGTCTCCCCCATACCTCCTTTGGACCCTGGTGCTCTCCCAGCGGTCCGCTTC
This sequence comes from Pleurodeles waltl, assembly GCF_031143425.1. Lineage (NCBI taxonomy): Eukaryota > Metazoa > Chordata > Amphibia > Caudata > Salamandridae > Pleurodeles > Pleurodeles waltl. The sequence continues at coordinate 39,436,580 of NC_090445.1, forward strand.
CTGTGCAAGCTTCCTGGGGTCAGTCAGCTTGCTGTCAATGAGGTGCTGGCGCAGCTCTGGAAAACATAAACTGTACAAGTGCTCCCAAGCAATTAAATTGTAAAGCCCCTCATACGTGTTTACCTTACTGCCCTTCACCCAACCATCCAGTGACCTGCAAAAAGAATCAACACATTCCAACCATGTTTGGGATTCCTTTCTCTTGTAGGATCTAAACTTCTCCTTGTACTGCTCAGGGGTGAGACCATACCTGGTGAGTAAGGCATCCTTCATGACAGGGTAGGTGAGATCATGAGCATCCCCTAAGGCTGTCAGTGTGTCCCTCCCCTCTGCCTCAAAATGCTTCCACAGGGCTGCCCGCCAATGAGCTTCAGGGACCAGGTTCATGTGGAGAGCTGACTCATAACCCTTGAACCACAAGTAGATATCATCCTTCCTCTTATAATCCCTCAAAAGGGCTTTTGGGATGTGTACCCTTCTCTCAGGCTGCACTGTAGGATTGCTGCCACCATCCCTACTGGGCTGACTCCTCTGATCTATCTCTTTTAAACTGAGCTCATGAGCCATTGCTAACTTCCTTTCCTCAATGGCCAGCCTTCTCTGTTCCATCTCTAGACTGAGCTTTTTCAGCTCCAATTGGTACTCCCTTTCTGCCTGTCTGTCCTGTAACTCTTCAGGTGTCAGACCCTTGGAGGATACACTGCTACTTGCCCTAGAGACTTTTTCCCTGGGAATAACAGGTCCCACCACTATACCATTATGTACTGATTGCTCTCCCTCCCCATCCTCCTCCTCATCCTCAGTGTGCCCTCCAGTGCTTCTGGTTGTCACCCAGGCCCTCAGCGCCTTTTTCAGCTCATCCTTCTTGGAAGAGCTCTTAATGGGACAACCAAAAGTTTTACAAAACTGCTTTAGCTGAGCCTTGTTATAACTATCCAATTGCTTCAGGTCAAAAACAGCTTCAACTGATGCATCTCCAAGTAGAGACATGATAAAAGGTTAAAAGAGTGCAAAGTTCCAAATGCAGAAAAGCAAGTTCTCAAATGAAGTTCCAGAAAAGTCAATCACCGGGTCAGCGAAAAAAGAAACCGAATGCAGAGCAAAAACAGTCCAAATAGAAAAAAACAAAAATCACAAGACTAGTAGTATGTGGTCACGTAGTGGTCTGAACTCAAACAATAGTGTACACTTAATTACTGTCTGTCAAGCACAAATACAAGTCCAAATCCCAACTGCTGATCACCAATGTTAGAAATGGGGTGTTTGGTTGACAGTCAGGTTACCCCCTGTTCAAGCAAGGACCCTCACTCTAGTCAGGGTAAAAGAGAATCACCCTCAGCTAACCCCTGCTTACCCCCTTGGTAGCTTGGCAGAGCAGTAGGCTTAACCTCAGAGTGCTAGGTGTAAAGTATTTGTACCAACACACACAGTAACTTAATGAAAACAATACAAAATGAAACAACCCCAGTTTAGAAAAATAGGAAATATTTATCTAAACAAAACAAGACCAAAATGACAAAAATCCAACATACACAAGTCAAGTTATGAATTTTTAGAGATTAAACAAAAAAATAGCGCTTAGAAACAAAAATTATTCGATGAGATGTTAAAACGGCGTCGTGACGGAGTCGTTCCCAACAAGCTGACACCAGCGGCACCGGACACAGAGTCGTGTAGACCCCCAAGTACAGTACCTTTGGTGAAGAGTGAAAACAAGCCGATGCGCGAAGTCAGGGATCGCGGCGTCTGTGCGAAACGTTGAATCCGTGCACTTCGAGCGGTCACGACGTGGTGCGGCGACTTCCACGGAGTTGCGGACTTCAGCGGGGCTGCTGCGGCGTCTAGCCTGCGAAGAGCGTCGCGTTCCAGCTAAGGTCACGGCGTCGGATGCAGGTGGCGTCACCGGATTCAGCAGCGGCGTCGGTCCGGAGTCGTCCAAAGTCAATTTCCTTGGATTTCCACCAGCTTTCCTTTCAAGGGCCCAGGGACTGGATAGGGCACCACTTGTCAGAGCAGGAGTCTCTCCAGAGACTCCAGGTGCTGGCAGAGAGAAGTCTTTGCTGTCCCTGAGACTTTAAACAACAGGAGGCAAGCTCTAAATCAAGCCCTTGGAGATTTCTTCACAAGATGGAAGGCACACAAAGTCCAGTCTTTGCCCTCTTACTCTGGCAGAAGCAACACTGCAGGAAAGCTCCACAAAGCACAGTCACAGGCAGGGCAGCACTTCTTCCTCAGCAATCAGCTCTTCTCCAGGCAGAGGTTCCTCTTGGTTCCAGAAGTGTTTCTAAAGTCTGTAGATTTGGCTGCCCTTCTGATACCCATTTTCTTCTTTGAAGTCACCTTTCTTCAAAGGGGACTCACACCTACTTGTGAAATCCTGCCTTGCCCAGGCAAGGCCTCAGACACACACCAGGGGGTTGGAGTCTGCATTGTCAGAGGCAGGCACAGTCCTTTAAGATGAGAGTGACCACTCCACCCCTCCGTCCCAGCAGAGATGGCTAATCAGGAAATGAAGATTACACCCCAGCTTCCTTTGTGACACTGTCTAGTGCAAGGTGAAAAACAACCCAACTCTCAAACTGACCCAGACAGGGAATCCACAAACAAGGCAGAGTCACAGAATGGTTTAAGCAAGAAAATGCTCACTTTCTAAAAGTGGCATTTTCAAATGCACAATCTCAAAATCAACTTTACTAAAATATGTATTTTTAAATTGTGAGTTCAGGGACCCCAAACTCCAAATGTCTATCTACTCTCTAGGGGAATCTACACTTTAATCATATTTTAAAGGTAGCCCCCATATTATCCTATGAGAGAGACAGGCCTTGCAACAGTGAAAAACGAAATTGGCAGTATTTCACTGTCAGGACATACAAACCACATTACTATATGTCCTACCTTATCCATACACTGCACCCTGCCCTTGGGGCTACCTAGGGCCTACCTTAGGGGTGCCTTACATGTAAGAAAAGGGAAGGTTTAGGCCTGGCAAGTGGGTATACTTGCCAAGTCGAATTTACAGTGTAAAAATACACACACAGACACTGCAGTGGCAGGTCTGAGACATGATTACAGGGTTGCTTGTGTGGGTGGCACAACCAGTGCTGCAGGCCCACTAGTAACATTTGATTTACAGGCCCTGGGCACCTCTAGTGCACTTTACTAGGGACTTAACAGTAAAACAAATATGCCAATCATGGAGAACCAATTACATACGCATATTGTAAAGGAGCACTTGCACTTTAGCACTGGTTAGCAGTGGTAAAGTGCCCAGAGTAACAAAAACAGTAAAATCAGAGTCCAGCACACATCAACAACCTGGGGAACAGAGGCAAAAAGTTAAGGGAGACCACGCCGAGCATGAAAAGTCTAACAATCTGCAAACAAATGGGGAAAAAGACAAGAACTGAAACAGAAGCTGCTGTTTTTAGAAGAAAAAAACTGTAAACGATCTTGATAACTACTACATGTTTTCAAATTTTACTTTCAGTTTTGTTTCCAGAGGAAACAAGGCATCTCAGAATTGGTGGAAAATTATGTATTCTCCCTAAAAAACAATTAAGGGCAGATTTAAGAAAAGTGCACCCAGTGGAGCGCCACTTTGCTTGCGCCCTTGAGCGCCCACTACTACCACCATGTGTGCACCATATTTAAACTACGGCGCAGCGTGGCGCAGGGTAGGTGGCAATAGAGTCAGAATTTTTTATGCTGTTGATGTACTGTTCAGGGTTAGCGCCAAAATTGTGGCTCTAACCCTGAACAGTAATAGGGGCCCATTATATAGAATGACGTGCACCCTTTTAATGCCTGCTGTGAGCAGGCGTCAAAAATGGCCAAAAAAATGACGCAAAGAATTCTTTTAGATTTCATTTACATTTTTTGGCCCACCCAACAGGGGACGCCCTCCTTGCATACATTATGCCTGACGCAGGCATAATGTGGCGCAAGGGGTTACAAAGTGGTGCAATGCATGCATTGCGCCACTTTGAAAATCTGGCACTGCATGTTTGCCATAATTTCGCCACGTTAGTGTAAAAAATGATGCTAATGTGGCGGTTTTATGGCACATGGGGCTCTTAAATTTGCCCCTTGCTATCGTGCAAGTTTGGAAACTTGTGCAATGCATTCTGTTGAGACCAGATTGTGATGCGCGGCAACAATTTAAGTGAGAAAGACAAGCTGTGGGTTTGCAATAACTCCAGTCTGAGTGATGTTGTAGCCATAGTGATAAGCGATGAACTGCCCAAAAGATGTGCCAGGACAGCCTTATGTCACTCTTCTGGCAGACACTATTAGAAAAGTTAGTTCAGGGAAACCTTATTCATTAAAGAAAGACAATAAGAAATCAATGCCTATTAACATTAGAAATTGTCACAAAACAAACCTGATCCTCAAAAATTTTAAAGCAACTTCTCATGGTACAGACGTGGAACCAGGGATTATTACAATAAAAATACAATAAATGTTTCCCGGCAGCAAAACAAAAGTGCTTATATTGCAGCATTTCAGGCCATTTTGCTAGAGTTGGTAAAAAAGGTATTCTTCTCCAAATGTGAATTGGGTGACAGGCACTTCTCATTTATTGTCTTCTGGCATTGAAGACAGTGTTGGCGTGGACAGCATTGTAAGCATGGAATCTAATGTGTTGAGTCTGGATGTTAAATCTGGAAACAAACCTGCGTGCACAATGACAATTAGTGGGATCCTTATCAACACAGTATCAGAGTCCAGATCCCCTTTCAGTATTAGTGACAAGAATGTGTGGCAGGATAACTTTTCATGCATTATTAGAGGCAATCTGGGTCCTCCTGGGATCCACCCAGAAATATTTACACCGGAACCAGTTCCCATGATGGGATGGATGCAACTCACTGTCTTTTGAATTCAAGGGGAGGAAGGCTCATGAGAAACTTTGTGTTGCTGATGTAGAGCTTCCTGTTCTGGGATGGATCAACCAAAAATGATCTTTAAGTATTTTTTTGTATCATAATAGCCAAGGATAAGATTTTTTGTTAAATGCTGCAGATGTGTTTGATTCTTTTACAAGGAGTGAGTTTCTAAATATTTGTTCCGGCATTGTGGGAGTATTGGAAGGATTTTTTGCACAAGAACATTCTCACAAAGTGTAGAACATTTCCCTGGCAATCAGGGATGAGGTATCAGCTGAATTAAAAGACTAGAAATTGCTGGTGTAATAGAAGCCATATAGTCTGCAGAGTGGTTAATTCCTTTGGTCGTGGCAAGAGACGCAAATGGCCGAAGCAGACTCTGTGTAAACTTGCGGCGCTTAATAGTAACACACTTATTGATAGGATTTCGTTACCCCAAATTAGCAAACTGTTAGCAATGACCAAAGCAATTAAACAGTTTTCGTCCTTCAACTTACCATCTAGTACTTTAGCACAATGACAGTACAAATCTCACAGCATTCATGACACCATTTGGTTGTTACAGATTTCTATGAATGTCTTTTGGATCCGCTGTTTTCAGTACCTGATGCTTGAACTATTCGAAAGTCACAAAGTGGTCATTTTCTTCTGAGATGATATTTTAGTCATGGGTGCAATAGAGAAGAAAATGACCATTGTTTAAATAAGTGTTGTCTGTTTGAAAAGAAGAGTTTGCTAAATTTGCAAAATGTAAGTTTGCTGTTTGAACAGTTATTTACCTGGGACATGAAGTTGGTGAAGAAGGGGTTTACCCAAGAAGGGTATCATTAAAGCCATCAGCACTGCTCCTTCCCCCACATCCAAAGATGAGGTAAGGTCCTTCCTAGGGTTGTCAGAACTGAATTCCAACTTTGTGTGATTTCGCTTGCACAATCAAGTCTTTGTCTGGACTCATTTTTTGCTTGGAACAACAGCGTACAGACTTTTAAGGATATTATGCCACATCCAAGACCTTCATTTCCATTGATGCTAGTAGTAGAGGCTTAGGGGCTCTATTAACTGTGGTGCAAGATGGAGGAAATGAGGTTAAAATTTTATTTGCATCCCTTGCACTTTTTTCTGCCGAAGAAAAGTATCTTGACACTGGCTTGTGTGTAGGTTATGGAAAGATTCAGATAATATACGTGGGGTTCAGATTTTGTTTTATGCAATCACCACAAGCCCCTTAGTAAGGTTTTGAAAGCATGAGATCCACTTAGAGAAACTCATCCCATTGCTAGGATGATGCTAAGGCTTTTGGACTCTAACTATGGAGTACAGTATGTCTCTGATGTGAGGAATTGTCTTGCAGATTATTTGATTAGCTCCCTCCTACCCACCAAGGGGTTCATACCTACTCTCTGGGGTGACATTTGTGTTACAGTTGTGAAAGAGGTTGATACTGCAGCCATTTTGTAAAAAATAGTATTTTTTGGATACTCACAAGATGGTACTTTGAGTTACATATGGAGGTTTGTACGTGGAACTTGGCCAGATGTAAAAGATCTAGGTGGATCTTAAAGGCATGTGTAGGAGATTAAGGGGGTCATTACGACCGCCAGGGGTAATGTGGCGTCCGTACCGCCAACAGGCTGGCGGTACGGAGACCCATATTACGACCGCCGCGGTCGCACCGCCGGGGCCGAAGGTTTCCCGCCGTTTTAGCCCCGGCGGTGATAATCCACCAGGGCAGCGCTGCCCTGGGGATTATGACTTCCCTACCGCCAGCCTGTTTCTGGTGGTTTGCACCACCAGGAAGAGGCTGGCGGTAACGGGAGTCGTGGGGCCCCCTAACAGGGCCCCGTGCAGCTTTTCACTGTCTGCATAGCAGACAGTGAAAAGCGCGATGGGTGCAACTGCACCCGTCGCACGGCCGCAACACCGCCGGCTCCATTAGGAGCCGGCTCCTATGTTGCGGCCGCATCCCCGCTGGGCCGGCGGGCGTAAACTAGGTTTGTGCCCGCCGGCCCAGCGTGGATGTTGTAATGGGGACCGCGGGAGTGCGGCCGCATGGCGGTTACAGCTTGGCGGGCGGCGGAAGCCACCCGCCAATGTCGTAATGACCCCCTAAGAGTCAATTAACTAATGATGATAAGGGGTTTTAATTGAAGGAGTGCAGGGTGGTTCCCCCGAATTGCTTGAGACAAAAAATATTCATGATCGACCATTAAGGTCATATAGGCATAGTCAAATGCAAGAGAAGAATTAAGTCCTTGTATTTGTGGCCAGGCATGATTTGGAAATTGAAATGTCACTGAAAGAGAAGACATTTAAATTAATCTATAAACATTGCCAGACACCTTGAGGAGAATGTGTTTTTTCAGCCAAATGTTGAGGTTTGCAAAGGGGTCTGGGGGACAGAACCTGGTGAGAGACCCTCTCATTAGAAAAATTTGATGTGTCCATGTAGTGTTTTGGGGTGTTTCCTGTCGCAAGCACTAGGCCTGCCCACACAAGTGGGGTACCATTTTTATCAGGGGACTTGTGGGAATACAGAATAGTAGAACAAGTGGGTAAAAAGAAGTCATTTTGAGAAATGCCCTGTAATTCACGTGCTAGTATGTGGACCCCCGAATTTCGAGATGTGCAAATAACCACTGATTTTCAATACCTTATTTTGTATCCTTTTTGGAAATACATAGGTTTCCTTGGTACCTATTTTTCACTCTTTATATTTTACCAAATGAATTGTTGTATACCTGGTATACAATGAAAACCCATTGCACGGTGCAGCTCATTTATTGGCTCTGCGTACCTTGGGTTCTCGCTGAACGTACGAGTCCTATATATTCCCGGAACCAGAAGGGTCCATTAGTCATAATGGTATATTGCTTTCAAAAATCTGCCATAGCTGGAAAAAGGTACAGAACAAAACGTAGACAGAAATCGCTGATTTTTTTCAAATCAATTTCAATATTTGTTTTATTTCAACTGTTACTTTCTATAGTAAACCCTTGTAGGATCTACACAAAGCACCCTTTCTGAATTCAGAATTTTGTCTACTTTTTAGAAATGTTTACCTGTCCAGGATCCAGCATTGGTTTCATATCCATTCCTGTCACTAACTGGAAGGAGGCTGAAAGAACAAAATAGTAAAAATGGGGTATGTCTCGGTAAAATGCCAAATTGTGTTGAAAAATGTGGTTTTCTGATTCAAGTCAACCTGTTCCTCAAAGCTGGGAGGATGGTGATTTTAGCACTGCAAACCCTTTGTTGACCACATTTGCAGGGAAAAAAACAGATGTTTTCCTCCGCAGTAGGTTTTCACATTTCTCCCAAAACACACACATGTTTGCTGTATTTTGGCTAATTCCTCAGTCACCTCCAGGGGAACCCACAAACTCTGGGTACCTTTAGAATCCCCTGGATGTTGGAAAAAAAGAACACAAATTTAGCTGGGATAGTTATGTGGACAAAATGTTATGGGGGCCAAAGTGCAAACTACCCCAAATAGCCAAAAAAGGGCTCAGCGCTGGGGGAGAAAAGGCCCCGCAGCTAAGGGGTTAATTACTTTTTACAAAAGTAAGTGTTTACCCATGGGTACATATGGGGCTGGTATCTGGGGCTACTCGAATTTAGAAATTCTTCAATGTACATAAAATGGTATTATATGCAGATTAGTTTCAATCCGAAGTAGCACAACTTCGATTATAGGCCACGAGGAAATAAGTCTTGTATATGTGGAGGGTATGATGGGGCTTGAACCGCTGAGTTTATAGACAATTGCTGGGCCAAACAGGAAGCGGGCTTTGTCAGAGATTTTTTGGCAGATTGCTTATCATTGGATAATATGCATCACAAACCATGGTTTGCATTTGTTAAAACCTGGGAGCCCCAGATATGTATGATAAACCCAGATCGATTGAAATGAGCTCTAAAGATAAAATCAAATTGCTCTTTTTTAGAACACTGCATAAAGATAAGGTAGGAACAGGCACCATCTTTGTTTAGTGTTCTTTACTTTTCTATTACATTTTTTTTTTCTATTATAGACAATGAGGGTCATTCCAATCCAGGCGGGCCGCGACGGGGGCCATTCTGACTTTCCCGCTGGGCCGGCGGGCACCCGCCAAGTGAGCACCCGCCGGCCCAGCGGGAAAGGGACTGCAACACACAAGCCGGCTCCGAATGGAGCTGACGGTGTTGCAGGTGTGCGACGGGTGCAGTTGCACCCGTCGCGCTTTTCACTGTCTGCTAAGCAGACAGCGAAAAGCATACTGGGGCCCTGTTAGGGGGCCCCTGCACTGCCCATGCCATTGGCAGGGGCCCCAGGACACCTGTTCCCGCCATCCTGTTTCTGGCGGTGAAAACCGCCAGAAACAGGCTGGCGGGAAGGGGGTCGGAATCCCCATGGCGGCGCTGCAAGCAGCGCCGCCATGGAGGATTCGCCCAGCCGGGGCTAATCCGGCGGGAAAACGCCGGACCCGGTTTTCCGACTGCGGCTTTACAGCCGCGGTCGGAATGGGCAGGGAAGCACCGCCAGCCTGTTGGCGGTGCTTCCGTCATTTTAGCCCTGGCGGTCGCGGACCGCCAGGGTTAGAATGACCCCCAATGTTTTTAGCTAACTCATTTTAGGCTAAACACTGGGCACTTTATAATCGCTTTTCCAATGGAGGCAATATTCTTTAGAACATTGCCACTGTGTTCATGTGATGGTTTATCCAGGCAAAGCTCATGTCACTTCATGCTTTGTTGCACATTATTATCTGTGCCATGTCACTCATTTTCAGGCCCTATTTTACATAAGAGTAAAATCAGATCTCATAAACTCTTTTATGGCTGTTTTATAGCTGAATAAAGATATATTGAAACTGAAATTGAAAAGAGGAGCAGTGATTACTCAAGAGCACACAGTTCGTCTCTTCTGGTTCTATAGTTTACACCTTGCACACTACAAAATAGGAGGGATTTGAGTGGGTCTGATTGTGAACTGCTGTCACCAAAGAAGCAGCGCCATATTGGAGAAGCTGCCCAGATGTTGAATAAAGACTCCACAAATAGTATATTTTGGTAAACTGGTAAGATGAGTGGATACATCAAGTTTTCTCGTATTATTGCCATGGCTTTCCTACTGTACCACATTTAGCGTAGAGATTGGGTTTGCGTTTGCTCTTCCTACATTACAAACCTTGTTGTGAGGCCCTGGTAAGAGCTTTCTTTAATAGCACTCATTATCTTAACTGATTCTCTTCCTATCCACTTGTAATGTTAACAGATAAGAGAATAAAGGGTTTAAGAGACTTTAAGGGCTAAGCCCCTATTTTAAGTTACTTTGTTTTTACACTTGACACACCAAAGGTAACCATAGCAAGCAGAGAAGTCTTACTTCAGTGTGTGGAAGCAACTCAGATACAGCACAGCAAAGTGTTGTAAATTCTAGGGTCCTTCTAGGGACTAAGGGCCAGATGTAGGTAGCCTTTTGCGCCTCGCAAATGGCGAAAAACGCCGTTTGCGAGGCGCAAAAGGCCTCACGCAATGCAGAATCACATTTTGCGAGACGGTTCCCTTCCTATTTGCGACTCGCACCGCGATGTAGAGTTGATTTGTGACCGAGAAAGCGGTCGCAAATCAACTCGCAGTTACCATCCACTTGAAGTGGATGGTAACTCATTCGCAAACAGGAAGGGGTCCCCATGGGACCCCTTCCCCTTTGTGAATGCTCACAAAAATATTTTTTCAGAGCTGGCAGTGGACCACTGCCTACTCTGAAAAAACCCGAAACAAAAGGGTTTCGGTATTTTTTCTATTTGCAGCTCGTTTTCCTTTAAGGAAAACGGGCTCCAAAGAGAAAAAAAAAACTGCTTTATTTAAAAGCAGTCACGGACATGGTGGTCTGCTGTCTCCAGCAGGCCACCACCCCCGTGAGTGCCTAGACTCGCTATGGGGTCACAAACTGCGACCCACCTCATAAATATTTATGAGGTGGGTCTTTGCGACCCCATAGTGAGTCGCAGAAGGTGTCTGAGACACCTTTCTGCATTTCCTTTTGCAAGTTGCAAATTGCGAGTCGCTGGGATTCGCAATTTGCAACTCGCAAAAGGAAACCTACCTACATCTGGCCCTAGGACCCTTGTTTAGAGGAGGGCAACACAGATTGAAACCCTCAAGAAACCTCCATGACCCACAGTTCTCACTGTGTACATTCTTCAATCCCCCTTCGTCCACCTCACCCCCCCCCTCTAACTGACTCCCAAACTTACAACCTCCCATCACAGCAATGAAGACCTCAATCCCACCACAGACCATATTCTTTGGCCTCTGGAAAAATGTGTGTGAGTAGCCATGCTCTAAAGTATCCCAAAACTTGTTTACTTTGTGTCATACAATACCAGGCAATAGTTCATTGTCCCATCATAGCATTTAGATGCAAAAATCACAGACCTCACTTTTTGACATTCCCATTCACAGGTTGACCACACAATGCTAGGACTGAAGTTAGAATGTTAACTGAGTACTACAACATGTAGGACAGTGTTAGAAAGAAATGTGATTTTCTTATATTTCCAGCTGCTTTGACTCTGTCTCTCTGTGTTATCCATGTTTCCCTGTAGTTAGTGTACCATGAGCCCTAATGCAAGCAGGTAAAATGCCCCCACCATTCCCTGGTTTGGTAGTGAAAACAGCTATGATTTGGTGGAATGAGCTTCTGAAACTACTGGACCCGGTGCCACTGCACCTGTTTCACACCTCCACAACTGTCTAGTAGGTCTGGCCTCTTCATTCAAACTCAGTTCATCCATCACCAGTGTCCTCTTGTATTATGTAATGCCGTCCTCTGAGTTATGCTCTATGTATAGCGGATATTTTGATGCCTTGTTTTCTCATTTGCACTATACAAAAATGAAAATGTAATGTTATGCAGATCTGTACAGTGCACCTTCACCCGGGAGGGTACCGTGGAGATGAGCAGATGTGGGTCTACCACACCGAGGGTCTAGTGGGACTACTCGAAAAGCCAAGTCTTCAGCTTCTTGTGGAATTCAAGAAGTGAGGAGGAGGTTCTTATGTGTCGAAGCAGGTCATTCTATGCTTTAGAAGCAATGTAGGAGAAGGCTCGACCACTAATAAATTAACAAGCAGTTGGTGCCGGACCTGGCCCTCTCTGTAGGGTCACCCTGAAGCTTTTTGCCTTCTTACTTCTCTGAATTTATTTTTGTTGGCATTGGATCTCTTTGCACTTTGCCTCTACTCTCGCTCATAAAACATGCTAAAATTGAACCTACCGTTGAATGGCACATTTAATGTTATTGTAAGCCCCTATTATATGATACAATGTACTCAGGGCCTGTAAATGAAGTGCTACTAGTGGGTCTGCAGCACTCATTGTGTCACCCACTCAAGTAGCACTTTAAATCATGCCTCAGCATCTCATGCCTGCCATTGTGGCCTGTAGTGTTGGTTTAAAGTGCCATTTCAATCCGGCAAAATAAACTTTTTTTGCCAGGCCTAAACCCTCCTTTATAGTATGTATGTCACTCCTAAGTTAGGTTCTCAATGCTCACAGGGCAGGGTGCATGGTACTGAAAAAGTAGGACATGTGGGTTTAAGTTTTACATGTCCTGGGTTGAAAGACTCATAAAGTCATTTTTCACTACGATAAGGTCTATCTCTCCTATCGACTAACAGCTTATTTCAATTATTAGGTGCTAACTTTGGATTGGGGGCAGACAGAGATATGCTATATAGGCTCACATAAATTGTAATTTAAGACACTCTTTAATGGTAAAGATGGAAAATTGTGTCACCATTCTGAAAAAGCCACTTTTAGAAAGTTGGAATTTTCCTGTCCTAACTATTTTGTGCCTTCTGCCAGTGCATTAAGTCACATGACTGTGAACGGCTCTCCTGTTGGGCTTTGTGCACTACTCTCTGACAATGACACAAAAGGGATTAGGTTTGTAGGATGGGCCCTCCTGCCAGAATGGTTGGGGGCGGAGTTGTTCCCTTCCCCGCTTACACTTCAAAGGGTTTGCTTCCAACATTCGCAAAGGTACCTGACACTAGCCTTTTGCCACTCCGGATGTCTTCGAGCCTTGGCATGGGAACAGAAAAAAAATCACTAATCAGATACAGGGGTAAGGTATGGCGTCGCCCCACACACAAAGGATGCCACCAGGTATAAATATTGAACCCTCAGCCCCACCATTCTTCAGTACTTTCCTGAACCTGTGGAGTTTCAGAAAGCCTACCCTGCTGCCAGAAGGACTGCATTGGTACTTTAGGGACTGCCTTGCTGCTTGAAGGACTCCCTTGCTGTTTGAAGGAGAACTCAACCATCTCCTTAAACCTAGGACCTCTAGAATGGGCTCCAAGGGCTAGCTGGCTGGCCTCCTTCGTGAGATACGGAGGTTTTGAGCCCTGCTTACAGCCTCTGCTGTAAAGAGACATAACCCCCATGGTAGTGGTGTTGGTGGTACTTCTCCAAATGTTGGGCCTCCTGAAGCTCATATTCATGGAGAACTGATAGAAGACCAGGACCTACCTGTAATGTAAGCCTTAAATGGTGATCTATTACTGCAATTATACTCTAAAGACACCGCCCGATCCACTGCTTTACCATCTATACCTTATACTGATGTGCACGTCAGCTATACTACTTGCCAAGCAAGGGGAATGGGTGGGCACCCTATCTCTCCTCCTTGAGGTCATGACATGGTGTTGTCACTTAAGGGGCAACACTACAGTCCTCCCTTACCTAGAAATTGAAAGACACAAATAACAACAACCAACACAAAACATTGCATTTGGACAAATCCAATAGGACTCTGGGTACGAGTCACAACAGGAGAGGGCTGCAGGATTCCAACCCTCCTTAGATACCTTACAGTCACTCTGTCAGAAAAACAGCATACCGCCTGGATGGTCCTGGGTTCGAACTACGGTGATATTGTCCTGGTTTGCTCCTCCCTGATAGTTTCACTGCTGTTCCGCCTTAGGACAAAGGCTTCATTGCCACCGAGCTTGGTTCTTGAGTCTCAGGCATGGGCAGCGGCAGTGGAACTTCTGAAGCATGTGGGGCTTCTGCATGCTCTGGGGAGCTCGGGGAGGTGCGGTCTGGGGAAGATATGCTTCTTTGAAGGTGGCATCTGACCGGGAGAACTTGGTAAGGGCATCCCAGAGGGCAGCCATCTACCATGACCGAGAGTTTGTGCTGGATGTGGTGAAAAGCCAGCTTCACTAATCTTGCTTCAATGGTGCAGCAGGGAGACGGGCACTGTAGAGGCCATCAATCGCTTTACAGTTGTAGTGGCTGAAGGTTGTAGAAAGCGTAAACTTGAACTCGGGTGGCTTGGAGGGCAGGTGGGATTGCCAGGCTGTGGTACACCTCCGCGGCCATGAGGTTAATGGAGGTTCTCCTGTGGATTAGAGCTCCACTTTTGGTTTTGCAGCTTCTTTGTGGATGGCATTGATGGGCTCAGCTTTGATTGAAGGGGTTGGCACTGACTCCTTGTGCGCTACACGCGCTTTTGACAGTTCTTTTGACTGCCCAAGAGTGAGGATGTCCCTCATGCTCGTGTTCAGTTCTTGAAGGATACGTTCATGGAGCTTGGAGGATGCTCAGCCTTGAATGAACTGTGCTCTTATCTTGTCTTCTTCGCCTAGTAGTGTGCAGGTACTGGCCAGCTCCCTGAAGCAACTGTAAAAGATACCAACAGATTAGTCAGGCTTCTGGTGGGCTTATCATAGTTACTCTCCATAAAGCATATGGTTCAAAATGGGCGATGATATCATTCTCTAGTGCGGTGTAATTGCGGGGGCCCTTTTTTACAACCACTTTGGAAATTTTGTGAATGTCTGCTCCACCCAAGTGCAGGAGTAGGGGGTGCTTATTTTCATTTGCCACTCCAGCAGCCATGAAGTAGGTTTCCAAACACTTGAACCACACTTTCCATCGGGCAGCTTGAGTAGGTGGGGTCCCTGTGACTGTGAAAGGCTTGATGGTGGAGATGCTGGTCATGGTGGGGAACCAACCGTGCTCAGGTAGCCAATCAAAAGATTTGTGAAAAGGCAAACCAATGTGGCTAAATGTGTGCAGCAAATGTGCCAATGAGGCCTATGTTGTAAACAAAGTGGAGGTGAACAGAGGACACCAGGAATACTTTTTATAAGATTTATTGGAACACACAACCTGGCGTCAATCCTCACCAAGGAGCCAGGGGTAACTGTCTCTCTTGGAACGCTCTACGCCTTCCAATCTAGAACTCCTTATGGAAGTACAATGCTAACATAAGAACACTGCAAGTACTATGCTAACATCATAACACATAATACAGCACTAAATACTAACACTAAATACTTAAATACAACATACCAGACATAGGGGGTGATTCTGACCCCGGCGGTCTTAGACCGCCGGGGCCAGGGTCGGCGGGAGCACCGCCGACAGGCCGGCGGTGCCCCGCAGGGCATTCTGACCGCGGCGCTTTGGCCGCGGTCAGTGCAGGAAAACCGGCGGTCTCCCGCCGGTTTTCCGCTGCCCCTAAGAATCCTCCAAGGCGGCGCAGCTCGCTGCGCCGCCGAGGGGATTCTGACCCCCCCTACCGCCATCCTGTTCATAGCGGGAAAGCCGCCATGAACAGGATGGCGGTAGGGGGGGTCGCGGGGCCCCTGGGGGCCCCTGCCGTGCCCATGCCAAAGGCATGGGCACGGCAGGGGCCCCCGTAAGAGGGCCCCGCAAAGTATTTCAGTGTCTGCCTTGCAGACACTGAAATACGCGACGGGTGCCACTGCACCCGTCGCACCTTCCCACTCCGCCGGCTCGATTACGAGCCGGCATCCTCGTGGGAAGGGAGTTTTTCCCTGGGCTGGCGGGCGGTCTTTTGGAGACCGCCCGCCAGCCCAGGGAAAAACTCATAATACCCTCCGCGGTCTTCTGACCGCGGAGCGGTATAATGGGGGCGGAATTCTGGCGGGCGGCCTCCGCCGCCCGCCAGAATCAGAATCACCCCCATAAAGTTATAACTAATCTGAAAGATACAAACTTAGCTGTATGCAATGATAAAGTTAATGGCAACAAATAAACCACTGAAAAGATGGAAATAAGACATCTAAAAATGGGTGAAATTCTTCATCTATTAAATAACTATTCACCTATAAAATAATTATTACCTCACATAATCATCCAGGTAAGATGTCGTTCTATGAATTCTTGTTTCTCTGTCCACACTTGAAGCACCATTTCAACCTCCACAGGATTGTCATTAAACCCCACAGAATCATCACAAGATCTCAAACCTCTCTCTCATTACTTGCTTCCTTCCCAATCAATGTCAGGCTAGAACATTCATCATTTTACTTCCTCATTCATTCTCCACCTTTTTACTATAAGGCCACATTTCTGAGATTCCACCATTCTCTTCCTTCCACAACCACAAAATACCTACACGCCGTTAATACACAAAAGGGACCTCCGAATTTAGAAAGTTCCACTTTCACTCTTCGTGTCTTTGGGCCTGATTATGACCATGGCGGAGGGGATTACACTGTTACAAATGTGATGGATATCCTGTCCGCCGTATTACAAGTTCCATAGGATATCACAGAACTTGTAATATGGTGGACTGGATATCTGTCACTTTTGTGACAGAGTAATCCCCTCTGCCAAGGTTGTAATCAGGTCCTTTATCTTGACCCAAGCACCAACTTTAAATCTGGACTCTTCCACAGGTCTTACTGCACTTTTACCAATAAAACCCATTCTTTGAGCCACACAGGAACCAACTTGGAACATGCTGAGCATCCTCTCATCAGCTGAAACAGGCAGTTTCGTGTAACACTATTTGCCATCATCTTTTTTGCACTACACTGATTGGTTACGGCTATCTGAATGGTATTGTTGAATAGTCTGTTAGCCCTTTCTGCCATACCATTTATTTTGGGATTATATAGAGAAGTGGGAGAATGTTTTATTCCACACAACTCTAAGGAATTAACCATTTCACTAGAGGTTAACTGGGTTCCATTATCCTTAATCAGCACAGAAGGAACCCCTTGTTCCCCAAATATATTTTTTAAAGTCTCTATAGTAGACTTGGTGGTAATATCTCTCAAAAACATTACTATAAGCCATTTTAAATACACATCTACAAGCACTACTGTGAATCTCAGCTCAGATGGCAATTCCAACAATGGACCAATAAAATTTAGGCACACTGTGTGCCAAGGCTTACCCGGCACACAGTGTGCCTCATTCACTCAGTGTGGCCTCATTCACTCTTGCTACACACTCTCAATCTTTTCTCACTCTCCCTACAGTTTTCAACCCATCCTTTGACTTGTTCTTCCAAACCTGGCCACCAAAACTCCCCTTTAAGTCTTCTACTTGTCAAGCACTGACCCAAATGTCCCTCATGTGCCCGGTTGACCATTTTTCGGTCTCACAGCCACTGATAATGTACTTTCTCTACTAACTCCCTTATGGATCATCTGTACAACCCCCTTAAGAACCACATCGGTTTTAATTTCCTTTTCCCACTCAAATCTTGTGAAAGCACCTAACCCACTACAAATCACATCTTGAACAGATGCTACTGCTCCTTCTGCATCAAAGTTTCTCACAGCCTATCCATCCACCACTTCGCAATTCAGTGACAATTTAGACAGGCAATCTGCTTGCACATTCTTCCACCCCTGAACTTCCACCGCATAAAAGTATTTCTGCAGTCGAACAGATAATATGGCTAGTCTTACAGACCCTTTACCTGCTCCTCCAGATAATAAACTTTTGAATAAAAGCTTATTATCAGTCCGCAAGACCAACTGTAGCCCCAGCAATGCACTCTAAAATATTCAATCTCCGAAGAAGCAGCTAAAGCTTCATGTTCTACTACAGAATAATTCTTGTCTGCCTGTGTAAGGGTGGGCAATGCAAACACACTGGGCCTGATTCTAACTTTGGAGGACGGTGTTAAACCGTCCCAAAAGTGGCGGATATACCACCTACCGTATTACGAGTTCCATAGGATATAATGGACTCGTAATACGGTAGGTGGTATATCCGCCACTTTTGGGACGGTTTAACACTGTCCTCCAAAGTTAGAATCAGGCCCACTGTCTTTTCCTTCCCCCCCATGTATTTGAGATAGCACAGCTCCCAACCCAGTAGCACTGGCATCTACTGTGAGTACAGACTTAAATTTTACATCATAAGCAGTAAGAATACATACATCGCAAATTTCATTTTTAATATTTTCAAAACATTTCTGTTGTAACTCCTCCCACACAAATTTACTCCCTATTCTTAGTAATTTTCTGAAGCTTTCTGTTTTGTTAGCAAATCTGCCAACAAATTTAGAGTAATTCTCTATTAATCCAAAGAATGACCTTAATTGGTCTTTATCGGTTGGAAAAGGTGGCTATCTAAAGGCCTCCAACAAACATTTCTTAGGCATGATACCTCCATGTAATATCGTGTATCCAAGATATTTAACTTGCTCTGTTACAAATGTACATTTTTCACAACTCAAGGTCTATCCTGATTCCCCCAAACCCTCCAACTCGGTTTTCAAGATGACATTGTGTTTTTCCAGTGTTTCTCCTACAACCAAAATGTAATCTTGAAAAAGGATAACTTTTTCCATTCCTTCAAACATTTTTGCCATCATATGCTGAAATACACTCACAGCTAATGCTAGTCCAAATGGCATCTGAGTAAATTGGAATGTACCTTCAGATTTTATGAATGTTGTTAATGCTTTTGAATCTTCATGTAATCTAATTTGAAGGTAAGCACTTCTGAAATCTAATTTTGAGAAGTACTTACCACCATCACAGATGATAAACGCTCATTAATATTTGGTAGGGGAGATGTGTCAACAACAATGTTTTGATTTATGGATCTTAAGTCCACACAAAATCTTATGTGGCCAACAGTTTTCCAGGTCACTACCACCGGAGACACCGAAGCAGGAGATGCCTCAACAGGGTCAATTATGCCTTCTCGCAACATATCATTCAATAATTCTTTGACCTTATTTTCCCACCAATGGTACTTCGGAGTTTATGTTGTTTTGGTAGAGCATCCACCTTCAGAACAATTTTGTGCATGTAGCCTTTCAAACACCCTAAAGCTTTATCAAAGACTTTTTGAGCCCCATTCAAGATATCTTCCAACTGAGCTTCTTCTACAACCATTACTTGATTGGGTGCCCTAGGGTTAATTATGATATTAAGGTTGAATTGATGCATCCACCCTAGAATAGGAGGACCATCCACCGATACATACACTTTACCTTCGATGCACACGTACCATACTGTATATTACCCACCATGTATCCCAATAAATTAATCAATTCACCCTGACATCCATCTGGATTAATATCTTTAGGTAAAAACACAACTCTCTTCTAATGAGCTCTGAACAGTGTCTCTGGAATAAACGCGTACATTGATCCAGAATCAATCATGAGATCCACCTCACACCCAAACAACCTAAATTTAGCTGTATGTCTAGACAATCTTCTCTCATCTCCTGACAAAGTACTTCTGTCTTCTCTTTCTTTTACAGACTGTTCTGCAACCAAACTTTTGTCACTGAATCTAGCATCTTCCGCCTCTTCCACCACAATCACTGTAGATTTGTTATCCTTACCACCTTCACTACTCTCCCTACACATGCGCACATAATGACCTTCGCACCCACATTCCCTGCAGTCTTTATTCACTGTGAAATTCTTTTTAGAGTCTGACATATGATATGTGCTTACACATCGAGTACATTATTTTACTTTGCTCCTTGCCAACGTAGAAGCACCTCCTTTAATATCTTTTTAAGACACTACATTGACATCTCCTTCCACACTTTGGGTATCATTAATCACAGCCAACACATCACTAGTTTTCTCTTTTCTGTTTAGCTCTCGCATACAACGTTGAGACTCTTCAATTACTTTCACCATTTCAACAGCCTCCTTAAGAGAAGGATCCTTTGTCGCCCACACCCTCTCTTGAATTTTCTTTTCTCAACACTGGACAATAAGACGGTCACGTATCAACTCATCAGTCATGGTTCTAAAACAACACTTGACGGACAATTCTCTCAGTCTTGCTACAAACTTCTCTATTGTTTCATGATCAGCTTGAGGTTGTGTGTAAAATGTATATCAAGCCATTTCTAGATTTAACTTCTTTTGCAAATCTCTCTAATCTCCCTGAGTGCTTCTTTATAGACATCACCCATCGGCTGACCACTAGGTCCCAAGACCATCAGTAAGTACTTAAAAATGCGCTGATTCTCACTACCCAGTTCTCTCAGCAACATGGCCTCCTTTCGTGCTGTTGAAAAGTTCTGTCCATCTAAAGCTATAATGTAGTTTTCCAATATTTATACCCAATCCTCCCAATTTATTGCAGGTGACCTTGACTGAGACAAGAAAAATGACGGAGCAATGATATTACTTTGTGAAGCCATATTTCCCTTATAATAAAATCTTCAAGAAACAGATTAGTGATCAAATATTTCATAGACACTTTTAACAGTACATTGCCTATGTTGAACCCTTCTGTGATGCATAATTACTAAGGGATCAAAGCAGAAGCTCTAAAGTACTTGAGGTAAGTGATAGTTTGGGAGTCCATCAGTGTGCAAATCACTGCTTTAGATGCCTGCACATGATCTTCATAAATAATATGCAAAAATAACAGGTGTGCAGATCACTATGGAATATCTCAAAAATTCTCCCTACTTCTGTCTCCTTTGTTTTGCATGAAAAGATTTGTGTTAAAACTGCCAGAAACAGCCAATGAAAGTTGTGCACCAAAGGTGTGCAAATCACAGAGTTGATCATCTGCACAGAGGTGTTATAGACGTAGGGGTGTGCAGATCACTGAGTATGACCTGCACCGGAGAGGTATTGATACACACTCAAGATGCCATCACGTCAGCGTGAGGTACATTGCGGTTCACTCAGTATGTTGTGGTTCACTGATGCTTCAGCGATCGCCCAAGTTACCCCATCATGATCATCCATCCCGTCAGCGTGAACTGTGTTGCAGTTCACTGACACCTCGGGGGTCACCCGGGAAACTACATCACAGTCCTCTGCTTGAAATGCACCTGCAGAAGAATGGTTGCTGTCTTCGCATGCACTGGTCCTTGAGAGCTCGTAGGGAGCCAACAGTGAGTGGCCTAATGGTGATACTAGTTAAAGATTTACAGCACTTTTAAGCGACACTTCACCAATGTTGAATCACGCCCACCACTTGTCACTATTCTTCTCCTTAACCTTTGCTCTTGTTTGATCCCACATCAGATCTGCTCTGTGTAAGCCTTTAAGTGCTTACTAGGATCACCCAGGTTGTGTGCTGGCTCCTATCACCCACAGGTCACCTTCATCCGTCATGGCTAAAAATTAAATTGAGGTAAACACAGGACACCGGCAATCTTTTTTATATCATTTATTGGAGCACAAAAACCTGGCATCGATCCACTCCAAGGAGCCAGGAGTAACTGTCTCACTTGGAATGCTCCATGCCTTCTATTCTAGAACTCCTTCTGCAAGTACAATGGTAACATAATAACACTTCAAGTACAATGCTAACATCATAACAGCCTACCTTGATGGCCAAAGCTCAATGTCTCTCAGCAGTAAGTAGCAAAGTTCAGCGTACCAGCAAAATGTCTGTGTACACATCATATTGAATGGGGCAGGCCAACATGGCCGAATAGGGGTGGCAGCTATGCAGATAAAGCCCATCTCGATGGTCATTAGTGAACGAAGAAGGAGGCAGGAGGGCCTGAAGGTTGTTGATGAGGCCTTCCCACCAGTTGAAGAACAGGGCAGCAGAGAGAGATCTTGGGGCATGGACGGGCAGCAATATGAGGAGCCCTCCCAGCCCAATTGCTGGCAGAGGTTTGGAGAGGAGAACTCAGACCTCTAGCAGCAGAGTTCAGAGGCATGGCTCACAGGAGCGGGCAGCGCGTGGCCACCCGGAAGCACGCCAGCAGCAGAGCGGGTGATAAAGGTAACAGGAGCAGGCCGGTCATGCCACGTTGTCAGTATAGAAGCCTTGCGGGAGTCCAGGTGGCAAGAAGGAGGACCTCTGAATGGGCTCGACGTCTGTGGCAGAACAGAGCCTAGACCACTTCAATAGGAGTGGCAGGGGTGTGGGCACTCATCTCTGAGGAGAGCGACGTGGAGCAGTAAGTAGTGTTGATATGGATGCTGAGGTGAGCGGAGGCATACTTTTAGGTGCTTGACCTCCTCATCACCAGTGTAGTGTAGGCCTTAAATGATGACCGGACTCAGGGTGAGTTGCAAACCAACTTTATTAGCTTCTTATTGCAGTTATGCTCTAAAGACCCTGCCCGGTCCCCCGCGTGACCATTTATATCTTCTGCTGATGTCAGCTATACCACATACTTAAGAAGGGAAGGGGGTTGACACCCTATCTCTCCTCCTTCAGGTCATGACATCATTTCATTCCTTAAGGGGAACCCACTACACTACTTGCCAGCCAATCCAACAAAAGTACAATGATGGTCGGTCTGACTTCACGGTAGCTCCCAATACATTCCTCTCCGCAGTAGCAAATCTATTTGAGCTGGACCTCTTAGTGACAGTTTCTGACCACTCAGTGACTGTATGTGGCCTCATGGAGCCCTCTTTGGCTACAGCCTGCACCTTTCTCCTGCTGGAGATTTTCAACTTCCAAAAAGCTATCCAAGTCCAAAGGATGAAATCTTCACTGCAAAATCGTCCAGCGGCTCCCCGAGGACGATAACTCCTCCTCAGCCACCACCTCTTGCCTTGCTGAAGGCTTTACCTTCTCCAAGACTTTTGCAGAAGTTTTTCTAAGTCCAAAGGTGAGCCGAGACCAGGCCTAATCCACACCTTGTATCTGACCCGCATTCTATAGGGGTCTGCCTTAACTTTTGACTTTGAGCCAGTCACCCGTGATTGGCGCTTGTATCTTTTAGGGACTAGATTTCACACAAAAAATGTAAAAAAATCATAACTTTGGTGGTACTGATTGAATGTAATTTATTTGGTGTCATTTTATGTATTGACATTTTTCTAAATTGGTTTGGGATTTCTTGTAAAATGCTTTCACTGTTTGTATACTGCATAAATACTTTACACATTGCCTCTAAATTAAGCTTACCTGGTTTTGTACCAGGCTGCCAGAGAATTAAGCACAGGTTAATTTAGTGACTTTTGCGGTTCACCCTGATAAGGATTGTAGATGTTGTTTGTTTAAGGTTTCCACCCACTCAATCATTAATCTAAACAAACCCAGGTGGGATGTGCTTTTTACACAATTTTTGCTGAGCTTTGGAAAGTTGCACTGAGAGATTTAAATAGGAGAACGACTGGTGTTATGGAGATTACCCCCTCCTACCTGCACCAAATGCACATCTGAAAATCTCTCAAGCGCTTCGAGGTGATTCAGCTCACAGACTACAGTAACAAAAACTATCCAGTTTGCTGTTAGAAAATAAAATCCCTAGTCGGTGCCAAGTATCCATCCCGTGAGCCCTACTTTTTTAAACACAGGTGCTTGCATGCCTGTGTAATTAAATGCCAGCCAAGTCCCTTTCCAGTAACCATCCACCTAATATATGTTAATACCCATGACACAATGCAGAGGCTGGCATCAGCTCTTAATTCTCAGAAGGTGTGTGCTCTCACCTGGAGTTGAATGGGCTGTGTCTGCAGTATTAGTGATGAAATCTAAACTCACACCAGCACAAAGAGTTCAGCACACTGAGTGAGGCACAACCGCTCCCTTGACCCCTCCGTAGCCACGGGAACACATTTTCTGCTTCTAAACCAGGGTAAATCTAGCACCCCCTGCTGGTGGCCTTGTAGGTGGTCACCTGTATTCTTTTGCACTGGAACCTGATTGCATTTCCTCCAGGCATCAAGAACATGTCCTAGAAAACTTCCACCACGCCTTTCAAAGGGTGCCTCGAAGCGTCTCGTGAAACCTGGCTGTGTTCTAGCGCCCTGGAAGTTGAAATTCACTCAACGGTGCAAATTAGCATGAAATGCCAGCGCAGTAACAATTTTTCACAAATCGTTGAGGTATAATTGAGAAAGGGCACGCAGTTTGAGATCTGTTCTCATTATTCCTAATGGCACATATAAACTGTTCCTGAAACTTAACCTCAGTCGTTTATTGTGGATTATTCCAGGCGTTTTTCTTTATTTTTTTTTTATATAGCACAAACTCGACCTGAAGATATTGCAGCGGTTAATGCGACCGCAAATTACATTAAACAAAGAAAATGTTTTTGTGAAAACAGGGAAATTAAGGGCCAGATTTACAAGGCTCTTGTGCCTCAGTAGCGCCATTTTTTTAATGCTTAGGCGGCACTAAGGAGACTATTTCCCGGCACCATATTTACAAAGTGACACAATGCTGGAATTGCACCGCTTTGTAACCCCTTCCTCCTCATTATACCTGCACCAGGTATAATGTATGCAAGGGGGCCTTCCCACACAGGGAGGCACACAAAATGGCGCAGTGGAATTTCCAAGAAATCTACAAGATTTCACTGTGACATTATTTCCGTCATTTTTAACTCCTGCTCGGGGCAGGCTTTAAAGTGACGGGCCCATAGAAACCTATGGGCCTCCCTAGTGCTTTGTCATAATTTATGGCGCTAATCCAGAAAAGTACCACAATAACATCATAAATTATGATGCTATTGTGGAAACGAGCGCCATGGTGCGCCGTATTGTAAATACGGTGCAACCATGATGACGTTAGCTAGGGTATGGGTGGCGCAAGAAAGGTGGCGCATCGGGACCGACGCACCACTTTCTTGTAGATCTGGCCCTAAGTATTTTGTCCAGAATCACAGGATCTTGAGCCGACGCTGAAACTAGAACCTGGTTCCCAGCTCCAAAGTCAGCAGCTCGTGGCATGTAGCGCTTAGTGCTCGCCTTAAGGCTATTTTTTAAGTCACTGTAAACTGCTTTTCTCTTCTCTCGTCAACATATTATCTGCACTGACATACTCCTTCACTTAACCAAGGCCCTCCTACCAGCTCTTGGAGAACTTCCCATGAAATCACCAGAGTGTAGTGAGTATTCCCTCAAATACACATCAACGATTGAGGGTGACGCAAATGAAGAGTTTTACTACCAATAGGAAAAATAATTCCTTTTTCACACATTGGGTCCTGAGGTTCTTAGCATCTGCAAACAAATGGGGAAAAAGACAAGAAGTGAAACAGAAGCTGCTGTTTTTAGAAAAAAACTGTAAACGATCTTGATAACTACTACATGTTTTCAATTTTTGCTTTCAGTTTTGTTTCCAGAGGAAACAAGTGTAGAAGGCTGGCCTGGCTTGTAGTGGGTACCAGAGGTACTTACACCTTGTGCCAGGTCCAGTTATCCCTTATTAGTGTAGAAGAGGTGTTTCTAGCAGCTTAGGCTGATAGAAGGTAGCAATGGCAAAGCAGCTTAGGCTGAACTAGGAGACATGTAAAGCTCCTACTATACCACTGGTGTCATATGCACAATATCATAAGAAAACACAATACACAGATATACTAAAAATAAAGGTACTTTATTTTTATGACAATATGCCAAAAGTATCTCAGCGAGTACCCTCAGTATGAGGATGAGAAATATGCACAAGATATATGTACAGAAACCGAAATTATACAGGTTATAGGAAGAAAAGTAATGCAAGCAGTGTAAAGTTACAATAGATTGCAATAGGAGCACGTAGGTATAGGGGCAACACAAACCATATACTCCAAAAGTGGAATGCGAACCACGAATGGACCCCAAACCTATGTGAGCTTGTAGAGGGTTGCTGGGACTGTAAGAAAACACTGAGGGTTAGAAAAATAGCCCACCCCAAGACCCTGTAAGGTAGGTGTAAAGTGCACCTACAACCCCCAGAGCACAGAAGTTGTGATAGGGGGATTTTGCAAGGAAAACCAACACCAGCAATGTAACAACAGTGGATTTCTGGACCTGAGTACCTGTAAGACAAGGGGACCAAGTCCAAGAGTCGCGACAGTGTCGAGAGTGGGCAGGAGCCCAGGAAATGCCAGCTGAGGGTGCAAGGAAGCTGCCACCGGATGGAAGAAGCTTGGTGTTTTGCAAGAACGAAGAGGACTAGGAACTTCCCCTTTGGAGGATGGATGTCCCACGTCGTGAAGAAGCTTGCAGAGGTGTTCCCACACAGAAAGACCACAAACAAGCCTTGCTAGCTGCAAGGGTCGCGGTTACGGTTTTTGGATGCTGCTGTGGCCCAGGAGGGACCAGTATGTCACCACTTGGATGAGGAGACAGAGGGGCGCCCAGCAAGTCAGGGAGCCCTCACAGAAGCAGGCAGCACCCGCAGAAGTACCGGAACAGGCACTTAGAAGAAAAGTGAACCGGAGTCCACCCGAAGTCACAAAAGGGAGTCCCACGACGCCGGAGGACAACTCAGAAGGTTGTGCACTGCAGGTTAGAGTGTTGGGGACCCAGGCTTGGCTGTGCATGAAGGAAATCCTGGAAGAGTGCACAGGAGCCAGAGCAGCTGCAAATCACGTGGTACCCAGCAATGCAGTCTAGCGTGGGGAGGCAAGGACTTACCTCCACCAAACTTGGACTGAAGAGTCACTGGACTGTGGGAGTCACTTTGACAGAGTTCCTGAGTTCCAGGGACCACGCTCGTCGTGCTGAGAGGGGACCCAGAGGACCGGTGATGCAGTCTTTTGTTGCCTGCGGTTGCAGGGGGAAGATTCCGTCGACCCACGGGAGATTTCTTCAGAGCTCCTGGTGCAGAGAGGAGGAGGCTACCCCCAGAGCATGCACCACCTGGAAACAGTTGAGAAAGCCAGCAGGATGAAGCGATACAAAGTTGCTAGTAGTCATCTTCCTACTTTGTTGCGGTTTTGCAGGTGTCCTGAGCAGTCAGCGGTCGATCCTTTGGCAGAAGGTGAAGAGGGAGATGCAGAGGAACTCTGGTGAGCTCTTGCATTCGTTATCTGAAGAATTCCCCAAAGCAGAGACCCTAAATAGCCAGAAAAGGAGGTTTGGCTACCTAGGAAGGAGGCTTGGCTACCAAGGGAGGTAAGAGCCTATCAGAAGGAGCCTCTGACGTTACCTGCTGGCACTGGCCACTCAGAGCAGTCCAGTGTGCCACAGACACCTCTGTTTCCAAGATGGCAGAGGTCTGGGACACACTGGAGGAGCTCTGGGCACCTCCCCTGGGAGGTGCAGGTCAGGGGAGTGGTCACTCCCCTTTCCTTTGTCCAGTTTCGTGCCAGAGCAGGGCTGGGGGATCCCTAAACCTGTGTAGACTGGCTTATGCAGAGATGGGCACCATCTGTGCCCATCAAAGCATTTCCGGAGGCTGGGGGAGACTACTCCTCCCCAGCCTTCACACCTATTTCCAAAGGGAGAGGGTGTTACACCCTCTCTCAGAGGAAATCCTTTGTTCTGCCTTCCTGGGCCAGGGCTGCCTGGACCCCAGGAGGGCAGAAACCTGTCTGAGGGGTTGGCAGCAGCAGCAGCTGCAGTGGAGACCCCGGAAAGGCAGTTTGGCAGTACCCGGGTACTGTGCTAGAGACCCGGGGGATCATGGAATTGTCCCCCCAATACCAGAATGGTATTGGGGTGACAATTCTATGATCTTAGACATGTTACATGGCCATGTTCGGAGTTACCATCGTGACGCTGTACATAGGTAATGACCTATGTACAGTGCACGCGTGTAATGGTGTCCCCGCACTCACAAAGTCCGGGGAATTTGCCCTGAACGATGTGGGGGCACCTTGGCTAGTGCCAGGGTGCCCACACACTAAGTAACTTTGTACCCAACCTTCACCAGGTAAAGGTTAGACATATAGGTGACTTATAAGTTACTTAAGTGCAGTGGTAAATGGCTGTGAAATAACGTGGACGTTATTTCACTCAGGCTGCACTGGCAGGCCTGTGTAAGAATTGTCAGAGCTCCCTATGGGTGGCAAAAGAAATGCTGCAGCCCATAGGGATCTCCTGGAACCCCAATACCCTGGGTACCTCAATACCATATACTAGGGAATTATAAGGGTGTTTCAGTATGCCAATGTGAATTGGTGAAATTGGTCACTAGCCTGTTAGTGACAAATTTGGAAAGCAGAGAGAGCATAACCACTGAGGTTCTGGTTAGCAGAGCCTCGGTGAGACAGTTAGTCATCACACAGGGAACACATTCAGGCACATACTTATGAGCACTGGGGCCCTGCCTGGCAGGGTCCCAGTGACACATAGGCCCTCATTCTGACCCTGGCGGTCGGTGATAATGCGGCGGCCAAGCCGCCAACAGGCCGGCGGTCCAAAATATGCAATTCTGACCCTGGCGGGAACCGCCAACACAGCCCGCCGCATTAACACTCCGCCCGCCACGGCGGAACAAACAAACAGCGCGGCGGTCCCCGCCAACAGCCAGGCGGCAGACAATGTACCGCCCACCCTATCACGACCCACCAATCCGCCACCTTTTCCGGGGCGGGAGCACCGCCGATAAAAACACGGCGGAAACAGACTACGAACGGGAAAACGCTCACCTCTACGCACTCCACGCGAGATTCCGGCAGTATGGAACCCGAGCTGCAGGTCATCCCCGCACTCCTATACCTGCTCATATACCAGGAGCACGCCCGGCGGCGCGGAAGACATCGGTGAGTACTGCACCTACGACACAGGGGAGGGAAAAGATTACCGGCACACACCCACCCACCCACACCCACTACAACACACACATCAATGCATTCCCACAGATCACTGTCACAACCCACAAACCCCCCCCCCCCGAAATAATGCAAAGACCAAAAGAAGAGATCATAAACGGGCAGATATATTGAAATATGGACACCAGTAATCCCAATAAATAAATAAACTATGTACAAAATATATACAGCTACTAAATGTAGTCCAACCACTGTCCGTGGACCACAGGGGTCCTGTGCAAAGGGGCAAGGCCCAGTCCCACGACAAGAACTCCACGGAGAGAACACTGCAGGGGCATCAGAAAGAAAATAGGACAGGCACCTCAGGGGGAAGGGAAGGGGGGGCACCTCAGCCACTTGAGTACACGACGCCAGATCCACGAGGGGACTCCATGACCACTGGGCCATCCTGGGGAGTGCAAAGCCGCAGTCCATACAGTCCATACAGTGGGTGGCCTGCCCACTGGCCCATCCTGGGGAGTGCAAAGCCACAGTCCATACAGTCCATACAGTGGGTGGCCTGCCCACTGGGCCATCCTGGGGAGTGCAAAGCCACAGTCCATACAGTCCATACAGTGGGTGGCCTGCCCACTGGGCCATCCTGGGGAGTGCAAAGCCACAGTCCATACAGTCCATACAGTGGGTGGCCTGCCCACTGGGCCATCCTGGGGAGTGCAAAGCCACAGTCCAAACAGTCCATAACAGACCCCACTGCCACTGGAGGAGGCATGTTGGCCAGAGGACATCCTGCAGCCCTGCCCGAGATAGATCCTGCCCTGCCACGTCTGCCAAAGGGCCAGCGGGTCTTGCCTTGAAGGGCCCAGTTCAGCGGTTCTTGAGACGGCGGGGCCCAGCGGAGCGGTGCTTGAGACGGCGGGGCCCAGCGGAGCGGTGCTTGAGACGGCGGGGCCCAGTTCAGCGGTTCTTGAGACGGCGGGGCCCAGTTCAGCGGTTCTTGAGACGGCGGGGCCCAGTTCAGCGGTTCTTGAGACGGCGGGGCCCAGCGGAGCGGTGCTTGAGACGGCGGGGCCCAGCGGAGCGGTGCTTGAGACGGCGGGGCCCAGCGGAGCGGTGCTTGAGACGGCGGGGCCCAGTTCAGCGGTTCTTGAGACGGCGGGGCCCAGTTCAGCGGTTCTTGAGACGGCGGGGCCCAGCGGAGCGGTGCTTGAGACGGCGGGGCCCAGCGGAGCGGTGCTTGAGACGGCGGGGCCCAGTTCAGCGGTTCTTGAGACGGCGGGGCCCAGTTCAGCGGTTCTTGAGACGGCGGGGCCCAGCGGAGCGGTGCTTGAGACGGCGGGGCCCAACGGAGCGGTGCTTGAGACGGCGGGGCCCAGCGGAGCGGTGCTTGAGACGGCGGGGCCCAGTTCAGCGGTTCTTGAGACGGCGGGGCCCAGTTCAGCGGTTCTTGAGACGGCGGGGCCCAGCGGAGCGGTGCTTGAGACGGCGGGGCCCAGCGGAGCGGTGCTTGAGACGGCGGGGCCCAGTTCAGCGGTTCTTGAGACGGCGGGGCCCAGTTCAGCGGTTCTTGAGACGGCGGGGCCCAGCGGAGCGGTGCTTGAGACGGCGGGGCCCAGCGGAGCGGTGCTTGAGACGGCGGGGCCCAGCGGAGCGGTGCTTGAGACGGCGGGGCCCAGTTCAGCGGTTCTTGAGACGGCGGGGCCCAGTTCAGCGGTTCTTGAGACGGCGGCCGGTCTATGGCCAACTGCTCATTGGCTGGTGGTGCCCTCCTGGGCAGCGGGGATGGTGCTCCTTCAATGCCCACCTGGGCTGTGGGTGGTGGGGCCCTCCTGGCCAGCTGGGCTGGGTCCTCCCTGGGCAGCGGCTATGGGGGTGGTGGGCTCCTCCTGGGCAGCAGGCCTGCTGCCTGACCTCTCCGACTTGCTGCCCTTGCCCTCCTTACTCTGGAGTCTGTGGCCCTTTCCTCCCTTTGGAGCTGTGGCTGGTGACTGTCTCTGGGTGGTGTCCGGGGGGGATGTAGAAGCCGGGCTCCTGCGGCGCCCCTTCCGCCTTCTGCTCCTCTTCCCAGGGGGTGGGCTGGCTGTCCCCTTGCTGCTGGGCGAAGATCCAGACATGCGGGCTGGTGGGCTCCAATACCCCTGCACCCTTGTCAAGGGGGCTGCAGGGCTGGTGGTGGCTGAGGTGCTCTTCTTACCCCGACGAGAAGGAGGGGGGGGCTCAGGGTCAGGAAAGAAGTTAGCAGTGGCGAGGAAGAGTTTCTTGGGACAATGGAGAGTGGTAGGTACAGTGGGAATGGGAGTGGAGGGAGAGGATGTGGTTGTAGGTGAGTCACGTTTGCTGTCTTTGGGTGCAGGTGCAGGAGGGATAGGCTGTCGTGAGGTGGATGGCTGTTGGGTGGGTGGGTGGCTGCGTTTGTGTGGTGTGGAAGAGGGGGTGACAGACACAGTGGGAGAGGACACAGGGGACGTGTAAATGGCAGTGGGGGTGGTGACTGCACGTGTGCGGACTGGAGTGGGGGGTGTGCTGGTGATGGAAACACTGGCTGATGGTGAGGTGAATGGAGGTGTGAGTGTAGACGTCACAGGAAGGGAGGAGGGAGACGAGGAGGTGGGGGTCACAGAGGTGGTAGTGACTGTTGGCATGTCTGCATCGGAATGTTGCATGTGTGAATGTCTGCGTGATCTGTGGTGCTTATGTTTGGATGAGCTTCTCTTGGGTGTTGAGGTGTGTGCAGGCTGGTCTGATGGTGTGGTTGGGACAGGCAGAGGAACAGGAGACTGGGAGGAGGGAGTTAGTAGAGGGAGGCAGGAGACAGGGACAATGGCTGCCGTCAGTGCTGAGGCCAGAGCCTGGAACGATCGCTGATGGGCAGCCTGACCCGAATGAATGCCCTCCAGGTACGCATTGCTGCGATGAACCTCCCTCTCCACCCCCTGGATGGCATTCAAAAGGGTAGTCTGCCCAACAATGAGCGTTCGGAGGAGGTCAATGACCTCCTCACTGAGGGCAGCGGGGGTAACAGGGGCAGGGCCTGAGGTGCCTGGGGCGAAGGAGATGCCCGGCTTCCTGGCAGAGCGGGCACGGGGCGAACGCTGAGGGGCTGCTGGGAGTTCGGAGATGGTGCGCTGGGTGGCGGCTGTACCTGTAATGGCGGGGGGCACGGATGGTGCCACCCCCGCAAGGGAGCTCCCTTCCGAGGACGTGTCCGTGTCGCTGCAGGGTCCAGTCGTCCCCGTCGTGGAGCTCCCCTCGCCCTCCGTCTCACTGGTCCAGTCTGACTCTGTGGCATGGCCTTCCTGGGCCATGTGAGATGCAGCTCCCTCCTGCCCCGATGCCACTTCTCCTCCGCCTGATGATGCTGATGCACACAAGCACAGAAAGACAAACAAAAAGGGGGGGGGAGAGAGAAATAAAGGGATATTGAGTACATGGATCTCAGGTACAGTTAGCGGACATGACAGACACAGATGCCCCCTGCACTAAGTTGCGCACTTGGGGTCCGCTACGCATTCCGTGGAACATGCCCTACACGCCTAGAGTTGACAACTGCACCCATGGATGACACGGCCCAGGGATGGCTGTACTGACAAACTACTGAGGGTGGTGGCTGGGGACACAGGGGCTTACGGGGGTGCCCAGCCTACAGATATCGCCCTGGCCTAGGGGGACCCACAGCCCTCCTCCCCCACCCAGACACCTCCACTGCGCGACAACAGAGTAGATAATGCTTGTACTCACCCCCTTGTGTCTACTGTGCTGCCCTCACGCGCCCATCCAAATCAGGGTAGGCCACCGCCAGGATCCGGGACATCAGGGGGGTCAGTTGACGGCAGGCACCCCGCCTACGTTGGGAGGCCATCCCCAGCAGAGACTCGGCGGTCTTCTTGGTCCCGCGGCGGATGTCCTCCCACCTCTTGCGGCAGTGGGTGCCCCGTCGATGGTGGACCCCCAGGGTCCGGACTTCCTTGGCGATGGCACGCCAAATCCCGATCTTCTCATGGGCGCGGACCTATGTGACACGTACAGGGAGGGAGAAATACCACGTTCAAGTTTGTCTGCATTTTCCTTGCCAGTGGCCCAACGCCCCCCATCCCCGCCAGGCCCCCCGCCATGCCCCCCGCCATGCCCCCCGCCAGGCCCAACATGCCCCCCATCCCCGCCAGGACCCCCGCCAGCCCCAACATGCCCCCCCATCCCCGCCATGCCCCCCGCCATGCCCCCCGCCAGGCCCAACATGCCCCCCATCCCCGCCAGGACCCCCGCCAGCCCCAACATGCCCCCCCATCCCCGCCATGCCCCCCGCCATGCCCCCCGCCAGGCCCAACATGCCCCCCATCCCCGCCAGGACCCCCGCCAGGCCCCCAAGCCAGCCAGTGGCCCCAAATCCAGATTGAATTAAACTCACTTGTTGGTCTGGAGGACCGTAGAGTAGCGCATACTGGGGGAGGACCCCATCCACAAGTTTCTCCAACTCCTCTCCAGTGAAGGCAGGGGCCCTTTCCCCAGGCGCAGCAGCCATTGTCCCTTCCAGACCGAGGTCACAGCAACACTTGCAGTATAGGTCCTCTCCTGTGAAAGTTCAAGTCGCAAGTGGATAAGTAGATAGAAAATGGCGGTCACGTCCGCGGCGGTGCGTACCGCGGCGGTGCGTCCCGCCACCGCCGGCGCCCTTCGCCATTGGCTCCTGAAACCCATAGGCTTCAATGTTAACCAATGCGGCTTCGCGCCGCGGTCTTCGCCCGCCGCCCGCCGCGGTGTGCCACGCCAGCGCATTGACCTCACATCCCATTGTCACACTTCACAGGTCAGGCAGCCGCCATTTCCAGGGCCCACATGGCTCAATTTCAACTGCGTCACACAGGCCTAGGCCTTGCATAGCCACTCAGACACGCCATTCACTGCATAGAGAATCGTTTACTGTGCTAGCTGTGAGTACGTACCTGTGGGTTGCTTGACTGTGTGCTCCATGTTGTCCTTCCTAGGCACCGTCCGCTGGGTTTGGCGAGGAGACGGATGAATCCTCCCGTGTACCGACCACTGGTGGACCTGTCGACAATGGAAGAACGCCACATTATCCTGACCTACCGTCTTAACCGTGCCACTATACATGAACTGTGTGCCCAGCTGGAGCCCGACCTGATGTCCCCCATCCGCCAACCCACAGGGATTCCCCCTCTGGTGCAGGTCATGTCAGTACTCCATTTCTTGGCAAGTGGTTCATTTCAGACAACAGTGGGAATTGCTTCTGGGATGTCTCAGCCCATGTTTTCGAAGGTGTTATCCAGAGTGTTGTCTGCCCTGATGAAATACGTGAGGAGCTACATCATTTTCCCTGAGGTGGGCGAATTGGCTACAGTGAAGGGTGATTTCTATGCCCTTGGACATATTCCCAACGTCATTGGTGCCATTGATGGGACCCATGTGGCTTTGGTTCCCCCAAGAGACAGGGAGCAGGTGTACAGGAACAGAAAAAGTTACCATTCAATGAACATCCAGGTGGTGTGTTTGGCTGACCAGTACATCTCGCATGTAAATGCCAAATTCCCTGGGTCAGTGCATGACGCCTACATCCTGAGGAATAGCAGCATCCCTTACGTGATGGAACAGCTAGAGAGACACCGTGTATGGCTAGTGGGGGACTCTGGGTACCCCAACCTGTCGTGGCTACTGACCCCAGTAAGGAATCGCCGGACCAGGGCAGAGGAACGGTACAATGAGGCCCATGGGCGTACTAGGAGGGTGATCGAACGCACCTTTGGCCTCCTAAAGGCCAGGTTTCGGTGCCTGCATATGACAGGTGGATCCCTAATGTACTCACCTAAGAAGGTGTGTCACATCATCGTGGCCTGCTGCATGCTTCACAACCTGGCTTTGCGACGCCAGGTGCCTTTCCTGCAGGAGGATGGTCGAGACGGTGGTGTTGTGGCAGCGGTGGAACCTGAGGAGAGTGACGAGGAGGAAGACGATGGGGCTGAAACAGACAACAGGGACAGAATCATTGAACAGTACTTCCAATAGGACACAGGTAACAATTCAAAGATAATTTAGTAAATGTGAACTACTCTCCTGCATCTCTGCTGCCTGTCTATTTGCCCCAGTGTATGATGACTGAGTTGTGGCTTTTCCCTCCCTATTTCAGATCTGGGGTCCCCACTACGAGTCCTGTGCTTCGTTTCCCCATGGACTTCAGCTTTGTGGCAGCTGTTTGTTGACTTCACCATGTACAAGGACATATTTGCACTGTCATGTCAATTACAATATATTGAAATCACAGCCAGACTCCAGCTAGTTTTGTGCAAAATAGGTGTTTATTTCAGTGCTCAAAATGGGATGGGTGGTTTCAAGTGGGTGGGGGCTATGGTGAAGGAATGTCCATGGCAGAGTCCAGAGTAACAGTCACACAGGTGCATTGTCCAGAGGCCTGTGGAGAGATGGAGCATGGGCAGTTCAAGGATGGACAGGGTGACAATGTGGGACAGTGGGATGACATCAGGTGGTATCCATTGCTGGCGGGGGTCTTGACATCCTACTCTGTCTTCTTGCGAGATCTCAGGGCCCTCTTGCGGGGTGGTTCTTCTCCTGCAGGAGGTGGGGGTCTGGTGGGCTGCTGCTGTGCGGGGGCCTCCTGTCCACTAGCGCCGGCGGAGGTGGTTGGCTGTTCTTGGTCCAGGCTAGTGGCAGGGGCCCTTGGGTGTTGTTGAGTGTCCGTCCTGGTGTTGACGAGGTCCTGCAGCAGCCCTACCATGGTAACCAGGGTGGAGGTGAGGGCTTTGATGTCCTCCCTGTACCCCCGATAGTGTTCCTCCTGCAGTACCTGGATCTCCTGGAACCGGGCCAGTACCGTCGCCATCGTCTCCTGGGAGCGGTTGTATGCTCCCATGATGGTGGTGAGGGCCTCGTGGAGAGTGGGTTCCCTGGGCCCGTCCCCCCCCTGTCGCACAGCTGCCCTCCGAGTTGCCCTGTTTCCCTGGGCCTCTGCCCCCTGGCCGGTGTGCCCACTACCACTGCCCCCAGGTCCCTGTTGTTGTTGGGGTGGTGGGTTATCCTGGGTGCCCTGTAGTGGTAGACACACCGCAGATTGACGCGCCCTGGAGACAGAGGCATGGGCCCGCTGGGTGGGAGCTGTGCTGGTGTTCCCAGAGGGGTTGGGGTCTGTAGTGGCCTGGGCCTGTGTGAGGGGAACCGACTGTCCAGAGGTCCCCGATGGTCCGGGCTGGTCATCGGTGTCCAGGTCGACAGAGCTGCTGTCATCGCTGGGTGGGGGGTGTGGAGAATTCTGGGCCCTCCGCGGCGGTGTGTTGACGGTCGGGTCCTGCAGGGGTATAGAGGTATGGTTATAGTTTCAATGTGTGGCATATGGGTGTATCTGTGGGTTCCCGTGTCCCCAAGTGCTGGCATTCGTGTGTGGGGGCTTTGGTGAGGGTGGCTTGTGGGGGGGATGTGTATATGCATTGGGCATGCTTTGGTGATGGGTGTCCATGCTTAGTGGACGCATGCAGGCCTAGGTTTTGGGATGTGTGGGTTGTGATGGTGAGACATTGGCAGGGAATAGGTGTGCTGGGGGTGGGGGTGAGGATGGTGGTGGGGGTGAGGATGGTGGTGGGGGTGAGGGTGGGGGTGAGGATGGGGGTGGGGGTGAGGGTGGGGTTCGAGGATGGGGGTGAGGGTTGGGGTATGATTTGGCATGCAGGTGGGGGGGAAGCAGTAGTGAAGCTTCAACTTACCAGTATCCATTCCTCCGCCGACTCCTGCGAGGCCGTCAGGATGCAGGATGTTCAAGACTTCCTCCTCCCATGATGTAAATTGTGGGGGTTGAGGTGGGGGTCCTCCGCCAGTCTTCTGCACGGCGATGTTGTGCCTGGATACCATGGAACGCACCTTCCCCCGTAGGTCGTTCCATCGCTTCCTGATGTCTTCCCGATTTCTGGGGTGCTGTCCCACAGCGTTGACCCTGTCGACAATCCGCTGCCATAGCTCCGTCCTCCGGGCAATGCTGGTGTATTGTATCTGTGTGCCGAACAGCTGGGGCTCTACCCGAACGATTTCCTCCACCATGACCCTGAGTTCTTCGTCGGAGAAGCGGGGGTGTCTTTGGGGTGCCATGGGGTGGTGTGTATGATGTGTGGGGTGGAGTATGTGTAGTTAAGTGTGTTGAGTGTGGTGGTGTGTGTTGTTTTGTGTGTGGATAGTGTGTGGGTGATGGTGTGGAGTGGCTGTGGCTGCTAGTTTGTGGATGGTGGTGTCTCGCTCTGGCCTTCTTTCAGAATTTTTTGGCGTAGGGGTTTGTGGGTGATGTGGGTGTGTGTTTTATATTGTATTGTGTGTGTGGGAGTGGTGTGTGTATGTGTATCAGGTGTGTGGGATTCAAATCGTCCAATGTGGCTGAGTTTTGTTCGTTTGTGTGTATTCTGACCGCGGCGGTGTGTCCCGCCAATGGAATACCGCGTTTGAATGACCGCCGCGTGGATTCGTGGGTCGTAATGGCATGGGCGTATTTCTGTTGGCGTGACGGTGGAGGTTTTGTCACCTCCACTTTTCCGCCGACCGCTGGTCTGGCGGTCTGTTGTGGCTGTCGGATTTTCGGAGGTTTGCCTTCTGCGGGTCAGAATGACCGTGGCGGGTTTCCGCGACCGCGGCGGGATTATGGAGGATTTCTGACCGGCGGTAGGCGCCTTTTACCGCCGAGGTCAGAATGACCACCATAGACTAAAACAACATATATACAGTGAAATATGGGGGTAACATGCCAGGAAAGATGGTACTTTCCTGCAACAAGGCATCTCAGAATTGGTGGAAAAATATGTATTCGCCCTAAAAAACAATTAAGGGCAGATTTAAGAAAAGTGGCGCTACACCCAGTGCAGCACCACTTTCCTTGCGCCCCTTAGCGCCCCCCTACCACTACCATGTGTGCACCATATTTAAAATACGGCGCAGCGTGGCGCAGGGTAGGTGGCAATGGAGTCAGAATTTTTGATGCTGTTGATGTACTGTTCAGGGTTTGCGCCAAAATTCTGGCGCTAACCCTGAACAGTAATAGGGGCCCATTATATAGAATGGTGTGCCCCCTTTTAATGCCTGCTGAGAGCAGGCGTTAAAAATGCCCAAACAAATGATGCAAAGAAATCTTTTAGATTTCTTTGCACCATTTTTTGCCCCCCTAACAGGGGACGCCCTCGTTGCATACATTATGCCTGACGCAGGCATAATGTGGTGCAAGGGGTTACAAAGTGGTGAAATGCATGCATTGCGCCACTTTGTAAATCTGGCACTGCATGTTTGCCATAATTTCGCCACGTTAGTGTAAAAAATGATGCTAATGTGGCGATATTATGGCGCAAAGGGCTTTTAAATCTGCCCCTTGCTGTCATGCAAGTTTGGAAACATGCACAATGCATTCTGTTGAGGCCAGATTGTGATGCGCAGCAATAATATAAGTGTGAAAGACAAGCTGTGGGTTTGCAATAACTCCAGTCTGAGTGATGTTGTAGCCATAGTGATAAGCGATGAACTGCCCAAAAGATGTGCCAGGACAGCCTTATGTCACTCTTCTGGCAGACACTATTAGAAAAGTTAGTTCAGGGAAACCTTATTCATTAAAGAAAGACAATAAGAAATCAATGCCTATTAACAATAGTAGTTGTCACAAAACAAACCTCATCATCAAAAATGTAAAAGCGACTTCTCATGTTATAGACGCAGAAACAGGGATTATTACAATAAAAATACAATAAATGTTTCACTGCTGCAAAACAAAAGTGCTTATATTGCAGCATTTCAGGCCATTTTGCTAGAGTTGGTAAAAAAGAGGTATTCTTCTCCAAATCTGAATTGGGTGACAGGCACTTCTCATTTATTGTCTTCTGGTATTGAAGACAGTGTTTGGGTGGACTGCATTGTAAGCATGGAATCTAATGTGTTGAGTTTGGATGTTAAATATGGAAACAAACCTGCGTGCACAATGACAATTAGTGGGATCCTTATCAGCACAGTATCAGAGTCCAGATCCCCTTTCAGTATTAGTGACAAGAATGTGTGGCAGGATAACTTTTCATGCATTATTAGAGGCAATCTGGGTCCTCCTGGTATCCACCCAGAAATATTTACACCGGAACCAGTTCCCATGATGGGATGCAGCTCACTGTCTTTCAAATTTAAGGGGAGGAAGGCTCATGAGAAACTTTGTGTTGCTGACGTAGGGGTTCCTGTTCTGGGATGTATCATCCAAAAATGATCTTTAAGTATTCATTTGTATCATAATAGCCAAGGATAAGATTTTTTGTTAAATGCTGCAGATGTGTTTGATTCTTTTACAAAGAGTGAGTTTCTAAATATTTTTTCAGGCATTGTGGCAGTATTGGAAGGATTTTTGCACAAGAACATTCTCACAAAGTGTAGAACATTTCCCTGGCAATCAGGGATGAGGTATCAGCTGAATTAAAAAGACTAGTAATTGCTGGTGTAATAGAATCCATAGAGTCCACAGAATAGTTAATTCCTTTGGTTATGGCAAGACGAAGAAATGGCGAAAGCAGACTCTGTGTAGACTTGCAGGACTTAAACAATAACACACTTATTGATAGTGTTAGACTTTTCATCCTTGGCGTGGTCTCCCTTAACTTTTTGCCTCTATTCCCCAGGTTGTTGATGTGTGCTGGACTCTGATTTTACTGTTTGTGTTACTCTGGGCACTTTACCACTGCTAACCAGTGCTAAAGTGCAAGTGCTCCTGTTTAAAATGTGTACGTAATTGATTCTCCATGATTGGCATATTTGTTTTACTGTTAAGTCCCTAGTAAAGTGCACTAGAGGTGCCCAGGGCCTGTAAATCAAATGTTACTAGTGGGCCTGCAGCACTGGTTGTGCCACCCACACAAGTAACCCTGTAATCATGTCTCAGACCTGCCACTGCAGTGTCTGTAAGTGTATTTTTACACTGTAAATTCGACTTGGCAAGTGTACCCACTTGCCAGGCCTAAACCTTCCCTTTTCTTACATGTAAGGCACCCCTAAGGTAGGCCCTAGGTAGCCCCAAGGGCAGGGTGCAGTGTATGGATAAGGTAGGACATATAGTAATGTGGTTTATATGTCCTGACAGTGAAATACTGCCAATTTAGTTTTTCACTGTTGCAAGACCTGTCTCTCTCATAGGATAATATGGGGGCTACCTTTAAATATGATTAAAGTGTAGATTCCCCTAGAGAGTAGATGGACATGTGGAGTTTGGGGTCCCTGAACTCACAATTAAAAAATACATATTTTAGTAAAGTTGATTTTAAGATTGTGTGTTTGAAAATGCCACTTTTAGAAAGTGAGCATTTTCTTGCTTAAACCATTCTGTGACTCTGCCTTGTTTGTGGATTCCCTGTCTGGGTCAGTTTGACAGTTGGGTTGTTTTTCACCTCGCACTAGACAGTGACACAAAGGGGGCTGGGGTGTAACCTGCATTTCCTGATTAGCCATCTCTGCTAGGAGGGAGGGGTGGGGTGGTCACTCTCATCTGAAAGGACTGTGCCTGCCTCTGACAATGCCGGCTCCAACCCCCTGGTGTGTGTCTGAGGCCTTGCCTGGGCAAGGCAGGATTTCACAAGTAGGTGTGAGTCCCCTTTGAAGAAAGGTGACTTCAAAGACTAAAATGGGTATAAGAAGGGCACCCAAATCTACAGACTTTAGAAACACTTCTGAAACCAAGAGGAACCTCTGCCTGGAGAAGAGCTGATAGCTGAGGAAGAAGTGCTGCCCTGCCTGTGAGTGTGCTTTGTGGAGCTTTCCTGCAGTGCTGCTTTTGCCAGAGTAAGAGGGCAAAGACTGGACTTTGTGTGCCTTCCATCTTGTGAAGAAATCTCCAAGGGCTTGAGTTAGAGCTTGCCTCCTGTTGTTTGAAGTCTCAGGGACAGCAAAGACTTCTCTCTGCCAGCACCTGGAGTCTCTGGAGAGACTCCTGCTCTGACAAGTGGTGCACTATCCAGTTCCTGGGCCCTTGAAAGGAAAGCTGGTGGAAATCCAAGGAAATTGACTTCGGACGACTCCGGACCGACGCCGCTGCTGAATCTGGTGACGCCGCCTGCACCCTGCGCCGTGACCTTCGCTGGAACGCGACGCTCTTCGCAGGCCCGACGCCACTGCAGCCCCGCTGAAGTCCGCGGCTCCGTAGAAGTCGCCGCACCCCGTCATGACCGACGCCACTCGAAGCGCGTGGATTCAACATTTCGCACAGATCCCCTACTTCGCACATCGGCTTGTTTTCACTCTTCACCAAAGGTACTGTACTTGGGGGTCTACACGACTCCGTGTCTGGCGCCGCTGGTGTCGGCTTGTTGGGAACGACTCCGTCACGACGCCGTGTTAATATCTCATCGAACCATTTTTGTTTCGAAGCGCTATTTTTTAGTTTAATCTTTAAAAATGTATAACTTGACTTGTGTATGTCGGATTTTTGTCGTTTTGGTCTTGTTTTGTTTAGATAAATATTTCCTATTGTTCTAAACCGGTGTTGTGTCATTTTCTAATGTTTACATGAAGTTACTGTGTGTGTTGGTACAAATACTTTACACCTAGCGCTCTGAAGTTAAGCCTACTGCTCTGCCAAGCTACCAAGAGGGTAAGCAGGGGTTAGCTGAGGGTGATTCTCTTTGACCCTGACTAGAGTGAGGGTCCTTGCTTGAACAGGGGGTAACCTGACTGTCAACCAAAGACCCCATTTTTAACATTGGTGATCAGCGGTTGGGATTTGGACTTGTATTTGTACTTGACATACAGTAATTAAGTGTACACTACTGTTTGAGTTCAGACCACTACATGACCACATACTGCTTTTCTTGAGATTTTTGCTTTTTCTCTTTTTGTGGATTTTTCCCTACATCCACTTTGGTTTTTTTCGCTGATCCTTGATTGACTTTGAACTGCATTTGGGAACTTGTTTCTGCATTTGGAACTTTGCACTCTTTTTACCTTTCATCATGTCTCTACTTGGAGATGCATCAGTTGGAGCTGACTTTGACCTTGAAAAATTGGAGAGTTATACCAAAGCTCAGTTGAAGCAGTTCTGTAAAAGTTTTGACTGTCCCATTAAGAGCTCATCCAGGAAGGAGGAGCTGCAAAAGGCGCTGAGGGCCTGGGCGACAGCCAAGAGCACTGTAGGGCACACAGAGGATGAGGGAGATGAGGAGGATGAGGAAGAGTGTTCTGTACACAATGGTATTGTGGGTGGGCCTGTTATGTCCAGGGAGAAGGTCTCCAGGGCAGGTAGCAGTGTCTCATCCAAGGGTCTGACACCTGAGGAGTTGCAGGACAGACAGGTAGAGAGGGCATACCAATTGGAGCTGCAGAAGCTCAATCTGGGAAAGAAAGAGATGAGAGAAGAGCAGTCCTTGAGGAAAGGAAGATGCAGCTGGCTCATGAGCTTAACTTAAAGGAGTTAGATCAGAGGAGCCAGTCCAGTAGGGATGGTGGCAGCAATCCTACAGTGCAGCCGGAGAGAAGGGTACACATCCCAAAAGACCTTGTGAGGGATTCTAAGAGGGAGGATGATATCTACTTGTGGTTCAAGGGTTATGAGTCAGCTCTTCACATGAACCTGGTCCCTGAAGCTCATTGGGGGGCAGCCCTGTGGAAGCATTTCGAGGCAGAGGGGAGGGACACACTGACGGCCTTAGGGGATGCTCATGATCTCACCTACCCTGTCATGAAGGATGCCTTACTCACCAGGTATGGTCTCACCCCTGAGCAGTACAAGGAGAAGTTTAGATCCTACAAGAGAAAGGAATCCCAAACATGGTTGGAATGTGTTGATTCTTTTTGCAGGTCACTGGATGGTTGGGTGAAGGGCAGTAAGGTAAACACGTATGAGGGGCTTTATAATTTAATTGCTTGGGAGCACTTGTACAGTTTATGTTTTCCAGAGCTGCGCCAGCACCTCATTGACAGCAAGCTGACTGACCCCAGGAAGCTTGCACAGAAAGCGGACCGCTGGGAGAGCACCAGGGTCCAAAAGAGGTATGGGGGAGACCACGCCAAGGGTGGGCAGGGTCCCTCTCAGAAGAAAGGGTGGGGGTAAGGGCAAACAGGGGGAGTTCTCTAAAGGTCCCCAAACTGATTCCCAAGGTAAGTATTCCCAACCCCCCAGTGAAAAGAAGCCATGGTTGTCCAAAGGGAAGCCAGTGGCAGGTGGTCCCCCACGTAAGTGCTATGCATGTGACCAGGTGGGTCATGTGAGGGGGGACCCCAAATGCCCCAAAAGTACACCGGCACCCACTGGTGCACCATCCCAGAGTTTGGCCAGTGTAGCGCTTGGGGAGGAGTTGGTTTCAGGTGGGTGGGAACCAGCAGAAATGACCCTTGTCTCACTAGGGGACAGTGAGATGGTCCAGAGAAGCCTAGTGCCTGATAACACTAAGAAGTACAGGCAATGGGTGACCATCAATGGACAGAGGGTGGAGGCTCTGAGAGACACAGGAGCGAGTGTGACTACAGTGAGGAGTCACCTGGTGTCTGAAGAGCAGATTGATCCCCGGGTACTTCACCAAGTAGTTGGGGTAGACAACTCTGAGCGCCTCTGCAGAGTGGCGCAGGTTCCCTTTGAATGGGGAGGGTCTCAGGTTCCTGTAAAGTAGCTGTGAGTCCAACCATGCCTGTTGATTGTTTGCTAGGTAACGACCTGGAGGATTCCCCTAGGAATTAGGAGGAACACAGGTCTCACTTAGAGATGTTGGGTCTGCCTGGGTTAGTATGCGTATCCACCCGGTCTATGGAAGCCAATCAGGGTAGTCAAGAGCCCCTGGAGCCTGAAACAGTGGCCCAGGGGACCGCCAAGAAGAGGGCAGGGGGCGCGGGAAACCGGCCCCAGAAGTTCCCACGGTCCGGGAGGAGGCAGAGCCTGAGGGTGATGCCCCGGAGCCTACAGGGGAACAGGTGGCTGAACTGGGGGAGGTCCCTGAGCTGTCACAGTGGCAGCAGGAAGGGAGACCCACCAGGGAAGCATTCTGCACAGCACAGAAGGAGTGCCCTACTCTTGAGGGGCTGCGGCAGCAGGCTGCAGCCCAGGCGGCTGGCGAGGCGCCAGGTACTCACCTGATATATTGGGAGGATGGTCTCCTGTATAGTGAGCCTAAGGTTCCTGAGCCTGGGTCAGCTCGTATGCTGGTGGTACCCCAGTGCTTCAGGGCCTTCCTACTAGGTTTGGCTCATGATGTGCCTTTGGCAGGACATCTAGGGCAGGACAAGACCTATAAGAGGCTTGTCTCCCACTTTTACTGGCCCTTGATGCACAAGCAGTCAGCTGCTTACTGTAGGTCTTGTCAGACTTGTCAGGCAAGTGGAAAGAGTGTGGGGAAATGCAAAGCTCCTCTCCAACCTTACCCTGTAGTCAGTACTCCCGTTGAAAGGGTATGAATTGACATTTTGGGGCCTCTGGATCCCAAGACGGCCATGGGCAACAGGTTCATCCTGGTCTTGGTGGACCATGCCACACGGTACCCAGAAGCCATTCCTCTAAGGACGGTCACTGCCCCCGTGGTGGGACGTGCCTTGATGGGAGTTTTTACCCGTATGGGTTTCCCCAAGGAAGTGGTATCTGATAGAGGTACAAACTTCATATCCACTTATATGAAGTCTCTGTGGAAGGTGTGTGGGGTAACCTACAAGTTCACCACCCCTTACCACCCCCAAAGTAATGGTCTGGTTGAGAGATTCAACCGCACCTTGAAAGGCATCATTCAGGGCCTGTCAGAGCCCTTGAGGCGTAAGTGGGACGTCCTCTTGCCATGCCTTCTGTTCGCTTACAGGGAGGTGTCTCAAAAGGGACTTGGCTTTAGCCCCTTTGAGCTCATCTATGGCCACCCTGTGAGGGGACCGCTCAGTCTGGTGAAGGAGGCTTTGGAGAAAAGCTCCTAGTAAACCACCCCAGGATGTATTTAGCTACATGATGCTGGCACTAAGAAACCAGACTGCCCACTTCAGGAGTCTCGCTCAGGAGAACCTGGAAGCAAGCCAGGAGGATGTGAAACGGTGGTACGACCAGAATGCCACTCTGGTTGAGTTTCAGCCTGGACAAAAAGTGTGGGTCATGGCACCAGTGGAGCCTAGGGCTCTCCAAGATAAGTGGACTGGGCCTTTTGAGGTGGTGGAAAGAAAGAGCGAGGTCACCTATCTGGTAGACTTGCAATCCCCCAGGAACCCTTTGAGGGTCCTACATG
The DNA here is from genome assembly GCF_031143425.1 of Pleurodeles waltl. NCBI lineage: Eukaryota > Metazoa > Chordata > Amphibia > Caudata > Salamandridae > Pleurodeles > Pleurodeles waltl. The sequence goes on from NC_090445.1 coordinate 39,481,321, forward strand.
TCAACCTCCTCAAACCACACTTTGAGCGAACTGAGCTATCCATGCTCCTAGCGACAGATGACGGGGTGGAGGAAGAGAGTGAGCCTCTTCCTGACCTCCTGTCTGCAGCAGAGAAAGATGGGTCTGTGGAGGGAGTGATCCTCTCCCCCTCCCTGACTGAGGAACAGCAGAGGGGCTGTCGCCACGTGCTGGGACAGTTCGCCTCGCTGTTTTCCCTGATCCCAGGAGTCACACACCTGTGCACACATGATGTGGACACTGGGGACAGTACACCTGTCAAACATAAGGTTTACAGGGTGACTGACAGGGTCAGGGCTTGCATTAAGGAGGAAGTCTCCAAAATGTTAACCCTAGGGGTTATTGAGCACTCCAGCAGTCCTTGGGCCAGCCCAGTGGTCTTGGTCCCAAAGGCTGCTGCTCCTGGTGCCACTCCAGAACTGAGGTTCTGTGTGGATTACCGGGGTCTCAATGCGGTCAGCAAGACTGATGCACACCCCATCCCCCGAGCTGATGAGCTCATTGATCGGTTAGGAGCTGCCAAGTACCTCAGTATGTTTGACTAACATCTGGGTACTGGCAGATTGCCTTAACTGAGGGGGCAAAGGAGAGGTCAGCATTCTCTACCCCAGATGGGCACTTCCACTTCAATGTGATGCCCTTTGGGATGAAGAACGCCCCTGCCACCTTTCAGAGGTTGGTTAACCAGGTGTTGGCCGGACTGGATGAGTTCAGTGCTGCCTACCTGGATGACATTGCTGTGTTTAGTTCCACATGGGAGGAACACCTGCAACACCTCTGGAGAGTGTTAGAGGCCCTGCAGAAGGCAGGCCTCACTATTAAGGCGAGTAAGTGCCAAATAGGGTAGGGTTCTGTGGTGTACTTACGACACCAGGTGGGGAGTGGCCAGGTGGCACCCCTACAGCCTAAGATTGACACGATTCTGGCTTGGGAGCCTCCCAAGACCCAGACTGAAGTGAGAGCCTTTTTAGGTCTCACAGGATATTACCGGAGGTTTGTTAAGGGATATGGTACCATTGTTACCCCCTTAACTGAGTTGACTTCTAAGAAGCAACCCAAGAAAGTGATCTGGACAGAGGCTTGCCAGAACGCTTTTGATGCCCTGAAGGCTGCCATGTGCATAGCACCTGTGCTGCAGGCACCTGACTATTTCAAGGAGTTTGTTGTGCAAACAGACGCCTCAGAGCATGGTATTGGAGCAGTACTCTCACAGCTTAATGAAGAGGGCCTAGATCAACCCGTAGCCTTCATTAGCAGGAGGTTACTACCCAGGGAACGTAGGTGGAGTGCCATAGAACGCAAAGCGTTTGCTGTGGTCTGGGCACTGAAGAAGCTAAGACCCTACTTGTTTGGGACTCACTTCCGAGTTCAGACCGACCACAGGCCCCTCAGATGGTTAATGCAGATGAGGGGTGAGAATCCAAAACTGTTGATGTGGTCCATTTCTCTACAGGGGATGGACTTTACGGTGGAACATCGTCCTGGTACAGAGCACGCCAATGCTGATGGTCTGTCCAGGTTCTTCCGCCTTAGTGATGAGAACTCCCATGAGGTTGGGTAGTTGCTCCCCACTTTTAGCTGGGGGGGACACGTGTTAGACTTTTCATCCTTGGCGTGGTCTCCCTTAACTTTTTGCCTCTATTCCCCAGGTTGTTGATGTGTGCTGGACTCTGATTTTACTGTTTTTGTTACTCTGGGCACTTTACCACTGCTAACCAGTGCTAAAGTGCAAGTGCTCCTGTTTAAAATGTGTACGAAATTGGTTCTCCATGATTGGCATATTTGTTTTACTGTTAAGTCCCTAGTAAAGTGCACTAGAGGTGCCCAGGGCATGTAAATCAAATGTTACTAGTGGGCATGCAGCACTGGTTGTGCCACCCACACAAGTAACCCTGTAATCATGTCTCAGACCTGTCACTGCAGTGTCTGTAAGTGTATTTTTACTCTGTAAATTCGACTTGGCTAGTGTACCCACTTGCCAGGCCTAAACCTTCCCTTTTCTTACATGTAAGGCACCCCTAAGGTAGGCCCTAGGCAGCCCCAAGGGCAGGGCACAGTGTATGGATAAGGTAGGACTTATAGTAATGTGGTTTATATGTCCAGACAGTGAAATACTGCCAATTTCGTTTTTCACTGTTGCAAGGCCTGTCTCTCTCATAGGATAATATGGGGGCTACCTTTAAATATGATTAAAGTGTAGATTCCCCTAGAGAGTAGATGGACATGTGGAGTTTGGGTCCCTGAACTCACAATTAAAAAATACATCTTTTATTAAAGTTGATTTTAAGATTGTGCGTTTGAAAATGCCACTTTTAGAAAGTGAGCATTTTCTTGCTTAAACCATTCTGTGACTCTGCCTTGTTTGTGGATTCCCTGTCTGGGTCAGTTTGACAGTTGGGTTGTTTTTCACCTCGCACTAGACAGTGACACAAAGGGGGCTGGGATGTAACCTGCATTTCCTGATTAGCCATCTCTGCTAGGAGGGAGGGGTGGGGTGGTCACTCTCATCTGAAAGGACTGTGCCTGCCTCTGACAATGCCGGCTCCAACCCCCTGGTGTGTGTCTGAGGCCTTGCCTGGGCAAGGCAGGATTTCACAAGTAGGTGTGAGTCCCCTTTGAAGAAAGTTGACTTCAAAGACTAAAATGGGTATAAGAAGGGCACCCAAATCTACAGACTTTAGAAACACTTCTGAAACCAAGAGGAACCTCTGCCTGAAGAAGAGCTGATAGCTGAGGAAGAAGTGCTGCCCTGCCTGTGACTGTGCTTTGTGGAGCTTTCCTGCAGTGCTGCTTCTGCCAGAGTAAGAGGGCAAAGACTGGACTTTGTGTGGAGAAATCTCCAAGGGCTTGAGTTAGAGCTTGCCTCCTGTTGTTTGAAGTCTCAGGGACAGCAAAGACTTCTCTCTGCCAGCACCTGGAGTCTCTGGAGAGACTCCTGCTCTGACAAGTGGTGCCCTATCCAGTTCCTGGGCCCTTGAAAGGAAAGCTGGTGGAAATCCGAGGAAATCGACTTCGGACGACTCCAGACCGACGCTGCTGCTGAATCCGGTGACGCCGCCTGCACCCGATGCCGTGACCTTCGCTGGAACGCGACGCTCTTCGCAGGCCCGACGCCGCTGCAGTCCCGCTGAAGTCCGCGGCTCCGTGGAAGTTGCTGCACCCCGTCGTGACCGACGCCACTCGAAGCGCGTGGATTCAACATTTCGCACAGACGCCGCGATCCCCGACTTTGCGCATCGGCTTGTTTTCACTCTTCACCAAAGGTACTGTACTTGGGGGTCTACACGACTCCGTGTCCGGCGCCGCTGGTGTCGGCTTGTTGGGAACGACTCCGTCACGACGCCGTGTTAACATCTCATCGAAGCATTTTTGTTTCTAAGCACTATTTTTTAGTTTAATCTTTAAAAATTCATAACTTGACTTGTGTATGTCGGATTTTTGACGTTTTGGTCTTGTTTTGTTAAGATAAATATTTCCTATTGTTCTAAACCGGTGTTGTGTCATTTTGTAGTGTTTACATGAAGTTACTGTGTGTGTTGGTACAAATACTTTACACCTAGCGCTCTGAAGTTAAGCCTACTGCTCTGCCAAGCTACCAAGGGGGTAAGCAGGGGTTGGCTGAGGGTGATTCTCTTTTACCCTGACTAGAGTGAGGGTCCTTGCTTGAACAGGGGGTAACCTGACTGTCAACCAAAGACCCCATTTCTAACAGATAGGTTTGTATTAACCAAAATTAGCAAACTGTTAGCCATGATCAAAGGGATTAAATTATTTTCATCCTTAAACTTACCATCTAGTACTTTAGCACAATGACAGTACAAATCTCACAGCATTCATGACACCATTTGGTTTTACCGATTCTATGATTGTCTTTTGGATTATCTGTTTCCAGTACCTGATGTACCAACTTTTCAAAAGTCACAAAGTGGTCATTTTCTTCTGAGATGATATTTTAGTCATGGGTAAAATAGAGAAGAAAATGACCATTGTTTAAAAAATTGTTGAATATGTTTGAAAAAGGAGTTTGACTACTGAATTTCCAAAGTGAAAGTTTGTTGTTTGAACAGATATTTACCTGGGACATGAAGTTGGTGAAGAAGGGGTTTACCCAAGAAGGGTATGATTAAAGCCATTAGCACTGCTCCTCCCCCCACATCCAAAGATGTGGTGAGGCCCTTCCTAGGGTTGTCGTAACTGAATTCTAACTTTGTGTGATATCGCTTGCACAATCAAGTCTTTGTCTGGAACAACAGCATACAGACGTTTAAGGATACTATGCTGCATCTAAGACCATCATTGCCATTGATGCTAGTGAAGAGGCTTAGGGGCTCTAGTAACTGTGGTGCAAGATGGAAGAAAAGAGGTTAATATTTAATTTGCATCCCTTGCACTTCTTCCTGCCAAAGAAAAGTATTGTGTCATGGATAGGGAGACATTGGCTTGTGTGTATGTTACTGAAAGATTCAGATAACATACGTAAGGTTCAGATTTTGTTCTCTGCACGGACCATAAGCCCCTTATTAAGGTTTTGAACATAGGAGGTCCACTTAGAGAAACTTATCGCATTGCTGGGATGCTACTAATGCTTTTGGACTATAAACATGGAGTACAGTATGGTGGTCATTACAACCTCGGCGGTCTTTTTACAAGACCGCTGAGGGACCGCCGTGCGGAAGACCACCAGTATTGGCGGTTTGCCGCTCAGCGTATTATGACTGTTGGCTGCTCTCCATCCTTTTTCGGACGGAGAGCCGCCAACAGCCATACTGGCAGGCGGCAGGGAAGTGGAGGTTGCTCCACCTCCACCGCCACGCCAACAGAACCCCACCCACCGAATCACGTCCTGTGATTCGGCGTAGCTGTGTTCAGTTGGCGGTGTGGTGTCGGCGGAGCAGCCCCGATGGCTCCCGTCCCCTCCCAGAGGATCGACGGTACAGGTAAGTTGATCGTCCGTTAGGGGAGGGGGGTGGGGGGGTGTTGTGTCTTGTGTGGGTGCATGGGGGTGTGAGTCTGTCTATGTAGAGGGGGTGTGTGAGTGCGTGAATGCTTGGGGGGTGTTGTGTGTTTTGGGAATGAGTGCGTGTATGTGTGCGTGTATGTTTGTATGTGGGTGTGTGCGTATGACTGTGTGTGTGTATGTTGGCATGTATGTCGGTGTGTGTGCGTGTGTGTTGGTGGTGCCTGCGTGCGTGTCGTGTGTGTGTGAGTTATGTGATGTTGGGGGTCGGGTTGGGGAGGGGGGCCCTGCCACCTTTGGGGGGTGACAGGGGTGGTGGGGGGTGTAGGGGAGGGAGTCGGGGTGGGGGTGGGCGGTGGGGAGACCCCTATCAGTGCCAGGGAAGGAATTCTCTGGCACTGATATTGCTTACCGCCATGGATTTCATGGCGGTTTCAAACCGCATGAAATCCATGGTGGTCAGCAGGGTCCAAATACCGCCGGTGGTATAGTGATGGCCGCCAGGCTGGCGGGCGGAAAGGAGAACCGGCGGATGACCATGGTGGTAACCGCCATGGTCATAATTCCACAAAGTAAGACCGCCAGACTGTTGGCGGTCTTACCGCCGCTTCTCCGCCTTCTGCCAGGGTCATAATGACCCCCCATGTCTCTAATGTGAGGAATTATCTTGAAGACTATTTGATTAGGTCCCTCCTACCCATCTAGGGGTTTATACCTACTCTCTGGGTGACTTTTCTGTTGCAGTTGTGAAAGAGGGAGATACTGAATCCATTTCTGAAAAAGAGTATTTTTTGGCTACTCATAAGATGGTACTCTGAGTTGCATATAGAGGTTTGTATATGGAACATGGCCAGAAGTAAAAGGTCTAGATGGATCTTGTTGGACGTTTTGCCTTTGCAGGGTCATCTCCAGTCTTTTTGCCTTCTACCTCCTATTTGTTTCTGACCTGCTGTTTTTGGCTTTAGGACTCTGGGCACTTTACCACTGATAACCAGTGCTAAAGTGCCTTTGCTCTCTATGTAAATTGTATGGTTGATTGGTTTATCCATGATTGGCATATTTGATTTACTAGTAAGTCCCTAGTAAAGTGCACTAGAGGTGCCAGGGCCTGTAAATCAAAGGCTGCTAGTGGGCCTGCAGCACTGGTTGTGCCACCCACATCAGTAGCTCTGTAATCATGTCTCAGATTGGCCACTGCAGTGTCTGTGTGTGCAGTTTTAAACTGCCAATTCGACTTGGCAAGTGCACCCACTTGCCAGGCCCAAACCTTCCCTTTTCTTACACGTAAGACACCCCTACAGTAGGCCCTAGGTAGCATCGCGGCTAGAAGATCTCTAACAGTGTTTTTACTGTTTTCGCAAGGATTTAAGACTCTTTTGCTTTTAAAATTAATAACTTGACTTGTGTACGTTGGATATTTGTCTTTTTGGTCTTGTTTTGTTTAGATAAATATTTCCTATTTTTCTAAACCTGTGTTTTGTCTTTTTGTGCTGTTTTCACTGAGTTATTGTGTGTGTTGGTACAAATACTTTACACCTAGACTCTGAATTTAAGCCTGCCTGCTCGTGCCAAGCTACCAAGGGGGTGAGTGGAGGATAGCTGAGGGTGATTCTCCTTTACCCTGACTAGAGTGAGGGTCCTTGCTTGGACAGGGGTTAACCTGACTGCCAATCAAAGACCCCATTTATTACATTGGTAGCAACAGTGGGATTGAACTTGTATTTGTACTTGACATACAGTGATTAAATGTACACTACTGTTTTCAGTGCAGACCACTATGTGGCCACATACTACTTGTCTTGTGATTTTTGCTTTTTCTCTCTTGGGATTCTTTTTGTTCTACTTCCACATTTTGCTGATCCCTTGATTGACTTTTCTTTGAACTGCATTGGGAACTTGTTTTCTGCCTTTGGAACTTTGCACTTGTTTGCCATCATGTCTCAATCTGGAGATGTGCCAGATGGAGCTGCTTTTGAATTAGAGAAACTGGAAAGTTACTCAGTTGCTTAATTGAAACTGTTCTGTAGAGATCTTGCCTGTCCCACTAGGAGCTCTACCAGGAAGGGGGAGCTGCAAGAGGCACTGAGGGCCTGAGTGACAGTGAAGGAGGCTGGGGAGGACACAGAGGATGAGGATGGGGAAGTGCAGAGTATACACAATGCTGTAGTGGAGGTACCTGTTACACCTGGGGGAGAGTCTCCAGGATAGGTAACAGTAGGTCCTCTGAGGGTCTGACTCCTGAAAAGTCGCAGGACAGACAGGCAGAGAGGGCTTACTGGTTGGAGTTAGAAGAGTTGATGATGCAATGGAGGAAGGAAATGGAAGAGAGGAGGAAGGCCTTAGAGGTGAAAAAGATGATCTTGGCTTATGAGCTAAGACTGAAAGAGCTGAAAGTCATGAGGGCAGAGTCCAGCTTGAATGGTGGCAGCAAAAATCTTATATTCGGTGAAGATGAGGAAGTAAACATGCCCAGAGACATGGTGCCCTACTTGAAGGAGGGGGTTAACATATACCAAGAGGTTCAGCTCCAGTGATGCACCACAGGGTCCCTGAGGTGGATTGGGGAACTGGCAAGGGGAGTCATATTCCTTGTACTGGGAGGGACACTCTACTGGTTCTAGGTGAGAGTGACAGGGAGAGGGGTTCCCCCCAGGTAGAGGTCCTGGTTATGGAGTGTGGAGACATCCCAGAAGAGTGTGGGTTAAGTGTCAGGGACAGTCAGGGATGTGGGGTACTTTTTCAAAGCTGAGTCACTGGATGGTTGGGTGAAGGGTAGTTTGGTTAGGTCATGTTAGGGGCTGAGTGATGTAATTGCTGGAGAGCATATGTCTAGTCCTTATTTTCCAGAGCTACTCCAACACCAGGTGGAGTGTAAGTTATTTGACCCGAGGGAACTTTCACTGGAGGCAGACCTCTGAGTGAGTACCAGAGAGTCTGAAGAGACATTTGGGGGTGCTCCTGAGGGGAGTGCTCCAGGTATTTCCCAACCAGGTGAGGTGGGAAAGGATTGCAGTGTCCCAGGTAGGTCCCAGTGTAGTGGGATGGGTGAGGGATCCCATGTCCAGTCTCAGAGGAGAGGGAATGGGGATGGGCTGAGGCCCAGGGTGACCACGATCCAGTCCCAAGTCCTGGAGGGTTCCATGAGGGAATGCCAGGAGGGGAGCCTAGCCTGTACCATAGGGCTATCTGCTGAGGGAGACCCCACAGTGTCAGGGGAACTTGGAGGGGGGGCCGTAGCCAGCGTCCTGCCAGTTCTGGAATCTGGAAGTACCACTCCTAGTGAGGGGGTGTAGAAATCCAGACAGAGGATTGAGAGGGGGTTGAGGGCCCCAGTGGAGAACCTGGAGGGTGAGGGGATAGCTCTGAGGCCAGAGCCCCCAGGAATGACCTTGGTGAGAACATTTCTGGGTGGGGGGGAATGCAGACAGACTCTGCCAGATGGGCAGACGTCAGGAGACCTGTGCCAGCCAGACTCTTGTGTTGCCCTTGGAGAAGGTGTTCCCCTTGTGGGGTGTAGTTGTACCCCCCAGGAAGCCCTGGTGTGCCAGGCAGTGGTTCAACCGCAGGGTGTTGACTCTAGGTTGGATGGTCAGGTTCAGGGGGTGAACTCTGACCTGATGGGGGGTAGGTCTGCCCCCCAGGAAGTCCTGGGTTGCCAAGCAGTGGTCCAGTCTGAGGGTACAGGCACTAGACTGGAGGATCAGGTGCAGGGGGCAAACCCTGACCTGGTGGGGGGGGCGGCGGTTTGCCCAATCACCCCCCCCCCGGTGTGACTTCTGGGGGTACTCTCCGTGGTGGGGGGGTGCAGAACCCTAGGAGTAGGGGCAGGGAAGGGAGAGACTCACCCCTGACCCCAGTTCAATCTAAGGGTACAGACCCTGGATTAAAAGGCCAGGTTCAGGGTGTACCCCGTGGCCTGGAGGGAGGGGCAACTGCTACCAGTGCCCGTACCGTGTTGTATTCTGGGGGGCCACTCCTAGTTGGGGGGGGGTACAGGACCCCATAAGGAAGGGCAGGTGGAGGGAAGCCTCGTCCCTGGCCCAGGTCCAGCCTGAAGGTACAGACCCCAGGTTGGAAGTTCAGATGCAGGTTAACATCCCTGCACTGGTGGAAGAATTGTGCAAGACTGCTTCTACAAGCACCCTGGCAATTCTGGACTCTGGGGGTTCCGCTCCTAGAGGGAGGGTAGAGATCCCCAGAGGAGATGACCAGGGTCAGGCTGTCATCCCTGACCTGGTGGAAGGGAGAGTGATCGAAGGGTGCCAGGCACCTGGGGCTACTGCCCCCCCCCCCCACTCTCCACAGTCACAGTGGTTGGAGAGCCTTGAGACGCCAGGGTCTGGCTCTGATCCCTGACAAGTGTGAGTGGCCACTGTGGCTTGCTGTCCTGGTGGACAGAGTTGCCCGGGGGGGACAAGAGTCACACTCCGGAGGTGGAATGGGCCACACCACTGTGTTGGCCCTGGTGGTACTATCCACCCCATCATACATCTGTGAGCAAAGTAAAGTTAGGTGCTGTACAGACGGTATCTGCAGATGATGAGAAGGGTTCCCCATGGGTTAGCTTAGTTGGCCCTGAGAGCATGAACAGAGGGATCCAACGGTAGCCAGCAAGGCGTAGAACTGGAACATGCCCCTGCTGTTGTGAGCCTGGTTCCCTCTTCTATCGTCCCAATCAGGGAAGTCCATCAAGGTATTGATTGGTCTCCCCTGGCCTTAGGCTGGTAGGGGGTCATGTTGGACTTTTTTCCTATGCAGGGTCATTTCCAGTCTTTTTTGCCTCCTGCCTTCTATTTGTTTCTGACCTTTTGTCCCAAATCTTCCCTTTTCTTACACGTAAGACACCCCTACAGTAGGCCCTAGGTAGCCCCATGGGCAGGGTGCAGTGTATGTTAAAGGTAGAACATGTGCTGGTGTGTTTTAACATGTCCTAACAGTGAAATACTGCCAAATTTGGTTTTCACAGTTGCAAGGCTTATCTCTCTAATAGGTTAACATGGGGACTGCCTTTAAAAATGATTAAAGCTTAGATTCCCTTTGGAGCAGATGGACATGTGGAGTTTTGGGGTCTCTGAGCTCACAATTTAAAAATACATCTTTTAGTAAAGTTGGTTTTGAGATTGTGTGTTTGAAAATGCCACTTTTGAAAGTGGGCATTTTCTTGCTTATACCATTCTGTGACTCTGCCAGTTTGTGGATTCCCTGTGTGGGTCAGTTTTACAGTTGGGCTGTTTGTACCTCTCTCTAGACAGTGACACAAAGGGAGCTGGGGTGTAGTCTACATTTCCTGATTAGCCATCTGTGCTAGGTGGGAGAGGAGGAGTGGTCACTCACACCTGAAAGGGCTGTGCCTGTCCTCACACAATGCAGTCTCCAACCCACTGGTGAGTGTCTGGGGCCTGGCCTGGGCAAGGCAGGATTTCAAAAACAAGAGAGACTTTCTTTTGAAGTATACCTACTAACAAAAAGGCAGAACTGGGTATAAGACGGGCACCCAAACCCCTGATATTTAGATCACTTCTGGACATCAAGAGGAACCTCTTCCTGGAGAAGAGCTGAAGAGCTGAGAAGAAGTGCTGCCCTGTCTGTGACTGTGCTTTGGGGAGATAACAGTTGCTGTTTCTGCCTGTGCAAGGGGACAAAGACTGGACTTTGTTGTGCATTCCTGCTTGTGAAGAAATCTCCAAGGGCTTGTCCTGAGCTTGCCTCCTGTTGTTGAAGTCTCAGGGCCATCAAAGACTTCTCCTGCCAGTACCTGGACTCTCTGCTGAGAGTCCTGCCCTGCCAAGTGGTGCCCTATCCAGTTCCTGGGGCCTTGACAGGTGAAGTTGGCAGACCAAGATTGAAAAATAAACGCACAGACCGCCGTGCAGAGAAAATATCGACGCACCTTCCGAGAGGCGGCTGAAAAACAAAGATCGACGCACACAGCTGGAGAAACGACACACAACACTCGCTGACAGAGGCTGATAATGTCACAACCCACATAGAGCAGTTTTGCTGATACCGTGCGGCAGGATTTTTGATGCAAACCTTGCTGGGCGTGGAAAAACGATGCAAAGCTTGCCCGGACCAGAGTGCTTGCCCGGATCGACACATTGCTCTCCTGCGGAGAGGAAAAATGACACACACCAACCTGAACAGAGGAGGAGAATGACGCACGGTCTCGCTTGCAGGTGCGAATTCAACGCATCGCTTGCCTTTTCCAACGCACACTCGCCTGTGCATGTTACTTTGACGCTACCCAGGTACTTTTCAACGCTAACAGTGTTTTTACTGTTTTCTCAAGGATTTAAGACTCTTTTGCTTTTAAAATGAATAACTTGACTTGGGTATGTTGGATTTTTGTCATTTTCGTCTTGTTTTGTTTAGATAAATATTTCCTATTTTTCTAAACCTGTGTTGTGTCATTTTGTGGCATTTTCACTGAGTTACTGTGTGTGTTGGTACAAATACTTTGCACCTGGACCCTGAAGTTAAGCCTGCCTGCTCGTGCCAAACAACCAAGGGGGTAAGTGGGGGTTATCTGAGGGTGATTCTCCCTTACCCTGACTAGAGTGATGGTCCTTGCTTGGACAGGGGGTAACCTGACTGCCAACCAAAGACCCGATTTCTAACAGATCTCTATGGCATTTATTGAAGATTAAGAGTCAATTAACCATTGATGAGAAGAGGTTTTAATTGAGGGGGCACAGGGAAGTTCCCCCGAATTTCTTGAGGCAAAAATGTTGAGGATCAACCATGAAGGTTATATAGGCCTAGTCAAATGCAATAGTCCTTGTGTTTGTGGCCAGGTATGATTCGGAAATTGAAATGTCACTGAAAGAGAAGACGTTTAAATTAGTTTGTAAACATTGCCAGACACCTGGAAAATGAACAGCAGCAAGTCATTGCCACCAAATATTTGTTAGCCTGGTTCTAGGTCATGCAGCTCTGCCCCCATGGTGAAAATGAGGGCACAGCCGCATATCTCTTTGGCTATCTGTGCTAGGCCGCACTGCTCTTGAACTTTTTTCATGAGATCTTGAGAAAAGCTGTGCTCTGAATCCATGCCTTAGGTGGACCACAATGCTTCAGGTTGTGGAACTTTCACATTGTCACTGCCGTTGACATCTAGAGCCTTGCAAAGCTTTTGTTCTAATCGAAAACAACATTAAGGACACGCTCTAATGTGGACAGACTAATTCTATATATCTGTAAGCTGATCCACCCAGTTTGAAGGGCATCTTAGATCCCAAGAGGAGCATCCTCTGGTTCCACCATAAGGCCTGCCAAGATATAGTCCCTATCCTGCCAGAAATGGGGATGGAGTGGCAACCAGATCTAGGGTGAACATTCCACCAGTTTGTCTGGCAGAGTTAGCACCAAGAAGGATCATGATGGAAAGTTTGGAACAATCATACTGAAAAATAGGCTGATGTTGGTCCTTGAACGTGAGCGGCAGGTTGGGATTCCCAGTGCCAGAGTGATGCTCATCCAAACAAACACATTCTTTTAACTCAGAGCTGGTGTTGATTCTGTCATGCTTACTCCCGCCAAATCAGATTCCCACTGAGATAGCTTTCCCTTTTTAGTGCCACTTCTCACAGTAACGCCACTTCCTGGACTCACTCCTTTTGCACTGAATGGCATGATTTGCAGTGTCCTTTGACCAGGGCCGCTGAAATTATGCGGCTGTTTTTTGTTTTTTTTTGCATTATAATGGGTTTGATGCATTTGCTACATAATCCATCATCTGCTGCATAATCTGGAGAATTTAGCAAAAACAAATTGTTTCTAACTCAAAAAAAATGGATCAAAATTTACTAACAGTGCGGTGATGTATTTGCTCACAGTGGAAGGGGCGTCACAAATGTTAAACGATCATCTTTCATTTTTTTCTATATTTATTTGTTAAACTGACACTAATGAGGTGAAATTGTTGCAAAGACAGTGTTACCAGGGTTACAAATGACAAACTTATGAATTAATGCTATAAAAGAGTGCTGCATTATGCTGCATATTTTGTCTTTTTTTGCCACGTAAAATAGCCCTGCCCCATAATTTGGTGCTCCCCTGCTGCATAATTCCAGAGGCCCTGCCTATGTTGCCTTCCTCTTGTTGCCCCTGATGATTAGTGTCGAAGACCAAGACGTCAATTAAAGGGAGGGCTGCACCCACCCAGAACACGATTGACACCTAAATTGGCCAATAGTAATTTTTTTTTTTAAAAGTACCTAGCCATATTTACCTCTCTAACTAACCTTATGCTCAAGAAACTCAGTAAACAGAATGCAAATATAATAAACACAATGCAACCAAATGTGGCGCAGTGGACGAGAAAGATATCACTGCTCCACAGAAGGACGGAGGGGTTTTACCAACCGGACTGACTGTGTGAGATTCTTTACCAGGAATATGTGTGTTTGGTGGGGTGTGTGCTTTGTTTCTGCTTTTTGTGGCTGTGTTTTAACAGTACACTGGTCAAACAGACCTTCTCCTGACAATATTCAAAGAGTGGGCTTTAGGCCCTCCCCTTTCAACCATTGGCTGTCTGCCACCAGGCTCTCTCAGCCATTGGCTTGAAATTTTATGAATCTTGTCTTGGCTGAGCCTGGTGCAGTATTCATCTCTCACGTAACGCTATTGGATGTTTGAGTGCATCCTTCCACCTCCACTAGAGTGCTTGCACTGAAATGCAGGAGGGGCTACTTCACAAGTATTGCCCTAGCGACTAGACTTCCATGCCTCGACGTAATGTACTAACGCTTTGTGTTTAAGAACGGTAAAACCCAGATGTTTTGCCTTTGGCAATGCTTGTTTTAGGTGTTCTGCATGGCTTTTGCTGCCTCCACATGTGCTTTGTTTGCCAGTATGTTGGAGAAGCTTGTTCCTCCTCTGTTCTTTCCCACAGTGCAATCTCCTAGCGCTTTGTTATAAAGGTATATTATAACATTTTATTCCGCGCAGAGCTGTCGTAAAGTTTCCTGGCAGTGAACACCTAAGGACAATGTTGGTATTTCTGAGGGCAAGAAATGACATCAAGCGATAAAAGAGCTATGCTTTCAGTTCGTTCCCAAACATCAGAGATCTCAGCCATTTGCAAATATTGGCACAGAGATGCAAGTCAATGCACTTGGACTTAATAAACTTTCCAGCCCTCCTGGGATGCCTGAATTCTGTTAATTTCTGTGGAACATGGCGAATTCTCCCCTAGTGTTAGGGCCCATTTGCCATGATGGGTTCAATGTTGGCATAATGGTAGTCATTCTTGGCATGTTATGAACGTCTTTTGCATGATGGTCTGCATCCCTGGCATAATGGTGAGTATTCTCAATTCTTACCATTTTTAGGGCATCTGTGGCATTTTAACAAACTGCGGGCATGCCTAACATGATGGTGCCCTGTGACATAATAGTAGCGTTGGCAAAATGGAAGCCATTCTGGGCATGTTGTGAGCATACCTGGCAAGGTGATGCCCACTCCTGGCTTAATACTATCATCCCTAGCATAATGGAGTACAATTCTGGTGTAATTCTGACTCCAGCCATAACAAATTCATGGCATATTGTAGACATACATCACAAAATTGTGCCCACACTTGGCATAATGATGAAAACATTTGGTATATAATAGACATCCCTCTTACACAGGGTTCCACAGGGGCACTTTTGGTACAAGAACATGTGGGAACTTGAGTGACTAAACATGAAACCCTCACATAAAAGTTGGCATTTATAGACAAAAATAGTGTTTTATCATGAAAGTGTCAGGCTAACTTTTCGGACCAATGAAATCAAATATTTGTGTTTAATAGCAAAATGTGCCTGTTTTCATAAACAGGAAATCTGATATTTATGGCGAGATGTATTGCACCTCCCAAAGAAATATAAACCACGTATTTGATAATAGTTCCTGCAAAGTTGCTAAAACACATTCGTGATGTTGTTTATTTTGTGCCATAGGGCACTTGCTCCTATGATTCTTATTTAGCTATCTGAGTAGAGGTTTTTCATCAGCTAAACTGCTGAAGCTTTTTTGACAATATTATTACTGCTTGCTGCTCGAACATGAAAGTCTCTGTAACCCAAAGAGTGACAGTGCACTATGAGACTGTGAGAACGGTTGAGCTCTGCTGTTTATGATGTGAGATTCAGAGTTCTATGGAAACTTATTTTTCCAAGGTGTGCTTTTCAATTAGGTTCTTGGTCATAGCTAACACTGGCCAAATGATAACGAAATTACGGAAAATGTCCCAAAAATAAGCACACTTGCTTAAAATGCCAGTCTGGCATGTTTTGCTATTTTCCAGAGTGAAATGCATCCTCGCGCCTATTTTGAACAGCGGCAGCCGCCACAAATCTCAAGGTGAGGGGCGGGGGTGAGGGGACGGAAAGGACGGGGGAAAATACAAAAATAAAATAAAACAAAGTTACCCTACTGCCGTCTCCATCTCCTGCCACTTCGCGCTCCTCTTTCCTCCATGTGGTGTCCCAGAATTCGCTGGAACACCAACACAGGCTCGCCAGCAATCCTGGTACTGCTTTCATGCTAAACATAGCATGAAAGTAGCGCAATGGAGTGGTGTGAGCGGCAGTCACTGCTGTTCAGACAGTGCCTTGGGGTCTGTGCAGTTAATCCAGCATGGCTGGAGAAACCTAAGTGTGTCTCAGACAGCCGGCCAAACACACATGCGCACTTAGGTACGCACTCTCTCCTCCTCCTCACTACCGCCTCCCGTGGCCCTGCCACACCCCTCCCTGTACTGCTGGCTGAGCCAGCAGATGAAAAATAAAACAATAGTGCAACCATATTTTTATTTTTCGTCTCCTGCCTCTTGGCCGGGGGGTGATGCTCCTTCACCATTGCGAAGGAGCATCACCCCAAGGAAGCACTTTGTGCTAAAAAAAGAATTGCAGAATCGAAAGTGACACGAACCGAAATCCCACACATTCTTGTCATTTTTGTTGTTCCAGTGCCTCAGCCACAGGGTTTTTAGCCCAACTACATCTCAATTACGACATGGCTTAGTGGGATCATCTCTGGCATTTGTTTAACAAGTGTAACATGGATCATGGAAATTACGTGGGATTATGCCTGTGTAAACAAAATTTCACCCTGGCCTAGTCATAGCATGACTAAGGCTCCGATTGGAAGAGGCAGGGATGGAAACAGGACAAGAAGTGAAATGCAGAAAGGAAAACGTGCTTCACAATTTACATAGGAGAGTCCACGTGACTTTCCATGCACGGTTTTATGAACTGCCTCTTTTATCTGTGATTTTTAAGCCAATTTTTGGGTGAATCAAGGTCAAAAGTAAATCATTTTGCCAACATTTTATGCATTTTTTTCAGCGGGATAACCTCTAATTTCTTAGAGGGGGTTTGGCCTTTTTTTGGCAGAACATAAAAGTATTCCAGTGTTTCTCCAGTGCCCTTTTTATAACTTTTAGAATTTGAGCCAAATTAACCGTCCTTGGACGAAGTCTAAATTGCTCACTTCCCACTCACCAGTTGCCACTGGTCATGGAAGGCTTTTGCCATAGGGCGTGCCTCACACTGTTTGCCACCCTGGGTATCTGTGATCCTCACCGGAAGTGACACTGCAAAACCTCCCTGTGTAGAGAAGAGGATAAAACTGCTTAAAATAGCCTCAGAAGACCGTGTAAGCTGAGTCACCAGCCACGGATGGTGCACTTTCTGCCTTAAGACAGATGCGTCCGGATATCGGAATCACTGGCAGAGAAAGGAAACCCCAAAACAGAAGCAACCACTTCCTGTGCAGGGAGGGGCGACTCACCCGTGAGCCTCTGTGGAAGGAGTGCGCATGGGCAATCCAGCATGGAGGAAACCTAGCTCTGCTGGCTGGAGAACATGGGGGCTTGGGTTCTAGTCCCTGCTGCGACAAACATTCCAAAACAAATGACTGCAAAAATGAATAATGCGAATTTCTACCCCGTGTCACTCCACAGTCTTCAATTGTCTCCCAAGCCCCAGTGACGTGTAGCAGAGTATTGCACTTTAGGTGGATCAGCACTGTATAACTATCAATATATTTGCACAGGTGTGCAATTTTCACATGAGGGGCTCCACAATGGGGGTGCGGTGGGGGCTTGCCACCTTCTGGGCCCTGGATTCGCTCAAAATACAAATCAATGATCTATCTATCTATCTATCTATCTATCTATCTATCTATCTATCTATCCACTTCTCGTTAGGTAATAATCTCTTCTGTTTCCTCCATCTCTCTTTTGTTCCTCTCTTTCCTTTCTCTCTCTTTCATCTTCACAGTATGTTTCTTAGTATGTCTTTTTTTCTTTCTGTCTGTCGTATTGTCTCCAGAGGCGCCCGCAGCAAATGTCAGGGGTGGGTGAGGAGACGGGACGGTAGAAACAAAGAAAACACTTACCGTTCCCACCGTTCCCACCCCCTCCTGCCGCCTTGCTCCTCTGCTCCTTCTGGTATCCCAGCATTCCCTGGGACACCATCACAAGCTCCCTACGCAATCCTGAGGCTGCTAAACCTAGCATGAGAGCAGCCTCAGGATTGGTCTGAGCAGCTTGGACTGCTGCTCAGACACTGCCCTGGGGTCTGTGCAGTTTCTCCAGGTAGCTGTGCAACACAGCAGGGTTGGAGAAACCTAAGTGTGCATGTAACACACATGCACACTTAGTGCACTCCACTCCTCCTCCCACCTCCCGTGGCCCAGCCACGCCCCTCCATGCACATGCTGGCTGAGCCAGCAGCAGAAAAATAAAACAATATGAAAATATTGTTTTATTTTGCTGCTGTTGACTTTTAGCCAGGGGGGCGGCACTCCTCTGCCATTGCGGAGAACGCGCCACTCATTGTCTCTCTCCTTCTCTTTCCCTCTCGGCTCTCTCTCCATCTGCTGCTCGTTCACTCTGGCTTGCCTTTCTCTCTGTCTCTTCCTCTCTCCTTCTGAGACTGAAACAAGGATTTTCGGTTCACCTCTTTTCACCACATGGCACAAGGAAGGTGACTGGTTAGGCAGGAAGATATGCTCCTAATCTGCATTGGCACCTACCACATATTAGGGCGTGTTCAACATTTTACTTTACAAACTTCACACATCACAAGCTGAAACTGTTTAAAACTTTGCTTAAGGCCACAAATTCTTGAAACATTAGTTTACCAAACGAATTTTCTTGCAAACTCGTCTTTGAGAGGGAATTTCCCAACAAAAGAGGCTAAGGCCCATATTTATACTTTTTTAGCGCTGCATTTGCGTCATTTTTTTACGCAAAAGCGGCGCAAGCTAGCAAAATACAATTGGATTTTGTACGTTTGCACCATTTTCGCGTCAAAAAGCGGTGCAAATGCAGTGCTAAAAAAGTATAAACATGGGCCTAAATGTTTTGGCGCATTACTTAACTTGGACGATTTTTTGTTCTTGCAGTTTAAACTGGTCAAATTTTGAGAAGGTTGTGAAGTTTTGAAGAAAGTGTCACAAGAGTATGCATAGAGGAAACAGTGCACCTTCCCACACCTATAAAACACCACAGGTATCTTAGCTCTACTAGGGCTCCAACTAGTACAGCCCCACAATGTCAGAGACTGATCCATACGCCATCTAAGTACTAGGTAGGTTAGTGCTACCAGGGCTCCACTTGGTACAAGTTCACCCTGTCAGAAACTATCCAATGGGTTCTATCTGAGTGCCAGGTGCGTCAGTGCTACGAGGGCTCCAGCAGGCACAGCCCACCCTGTCTAGCACAAGGTCTAGCACCCACTAAAACACTCAGTCCAAGCAACCTCACCCCTCCTGCTCCAGCATGACTGTCCTCCTAGATACAATGGCCCGTATTTATACTTTTTTTGCGCCGCATTTGCGTCGTTTTTTGACGCAAAAACGGCACAAACTTGCAAAATACCATTGTATTTTGTAGGTTTCCGCCGTTTTGCGTCAAAAAGCAGCGCAAATGCGGCGCTAAAGAAAAGTATAAATACGGGCCAATATGTCTTTATTAATTTCTTGGCAGATACAAGAGTCTGATCAATCAGCAAAAAATGCTCATTGAAGCCACTTGATAATGCAGCTTCCAAATATTTTTTTATTTAAATATGTATCCATTTGATGTAGCGCTACCTGTGCTGCCTTCCAGATGTTTTGGAAACCTTTGGGGTATTTAATTACTTTATCTCATGTACAGTCCAATAAGCTTTTTTTAATCACAAATGCTGCACACAAAAATATTTGCAGTACACAAGCCAGGTGTGAGTAAATTGACATATTGCAAAACAAAATAGCACTAAAACCTGGAGAGGAAAAAAGGTAATAGGGGAATTGCTGAAAAATAAACAGAAGCAGCAAGTAGAGGTCAGCGCCACATCTGAAGGTTAAGGGCCTGAATCACAAAGGTAAACTCAGACCAAATGTCTAAGTTCAGACCTAAATTCTAACTTTACTCGTAGTAAAGTTAGACTTTTGGTCTAAGTTTAGACTTTTGGTCTAAGTTTATCTCTGTGAATCGGGCCCTACGTGCTTGCAGGCGCAGCTCCTCCGCTAGGGTGAAGGAGCGTCGCCACCTGCCGGCAGCAGCAGCTGCAAACCTGTTACTAAAAAACGATAATAAACTGAGTGAACAGCACTCCCCCTCATTGCGCATGCATGTTTAGCTGGCTGTCTCTGGCAGGCCAAACACACATGCGCAGTGTGCTCTCTCCAGCCTGGCACTGTGTTGCCGGACTGGAGGGAGCAGGCACAGGCTCCAAGTCTGCCTGGGAGCATCCCGGCTCAGGCGCTTCCAGCCAGCGGTGGGGACAGCAGCGGCGGTGGTGACAATATATGTTCGTTTTTAATTTATTTTTTATTAATTTGTCCATGCATGTACCGCCCCGCCCCTGTTAAGCCCCACAAGCCGCTCATGTGTGTTTCATTTCTTTATTGACGTAGGTGTTTATTGCACTTATCTCCATCTGAATAGCACATAACTTAACATCAGTTTGGTCTTTGAGACCTGTGTGCTGCCTGGAGTGTCTCAGTGCATGATGACCCAGGGGTTCCATCGCAGACCGACATCTGAGTCATCCCGTTGTTATAATGTGTCTTGGGTTCCTTCTTCTGGTCAACCTGTGGTTGTAAGGAAGTGTTTTGTTAATTGACTTGTGGTTGTGTGAGTGACGTAGGTGTCAGAGCGGTCCATTCGAGAGATTGTAAATTAGTCAATTGCCCCTCAAAAATAATGATACGTAAGAGAGATTAGCGGTTAGACAAATGCTCTATGAGATGAGGGATATGGGATGGTAAAATAAAAAGATATTGGAGAGATTGAATGTAGGGCAACTTCTTCAAAAAAGGATCTGGAAATATAAGATCGCTGTTCAGGTGAAATTGTAAGGTGATACATGCTTTCATTCAGCCTTTTGA
The DNA here is from genome assembly GCF_031143425.1 of Pleurodeles waltl. Lineage (NCBI taxonomy): Eukaryota > Metazoa > Chordata > Amphibia > Caudata > Salamandridae > Pleurodeles > Pleurodeles waltl. The sequence continues at coordinate 39,501,665 of NC_090445.1, forward strand.
TGGTTGGCTAATAATACGCAACTGAGATTTAGGGGATGATGGGAGCTCTTTACAGGTGATTTGACAGCAGACACATAATTTTTGCATCTTTAACGTGCCCTTGAAAATGATTTTTAGTAAAGGTGGCACCCCCCAATGATGCGTTTTACAGGATATTTTCAGGGAACATTTCAATTAAAGCAGTGCTTAATTTGTAAATAAAAAGGTGCCGGTGCTCAAAGCTCTCCTCTGAACCATGCGGTTGCTACAATTAAATGTGCGAACACGGAATACTGAGGCAGAGTAACCCTGAAGACATCTCGGGCCTCTTTCATCTATTTACTGACACACCCTGCCCCTCCAGCTCAATCCTGCAACTTTCTGCTTTCTACCTTTTTGACGTTTTTTCACTTTTCTCTTCCTCCGTCTTTCCCATATGTGTCTTGTGCTACAAGAGCTCGCAGCGAATGCTTGAGGCAGTGGAATAAGCCCCGGCCCGCAAAAATAAGTGCCGGTGCTCAGCACCGGGAACAACAAGCACAAATTAAGCACTGAATTAAAGAGATTTTAAGTGCTCATCAAAGAATGTTTGAGAATAAAAGAATCTTAGTCAGTAAAGAATTCATGGTGCCCAGCAGATATCACGGCTCAACATAGATTTGAAAGACAGTGATTCGTTTTTTGAGAGAGTTTCAGATGGTCAAAGGCTCAGGGCCTCTGAAGGCAAACAGATGCTCTTTAGTGGAGGGCTTGTGGTAGAGGAATAACCATGAAGAGATTTGAGGGTGATTACTGTTCTCACGGGGGACTCTAGAGTAAACTAAGCCTTTACAAGAGAGATTTAAGGACACTTACTCCTCGGTAGGTAGGATGAGCTAAGGATGGGATAAGGGTCCAAATTCAATGATCTCACCAGGGGTCAAAGGGTGAGTGACGTCACTTTTGCTACTCCTTGGAGTGAATTCATGTACTTGTGCAAAATTCAGCCCCCTCCCTTCCTTCTCAATGGAACAGGCCGACTTGTGAAACGGCGGCATTGAGTTGGACGCGGGATGCACACTGTGTGCAATAATACCACGTTTCACAAGTCACTCGTAGCGCTTACTGAAACCTCACAGGTTGGAAGCTCCTGACGGAGGCTGGGCCCGCTTCCTCTTGAGGGACGCGCTTGGTTTCCATTGGGTTACTTTAGAAGATTGCCACAATAGCGATGAGGAAACAGTTGAGAGTCTTAAAATAGTCCCTCCGGGGAGGGCTTGTAGCCTGCGGTGCTGTTTCTACTGTCACAGGAAGCATCAAGGACTGCTGTGCAGGGACCCGCCCCTTCCTGTGTGAGGCACCAGTAGGCCCGAACATCACCAAGGTTAATATATCGACATAATTTCAGCTCCACACTGACATACCTTGAAGAGAAATTTTATATATGTGCAGGTAAATGTAGCAAGTCCACATTTGTCTATTTATACATATTCTAACAATATTTTTGGTCATCTGTATTTTTGCTCAAAATATTTTGGAAGCATAATATTCACTACTTGATACTGTGGTATTTACCCAACTGGACTATCCCTCAAGTGGCAGGTCAGCCTCACTATATCCCTCACACAGTACAGTGAGTGCTCGGATGAGAGTGAATTCACATAGCACAGGGGAGATACTCCTCAAGTGACATAGAAAGTCGAAGCTCAACTCTCCCACAGTAGAACTACTCCCTTCTAAGCACTTGCCTTAAAGCACAGAGCTATGATTTATGTGACACAACATACAGGCCAGTCTCTTAGGTTACACAAATCTTAGAGGTGCCTGTTTTAGACAAGGCGTTGCACAGCCTTTATCTCTCATCCTGCATCTTTTGCTTGGGACAGCAGAGCTATCGCTCAAGTCCCACACAGCCAAGATATTATCGAGATTGCACACGGAATTATGCAGGTGGAAATGCCCCAAATTGTCCTGCTAGTGGTCGGGATTTTTTAACCTTGTACATATCAATGAATCTCAATTATTCAACGTTTCTATTGCACCCAACAGGTAATGGGGCTCTGAAGGCTTTCCATGGATTTCATGATTTGGTAAGCCTTGAGAAGGAGTGCGGGGTATGCAGGGCACAGCACCTTTTATAAATTGTTTAGATGCCCTCTGGTGGGAGGGCGCGAGGGCTGGGTCAGTCGTACTTGTTGACTTACTTATCCTGGGCAGGAATAAGGGACCGCACTTGACAATATCTTATTTGTCATTGTTATTCTATTTAAATAAAGGCACATTTAACAAGCACTGGTCCATAGCTGGCTCAGTTTGGAGCCATCCTCTCAGACCTACCGCCTGTTTACTACGTGCATAATGAACAGAACACCAGTCTCTGTGGTTGTCTATTCACTGTGGATATAGTAAAAAGACTATAGTTACGTCATTATGACTTTTAAAGCAGAATACTGCACGGTAATAACAAGAGTAAATAAAACAACATTGGTTTATAATGGTGTGGGGGGGGGGGGGGGGGGGGCTTTCCCTGCAGGCTAGTTTCAAGAAAACATAGGTTTTACAGGCAGCCGTAGTAAAGTTCTCCTACCCTACTCAACCATGAATAACCTGAAATGCTGAAAACGAACAAGAAAGATAATGCTATTAATATAGTTTAATAATGTAGCTGCGGCGGCATCATTTAAATGCTGCTGCTAGTATAAACTAGGCGTAGATACAACAGTATTTGCACCCACATTTACACTAGGTTAGTTGGCTTTTAATGGGGACTAAAGTTCTCTGAACAAAATGGTGCTGTTAATTGAAGTTGTGTAAATTGATGTAAGTCATACGGAAGAGCCCAAGGTTGTCAAAGTACAAATTAATGACCTGCTTGCAATATTATTAATGCTGAATTGGAGACGGAGGGTACATTTTAGTTTGTGCATTACAGAGTCTAACCACTGTTGGCTCGAAAAGGGCCCAACCCCATTTAGTTATACCTTATTACTACAGTGACGTCACACACATAGCTTCTCTTGCTGCTCTGATATCACACAGGGAGCTTCCCGTCATGCTGTGATATCATACAGGGAGCTTCTCTTCATGCTGTGATATCACACAGGGAGCTTCTCTTCATGCTGTGATATCACACAGGGAGCTTCTCTTGCTGCTCTGATATCATACAGGGAGCTTCTCTTTATGCTGTGATATCACACAGGGAGCTTCTCTTCATGCTGTGATATCACACATGGAGCTTCTCTTGATCCTGTGACATCACACAGAGAGCTTCTCTTGCTGCTCTGATGTCACACGGAGCTTCTCTTTATGCTGTGATATCATACAGGGAGCTTCTCTTCATGCTGTGATATCACACAGGGAGCTTCTTTTCATGCTGTGATATCACACAGGGAGCTTCTCTTGATCCTGTGGCATCACACAGAGAGCTTCTCTTGCTGCTCTGATATCACACAGGGAGCTTCTCTTCATGCTGTGATATCATACAGGGAGCTTCTCTTCATGCTGTGATATCAACAGGGAGCTTCTCTTCATGCTGTGATATTACACAAGGAGCTTCTCTTGATCCTGTGACATCACACAGAGAGCTTCTCTTGCTGCTCTGATATCACACAGGGTGCTTCTCTTCATGCTGTGGTATTATACAGGGAGCTTCCCTTCATGCTGTAATATCACACAGGGAGCTTCTATTGATCCTGTGACATCACACAGGGAGATTATCTTGCTGCTGTAGCATCACATAAGGGGCTTCTCTTAATGCTGTGACATCACACATGGGGCTTCTCTTTCTGCTTTGACATCACACAGAGAGCTTCTCTTTCAGCCGTGACATCACATAGGGAACTTCTCTTCATGCTATGATAACACGCAGGGAGCTTCTCTTGCTGCTGTAATATCACACAGGGAGCTTCTCTTCCAGCTGTGACATCACATAGGGAACTTCTCTTCGTGCTATGATAACACGCAGGGAGCTTCTCTTGCTGCTGTGATATCACACAGGGAGCTTCTCTTCCAGCTGTGACATCACATAGGGAACTTCTCTTCATGCTATGATAACACGCAGGAAGCTTCTCTTGCTGCTGTGATATCACACAGGGAGCTTCTCTTCCAGCTGTGACATCACATAGGGAACTTTTCTTCATGCTATGATAACACACAGGGATCTTCTCTAGCTGCTGTGACATCACACAGGGACTTTCTCCATTGTCACTTGTCTTAGTGCAGTGGTTAAACAGTTAGAAAATCCACAGTCGTTTCGGTCTCAATATACCGAACAAATAACAAGGAACAATGACTTGAAATGCTAATATTTGTGTGTAATCAATGTAAGTAAATTGCACATTGATTAGTTTGTGAACAGGTATCCAATTTGGAATTCGACCTATATACTAAGCGATAGCATTGCAGGTTGCCCATTTGCTGGAGGTTGCAAAACAACCACCAGCCTGATGAATAATAAGTAGGCAGGTTGCTACTGACCACCCACTGAGAAAAGGGGCAGCAGACATCTATCCCTACAGTCACACTCCCTAAGGGAAAACATTTTTTTAAAGCAGCCCATGTCCCTTAAAGGAAAGGCAGTAGGGAACACGCAGTGATCCTCTGTACACCTGGATCACTGGACTGTTCTGTGCTCCCCTGAGGCCAGCCAATATGATTCACCAAAAGAAAGTAGTTATTGGAGACAACTGTGTGAAGAATTTGAGTGCCAAAGAGAATTGAGAACATATGTTTTACCAGGTGGAGGGCAGCCTGTAAGTGCCCCCATGTCCTCAGAAGCACCATCACCCCCCAGTTCCAAGAACCTAGATTCAGAATCTCTGTGAGGAATGATCCGGGGGGGAAGCCTGTATCTTGGTAGTCAGGGTATCAGACTGGATGATACATTTCTGTTTCTTTAACAAGAAAACATTTCCTTTTGCCTAAACATGTGATACTGTCATCTAAAGGGTTACAATCTTTTCAGTGACTACATTGAATAACAATCTGAAATGTTAAATACACAAGTACCAAGAAGAGATTCAGAATCACTTGTGCTGTTTCACCTTCATTGTCATCAAGCTATGCAGGACTGGCATTATGCCTCGTGCTCCTTTTACCAACAAATTTACAGTAGTTTTCCATACTGACTCCTAGTTTCCCTTATTTGACAATGCTGCTCTCCTAGGGTGTTCCCCTACCAGAACATATTCAGGGAGACAAACCACTGAGGATTTGTTACAGGTTTTCCCTCAAAAACCTCACTTCTAACTCTGACTAGACCTTGAAAACATGAATTAGCCTTTTCTTCTCAATCTGTCAGATTTGACAGTCACCTACTCTCTTACTTTAAAGTTCCTGTGTTCATTAGTGGATCCAAGGGAGCCACTTAGATTGCGTTTTGACATCCTAAATGTATCACAAGGTTTTCTTTCCTCCAGAAGGAGATGTTTCATCTGTTCCATCCAGAGTGGTCCAGTATGATTCCATCTATTTTCTCAAGGCCACTTTCCAGTCTTCATGTTTGCACAATTATAATATCCCTCTATCAGCACAAATCCACGTTTCTACCACCACTTCAGTACTTTGTGTCTAATACTAGGGGGAGGAATGTGCTCTGCTCATTTCAGTTTAAAAACTAATTCAGTCCCTTTAATATCAGGGGAACCCTATTGTCAGTCACAACAGCACTCGGTATTCCTTCTCTTATACATATTTCTTATTGAAAATCATAACCACCTTTGTGGTTGCTTGAGGAAGAATTTCCTCTGTCGAACAGGAAAAATTAAATAATCAACCATGATGGAAGCATATTTCAGCACCTTAACCAAACCAGAGGGTCCAGAAATACCAAAAGCAGTTTTCCCCAGGGTCCACACAGTCTTTCCACCACAAATGTCTCACTCATCTTCAACATTTTCTGTGATTTGTAACTCCAAATACACATGAAGCATAACTTCACTTTTCTATTTGCTCATTTGCCAGTTCTGAGCCATCAGAAACTTGTTTGCAAGTTCCCTTTCATCATGCTTATTCCAGGGCATCCCTCATGAGCGAGAGCAAAATCTTTTCAATCGGCAACCTTGGACAATCAAGAGCTCTCCTCTATATAATAGTGCATCCCACAGGTTGTTCATCATCTACACCAGAATAGGCTTGGCCATCCTCATCAAGGTTTTTACTCGGCCATTCTTCTTTAACACGTGATAGAGCGTTCCGACCTAATAAATTACCTGTATCTGAACGCTCTTAGGCCGATTAATCTTTTGACCAAGTGGGGCTCTCCTCACCCGAGAGTAATCAATTCGATCAAATCAATAATCAATAACGAACATAAGCAATGCCCTGATCAACATAACACTTCACAATTAATCCAGAATACATTTCGACGAAACCATGACCTTTTGGTCATGAATAACCACACCAGTTTATTGCAAAGTTAGTGAATTTATTTCCCTATATTAACAAAGCTAGCACAATATAAACATGTCTCAACACCAAATGATATATGTAAATGAACATTAATAGCTGTCCATAACGACGAAACAGATGCAATCTATGCAGCATTTGAATAACAATGCCTTCGATAATAGCAATGCAAACCACTAAAACTATAATCTGTAATGAGCTAATAGCATACATTGGTCAGCATAACAAGGTCTCAAATTGCATCGTGCGACAGATGAATCCTCATCTATCCTCAAATTAGCATCTGCATGTGGGACTTCATGCAAAAACAATTTAGCAACATTAATTTGGAAAACTCCTAACTAAGGCTCTTATCAAAAATCAGCAGTTGGTTACCTAAAAAGAACACAATGCAATTGTACAATTTCCTTTCATATTTACCAAATCCAATCAGCATTCAAGGAAGTCTTCGTCTCACAGGTGGCGGATTCGATCAGCATGGGACGGGGCAAAGGGGCAGGGTGGACGGGGCAATTGCCTCTCAGCGGCAAAAGGACAAAACTATTACTTCATGCAAAGGGACGAATCAAAGTTAAAGTCTCTAGGGCGAGAATTAATTAAAGTCTCTTTCTCTCGATTAGAGAAAGCATCAAAGTCTCTTTCAAAATGGCGTCGCAGCAAAGTGGGCCATAATAGCTGCAATGTCCTGCAAAATGGCGGGTATGGGCGATGTCCAATAATAGCTGCTTTCCTCTCGTGCACCTGGTTTAAATAGCCAACAGTTCAAATCCAGCAGGGTCTTCCATTGGAGGGTTCATAGGTTGGCTTCAAATTGTCCAATCAAAAACTACAGTTCACAAGCTTCTACCTAAGCATACATTATCCTTGGAGTCGGGAACGTAAGTTGCAACATATTTTACCAATTAACTCACTTTCAGAGCGTCCATTGTCTGCACCTGCAGATTGACCTTGGAGCAAAGAAGAAGATGCCAGGCTGGCACGAAACCTTAAAGATAAGCATGTGAACGATCCCACTGGAAAAGTACAGCTTCAAGCAAGAATACACTTTTATTAGCACGTTGGAAAAATACGAGCATCTAAACCGTGAGACAGGCAACTAGACCGAAGCCTCCACTAAAGTTATGCTAAGCTAAAGCATTTCAAACAAGCAAATCATAGCACACGTTTACGATTATGTCAGATTCGTACAATTCTAATACATCACGTTATATAAAGCACGCTTATAAATGTTGGCAAGCTACTCTGAGGGCACATTTGTCCCCGTACAATCTTTATTAGTTCGGTTAAAGTCACACTTGATTATTGCAATACTACGTTTAAGCGCTAACAAATGTAAAACCTTCATTTCTGCGGCATCAATCCCTCCTCTGATGACTACTTGTCATCACACAAAACTATTCCCACAAATTTTATTCCATTAAAATTCTGTCAGTTCTCTTTGCCTTTTAGTTCCCCTTGTCCTTGCTTTGTATTCTTCTGCCATTCTTTTCATCATTTTCTCTTCCTTCCTTCTTTTAATTCTTGCCATGATCATTATTATTCCCCTTTTTATTCCCCAAATTCCAAAGATACAAATCAGTACTATTAATATTCCCTGTATTATTTTTAGTAATATTCCATTCCAAATGCCACCAAGCCAATTTCCCACTGAAGCAATTCCCTTTCCAACTTTCTCCCACACTCCTGGTTCTTTCAATTCCTTCAAGTCTGCACTCTCTTTTGTTAGATTTGCAAGCATAGTTTTAATTTTCACACTGTTGTCTGGAATATACGTACAACAGTGACGCGCACCAAGCATTTTGCAAACGCCGCCATCCTTTGCTAAAAGAATGTCTAGGGCAAGCCTGTTTTGAAGAGTCATAGCTCTTTCTGCTGCAAGTTCAGCATCTATCAGGATTATAGCACCTGAAAACTTTGTCAACATGTTATCCACTATAGTAGACAACTTTCTTATTTTGATGGAATTCAACACAACTCCCAATGAAGGAATCATGGCTCCAAATATATCTCCTACCACAGCAGCTGCGGTCTCTCTTTTCTGGATACGATGAGATCCAGGCGTCTTTGGAATCACCAATAGGTCATCCAGTTGATAAACCTTTGGGAACACTATACCCAAATAACATCTCCCCCACCATCCCTTTGGAAGACGATAATAGGCATTATGCCCACAAATATAATATACACCCGGTATGACAGGGTCAAGTCCGTTCAGCATGAATGTCCATTTGGCCTTAAAGATAAACGTATGTTTGCATTCACTCGCTCCTACGAAAATGTTGTCATAATAAGATTCACCTCGATATATACAAAACTTCCCTACATGCCAAGCATCTAAAGCTATTCTCCCTTGTGTTTTTATTGCGGCAAAATCATAATGATCTACTGAAGTCCTCTTACTTAGCTCTTTTTCTAATTTCGCATTCATTTGTGCCCTCCTATCATCTGTGCGATCTAAAAAGCTTATTTCTACTGAAGTGAGCGAGCAGGTAAGATTTTCCCTATGTGCGTGAGCTGTTTCAAAAGGTTGCATTGGCTCGAAAAATTCCCTCATTATTTTAGCATCCCAATCTTTAGCAATCTGGCTTAGCTGCGTAATTATAGGAACATATGCAAAGGTAACATCATAATTTGAGTAAAAATACTGTATGTTGGTTTGACCATAAAATCTAGAAGTTACTATACTACATGTAATCCCATATGTAAGAGGCATGTGATGATAAGTCACCCCTTCCTTTACCGATGTCGGTATCTGTGTACACACGTAACAATCTTTCGCATCCATAGTCTCAACATATTCTGTTAGCAAGCGATAGAAAACATTATACGAAAGCTCCTTCTTATCATGCAAGTGTCTCTCATCTAATTCTAGTCTTTTCAATGCGGTTAGTTCAGTGACAGTAACAGGAGCAGAAGTAGAAGTAGAAGCATAAATTTTCTCATTCTCACCCTTACCATGCATTCCAAGCACTATTGCCATTATTATTAGTACACATGCAGTTATCAAGCCTATACACACATATTTACAATACTTCACTCTACTGTTTTGTGTCATGATCTGTATAGAATCAGAGAGCTAGAAGCACCTATAAAAGAAACGATTTAGCAATTCAGTTACAAAGCTGAACGAGCGCAATGCTCACACAGTTTTCTTCAGGAGGCCAGTCACTTATCGGTTAGCAGCATTTGTCTCAATTCGGCAATAACTCAGTCTCTTTTTTTTTTTTTTTTTTTTCTTTTTTTTTCTCAAAGTTCAATAACTCACTCTCTTTTTTTTTTTTTCAGTTATCAACGTCGTCTCAAATCGGGTTTAAGAGTCAATCAGGTTTTCAAAGTCTTATCAAGTTAGCAAATGTCTCATCCGGTTTAGCAATGTCTCAGCTGGTTGTATCACGTTATATTAATCAAGCAATGTCATTTATCAGTTTTTCAATCAACAGCGTCCATAAAACTTTTCTTTTCTATTGGTATCTCTTCTTCTTCGTTCTCGAGGCTAAGAGATACAAATTCATCAGTCCAATCGTCATTGACTACATATGCCCATTCTGGACCGGAATATCTCCTGTTTGGTATCCTTTTCCTTTTCAATTTCGCCTCTCTCTTTGATTCTGCCTCACTGGTACTTTCCTCTTTGGCAAAGGCTTTTTCTTCACTTGTTGTTGGTAACACGACAGACACTTCCTTTCTTTTCTCTTTCACTTTTGGCCCTTCACTGTCTTTCAACGTTTCTCTCGTTCTCACTTTTACTGGTGATATACTCGGTCTTTTCTTTGCACTGTGTCCACTTGATGGACCTGCGATCTCCCCTGATGAAGTTTGAACAGTTTCGTTCTGTTCTGCCTTGTCCCCTCCTTCTGGGGAGTCAATCAAATTTTCCTTTTCTTTCTCTGTACCGTCTGCTTCTAGGAAAGCCCTCCTCTGATCAGGCTCTCCTGCTTTTTCACCTCTTTCGAGCCCTTTGTCACCGTTACTTTCGTCAGGCTCTTTGTCACTTTCAGCTGCTTCAGGCTCTTGGTTACCTTCAGCTGCTTCAGGCTCTTTGTTACGTTCAGCTGCTTCAGGCTCTTTGTTGCCTTCAGCTTCTTCGTCACTGTCTGAGGTTTCTCCTTAGTCTTCCCCAAGTGAATCAGTTGCTTCGTCCTCAGAGAATATCTCTCTCTCCTCTATTTCTGCCTGTTCGCTTCTAGTTCCGTTTTGCTCTGTCTCAGCGCTTTGCACTTTGTTATCAGGAACTGGCAGTTTCAGCGCTTCAACTTCCTCATCTGTGGGACACAACACTTTCTTTGTGTGACTGGCGTGAATCCAGTTGGGAACTCCCGCACACTTCACAGCGGTAGTGGTCGTCAGGATCACTTGGAAAGGGCCTTTCCAACGGGGTTCCAGACACGACTTCCTCACGTGCTTCTTTACCACGACCCAGTCACCTGCTTTCAGTGTGTGTCCTGGACCTTGGATCGGTGGCAAGGTGGTTGCTTCCACCTGGTGAGAGAAAGAGGGCGAACCACGTCAGCCAGACCTTTGCAGTAGTCTAACACCATATCATCTGTAATATTCAAAAGCGCGTTTGCGGGAACTGCAGGAAGTCTCATGGCCCTGCCCATGAGAATTTCGTGCAGGGACAATCCAGTCTTTCTGTCAGGGGTGTTTCTCATTGACATTAACACCAAAGGCAATGCGTCAGGCCATTTCAAATTTGTCGATGCACATATTTTCGCCATTCTTGATTTCAGTGTACCATTCATCTGCTCCACCAGTCCTGATGCTTCAGGGCGATAGCTACAATGCAGTTTTTGCTCAATGTTCAGCGCTGCGCAAAGTAACTTTATCACCTCGTTATTGAAGTGACTTCCCCTATCTGATTCTAAAGAGATCGGGAATCCGAAACGTGGTATCAACTCCCTCAACAATAGTTTTGCAACTGTAAGGCTGTCATTCCTACGTGTGGGGTATGCTTCAATCCAGTGACTAAAAATGCACACAATCACCAACACATACTTCAGACCTCCATGCACAGGCATCTCAATAAAGTCCATCTGCATTCGGCTGAACGGGCCACCGGCCCTGCCAATGTGGCTCACGTTCACAACCGTTCCCTTCCCTGGGTTCATCTGCTGACAAATGACACATCGGTGGCAGACTGCTTCTGCAACTTGACGAAATCTGGGGTTAAACCAATCAGTTTTGAACAATCTTATCATGGCATCTCTCCCTAGGTGAGCCTGCCCATGATAGAACTGCGCAAGCTGCGATAAGAGACAATTTGGTAAGACAAATTTTCCTTCATTTGAAACCCATATCTCATCTGGTCTCTTTGTGCATTGTGCCTTAATCCAGGAAACTCTTTCATCCTCCCTGACGCTATTCTGTAATGTTTTTAGTTCATCCATTGTATCCACGACCTTCAAGGCAAATGCTTCAGCTGGTTCGAGCTCTGGCTCATTTATCGAATTCCATTCATCCCTGAGCAATATACAGTTCAAGGCACAAAATCTTGCGACTTGATCCGCATATGCATTTCCCAGGGAAACATAGTCCTGTCCTTTTGTATGAGCACTACACTTTACCACTGCAATTTCGGCTGGCATTTGAATGGCATGTAACAATTCCCTTATTCTCTCCCCGTTTTTCACTGGGGATCCTGAAGAAGTCAGGAAACCTCTCTGTGACCATAGTTGCCCAAAGTCGTGCACAATTCCAAACCCGTACTGACTATCAGTGTAAATGGTAACCTTCATCAATGCAGACAGTTGACATGCTCTTGTAAGGGCTACAAGCTCTGCTACTTGTGCGGAATAGACTCCTTGAAGCCAGGACGCTTCCAAGACACCTGTGACAGTACATACAGCATATCCTGCTTTCAATATTCCCAATGCATCTCTTAAACATGACCCATCAACAAAAACAATTTGGTCATTTTCATCAAGCTTAGTATCCTTGATGTCAGGTCGGGGTTTTGTGCAAAATTCAGTCACCTGAAGGCAGTCATGCTCGACGTCTTCAGCGTTCTCAATTTCAGCATTTTCACCAGGAAGCAAGGTTGCTGGATTCAACGTAGTGCACCTTTTCAGCTGCACATTCGGTGAGCCCAGAATTATCGTTTCATACCTTGTGAGTCTTGCTCCAGTCATGTGTTGCGTTTGGGAGCGGGTCAAAAGTATCTCAACTGAGTGAGGGACCATGACTGTTACTGGATGTCCCATCACTATTCCTTCACTCTGAGTGAGGCTGATACCAACTGCTGCTACGGCGCGCAAACACCCAGGAAGTGCTGCTGCGACCGGATCCAAAGTAGCTGAAAAATACGCTACTGGTCTGTTTATGCCACCATGGGCTTGGGTCAAGACAGACAGAGAACATGCATCACGTTCATGACAAAACAATGTGAAAGGCTTTGTGTAATCAGGCATACCTAAAGCTGGAGCCCTGCACATGCATTCTTTCAATTCAATAAAAGCATCCATTTCATCTCCTTTCAGCTCAATTTCATCCAATGCATCCTTCTGGGTCAGTTTCAGTAAAGGCTTTGCTAGAGTTGAGAAGTTGGGAATCCACTGGCGACAGTAGCTCACCATCCCCAAAAACTTCCTCACCTCTCTCCTCGTCTTTGGTGGACTCATTTGAAGTACACTTGTTATTCTTTCCTTCATTATTCTCCGTGACCCCTTCTCTATTTGGTGACCCAAGTATTTCACTTTCTTCTGACAGAACTGCAACTTTGAAGGAGACACCTTGTGTCCATTCCTTCCCAAGTGGTTCAGTAGAGCAATGGTATCGGCCGTGCAGCCATTTTCTGTCTTAGATGCGATCAGTAAGTCATCAATGTACTGTACTAGAGTAGACTCGAATGGCAATTCTAACGCTTCCAAGTCTTTCTTTAGAATCTGATTGAAAATTGACGGTGACTCGGAAAACCCTTGAGGAATTCGACACCAACTGTAAACTCTGTCTAAGAATTTGAAACAAAAGAGAAATTGGCTGTCCTCGTGAAGAGGCACCGAAAAGAATGCCTGTGACAAGTCGATGACTGAGAACCACTCGGCATCGCAAGGGACTTGAAACATTATCACAGCTGGATTCGGTACTACAGGGCAGCATTTGATCACGATGTCATTTATTTTCCTCAAGTCCTGCACTATTCGGACCTTTCCACTCGGCTTTATTAGTCCCATGAGTGGTGAATTACATGGACTGCTTAACACTTCTTTCAGTACTCCCTGTTTTACAAACTCGTCAATGAGTTGGGCGACTTTCATGAGGGTGTCTTGTGCCATGTGGTATTGTGGGGTCTGGGGAAAGGTTGCATTGAGTTTTACTGTCACTTTCACTGGTTCCACTCCTTTCACCAATCCCACCTCTTTTCCTGTCATATCCCACACTTCTTTTCCGACTGTTTCCCGTAATTCAGCTGGAATATCTTCTTCAGTTATCATCGGAAGAAGGTTAATCAGAGGATGTTTTTCATCGACAATTTCCATCTCATCCCCTTCTACACTGTCCTCTTCTTCCCCATCACTGCTCGTCTGAATTCTGATTCCATCGTACGAACACATAATCGAACATCCCAATTTGCACAATAGGTCTCTCCCTAACAGTGCTATCGGGCTTGAGTCACATACCACAAAATTATGTACCCCTTGATAGTTACCAATGCTGACTGGTACTGGATCTGTGATTGGGTTTGTCAGATACCTGTTTGCTACTCCCACTACCTGAACTGTTCTCCCTGAGAGTGGCAAATTTGGTACTTCAATGCTCCTAACAGTTGAACGTGTGGCTCCTGTGTCAACCAAGAATGAAACACGATGACCCATGACTCTTCCCTCTACATATGGACCCTTTTGATCAACTTCCAAGGATGCTGCAAGCACACAATTTCCTTCCTCATCTGAACGTTCACTCTCCCATGCATCGTTTATTCCATTCTCACTGTGTAATGGGAACTGTTGTACTGTGCCATTTGTACTCATCACCTGACTCGAGACCTGTGGAGGAAGCATCACTTGCTGCTGACCCATTGGTGCCAAAGGTATTTGCATTTGCTGATTAGGTACCATTGGTAACTGCTGTTGCATTGGCTGCATTTGCGTCATCTGCATACGGGGCATCTGCTGCGGCTGCATAGGCTGTAATCCCTGCAGCTGAGTTATGTTCTGAAAATGTGGGTTTGGACCTCTCATTTTCGGTCCCCTCATTGTCTGGAATGCATTGACATCATTGTTTTGCTGACCAACACCTGCACCTTCCTGCACCACCATCGGGCACTCGCATTTCCAATGTCCGACGATTCCGCGCACGTGACACGGCATCACCTTTTTCATTGCCTGCACACCATTCGGAATCACGACAGTGTTCAAATCCGGACCATTACTCCCAAAACCTCCTCTGCCTCTGCCTCTCGCCTGTGGCTGAAACATCATATTTCCCTGCGGCTGCGGCTGCGGTACCTGCTGTTGGAACCCTTGCAACCCTTGCAAACCTTGCAGACCTGTCTGAGCTGCTTTAAGTTGCATCACCATCACTTTCTCTTTCAACCTTTTCTGTTTCACCTCAATTTCGTCGCTACAGTATTTCGCATAATTCAACACCTCATCAATCGGTTTCGACTGCCAACAAATCAAATGCGACTTTATCATCTGACTTATCTCTGGTCTCAGCCCTTCCACAAATCTGAACACAAAATGAAGCATGTCCTTCGCCTCTATTGTTTCCGTGCCACTGTAGTTCTTCAACGCCTTCAACAACCTCTCGTAGTAACTATGAATCGACTCTTTAGCCTCTTGGGCAGTTCGATCAATCTTTTGCCAATCCACATTTTTCGCGGCAACCTTCATCTTCAAATGCTCAATCACCTTATAGTACAAGCTCATCACCATAGGTGATGGTGCACCCGTATCCCTGTCTCTCTCTGGTTCACTTGTCGGCCAACCTACAGCCCTTTTGCAGTCTTCCCACAAATCTGCCGGAACCACAATCTCAAAGAGGGTGTTCAGGTCTTCCCAAAGGCATTTTGCAAGCTTTACAAACCTATCAGTCTGTTGATACCATTCAATCGGCTTCTCTCTCAGTTTGGGAAAATCATCCGTAAAAGACTGAATGTCGCTTCTGTGCCACGGTACATGTATTAATTTTCCCCCTGCTGTCTCCCTCATTGGTAACATGGTTATTGCATCACTACTCTGTGGTCTTTTCTCGTTGTTCTCTGGGACACTGTCTTTCTTCTTTTCCTTTTTCTTTGTCCACCTGTTTTCCCATTTGTCTAAGCACCTCCACACTTGAGCACTCTGCAACAATTCTCTAAGGTGCGTTTTCATGCCTGCTGACCTCATGTGTTCAAAGTCTGTGGACCTGAAATCCAATCTATAGCTCCTGCTCAAGTGTTTTGTCTTGTCTATGTCAATCCTGTTTTTGTCAGCTATTTCTTGCAAGCTTCTATGTACCTTGTTCACTTCGCTCGTAATCCTGGGACACAGATACCTCAGCTCTTCTTCCGAATAGGACTCTAACCTATTCACACCCATAGTCCCTTCCACCAATTCTTCTGCTTCCATGTTCAACCTGATCCTATTCAGATAGTCCTCTTCTCCCTTCCCACTGGCTGAGCTTTGTGTGGAATTTAGACTGTTGAACCACTGTGTCAGCTGTTGCGCATTCAGCCCCATCAGTGTAGCATTCACATCAACTGCCATCGATGGTTGCGGCAACTTTTCAGTGTGCGATGATAACGGTATCATCAATGGGGGACTCGACCTCACCACTGTTGACTGAGCACATATGGGACTAAACTCCATCAAGGACCCAGATCCAATTGGCTGAGCCGCTATCGGAGTTATCTCTGGAGTGTGTTCTATGCACCTCCTTTCCGTCCCATTCTGCACCATTGATCCTTGACCGCTCATACCTGAGTTAGGCTGAACGTACAAGGGTACCGGTGGACCTACAGTAATGGGTAGGGACATCGCATCTGGGTTCTGTCCATTCCCCATGTTCTGAGGCATGTTCATTCCTACACTATGGGTCATCATTGCCGGCATGCCCGTCTGACTCCCTGTCATCTGAGCATGTGCGGTTCCCCCCTGCATCTGCTTTTGAGGCATCAAAAACTGTGTTGATTCAGCTTGTGCCAATGTTGGGTTGCGACCATTCTGTACTCCCATTACGGTTGGATCTAGAATCATTCCCGTACTGTTGTCACTGCTGTAGTACCTTGGGACCTGCGGCTGATAATTTTCTGCTGCTTTCAATACAGGCACATCTGGATATATTCTCCTGACCTGCGGTATCTGCGGGGTGAACAGTAAACTCGGGTCCTTAGATCCCGATGGCGTTTCTGAACTCTGAGTTTCATTATTCTGTTCCTGGTGCAGGAGGGGCAGAACTGGTACTTGGACCTTGTCCATTCTCTGCATAAGGCGGTGGACGGTCGTTCAGCAACTGCATGATGAACTCCTCATCATCTGACTCGTCCTCCCTATCTTTGGAACACCTCCTGTTTGTCTTACAGGTAGCTTTCTTGCCTGTCGCCTCTTCTTCCTTAGTAATTGCGGGAAACAATTTTATCCCCTGCAATATATCTGACCTTCTGTGCATTATCCCACCTAGCGTCCGCTAGTGTCTTTTCTGCCTTTCTTATCCTGGTCTCGAACTTCTTTTGCTGTTGCTGTCTAGCCATTAGTTCCCAAATCGCTAGAGCCTCAAACTGTGCTGGCCTTGGAGGTACCTTCATGTCGTACATCGCGAATCTCAAATTCTCTAGGATCCTTATATTGAATGTCCCATGGATTGGGAACGCTGCGCTCCCATGTTTCTCTGTCAGCTTGTGCCATTGCTTTAGCCAAAGGCACGGAGCTACCCCCCTTTCCTCCATTACAATGTAAGCTGGTGTACCTTCGGGTGGCGTCTCCTCTCCTACGCTCGCTTTAATGTAAGACTCCCCCTTCATCGCACTCTTTAATGCTTTAAATAATTTCATTTTCTCGTCTTTTATTTCACAATATTTGTAATCAATAGGTGACTTTAATTCCCGGAATACTCTTCGCTTGCCTTTCCCCTTCCAATCGAGTCCCACGGACTGCATCCAATCCGTGCGCGACCCTTCTCTACAACCAACCTATCCCAGCGCGGCTCCTAGTGACGTCACACTCACACACACTGCGGCTGACAAAGCCTCGCGGCTAGTCCTCCTTCACTCAGCTCCTCTCGTAACAACTTCTAGCATGTATCGCGAGCAACCAAATAATAATAAAACAGATCTGTCGGTTTACTACAGGAAGGGTAACACAATCGCTTCAGGACCTTAGGGATTTTTCGCTAGCCTCGGCAGTTATTCCATCTTTCTCGGTCCCCACTTTCGCAAGCAAATCTGACCCGCAGACCTACTCTCAACTTGTCAATGATCTATTCTAGTGCACTTAGAATTTGTCAAAGCCCGAAGTCGAAGTTTCTTTCACTCCCTTAACACACGTACCGACTTGTTGACCACGCCCGATCAACCTACTAAACCGACCAGACCACAACATAAAACAAGTGTCTCATACACTTTTCAACATACTCCGGAGTCTCTTGACCTCGCAGGGCCCGTCTCAACAACAACAACCACGTGGACCTTTTTCTGCCCAAAGCGCCACACGCACATGAAGTTCGACGACTTCCCTACTCTCACACTCGGAGTCGCACCTCCGCTATTTTCTATGAAGTTCGACGACTTCTCTACTCCTACACCCGGAGTCGCACCTGCGCTATTCTCTAAAATCCTCGCAACCTTTTCACACAATCTGCGGCAATAAGCTGTGCAAGCGCAAAATTCTAACTTCACTCATACCATCACTAGTACCGCCAACGCCGATTCCACACCTCCATTCTCTCCATTCGCAAGCTCCGAGATCCCGGGAAAGTCGCGGGGGTCTTAGCCCATCATCATTTTCTCAATCTGTTTTACCCAAGAAAAATCTAATTCAACTTCTCGAGTGGGGTCTCAAAGAGCGTAACCGTTAATTCAACACCATATACTTTAAGAGTGAGGGGTCCCAAAAGGGCGTAACCGTCCTCTGCTACCATCTACTGATAGAGCGTTCCGACCTAATAAATTACCTGTATCTGAACGCTCTTAGGCCGATGAATCTTTTGACCAAGTGGGGCTCTCCTCACCCGAGAGTAATCAATTCGATCAAATCAATAACGAACATAAGCAATGCCCTGATCAACATAACAATTCACAATTAATCCAGAATACATTTAGACGAAACCATGACCTTTCGGTCATGAATAACCACACCAGTTTATTGCAAAGTTAGTGAATTTATTTCCCTATATTAACAAAGCTAGCACAATATAAACATGTCTCAACACCAAATGATATATGTAAATGAACATTAATAGCTGTCCATAACGACGAAACAGATGCAATCTATGCAGCATTTGAATAACAATGCCTTCGATAATAGCAATGCAAACCACTAAAACTATAATCTGTAATGAGCTAATAGCATACATTGGTCAGCATAACAAGGTCTCAAATTGCATCGTGCGACAGATGAATCCTCATCTATCCTCAAATTAGCATCTGCATGTGGGACTTCATGCAAAAACAATTTAGCAACATTAATTTGGAAAACTCCTAACTAAGGCTCTTATCAAAAATCAGCAGTTGGTTACCTAAAAAGAACACAATGCAATTGTACAATTTCCTTTCATATTTACCAAATCCAATCAGCATTCAAGGAAGTCTTCGTCTCACAGGTACCGGATTCGATCAGCATGGGACGGGGCAAAGGGGCAGGGTGGACGGGGCAATTGCCTCTCAGCGGCAAAAGGACAAAACTATTACTTCATGCAAAGGGACGAATCAAAGTTAAAGTCTCTAGGGCGAGAATTAATTAAAGTCTCTTTCTCTCGATTAGAGAAAGCATCAAAGTCTCTTTCAAAATGGCGTCGCAGCAAAGTGGGCCATAATAGCTGCAATGTCCTGCAAAATGGCGGGTATGGGCGATGTCCAATAATAGCTGCTTTCCTCTCGTGCACCTGGTTTAAATAGCCAACAGTTCAAATCCAGCAGGGTCTTCCATTGGAGGGTTCATAGGTTGGCTTCAAATTGTCCAATCAAAAACTACAGTTCACAAGCTTCTACCTAAGCATACATTATCCTTGGAGTCGGGAACGTAAGTTGCAACATATTTTACCAATTAACTCACTTTCAGAGCGTCCATTGTCTGCACCTGCAGATTGACCTTGGAGCAAAGAAGAAGATGCCAGGCTGGCACGAAACCTTAAAGATAAGCATGTGAACGATCCCACTGGAAAAGTACAGCTTCAAGCAAGAATACACTTTTATTAGCACGTTGGAAAAATACGAGCATCTAAACCGTGAGACAGGCAACTAGGCCAAAGCCTCCACTAAAGTTATGCTAAGCTAAAGCATTTCAAACAAGCAAATCATAGCACACGTTTACGATTATGTCAGATTCGTACAATTCTAATAGATCACGTTATATAAAGCACGCTTATAAATGTTGGCAAACTACTCTGAGGGCACATTTGTCCCCGTACAATCTTTATTAGTTCGGTTAAAGTCATACTTGATTATTGCAATACTACGTTTAAGCGCTAACAAATGTAAAACCTTCATTTCTGCGTCATCACACGCCATCACTTTCTGTAAAGCAACATCTCCATTCAACATGCCCACCCACACTTCTCTAGAACTGCTTGCTCTACCAACCTCCCCTGTTGCAGATACCCAACATTTGTCTTCCAGTTCTTTATCAACTAACTTCTCATCTTGTACTAATAACCAAGACAATTAGCAACCACATTCTGTATTCCTGAAACCTACTCCATGCCAAAGTTTTATTGTAATATTTCCATCTACTACTAGTCAATCCAAAGAACTTCCCTTCCCGCACTATGACCAAAACCGCACAACACCCTACCAACAAACTGCACTTCTTTTTCCACTGTAGAATAACTTCCTTTCACACCCCTTAAAGAATTCAAAAGCAATTGAGTATTCCCTTCCCACTCTTTGAAGCAGTACTGCTAATAATCTATCCTGGAGCATCATACGATTCCTGTTTGGGCTGTTTACCTTCATTCTTGTAATTTTATCCCAGTCAAATTTCACAATTTTCTTTATGACTTCCTTAAATTAGAGGTTTAAAATTAGAATTAGAATTCCCCAGATTGATACGTGGGAGCAGTGCAGGTGCATTAAATAGAATATACTATCGATGCTGTGTGGCTTCAATTGAATATAGAAAAGCTCCAACCATACTATTAAAATGACATTTTTTTTATTTATAATTGTTTGCAACTTCAATAAAATGTGTTATCATTTGTGTGTGTGTGTTGATGAATGTTTCTTTCTGAATTTTTTGCGTACTATTTTGTGTTTCAAATCATTCTGGGTTTCAATAATGACTCAGTGGGGGGATACCTGGATTCCAGTAATGATAAAGTGGGGGTCAACAGATGTCAAAAGGTTGATAACCACTGCATTATGACATACAGCCCATGCAGCCCATTTTGTATCTCATCAGGATCGTTAGGGTTTAAAGTATCTGTTGAGGCCATTCTAGAAATCAGGAACCTAGATTTGCAACAATTACTTTTGCTTGAATCTTAACACCCTTAAATTCCAGATTAGTGTTGAAAGTAGTTTATTAAATGTACAGGTTTATTACCCTCTTGGCCATTCACTTTATTTATTTTGACAAAAAGTCCCCTATTAGGGTGCCCCAGGCCCCTGAATCTCCAGAGATTTTGTCAGCACTGCCACCCACATGCACAATACAACAAGAGCCATCATTGGTCTCGTTTTCTACTTCAAAACCCCGGAGAGCACACTTTTCTTGTGCTTCGTCTTCACAGGTATTTCCCTTGAAGTATTTATACACCCTCTGCCTTTACTGCTTCTAAACATACCGGTTTCTCCCTCCACACATCCATTTACACCGTGCTCACCGTCCTCATCCCTTACCGAGGGCTGGGTGTGGTATTTCACCAGCAGGATGCCCCCTTAACCCACACAAAAAACACACAAACTCCTTCCTGGTGTTTGTACCTTCTAATCCGTCTCCCCAGTCTTTTATTTTCTCAGCACTTTCTGTACGTCCTCCAGTTTCTGCCACTTTGTTTTTGGTCCAGCAACAGTTAATTTCTTTATCCCACGAGTGGTAGTTTCAAATCTGCGAGTTATTCCACTAACTTTTCTAGCGTCAAATTCTTGATAACTAATATTTTTTTTTTAACTTCACTACCCTTGGGCCCTGATTTATACTTTTTCTGTGCCAAATTACCATAATTTTTTGACGCAAAAGCAGCGCAAACTTACAAAATACAGGCCCATGTTTATACTTTTTTACCACCGCATTTGCGTCATTTTTTGACGCAAAAATGGGGCAGACTTACAAAATACAACTGTATTTTGAAAGTTTGCCCGACTTTTGCGTCAAAAAATGACTCAAAAGCGGCGCTAAAAAAGTGTAAACATGGGCCACAATTGTATTTTGTAAATTTGCGCCGCTTTTGCGTCAATAAATGACGGCAATGCGGCGCAAAAAGGTATAAACCGGGGCTTTGATTTTCTGCAGCAGCTGAGCACGAATCACCTTTTCTTCACGGCATGATCGTTAGTTACACTTCACACCAGTGATGCGAAAGATGCTACGAGACTGTCACTGACTGGTTCCCTCGTCCTAGAAATCTTTGCATGGCAATTATTGTCTACGTCCTTCGCGAAATTGTTGTCTTCCTGCTGCACAGCAGTTTTGAATCCATTCAGTTCTTCTCCGTCCTCCCATCTTTGCCAGTACCAATGGCGGTCGGGAATGCGTTAGTATCTGGCGCCCTCCGGGCCCAAGTAACTCTGTAAGTCTATTACTTTCAAACTGTGTTGAGTGACAGGGGAAAAGGTACCGAGAGGGAACGCCTGAGCCAATGGCGCCACCTGATGGCCGAAGTTGTGAAGCGTTTGGAGTTCTTGTGAACGCCCTGCAGGAGTAAGACACTCACCTTCAAAAAACCAGACCGCCGAACCAGTCCTCGATTAAGCAATTTCTACCCAGTGTAATATGCTCGGTGACAGCAACTCTCAATACATAGGTTTTATGTTCAGGATTCACTGAAAATGTTCAAAATAATATAACTTTACCGCTTAGCAGTCTATCCAGTCCTGGCCTTTTCTATTACACATCATTGTTATCAGTTGTGTTCTTCTGTTAAGGAGACTACAAGCTCCAAAATACATTAGGTGGGTAAATGAAAGCCCTGGGCTTGACACATTATGGGGCATATTTACAAGAAAGAGGCGCATCGGTCCCAAAAATGTTGACGCTGGTCCAGCAAAGTGCAAGGAGTCCCATAAGTTATTATAGTGCAAGGAGTCCCATAAGTTATTATGGGTGTGCCATTTTAACGCCTGCTTTGAACGCCTAACAGGGCCCCAGAAAGATTTTCACTGTCTGCATTGCAGACAAGGAAAATCCCGACGGGTGCAACTGCACCCATCGCACCCCTGCAACTCCGCCGGCTCCATTCGGAGCCGGCTTCATTGTTGCAGGGCCTTTCCCGCTGGGCCGGCGGGCGCTCCTTTGGCGGGCGCCCTCCGGCCCAGCGGGAACGCCAGAATGGCCTCCGTGGTCTTTTGACCGCGGAGCGGCCATTTGGTGGTTCCCGCCAGGCGGGCGGCTCCCGCCGCCCGCCAGGGTCAGAATGACCCTCATAGTGTATAGAATAATACAAATGTGCAATTTAAATTGACAATAATCAAAAAATATTATAACTTTTTTCAACAAATATTTGTAAATGCCTGTTTATCAGAAAATTCAAAAAATGATTTCCCCAATAAGTTTATTTCTTAAATTTTACATTTTAAAAATATAAAATATTTTCGTATAAGTATGTGAAAAAAGGTATTTTTTTTAATTACATTTTATTTTTTAATACACTGACATTTATTTGAGAGTGCAGAAGTAACAGATACATTAGAATTTAGGGGGAATACCAGGTAGGTGAACATCACATCAACTGAAGGACAAAAAATATTATGTGTTATGTTATTTACCCTTTTGGAAAAGGATATATCGGTGAGACGCGTACAATTTGAAGAATATAATTCAGCAATTAAAAAAAAAAATACATCACCTCTTGTTATAGATTGCATTGATCAGGAAAACCTGAAGAGTAGCTTTAAGTGGATCATAATTGAGAATATCTGTGGCACAAAAAATACCTGGTTATGTGCACAGCAAAAAGCTGTCTAGAGAGCAGCTTTGGATTTTTAAATACCCTCCCCGGATGGATGGATTAAATGACAGCATCTTGTGGGAAATGTCAATACATCTCTAATTATATACTAGGATTATTACCAGGTTGTGTTGTCTTTATTCGGAGGGTAGAATTAGATAGGAAGTTGTTAGAAATAATCTGCATTTTTCCCTTATAAAATGACCGCCACCTCACTATAGGAAAAGTTGGTCTCTGTGGTGTCCAGCTGGACATGTTCTAGTGTTTTGCCAGCCACTCGGCTGAGAGCTGGGCTTCCATCTACACCCCACACCCACCCAACACAGGCGTCACCGGTCAGGTGACCCTGCCAATAAAAAGGGTGGGGCGCACGTGCCCGTGGCCAGTTATTAGCACCCTACCACTGTGTCTGCGTCACGTTACTTACCAGCATGAGGTCCTAGGGCCCCAACACTACATTGGCGACGAGGATCTCAGATTCATGTAAGTGACAGGCCAAAATGCATGCACACATTTCTTGAGGCCAGCATTTTCCTGGGATTCAGGTCAGCTCAGCATATTCATTGTACCTGCATAACATGCATAAACCCAGTGTGGCAAGCCTCACCTGCTCTCCGTTCACCTTCGACATAAAGGTAAGTGAGCACGCACCAGAGAGGGCGTGACATCTTAATTAGAGTTTCCAAAATAGAATAAAAATGACAGCGAACAATGGGATTGTTCTGCTTTTCAGTGTTGTTTCTAGTGGCAGGAAGAATGCTGTCTTATGAACCAGGCTACAATATGTACGCTGAATGGTGGCCATGAGAAGATTTCATAGTTCCCCAAAAGAATTTATATTGAGACATGATTTACCGCCTTTTGTCAGAAGTGATTAAAAAGTAAGCAGATCAAAGTTTTACATGATTTAATTAACAGTTAGGGTGATATTAACCAAAATAATTTAAAAAAAGTTGATCGATGCCCGAATTTGGGTTCATTTTTAGAAGTGAAATGATGGGTAAATTCGGAAAGCTTTGTATTAGGAGACTTTGACTGGGAGAAGAACATTTTCCTGATGAATTGAAAGGGTGTTTTTGAATATTTTCTGATAACTTTTAGTCTGATTTAGATATTGGGAGATGGGTTACTCTTTCACAATGGTGACGGAAATCCCATCCACTGAAATCTATATCCCATTATTTCCTATGGGATTTAAATTTCGGCGGACGGGCTATTCGTCACCGTTGTGACAGAGTAACTCATCCACCAATTTCTAAATCAGGTACTCAGTCACTTGAGTTACCAGAGTTAGGTTATTTTATTTTATTTTATTTTAAGCCCTCTTTTTCATTGCAGCATGTAGTGACTTTGCAAGTTTGCAAATAATCGCAGTGTGGCTATGTTTGCTTCCCCTAAGAAAAATTCGAAAAGTGTATTATCTGATAATAAAATGAAAACATAACTTGATAATATGTTAAATGATGAAATTATATGGTATCCTCTTAGAGATGCTCTCACATCTCTGGGATTGACACTATGAGCATATAAGTTATCATGATTTATAATACAATTTGTTCTGAACAAGTTGGTTCTTAAATGTTTGTTAATACATCGAAGTGTGGGCTAACATGTTCATGTGGTTTTGGATTGGCATTGCCTTAGGAGGAAGGATATGAAGCTGCTTTTGGTCTAGTCAGGGGAGACTTGAGAGCATGTGAACACCCTTTGCAGAGAGTTCAACACTCTGGGGTTGTGAATGTAGGAGATTCTTTTTAATAGAGAGCTGAGTGTGACTTCTTATGGTAGAAAAACAAAAGTGGAATTTTTTGTAGAATAAAGTTGTTAGTGGGTATTTAATAGAAACTGTTGCTTAGTAGACATTACATGGAAATGTGGGACTCTGCAAGAGAGGGATATCAGTGTGGAATGGTGTTCTCCATTTGGGATCCTACAGCAAAATAAGGTTTTAGAAGAGAGAGCTGAGGAGAGGTAAGTGTTCTTTTTTAGGAATTTTCTACATTTTGCAGTTGCTCTATAACTCAGCAGCCAAGAAGAGAAAAGGATGGGATAAGGGTCAAATGTCAAATCTCATCAAAGGTCAAAGTTGGATTATTTCACTGTTACTTCTCGTGGCATTTTGGTGATTCCACGTCCATCCTTCTGTGTGGTAGGATACCTCAGTGGAAGAGCCAAAATTGTGAAAGTGCGATTCTAGAGTTGGGTGTGGATTGTACATTGTAGGCAACCCCTTTTCACGAGTCACTCACAGCCCTTACTGAAACTTCACGCAGACGCTGGGCCTGCTTCTTCTTTGGGAACGCACTTTATTTCCACTGGGTTATTTTAGAATATTGCAATAATTATGATGATGAAACTGTTGACAGTCTTAAAATAGTTCCTCAGAGAAAGGTTCGTACCCTGCTTTGCTGTTTCTGATTTGGCAAGAAGCGGTTGCGTAAACTGAGTCTCTGGCTCAGATCTCCAAGTTTTGCTTTCACACCTCAAGTGACATGAGTGAACTTAGTCCAATGCACTAGCGCTGAATGTGAAAGACAGGTTATTGTAGCCCTCGCAAAACCCCATCCAATGCACTAATAAGGAGCAGTGGTAATCCAAACAATTGTTCATTAATGATTTACACCCTCAAGATCACTGGAAATGAAAAATGTTTTTCAACATTTTTATTTTAAAATCTAATTTTAAAATGCTGGGATCTAGTGCACATAACATTGGTAACAGCACAGAAGATAACCAAAGGCAGATAAGCTTTTCAATAACAGTTTAAATAGGGGAACATTCTAACATCACAATTTATAGCCCTTGCATCTTCACTATGCTATCTCTAAGCGCTATGCTAATTCTTGCAAATGAATAAATCATAGGCCTGAGTTTCGGAGGTGGGTGTGTGTAACAGGGTTTGATGTCTGTTTGGAATAGCTTGCCAGCTATTTCAAGCGCAAGGCCAAGTGTGAGGAGATTGTGTCTGCGAGAGAACACAGTCCTGGCACCAGTTTGTGAAGGCCGAATGGAATGCTTTGCAGAGCCTCAGGAAGACTTACTTGAGGCTTTTTTAGTTGGGTTGGAAACTTGTGCCACGCACATCTGGATCTGCAATCTGTGTCTATGACCTTAGTGGTGTCTCTCCCAAGTAGTCAAGTGTCAGTCCTTATATACTAAATCTTATTAAAGATTGGAAACTCTGACATAAATTGAGGAATGTCTGACATACACTATGTGTGTCAGGGTGTGCGTCCCTGACATTTCCTTATGGATATATATATATATATATATATATATATATATATATATAGCAAGAGGACATAACTGCAGACTACACTATTTTGGCTATGGATGTTATGTGACCTTGAAAAAAGGCATCTGTCCCAGACTGATGTCGCAGAGGGGTTTTTGTTGAAGTCTATATCTGAATGACTTGACAATTTCACAGTTCTTGGCAAGATAGGCACAGACAACATCTGCGTCAAAGGCAGACATATTGATGATTTTGCATAGTTTGAGGAAAAAGGGCAGCTTCCATTGTCAAAGATGGAAGCCTCCATTACCTAGGATGGTTTTGAGGCCGAAGATAAACCAGATGAATAGGCTATCTAAAATGGAGACTATAATTAAAATGGAACCTGTTCTGTAGTGTTTAAGAATATAAAACTAACACAATGCATCCTAGCAGCATATGATTAAAATAGATAAGATAGTAGCATTATAGAGGGAAACAGCCCTAAGATTTAGGACATTCCTGGAACAATTTTGAAGCTAAATAGTCAATAAAGCTATCTGTTTCACCCCCGAACTACACACTCTCAAGAGAGACTGCAAATGGTTAGAAAGATGATGGCGTAGCAGCAGAGACCAAACAGACCACACCACCTTCAAAGATGCACTGAACAAATATCATGTCCTCCTCAGAGAAGCAAAAAAGGGTGCCCTACTCAGCCACATCGAGGAAAGCACCAACCACCCGAAGGAACTCTTCAAGATTGTCAAAGAGTTCTCTTGCCCAGTAGCCACCGAACACACAATCCAACCCAACCAGAGCTGCGACTCGCTAGCCGACTACTTTCACGACCAAAATACAGCCATCTACAGAAACTTTCACCCCCTACCTACCGACATCGAACACCTAATGACCCCATCAGGCAACTCTCCCAGCCCCCTGATCACCAACTGGAACTTCTATCCATCCAGGAAACAGCAGACCTCATGAGTTCAACCCACTCCGGTCACCCAACGACCCATGTGCCCACTACATCTTCAACCTGGGCCAGAAGGAAATCAGCTGTGCCCTCACTCCCATCCTCAACACCTCCATCAGGACTGCCTCCATCCCGAAGCTTGGAAACAAGCGGAGGCCAAGCCGCTCCTCAAGAAACCATCCGCTGACCCCGGTGAACTGAAACATTATCACCCCATTTCTCCGCTCCCCTTCCCAGCAAAAGTCCTGGAAAAGGCCATCAACAAACAGCTCTCTGAACACCTGGAAAGACACAAACTACTGGACACCTCCCAATGCGGTTTCATCACCAACCACACCACCAACGCCGCCCTCATCACTACTGCAGACGACATTAGGTCCCTCCTCAACAACGGCGAGAAGGCGGCCTTGACCCTCTTCGACCTCGCCACCACATTCGACACCATCTTCCACTACACCCTCACATCGGGATCCATAGCAATGCCCTCAAATGGATCCACTCCTTCATCACAGGACGCACCCAGAGAGGCTGCCTCCCTCCTTTCACCTGGGAACCAAAGAGGACCATATGCAGAGTTCCCCAAGGATTCTCACTCAGCCCCACCCTTTTCAACACCTACGTGACACCACTGGCCAAGATTATACATTGCCACAGACTCAACATCATCTCATACGCCAACAGCAGTCAACTCATACTCTCTCTCTCCAAAGATCTAGTCTCTCCTAGAGACAAATTCAGCAACACCATGTGCCATGTCACCAAGCGGATAAAATCGAACTGCCTGAAACCGAACAAAGAAAAGACAGAGGTGATCATCTTTGGAAACAACTCCTTCCCCTTAGATGACTCTTGGTGGCCCACCACGCTCGGACACACCCTGACGGACCACGCCCCCAATCTCTGCATCATCATCGACAACAAAATCACCTTCATACTTCAGATAAATGGAGTTGCCTCCTCCTGTTTTCACAACCTCCACATGCTAAGTAAGATCTTCAAATGGATCCCCGATCAAAACCAGAAAGTCATTAACCCAACCCATCATCACCAGTAGACTAGACTACGGAAACGCCCTCTACGTTGGACTCCCCACCCAACTCCTCCACCGCCTCTAGACCATGCTAAATACAGCCGTAAGACTCGTCCTGGATCTCCCCAGGCAGAGCCACATCACCTCCCACCTCAGATGTCTCCACTGGCTGCCTGTGCGCAAGAGGTGCAAATTCAAAGTCCTCACCATTGCATAGAAAGCCCTCCACAACATCAGACCCAACCTCATCAACCACAGACTCTCCTTATACCGGCCCGCCAGGGAGCCCCGGTCAACAACCCTTGCCCAAGTCCAAAGAGTCAAACACAGCCACAGTCATGGACACGCCTTCTCCTACCACGCCGCCAAGATCTGGAACGACCTCCCCCCTCACCTGCGGACTACGAACACCCTCATCGACTTCAAGAGAAAACTCAGAACATGGTGCTTTGAGGAGTAGCTATCAACATTCAGTGACAACCATCAGCACCTGGAAAACCCCGGGACGATAAGGTGCACTATATAAATCGAATGATTGATTGACTGAGTGATTAAATTATAACTGAATGTGTTTTTGATTGATCTTGCTGATCAGACATATTCATTATACATTTACAGAATAAAAGCATGTTAGAAATGTGCATTTGATCAGAGAGCAATTCATCAGTTGTTACACGCTCAATCATACATGTCTTCAAACTGAAATGAAAAAGGGGTCTCCGTGCAGGCAGACATGATCCTCACAACAAAACATCTGGGACTGCTATGCAGTGACCTGCCGCTTCCTGAGTGAGGCACTCTATCAGTTACTGTGCAGCCACCATCTGACCACAGAGCCTGGTGTCAGAGATACTTAGATGCAGACATCACACAGCAGAGGTATCCCTCTCGTGACCCCTAATTCACAAGCTCACATCAAACCTCATACAACAGAGTGAGTTCCAAGATGGCACTGACTTTACAGACTTAAGGCTGACATAGCAGAGCTGTCCCTCAGGTGACACAGAATACTGAAGCTCATATGTCACACAGTAAAACTAAACTTTATCTTTCAGAGATCTTCTAGACATTAGCTTCGGAGCGCTGAGTTAAGTGAGACCGAATGTACAGGGTTCACTTTTGAACAGTGGATCAATCTCTCAGGTTACATAGATCTCACAGACAACATAATTATCCCTGCAGTGACAGATTGCACAGGGTTTGGAGATCAACAGCAGAGTTATCTCTTAGCCTACACATACTGTAGAGGCTCAGCTTCAGACAGTGGAGCTTTTATAGAGATTAGACAGAGGATTGTTTAGGCCTGGGTGGAATTTCACTTACACTGGAAGAATCTGAGTGATTTAGGTAATTCCATTTTAGTCTATGACACAAAATTACTGATAATAACGCAGTTAGTCCTGCTGTGCAATTAATGATAATTTGGAGGGAAAAAATCCTACTGCAAAAGCACATTTAGCGAGCAGTAGAGCAGCTGCTTGCGCTAGCTGTTCGTGTTCTGCTGCACTTAGTGCTATTTCTTAGCGCAAGATGCATCCTCGCATCCATTTTGGATGCAATGGGTGCATTTTGAGCTAAGGAAATAGCACTGAATGTCGGGAGTAAGTTGTGGGGAAATCCTACCCCAAACACATTTATCAAGCAGCTGGTAGCACTCACCCTTCATGTTCTGTTGCATTTAGCTCTATTTCCTAGTTTCCAAATGCATTTTTGCACCCATTTTTTACATGAGTGGACATGTTTGTGCTAAGTAAGAAATTGCGCTAAAAGCAGAATTCCCTTCTCGCTTGATTATGAATAATCTAGCAGAATTCTTAGGTAATTCCATGTGATTACACTGCACTGAATTTCACAAGTTACACCCACCTCTAACAATGTTGAGGGGATCACATCCAGGGCCTTTACACATGAGTATGTAGGTTTTTCACAGTTTTAAGAGTTTCAGTTGGAGCTCGGATGCCCATCCAAAACAAAGTCGGTCTCTCAAGCCTTTTTTTCATGACTTTATGAGCCCTGAAATGGAAGTGCATGCTCTGTCTGGCAGTGTGCCTTTTCTGAAATAGTTTCATTCTCCATGGTATGACAGCAACTAATTTAGCAAAACTGTATTTTATTTTTTATTTACATATCCTGTGGATGAGTGTTGGCCCTGCTTCGCCATACCATTTTTGGACTTGCCCACAGACAGTTTTAGCTGTTTGTTGTCAAGGACTGATTGTGAACAATACCGTTCACAGTGAGAGCTTTGAGTCATCTCCTTGCTCATAAGTGGATGACTTTCTTGTCTGTCTCACTTCCTTGCTTCTGGTTCAGTGGCTAGCCTCCCTATTCCTCTGTTTGTCCTGTCCAGGGAGCTTCCTCTGCCCATGTTTTGATTGGATGGCACGTGTCCTTCCACTGCTGATGTCAGACGTTACATTGCAGTGCAAATAACGCGCTATGGGGCAAATATAAGACAAGTGGTGCTGCATCCGATGCAGTGCCACTTTTCTAGCGCCCCATTAAACGCACCATGTGTGTGCCGTATTTAACATACAACGCGCCATGGCAGTAGCTAGGGAACTAGCATCAACATTTTTGACACTAGTTTGATGCTAATCCTGCAAAGCACATTAAGGCCCACTGAAAACAATGGTGTGCCTCCTTTTAATGCCTGCTCTGTGCAGTTATTAAAAATGCCACTAAAAATGGTGCAAATAAATCTCTTAGATTTCTTTTCACCATTTTATTATCCCCCCTAACGAGGTAATGCCCCCCTTGCATACAGTATGCCTGGCGCAGGCAAAATATGGCGCAAGGGGTTACAGAGTGGTGCAATGCATGCAATGCGCCAATTTGTAAATATGGCGCTGCTATTTTAGCCTTGTTTGGGCCACGTTAGCGTAAAAAATAAATGACACTAATGTGGCGCAACGCGACGCTAGGCCCTCTTAAATATGGGCCTATTTTTCGCCACTTCTTAGCTCCCTGCCGCTCTGCCACTTACACACAGGCAGATGTCCAGGATGCCAAAACAACCGGCTCCTGAGTGCCTGACCAAAGACATTGTACGTCTCCCTGTCCTCGATCAGCACATGGGCACAGAGCACGTCAGAGACCACCTGCAAATATTGGTGACTGCCCACTTAGCGAAGAGGCTCCCCATACACCAAACGCTGATGTCAATCCACCCGAAAACAAAGCTACTAATAAAGTGCTGAAATAGGTTATCCAGCCGTCAACATCAAAGAACGGTAAGTACATAAATATTAAAGAGATGGAAAGAGAACGTGCCTTATCCGGATAGGAACAAACACAGGAGGAAATGAGGAGGAGGGATTATTTATAAAAAAATAATAATAAAAATAGAAGAAAGACTTTCAATTGTATGCTAAAACTGTCAGGAGAGGAGACAACCCTTGTGTATAAGTACTGGGATGAGGAGTACCCTCTGAGGGGGTAATGGTGCTTGGCAACAGCATATTGTATCAATGTTTTGTGCTTTCTCTGAAGAGTTCCCTTTGTTTATATCTTCTAGAATAGTTTTTATGAACTTTGATGTCTTCATTCTTGTTCATTTACCTGTTCCATATTGGAAGTCCAACCTCCACCTACAAATTGGATTTCTGGCTGTTTCCTGGGAGCCTGGACGTGGGTTACTATATTTCTTCCATGGACTGTTGGTAAGTGAAGTGGAGATTTGTCTAATTGTAATATTCTGTTGAATCCTTGCATTTGTAACTCAGAAATATCTGAGACGATTTTGCATTGCTCGAGGCGGTGGATGTCATCTGCCGAGGCCCCAGTGCTTCCCTCTTCCTCCTTTCTTCCTCACTATTCCCTCATATAACCTTGTGTGTTACACTGTGCATGACTAAGGGCTAGATGTATCAAGCTCCCGGTTTGCATTTCTAAAATAGCGAATTTTAAGAAATCTCTATTTAAGAAATGCAAAATGGGATGTATGAAAATTGCGATTCTTAAAATTCGCAATCGCAAATAGCGAGTACCAAATTGCGATTTGCTAAAATTGTGAATCGCTATTTTGAAATCGCTAATTACTATTTCGGTATTCTGGAGCAGCTTGATGACATCACAACCAGGAAGTGAGTCAGTGCATGATGTTTCCAGAAGCCCCAGCCACAGGAGCAGGCAGGGAGACCCAGCACAGTACCAGGGAGGCACTCTGGAGAGTCAGCCAGGACCAAACAAAACTATGCCTACTGATGGGAATGGGAAGGACAAAGGAGAGAGGAAGCGCAAACTGAAATTCAGTGAGCAGGAATTGGAGCTGCTCACAGAAGAGGTGGTCAAGAACCATGACCAGTTACTTGGAAAACAAAAAATGTGGACTGACATCCAGACCAAAATATGCGTAATGGGTGTTGCACAGCGTTCCATCAAGAGATACGCAAGCGCTGGTACGACTTGCGTTCACGTGCCAAAGAGAGGGTCACAAGCAGGCTGAAGGAGGCAAGGAGCACTGGAGGAGGACCACCCACCCAGACACCATCCACCCCAATGGAATACATGGTGGAGTCAACACTGCTTCCTGAAGCTGTTAGTGGTGTCACTGACATTGACACCTCAGGCACACCCAGCACCAGCAAAGATAAGGGCAGTAATGATTTGATTCACCATATGTGCATGTACAAATGTCCCTTAGAAAATAGCTATGACACTATGCAGTGTAATAATTAGTCCATGCCACATATTACATACAACACAACAATGCATTATGGGAGTGGTAGCTCATACCCCTAAAGGGCATCTACCACATAAATAGCAAGATAGTGTAAAACCAAACAGATCAATAACACAACACACTTTCAGAGATCCTATGCCAGGGTAAATGTAATCATTCATGTAACTGTGAGAGTACATATCCACGAATGACATGCTGTGCATTGTTGTTGCAGATGATCCGAGCTCTAACGCAGCAGAAGGTGGAAATAGGGGGAATGACCAAAGTCAGCCACAGTCCGACTCAAACACCAGTGAGTCCATCATACAAGCACCGGCTAGACACAGGGCTAGAGTGCCACCCCTTCCTGAGTTTAACCTGGACTCAGATGAATTGCTTGACGAAGTACCCACTCCACCTACAGAGGTTAGAAGCACTGACAGACAGCAGGCCCTGTCCCAGCGTCCATCCACACCCCTCAGGAGGAGTCACGAAGAAGGCAGACAGTGCACAGAGGGGAGTGAAGGCTCATCACTGTTTGGTGGCCTTGAGGCATCCATGCTGAAAGTGCAGCGCCTGCAATGTAAACACATGAGGTCAATGCACAGGCAGTTGGGGTCTATAGGTGACAGCATGGGATCAATGCACAGGCAGTTGGGGTCTATCGGTGACAACATTGGAACAATGCACAATCAGTTGGAGTCTCACAATGACAACATTTGCAAGCTGCATGAGGGACAGCAAACAGCAGCAGAACATGTGAGGGAGATGACAGATGCCATTAGGGAACTCTGCACTGTGATGCAGCAGGAGCATGTCAGCCCCCATAGGCGCCATCAACAATTGATGGGCTGGTTGGATGGGTTCAGCAGATCTGTCAATCGGCTCTCTACCACAACTGCTTCGGTGTCACAACGTGCCGTGGGCATGCAAGTTGAGATGGCACATTGCGGTCTGGACGTTGCACGAGGATTGGTGCAAATCACCAATGTATTGGAGACAATGCAGACAGCCCAGAGTGCTGCAAACAGCGAACTGGGTGGTGGGGATAGTGAGGACTTCTCTAGTCTCAGAAGTCTCACAGCCCCTGTGATGGATCCTAGGCGTCACAGTTCCAGACAGAGTACTGTCTCTGAACCCACAACAAGAGGTGCCACTGAGACCACTGAGCGCTCAAGTGGAGTGCGTGGACGTAGAAAGGAATGTGGAGAAGTTCAGGGGACTTGCATATCATGTAGCAATGCAGTGATACTATGATGTTAATATTGTCCCACTGTAACTGGGACCTGAATGTTTATACTGTTTACCTATGTCCTATTCACACCCATATTACCTGATGTCAAGGCAATAAAGGTGCTACCTACAGAGATAAATGAAAGTTGACTTGGTGTTGTCATTACTTACATCAGAAATAGTTGCGCGTGATCCAGTGCTTAATTTGTAAATAAAGAGATGCTGGTGCCCAAAACCTTCCTCTTAAACATGCGGCTTCTGCAATTAAATGTGTGAACATGGAATACTGAGGCAGCGTAATCCTGAAGCCATCTAGGGCCTCTTCAATCCATATAAAGCCACTCCCTGCCCCTTCAGCTCACTCTGGCAGCTGTTTTCTCCCTTTGTGACGCTTTTTCGTTTTAACCCTTCCTCCGTCTTTCCCATACGTGTCTTTTGCTCGCAGCAAATCCTTGAGGCAGAAGAGCAAGCCCCGGCTCTCAAACATAAGTGCTGGTGCTCAGCACCGGAAAGAACAAGCACAAATTAAGCACTGGCGTGATCTCAGCACGTCTTTGTCTGCCCTCTGCTGCACTGGTTCTGTCTGCTGGGTGAGGGGGTGGCAAGAAATCGTCATCCTCATCGGAGTCAGGCTCTGTGGGTTCCACTGGTATTCCTCTCGTTGTTGCGATGTTGTGCAACATGGCACATGTGGCCACGATTTTGCAGGTGTTCTCCGGGCTGTATTGCAGTGCACCCCCACTCTTGTGCAGGCATCGGAAACGGCTCTTCAGCAGGCCGAAGGTCCTCTCTACCACGACACGCGTCCTCCTGTGTGCTGCATTGTACCTCCTTTCACTTGGCATGGCAGGATTGAGATAGGGTGTTAGGATGAAGGACCGCACTGCATATGCACTGTCTCCTAGAATGACAAGAGAGTAAAATGAGTAATTGTTATCTGTGACATCACATAGACATTCTGCAACATTGTCAACTATTACATTACCGAATAAATATCCTTCGCCAAACTCCCGTCAAGTAGTCTTGTGTGTATTCCACTGTGCCTGAAGATGTAGGAATCATGTGTGCTATCTTGGTATCTGGCCACTAAATCAGTTATTACGTTGGAGGCATTGCTTATGACTTGTATGTTCATTGAATGTGTACTCTTTCTGTTCCGATAAACATACTCTGTGTCAGATGGTGGACAGTTAGCTACATGTGTCCCATCAATGCAGCCAATGACATGTGGAAATTGGGCTACCTGGTAGAAATTAAATTTGGTTTGTGGCAAATCCTGTGGGGTGCTGGGGAATTTTCTGTGCAGGTGGACTTTGGTTAGCATGGCATTAAGGAAAGCATTAAAGAAGTGTGAAAGCGCATGCTGAGAGACACCTGCTGCTATGACCCCTTGATAGCTACCTGAGGCTAAGAGGTGCAGGGAGCCTAATACTTGCACATGAGTGGGTATGGCATTGGTTATGTGTGTGTTTCGCTGCAGTCAAGTATCATGGCTGAGTTTAACCTGTACTTATCAAAAATCTCCTCCTCTGTCTGGTCAAACAGTGTGACGCGCACTCTTAAAATGCGCTCCTGTCTCCTCCTCCCTCTCCTCAAACCTGCCAGGGCCCTCATCCTCCTCACCATGACATAGAGTGCAGCCATTGTGGAAAAGGGCTGGTGCATTCTGGGCCTCTTTATATAGGTTGCACCTGTTTACCACCTGATTTCAATTTGTGGTAAATTCCACGTGCAAAACCCCATTTTGCGACTAATCTCAATTTGCGAATGCTTGATAGATTGAATTGCGAATCGGTATTTGCGAATCACAGTGTGCCATTTGCAAAATCTAGTCACAAATTTAAGGACTCGCTATTTTACCGATTCTTTACATTTGCACTGCAAATGCCTTTCATACATCGTGAACGGCGATTTTGCATTCAGAAACGGTGGATTTTACCGATTCGCACCGTTTGCGAATGCAAAATCCTTTGATTTATATGGCCCTAAGTTTACTACAAGGTTTCTGTGGGTAGAGGCATGTCAAAGAATTGTGGGTCCCTGGGAAAGATATAATTTGTGTGTGTCCCCACCGTTTGCAGCAACTTTTAATATATTACCCTTTTCCGGCTCATCCATTCCTTAGTGATGCCAAACAATATTGAATTACATAATAAATCTTCGGAAACTGTGGCACAGAAAAACAGTCTAAAGATCAAGCTGGCTGATGTGCAGCAGGCCAATAGTACCAAATAAAAGCTAGAACAAGCTTTGATAAATCTATTTCTTTTTGAGTTGGGATTTAGATTTGTTTACTTGCAACAACAAAATTGTATATGGAATTCAGTATCTAACTTGCTTGTTACTCCCATTGTAGGAAAGGCATTCTAAGGGTAATGTGCTAGAGGTTTAGTCGACCAGTGCATAATATTAAGGTAAGACATAAGGTCATAGCACTTCAAATTTAAAATTTAATTTCTGGATATTTCTAATCACATATATATTCCCCTCACAAATGGCTTTTTTGCTTCAACAGCTAAGAGCGAACCAATGCTTTGAGGATTTTCACCACTCCATTGCTACACATCTAGCCATGTCCCTTTTCTCCTCTTTGTATGTGAGCACTTCTCTGGCTCAACAGTTACATGTGACCCCGCTGGGGCAGAATTCAAGAGATGTATAGGGACAAAAATTGAACAGTGCAGTGAGAAAAGTGAAGTAGAGGGAGAAGGGGTAGGGATAGAGATGATGTAGAAAGATACATGAGTTTTGGAGGAAAGTAAAGTAACTGAAAAAAGGTGAGGGAGTCAGAAGAAACATAAGGACCAGTAGAAAGATCAAGTTGTGGGTAGAGAACGAAAGGCAGATAAATAGGTAAGGTTCTAGGAAGAAGTGGAGAGAGATAGGGAGAAGGAAATGTAGAAAGACTCAGAGCAGTACAGCACTCGGAGGGGTGGGGAAGGGAGAGATGATGTAGTAAAAGGTGAATTACAGATTGGTAAGCGCAGTGAGACGTAGACGTTTACTAAGAGACTTGAGGAAGAACAATGATGAAACATAGAGAGCAGAATAAGAACAGGTTTAGAGAAACAGACTTGGTGAAGAGAGCAGTGGAGAAAAGAGAAAGGTGGAGAGAGGGTTGAAGGTAGACCGAAATTTGATACAGAGCAAAAAGAGACAAGAAAATAGAGAAAGAGAGGTGATGCTTCAAAAAAGTTGTGAAATAGGAAAAGGGAGGTGTGGTAAGGTAGAGAGAAAGAGTTTGAGAGAGATGATTATGGTGGAGGGGTGAGTTGAAATGGAGTAG
Source organism: Pleurodeles waltl (assembly GCF_031143425.1). Lineage (NCBI taxonomy): Eukaryota > Metazoa > Chordata > Amphibia > Caudata > Salamandridae > Pleurodeles > Pleurodeles waltl. The sequence goes on from NC_090445.1 coordinate 39,539,671, forward strand.
GAGGCCCAAATAGAGATATACATTTGTGTGGAAAAGTGGGACCTTGAGAGGGTGAAGCGAAGAGCTGATGACAGAGAAAAAGAGGTAGGGAAATGGAAGTAGCCAGAAAGGAGTGTGATATGTCGAGAGGTTGATAAAAGGGAATAAAGTTAGAATGAGAGAAGGAGGGGGTGGAGAGTTTAATAGTGAGGTAAGCGGAGAAGTTAGGTAGTGAATGAGAGATCATGATAAGCTATAGAGAAAGACAGAGTGGTGAGGTAGAGAAAGGGCTGAGAGAGAACTAGCGGAAGGTGAGGTAGTAGTGAAACTGAAAAATAGATGTGTGAGGTAAAGATAGAAATGATTGTGTGAGACGTGAAGTAGGTGGAGAAGAGATACATGGACGTCAGATTGAAAATGTGCAGTGAGGAAGGGAGAAAGGGATGAGGTAGAGAGAGGGAATGGAGAGTGATAAATATAGGTACGGAGAATGATAAAGAGAGGAGCAAGACCATGACAGAGAGGTTGACAGGAAGTCAAGTGAAGTATTTTGAGTATTTTGAGAGAGAGTTGAGGTAGACAAAGGTGCGGTAGATAGATCTGAGACAGAGATCTGAGACAGAGGGCCTGATTACAACTTTGGCGGACGGGGTCAATCCTTCCCAAATGTGACGGATATCCCGCTCGCCGTATTACGAGTCCATTATAACCTATGGAACTCGTAATACGGTGGGCGGGATATCCGTCACATTTGGTATAGATTAAACCCCTCCGCCAAAGTTGTAATCAGGCTCAGAGAGAGGATGATGGTGCATAGAGAAGCGGAGATAGAGATAGCGAGAGAGAAAGAGAGAGAGAGAGGTTGAGAGACATGGTTAAGATAAATGAGGTGAAGTAAGGAGAGAGAGATGACGCAGGCGCCCTTTGCCCAATGCTGAGGGAAACTCAGATGTGTTCCTTTTCTTGTACATACTATGAAAACCGTGCAGTAACCTCACATTTTAGCAATTTCCCCATGGGCAAAAGTAGGTCCTTGCGGGTACTTGCAATATGGTTCACAGTTTTTAAACCCTTTAGGCAACACCTTTCACCTCGAGAAGAGCCCAGGTTGGGCCTAACTGGGGGAATGCACTGACCCATCCATTCCTTAAGAAATTCGGGAAAGTAGTTGTATTTATATAGTGCTTACTACCCTCAACGAGGTGTTGAAGCACTTTTCGGCGAGTGGTACGCTACTCTGGAACCCAAAAGGATTAGTGTTAGTTTAGGGAAATATGGGTTCATTTGAGCAGTGGATTTGAGAGTCTGTTAGTTGGATTGAATAGGATAATGGAGAGATAGAGGAGGAAATAAACTAGAAAGTGTTATTTTGGAGATCATAGTGGTAAGATGAGGTTTGGGGTGAGTAAAAGGAGAGCTGGAGGAGAGAAGAGTCTCTAGAAAGGGATTAGGAAGATCATTAGTGCAAAATGAGGTTTTGGATGAGTCAAAATGATGTTTTTTACTTTAAAAACAACAGCAGGGTGCTATCTTGCAAGCCATAGGAACACTGTTCAACTTTGCATCTAATATCTGGAATAGGCCTATTTCACCCCTAATAGAAATCTGTAACAGGAAATGCCCCCAGTTTTAATGTATGGTGCAGGCAATAGAGGGTATTGAATTGTGAAAAGCATGCACGAAGAGGAAAACCATTTTTTAAGAAAAGTTTTGTGACTCTTGAAAAGTAGCCCCAATTCCATTGTGCACAAGAGGTTGAGGATTGTATATGTGGGCAGGGGATGGGCAGATTGGGCTCCCCTGCAGCTATGGCTCTCCACTCACCTCCTGCTATGCTATGGATCTCCATATGGACCAATGATGGTGCATCTCTTAATAAAGACATAATTGAGGACTGTCTTTTCTACGATTTTGGTTACAAAATACCTTGGCTGCTTCATATAAAGGCCACTTCAGCTCAACAGGATGAAACTTCATTTTTCTTCCCCTGTCTCACTAGCTCCTAGTAAAAAGCAATGGGTGAAGCAGTCGTTTATGAGCCGCAGGAGGTTGGCCAGGTAAGCGGTGGAACATCAAAAACCTTTTATTAGGGCTTATGCGATGGTTCAGACTACTTTGGGGCTTGAACCCTATCTTGATTTTGTAATAAATACATGGGGAGTACTTCTTACAAAATTTAAATTGAGTATTATACGTTCTTATATATCTTTTCAGCCTCAGTCTATTTCGCACCCTGCAAGGAATTATCACCACAATTACATTTTAACTTTTTTTGTAAATACTATTAATCTTTTACTCATCACCACTTGATTCATCTTCTGAAAAGACTGGGATCCTGATTCACGAGTGTGGAGGTTTCGCAGTCATGGGGGAGTCTCTGCACTTGGGGCAGAATCTCCGCAGTGAGAGTTTTAATTGCTGAGATTTTGCCCCAAGTGAAGAGACTTCCCCACGACTGCAGGACCTCCACCACAAGTGTGGACCCCTCGCCACGACTGCAGGACCTCCACCACAAGTTTGGACCCCTTGCCACGACTGGAGGACCTCCACCACAAGTGTGGACCCCTCGCCACGACTGCAGGACCTCCACAGTGTGGACCCCTCGCCACGACTGCAGGACCTCCACCACAAGTGTGGACCCCTCGCCACGACTGCAGGACCTCCACCACAAGTGTGGACCCCTCGCCACGACTGCAGGACCTCCACCACAAGTGTGGACCCCTCGCCACGACTGCAGTACCTCCACCACAAGTTTGGACCCCTCGCCACAACTGCAGGACCTCCACCACAAGTGTGGACCCCTCGCCACGGCTGCAGGACCTCCACCACAAGTTTGGACCCCTCGCCACGACTGCAGGACCTCCACCACAAGTGTGGACCCCTTGCCACGACTGCAGGACCTTCACCACAAGTTTGGACCCCTCGCCACGACTGCAGGACCTCCACCACAAGTTTGGACTCCTCGCCACGGCTGCAGGATCTCCACCACAAGTGTGGACCCCTCCCCACGACTGCAGGATCTCCACCACAAGTTTGGACCCCTCGCCACGACTGCAGGACCTCCACCACAAGATGGGACCCCTGGTCACGACTGCAGGATCTCCACCACAAGTTTGGGTGCCTCGCCACGGCTGTAGGACCTCTGCCACGAGTTTGGACCCCTCGCCACGACTGCAGGACCGTCACCACAAGTTTGAACCCCTCGCCACAACTGCAGGACCTCCAGCACAAGTTTGGGTGCCTCGACCCGGCTGTAGGACCTCCGCCACGAGTTTGAACCCCTCGCCACGTCTGCAGGATCATCACCACAAGTTTGGACCCCTCACCACGACTGCTGCACCTCCACCACAAGCTTGGGCGCCTCGCCACAGCTGTAGGACCTCCGCCACGAATTTGAACCCCTTGCCACAACTGCAGGACCTCCACCACAAGTTTGAACTCCTCGCCACGACTGCAGGACCTTCACCACAAGTTTGGACCCCTCGCCACAACTGCAGGACCTCCACTACAAGTTTGGACCCCTCGCCACGACTGCAGGACCTCACCACAAGTTTGGGCCCCTCGCCATGGCTGTGGGACCTCCGCCACAGGTTTGGGCCCCTCACCCTTGTTAACCTAATGTTTTTACATGCTGTTTATTGGCTTTTTATGTGCTTTTATCATTATTTTTAATAATTGTATAAAGATTGATTGATTGATTGATTGATTGATTGGTTGAACAGCAGGGTCCAAATATAAAAAAAAAAAAAAAAACTGACTCTACAAAATGTACATCAGTTAAATGTAAATTAAAAGTATGTTTATAAATGTGACTTTGCCTCATTTCCAAAGTAAAGCTCACCTTCTCCTTTCATCGAGAAGTGACTTACAAGAAGTAAAACCATGTGTTTTGAATATGTCCTTGTGTGATTATATTTGTTGCTTTTGTAAAGCGCATATACATCCAGGGGACCACTTCAGAGCACTGACAAAAAATAATGCCAAATGTCAAATTTTTTATGCATCACATGTGATAGGATGCCGGCATTACTTCTGTTGACATTATTTCCTGTGACATCACTTCATGTGACATCACTTTGCATTGCTTGTGTTAATTGGCTTCCTCACTATTTTTCTAGGACTTGTGATCTGCCTGCAAATGAAACAAAGTTGCTGCATTGCCTGGTCAGAGCCTGCCCTCCACCATACACTGCCCTGTGGTGGGAATAACACTTTCCTGCGGGTCAATTAAAAAGTACCCTCAAATTCCACCACTTGAACCTAGTAAATGTTTTCTAGACAAGCAAACCAGGAATTACCTGAAACACTGGGTGGTTTGGGGTTCAGACTGCTAACTTAGGCCCTGATTTATACTTTTATTGCGCCGCATTAGCGTAATTTTTTTAAGCAAAAGTGGCGCAAACTTCCAAAATACAATTATGTTTTGTAAGTTTGCGCCGCTTTTGCGTAAAAAAATGAAGCTAATGCTGAGTCCGGCCTAAAGAGGATTAAAATATTGGGTCATTTACACCCCGGTGCTACACACTATGGCCCTTATTTACATTTTTTTAGCAACGCATTTGCATCATTTTTTTACGCAAAAGCAGCACAAACTTACAAAATACAGTTGTATTTTTTAAGGTTGCACCGATTTTGCATAAAAAAAGATGCAAATGCAGTGCAAAAAAAGTCTAAATATGGGCGTAGGTTAGTTAGTAGTGCGTTAAATGAGGGCTGGGGTTTTCCTGAAGAAATGTTGATGTTTAAATTGCAAATTGTGAAAATAATCTAGGATATCACATGCAAATGTTCAATGTGAAAGTGTGGGTGTCTCTTATGATTCAGCTTCCACACAGTTTAAGCTCAAGTTAACTTCATTTGGTTAAAGAGCGGGCAGGTACATCAGCAACCGCGTCTCTGTGGCCCCTCTCGATCATCTGCCCCAATTATCAATTACAGAGCCCCCCGTACCTCTCCATTCCACACCCACCTCATAACTACATCAGGACACTCTACAACAATCATTACATTATATATATATATATATATATATATATATATATATATATATATATATATATATATATATATTGTGTCCAAAAAGTAATTTACCGGACTCCAGAGTTCCTTTACCCAGATTTATTGATTAGAATAGCAACCACCAACGCGTTGCACATTGGTGGCTGCTATTCTTATCAATAAATCTGCCTAAAGGAACTTTGGAGTGCCGTAAATTACTTTTTGGACACAAAATATCTTTTGAGGGTGGTCTCCTTTGTTACCGGCACCAGTAGCTGAGTGAGCCTTAAAGAAAATTACTCTGAACATTTGGAAATAACAATGCCTGATGGAGTCTTCAGTTTTGTGAACCAGTTGCCTACATGCCTCTAGCATCTGCCATTAGTGTCCAGATGTTTGACACTCCGGGGGGACTTAAAACCATATGAATGAATAAACTGGGCCGCTTCCATGACCCTATTTAGCTCTCGGACGTGTGAATGATTATCGCAACAACAACCTTCATCCTACCAGTCAGCTGCCTAAGACTGGCTATCAGTTTTGTGTATTCCAGCCAGCCCTCACAGATGCTACCAGCAGAGTCCAGGTTGGGATTGTAATAACACAGGACTACCCCTCGTCTGGAGAATAGGAGAAAATACAGGTCCACATCAATCTAGCATGGATTTAACAACCACGTTTACACCGACAAAAAAACACTTTCACTCTCTTTTCAGTAATTTGGTGCCACTTAACGCAGTCCCCACAAAACCAGTCAAGTGGGATTATCTACCTAGACTTTAGAGGGCAAAGGAATGTAGCCCAGTGATTCTGCTGATGGAAAGGGAAACAGCCTAAACCACGACCCCTAAACAACGAGGTGCGTTGTCCACGAAAGCAGAACAACGCTTTTGTGAACAACGACTCTGTTTTCCTCTGCCTCAAACACGCATGTCCTGAACACCAAACGTGCGTGGTTAGGGCAGAGGAAAACAGACTCAGGATCGGGAGAGGATGCGGTCAGGAAAGTGGGGCTGGGGTAGGGTTGGGGGTAGTTTTAGGGGCAGGGGTGGGGGTAGTTTTAGTTTTTAAGGGCGGGGTGGGGCCAGGGTAGTTTTAGTTTTTTAGGGGTGGGCTGGGGGTCTGGGGTAGTTTTAGGGGCAGGGGAATCGCTGTAGTTTTAAGTTTTAGGGGTGGGGGGTTGGGGTGGGGTAATTTTCATTTTTAAGGGGGGTGGGGAGTCGGGTAGTTTTAAGGGTGGGGTGGACGGTTGCGGTAGTTTTAGGGGCGGGGTGGGCAGTCAGGGTAGTTTAACTTTTAGGGCGGAGTCACTGTAGTTTTAGGGGCGAGGGTGGGGAGTCTGAGAAGTTTAACTTTTAGGTGCAGGGGTGGGGGATAGGTGTATGATTGTTTTAGGGGCGGGGTGGGGGGGTTGGCGTAGTTTAAGTTTTAGGGGCGGGTGGGGGATCAGGGTAGTTTTAGGTTTTAGGGGCCGGTAGGGGTCAGGGTAGTTTTCGTTTTTAGGGTGGGGGTGGAGGGTCGGGGTAGGATTGTTTTAGGGGCAGGGATGAGGGATAGGGGTAGGATTGTTTTAGGGGCGAGGTGGGGGTTCTGGGGGGCTGCATGCTGGAACCACGCATGCCTTTACCAGGCATGCCTTTACCCTGGTAGCCTCTGTGGGTTCGTGGGCACAAACCCCAGCTCGCTCTAGGTTTTGCCACATAGTAAGAGGCAGGACTATATACAAATGACATAGTCGGGTAAAAGTACCGCGACCTACCCGAAGGTCAGGGTTTTCTGATTTTGCCCGACTACATATGTCACAAAGGAAATGCTCACAGCGCAGTACTTTTTACCAGTGACGTGATAATGGGATGTCTCTCTACTGGAATGACATCACAATGGGGCTGTTCTTATTGCAGAGCCCTCAGACCGCGCTTTACCATTATTGCACTGATACCATCAACTGACCTGGTGTCATTGCAGCAGCATTATACTAGTAGCTGCAGTGTTGCGTCAGCGTTTTGGGCAAGGGGGGATGTTAGGGTCTCCCCAGAGGGCGTCGTTATATTGGGGTCAGCCAAGAGTAGCCGCATAACTCGTGTCCTGTGGTTCTTGGTGTGTCTGCGCCTCCCCAGCGCTGCAGTAGCTTAACTGCCCGTCAGAACCTGACTGCGGCCGCAGCGACCCCAAGTGGTCATCTGTGGAGTTGCACCACAGGGCCAGGGAACTTTCGCTTCAGTGACGTCACACCGTGATGTATTCTGAATGAAGTGAATAAAGCTTAGTGAAATGGGTAAAACATTATACGATCTACAATCGTATTGGCTTCACCATGCCGAATAATGGAAATGAAAATATATGAGCCCTCAAGAAAAACATGTATATAACGCTTTCAGGGTAGCGATGGTGAGGGGCTCTTTTGACCCAAGTGGTAGTTTCAGAAACAGGGTGCCTTTGAACTGCTAGCAGAGGAAGAAGGGTTTATGACATTATTTTCTTTTTAAAGCGTAATACTACATAGATATCGTTCCTTTCTGTCAGTGTATTCAGTTAATTACCGAAACGCGTGAGCCAAGGGCGCCATCTGGTGGCTGAAGCGGTGATGTGTTTTAAGTGTTGTTAAATTTTCTGTGTCTGTGACTTGAGACAGATTGTATTGTATTGTATTGAGACAGATGGCCGAGGTTGAAACATTGCACTCCCCAACATGACATGTAGTTAGCAGGGGCGGCTCCTCCTTTAGGGCGGAGGAGCGTTCCCCCAACACCCCCATCCACAACCAGCGGCAGCAAAACCTTTACCAGAAAACAATAATAAACTGAGTTTATTAGTAAAGGGACCGGGCCAAGGGGGAGACGAGCAGTGAGGGGGAGTGCACAGCACTCCCCTCAGTGCGCATGTATGCTTGGCTGGCCGTCTCAGGCTGGCCAAACACACATGCGCAGTAGGCCGGGCTAGAGAGAGCAGGCATAGACTCACAGTCTGCATGGGAGCGCCTAGCCAGGGTGCTCCCAGCCAATCCTGACGCTGTTCTGAGCAGCGTCAGGATTGGCACAGGGCAACCTGTGCCTGCAACAGAGGAGCAGATGGAGTGGGGGGAGGCAGCAAGGTAAGTGTGTGTTTTTTTTAATTATTAATTAAATGTTTATTTCCCCCTCCCCCTGCACGCTGCCCCACCCCTTCCGCGCTCCGTGAGCCGTAACTGGGAGTTAACTGCTAGTCCTGGTGTATGGTAATATTTCTCAAAGATGTGTTTGGTTTTCTTTAGGTCACGCCATTGTGACGCAGTGTGCTTGTTTGGTGAACAACAGTATTCGCCCTGAGGTAAACATGGGGAAGGCAGACCAAAATTAAAAGTGCCTCAGTTTTAGGACTCAGTGTATCAATAAACCACCAAACCACCACAGGATGCTCAGTTCACCAATGAACCAGACAGACCTGCAAGGGGATTCAGCACAGGAAACTACCTTGATGGCTATGCAACAAAGCCTCCAATCCATCGATGGGAAAATAGACTCCCTCAATATACGGATGGACCATATGGCTGCCAGACTGGACAAACAATTGATGCAACTCACAGCAGCAAAAAAAAGGATCTCAGCTACAGAGAATGACTTGGACACAATGAGCATAAAATGCCTCGACATGGAAAAGGTTTTAGCTGTAATCCAGGTTAAGAATGAAGATTTAGAGGCAAGATCACGTCAGAACAATTTGCGAATTACTGGAGTTCCCGTATCAGCCAACACTGGCAGTGCTGTAAATGAGCCAGTACTGTCCAGTACAGAGTACCGCCACTTTTTTATTTTGAAAGGGAGAGTACCTGCACTTCTCAAGAAAAACGTAATACTTTTAATTGGAGAGTACCAGTACTCCTCAAGAATAAGCAGGTACTCTAGTACAGAGTACCTGCACTTCTATTTTTCCACTTTGACCACTGAACACTGGTAAAATGGAGGTCTATGCTGAACAAATGATCAACACACTTTTCGGTTGTGAAACTCTGTCTCACCTGCTGGTAGTAGAATAGGCACAAAGGTCACTGATGGCGCGGCTGCCCCGTGGATCGCCACCGCGCCCCATCATCGCAAAACTACTGAACTATCAAGACACAGTGCTCAGGCTGGCATGAGAAAAGAAGGACCTCAGTTAGCCCACCGGTAATATCTGCCCATCAAAAGAGTTGCAAAAGGCAGAATTCAAATAAGCCATGTTGTACCCAGCGTGTTTACGTGTAGAGTACAGCGGCGTACAAACATTTTTTCCTACCCCTAAGGCAGCAAAAGAATTCCTGAAGTCCCTCAATCCAAAGAACAAAAGACCGGTTGAAATGGACAACGATGATGAGGAGACAAGGTATTGGACAAACTTGGTCTATCACATGAGTGACCTGCTGTAGTTCGAAGACGGAAAACACAGGGTAGTTTTGTTAGGGTCTCTGGGGGCAGACATCATTCTTGCACTCACTTAATGCTGGATGGTGAGTATTGTTGCTACCTCCACCCAATGGGAGGAGATGGGCACCTGGCAGCCCCCAGAGGGAGCACCCGAATGGTTATGATAAGTATACTGTGTTTATATGTATGGTTTACTCTTGTTTTGTGTTTATTTTCTGCAAGATGAGGAGTACCTTTGGCAAGTTCTGGATGCTAAAGTGGGAGGGGGAAGGGGGAGATGTTCAATGTTGTTAATGTTTTCAGATTGTTCCACACCACATTCCACATCACAGACATCATGTGTCATCTATTGACCAATATAACAACATAGCCCAGCTGGGGGCGCTCGCATGTCTGAACAAGGGGCGTACATAATTCTCCTGTCCTAGATTGTCTGGGGGCTCAGTAATCAGCGTAAAACCAGATTGGTGCTCTCCTACTTGCATCGTCACCAGATACAGGTTGCATTCCTGCAGGAGACACACCTGACATGCAGAACAGAGCAGGCCATTGGCACTAAGTAGGCAGTGTACAGGTTAGCGTCATCATGCTCATCCTATTCTAAAGGGGTCATGATACTGATAAAACAGAGACTACCGTGTACAATAATTGATTCCATTGTAGATGACCAGGGGCATCTTGCTATTGCACAGGGTAGCATATCAGGCAACCCCTTACGTTCCTCAACACATACAGCCCCAATATAGATGACCCAGAATTCTTCATGACCGTGTGGAGGCACATACACTCCCTATCACCAATAAACATTGTTTGGGGTGGAGATCTCAATACCTACCTGGACCCAGTGATGGACAGGTCAGCAATGACGGATTGTTGCGGTAAACATTCTGCTGGGGTAATCCGAGCAGAGCTTGAAGAATATGGGCTGGAAGACATTTGGAGGCTGAGAAACCCACCTCACAGGAGGACACATTCACATCCTCAGTACATGGGGCGTAGTCCAGATTGGACTACTTGCTGATATCTGGGGAATTGTGCACGGGGTTGAAGGAAATCATACGCATGCCCAAAACACTCTTGGATCACGCACCTGTGAAACTGACACTTCAGATCCCTGCCTTCATCCAACCCCTTGCATATGGCAGTTCCTGGAGACTGCACTGCTAAACACCATATTTCAAGACAGACTCAAATCCACTATTATAGAATATTTTGCAACAAATTTGGGCTCAGTGGCCAAGAAGAGTACATTATTGGAGGAGTTCAAGACTATACTTTGGGACATCTGTATCAGCACACAGGGGAAGGGGGTCCTAAGATCGATACGCACCCAGCTTCAGAAAACCGAAGATACGCTGCAGGAGCGAGAGCAAAAGTACGAGCTCAACTCAATCGGGGCCATCCAATTATGGCTGCCATTAGGGAGAACCTTACTAATTTTCAGGATCTAGCTGCGCAAGAATTACAATCTTTGTCTTAACCCCACAGTGCATGGGTGTATGGGGAACGCGGGCGCCCGGGACGTAGTTTGGCAGAAGGACTAAGGAAACCTAAAGGGCAAGTCCATATAGTAAAGATCACTACTCAAGTGGTGGGTGAGCAGTGTGATACACCCTCCATTTTAAAGGCTATCCAACATTTCTATGCTGGCTTATGCGGCACACGCTCGTCTGCCATGGCGGAGGAAATTGGGGCATGCTTGGTGGACATAGCACTGGCTTGGCTGTCCCCAGGCAGCGAGAGTACTTAGTACAGCCCATAACGATTGACGAGGTCAGGGAAACTATACGCACTCTCCCAACGGTAAGGCACCGGGGATCGATGGCCTGACAGGCGAGTTCTATAAGGAGTTCGCTGAGCTCCTAGCACCCCAACTACATGCCATTTATGTCAAGGCATATCACAAACAACAGTTGCTCACCTCCATGCGCGAAGCTTTGATAGTGACACTGTTAAAACCTGAGAAAGCTCCTGAGCTCTGTGAGGCATATAGGGCCTGATTACAACTTTGGAGGAGGTGTTAATCCGTCCCAAAAGTGACGGATATACCACCAGCCGTATTACGAGTCCATTATATCCTATGGAACTCGTAATACTGCTGGTGGTATATCCGTCACATTTGGGACAGATTAACACCTCCTCCAAAGTTGTAATCAGGCCTATAGACTCTGATCCCTGCTCAATATAGACACCAAGATTTTAGCTGAGCTATTGGTGAATCACCTCCAACCTCTGCTCCCTAAACTGGTATTGCCAGATCAAACTGGGTTTATCCTATCTAGATCCACAGCATCTTATTCACCATATTTCACCAACTGGATCCTTCATTGCCTGCAGCGGTGGTCCTACTGGACTCTACCAAAGCTTTCAATTCCCTTGAATGGGAATACAAATTTAGAATTGTGGTCTGCATGGGCATGCCGGCAGCCTTTTTGCGCTGGATACACCTTCTTTACACAGCTCCAGTAGCCCGAGTTGACAGGCATTTACCTGAGGAGATCCCTATAGGAAGAGGGACAAGCCTGAGGTGCCCGCTGTCACTCCTGTTATTTGAGATAACCTTAGAGCCGTTATCTTGCATTATTCAGCAGAGACATACCACCTCAGCACTGGGGTTTCCCCTGCGCCCCCTGAGTATTTCCATGTATGCTGACGACATGGAGTTGTATGTTAGAGACCCTTTAATAGACTTATCATCAGTAATTGAGGAATACGTCCAGTTTGAATACTACTCAGGACCAAGTATTAACCCTTTCGCTGCTAGGCCTTCCACCCCCCAGTGCTAAGCCTTTTTTTGGCTATTTGAGGTAGTTTGCGCCTCAGCCCCCATAACCTTTTGTCCGCAAAAGGTATCCACACCAAATTTGATTCCTTTTTTTCCAACATCCTGGGGATTCTAAAGGTACCCATGGTTTGTGGATTCCCCTGGCGGAGACCGAAATATTAGCCAAAATGCAGCTAAATTTGTTTGTTTTTTTAACAAATTGCTGCACATGAAAGCATCTTTTTTTCCCCTGCAAATGGCATAAATGAAGCAAAAAAACAGAAGATCTCACCACCTTCAGAACCACCCTCAACCAGTTCCTTTACATTCCTGAAAAAAACCAAGAAGAATGCACTAGCAGACCTTATCAAAGTTAGCACAAATCACAGCAAAGAACTCTTCGCCATCTTGAAGGAATTCACCAATCCCACAGCCACTGAGAATTACATAAATCCCTCCCAGGAATACTAAGCAGGGTCAAGTCTGGCTATCAGACCCGACCCTGTTTAGTGCTTCCGAGATCAGGTGCAATCAGGACAGGGTGCCACTCCGCGGCTCACGGAACTCCACCTCTCTGGAATTCCACAGAGTGGAACACCGTGAGCTCTGCCCAGGCCTACTCCTCACCAGCAAGACACTATCTCCATCATGAACTCCGTACCCTTCGGAGCACCCTCGGAATCTTGCCCCACCACATCTTCAACCTCAGAAGCAAAACAATCAGCAACAAGCTCAGGATGGCCCTGAATACCTCCATCACTGCAGCCTCCTTCCCAGAGGAATGGAAACGTGGTGAAGTGAGGTTCCTCCTGAAAAAAACATCCGTCGACCTAGCCAAATTGAAGAACTACCAACCCATCTCTCTGCTCCCCTATCCAGCAAAAGTCCTCGAGTAAGCAATCAACCAGCAATTCACCCAACACCTAGAAGACCACAATCCTCCTCGACACCTCCCAATCTGGATTTTGAGCTTACAACACCATGAATACAGCCCTTATTGCAGCCACAGCGGAAACAGAGCCCTCCTGGACTGTGGGGAAACAGAAGCCCCCATCCTCCTGGACCTGTCCTCATTGTTCGACACCGACTCCCACCACATCCTGTTCAACAGACTCCACCACATTGGGATTCAAGGAAACGTCCTCAAATGGATTGCCTCATACCTCACAGTCAGAACCCAAAGGCTCGGTCTCCCACCGTTCACCACAGAGCCCAAGAACATCATCTGCAGGGTTCCCCAACGATCGTCCTTCAGCTCGACCCTCTTCAACACCTGCATGACCCCCCTGGCCATCACCGCCAGATCACACGGAATTAACATCATCTCCTACGCTGACCACACACAGCTCATCCTCTTATTGCCCGAAGATCTCTTCAACACAAAAACTAACTTTCACAGATGCATGATGAACGTAGCGGTCTGGATAAAGGACAACTGTCTCAAACTCAACACTGGAAAAACACAAGTTCTCATCTATGGGAACAACACCTCACCATGAACTGACACATGGTGACCTGCAGAGCTCGGCACAACCCCCACCCCAACAGACCACATCCCCAACTTCGGCATCATCCTGGATAACAAACTATCCATGAAGAAACAAGTCGACGCAGTCTCATCCATCTGCATCCACACACTTTGCATGCTCCGCAAGATCTTCAGGTGGCTCCGAGCAGACACCAGAAGGACCGTCACACAGGCCCTCATCACCAGCAGACTGGATTATGGAAACACACTCTACATAGGAATCACAACGTGCCTCCTGAAGAGACTACAGGCAATACAGAACTCAGTGACAAGGCTCGTACTTGACCTCCCCAGAAGGACACACATCACACCCCATCTCAAAAAACAACATAGGCTCCTGATTCAGAAGAGATGCCAGTTCAAGATGTTGACCCACGCCTACAAGGCCGTGCACAACAAAGGACCAGCATATATCAATAAAAACGCCTGACCTTCCACCAACTGAACAGACACCTCAGATCAGCTTCCCTCTCCCTAGCACCCCATGGATCTGTCGAGCCAACAGCAGAGGACGCTCCTTCTCGCACCTGGCAGCCAAGGCTGGGAACAACCTCCCCCTGCACCTCAGGACCGCACCATCACTCCAGCAATTCCTGCCTGGAGGGCCCTTGGGGGTCGAAGGGGGCAACACTTTCCTATATGGCTATATTGGTTTCTAGAGATGATACTGCCCTACAACGACTCACACAGGAGGGCTTACATAGGCTGTCTTACATAGTGTTGGAGATGTATACCATACTGGCTCCTTTGTTTTGTAACCTGGCCCTGAGGAAGTTCCTCGCACTCAACGGCACACCACTTTGCTGGATTTCCCTTACTACTCCCTTAGGGCTGCTCTGAGAGAATACTTTACACAATTTTCTAGGGAGCCACTGACACTGACTGCATTGCAGATTGACATGCCCAAACACCTAATCACCAAACTATACAATGCAGCACAGACTCAGGACAAGGCATTGGATAGCTGGAATGCAGTGTTAGACCAGCCCATGGCGGTAGCAGAGAGGAGGTTTTGTGGTGCGCTACTGCAAGTCCTCACGTCCAAATGCAATCTGCAGATAATACATCTCAGATACCTACACCAAGTGTATTACGCACCCGCTAAATTGCATAAATTTGGTCTGCAGACTGGTGATTGATGTATCAAGTGTGGGGTGGAAGGGGCTGTCTTCAAACATCTAGCCTGAAACTGTGACTCTATTAGAAGGTACTAGGCTCAAATCACAGAGACACTTGCGAAGGTGGTACTAGAACCGGTGCAGTGTGACCCAAAGGTGTGTTTGCTTGGTCTGGCTAAGATTTTGCAGCCAGCTAGTCGAAAGTTTGTGGTTGTAGCTCTTTTGCTGGCAAAGAGGAGACTGCTACTGCAGTGGGGTAAGAGAACAGTCCTCACAAAGTGTAATTGGATGTTTGATATGGTCTACTGTAAACACAGTTAGAACTCTATGCAGAAGAACTGCTTCGCTCTTCTAGACCTAAAGACATTTGGGGGCTTTTGACAGCGTACTTGCGCTCTACCCCAGAAGAGACATGAACGGAGATAAACCTTGGGAAATGTAGCCGCTGGAATATGGTAAAACTGTTGAATATGTTATTATGACATGCTATAGTAGATGTAATAACTTCTAGGAATGAGGCACTGGTGGAAGTGGTAGGATTTTCTTGGGTTTTGGTGTTCTGTCTGTAGGAATTAAAATGCAAAATAAAAAAATATATATGTTTATCCTCATTTTCCCAACTGTCCTGCAGTGAGAACCATCTTAGTGTACTCCATATAAAGAGTGAAAACACCAAATGGTTATCCATTCTACCTGTATTCCAGAAACATGGCAGGCTGCAAGAACCAGCCATGGCAAAATGTTGACTGAAGTGCCGCATGTGAGCAGAAGGATAAAATACAGTTTCATTCCCGGAGGAGGGAGTGTAAGGGAGTTTTCTCTCTGCAAAAACTATTTAGAACAAGCATTCGAAAAGTCAGTATGCCTCGTCTTTGGACCTAGTGGCTTTGCCAGTGCTGTTTGCCAATGCTGTGCATCTTTGGTCATGCAAAAGACAATAGACGCAATTACGCAACGATGGAGCTGCGGAGCCACGTCATTTCGTAAGCAAACATGAAGCATCATGCAATGGATCACTAAGTGAAAAAAAACTGCAGAATCACTTTTTAAGGTGGAGAGGCGGGTGCAAATTTCTTTCTAGTCCTCAAAAAATAAAAATAGGACCACAAACATAGGAGGGCAATTTAGAAGCGGTTGGGGGGGAAATAATGGAAGTGTGCTGGAGGTATGGAATAGAAATAAAGCTGGGTAATGGAGAAGGGGAAAGTAGTACATGGGGACAGAGCAACACGTAGCTCGGGGTGGGGAAATTTAGCATCAGAGAAGGATACAAGAGAGAGCAAGTAGCACACAAGGGAAAGAGCAACACAGAGCGCAGAGAGGGATTGTTTGGTGGAGGGAAGAACACAAGAGAGAGAGCTGGAAAACATGCACTCTGATGCCATGCTTAACTAAGAAGAGAAAAGGTAGTTGACTAAAAAAAAAAAGCCGTAGAAGGGTACAAGTTAGCCTATCAAAAGGATGGTAATTATGCTGTGCTCCAGGGGAAGGGCAAACACAAGAACTGGAGGGCAGCCATCCAGTAAGAAGCAAGCAAATGAAAGTGGCACTGAAACCAACCAATGCTAAGCAATGGGTGGACTGTAAGCCCTCTGTGACTTCATATTAATCCCACAACAGGTCCTAAAGATGAGCCCAAACAATGCATTTTATGCTGTGAATTTCCTAAGGCATTAAGTAAAATGCTATGGCATTATTAGCAGTTCTGCAGAGGAACAGAAGTATTATCTGCCAGTGTAGCAGGGAGCACCATTTCTCCAAAGCAGAAAAAGTGTGTGTGTATGTAAAGTAAAACACATCAGGAACAATAAATCTGTATGCACAGAATTGATTAGTGCCAAAGAAGGTGACATCCTTGTTTGATAAAGTGTGTCCCACTGAACAAATGATAAAGCTAAATCCTGTAAAAAAAGATTCTAGTTTTGGATTTTGCTCCAGAAAATGCTGCCCTCATGAGGTTTGTGCCAGTTAAGAGCCCATCAACACTACCTGTGTTAGTAAAATTAGAATGCCTTCTAGCTTCAGTCACACTGCTTGGTCACAAACATGAATAGGTGTGGTCACCCATGACTGCATGTAGAGAAAGCATGCCAGTGAACATAAAAACAGGTGTGGGCACTGCTACCCTATGCCAAAGTCCTTACAGTGCAGGCGCGTAGGGGTGATCACTGGTGCTCCATAAGGTCAGACCCCCTTGCTGGGACAGGAGAGAGCTCACTGCCTTAGGACACCACAGGATGCCAGAGCTGATGGCCAGGGTGTCAGGACTGGTGCCATGATAATCTGTACATTGTCTAAATATGAGAGGCATCACTGCCACAACAGAACTACACTGCCTTTGTATGTGCTCCATTGCCCTGCCAGAAGTGTCAGTCCCAGCAATAGACACCACTGTTGTCATGCAAGAAAAAAACTGCACTGGTGTGTAAAGTACAAATGTCATGCAAGTATCCGCCTCTCCTGTGTATATACAACACCATTGCCGTGCCACAATCCACACTGCCTGTACTGCAAAGCACACATTAAAATCAAGGATCCAGGCCGGCACCGTTTGGATAGCACAACTGACAATCATGGTAGAAAACACATCGCCCCATTCCATGAACCATCATGCTCTTGCCAGAAGCCATTTTGTACAGGCATGACTGGCAGCAATTGCTCTGTCTCATTTCAGTGCAAGCACTGCAGGCCAGCCAACACACAATCCAGCCTCCACTCCACTCTTCTGCTCACACCCTGGCAGGGCCTGGACTGCAGCAGATAGCAGAGGCTGCCAGGCTGGTCCTGAATGCTCCCACAGTGGCCCTGTTGTCAGTGATAACCACAGTTAAAGATCGAAGGTCGCATTTCCTTCTCCTCTTCAGGGCTTCCATTTTTACTCCTGTGGAAATGTGGGGCTTCCTTAATTCCCCTTTCACGCCCTCCTTCCTGTCACCCTAGGCAGAGACGTTTTAAGGCATGGGCACAGTGGGCTCTTGCTCAGGGCCCCCGGACTTCCAGAGGGCCCCCTGATAGAACCAGTCTTGCCCCAGTTACCTTGAGGAATTCTTAAACACATTGGTCCTCAGTAGGAGGCTGGTGGTCTTCAGACTGCCAGCCTCACGGTGGTGGTCATGTCCACCGCTGCTGTGGCTGTCTGACCGCCACATAAATACCCTGGCAGTCAGACCGCTAGGGTTCCACAGTTTCCACCAGGATCAGTGCCCCTGACACGTTGACGACAGGTGGAGGTTGTAATCCGCAGGGCAGCGCTGCTTGCAGCACTGCCCTGCATATTCCGACCTCCAGCCTTTTCATGGCGGTTTTACCACCATGAAAGGGCTGGCGGAGAACAGGTGCAGGGGGCCTCAGGGGGTCACTGCCCATCAGTGCCTCGCATTGGTTAATTAATCTCTGAAGTCAGAGGTGGGCAGTTGCCTAGAGCCCCCACCCTCCAAGGTCCCCCCCCCCCCCCACTACCCGGACAGTGAACTTTTTCTCCAGCTCAGTGTATTTTTGTGTCTTAACTTTTATTTTGTGATTCGAATTTGTTGGGCGACATAGTCTGAATTAGGAAAAAAAAAAATGTTCTAAATGACTCCCCCAACATTTCTCACTCGCAGAGAGGTTAGGTACTTTGCACGGAATCGGTGTCCGTTTTTATAAATCTATTGATCAGGTTTCGAAGACGAGCTCAGCCACCCCCCTCCCCCCCACAAGACATTTCACCGAAGCCTTCAGTAATGGGCGCCTTCACACAAGGCTCTTAAATGCCAAGGACTGTGATTTCCATGGCAACTATAACCTCCGCCTCTTTGAAAGCAGAATGGAGATTTGGGGGGCAACCGATCGCAGGGAAGGCCTGTGGCCCAGGGACTTTTGGGAGTCGGTTAGGGTGAACAGACGTCCTGGATTTGTCGGGACAGTCCTGGGTTTTCACTAGCTATCCCAGCAGATTTGCGGAAATTAAGCTCATGTCAGAGTGTCGCATGAAAACGGTGGAAGGTTGTAGGAATCTGGCTCTGTATATACTATCTCAAAGTGAGAGATAGTGTGCACAGAGTCCAGGGGTTCCCCTTAGAGGTTGATAGTGGCAATTATAGATAATACTAATGCTCTATTTTGTGGTAGTGTGGTTGAGCAGTAGGCTTATCATAGGGTAGTGTTAAGCATTTGTTGTACACACACAGGCAATAAACACTCAAAGACTTAACTCCAGACCAATAGGTTTTTATATAGAAAAATATTATTTTCTTAATTTATTTTAGAACCACAAGATTCAGAATTCAAGTAAGTACATAAATTGTAAGGTACTTGGCATAGGTAAATATAGAACTTTGAATGAAAACAGAAATGTACACAGTTTGGCATAAAATGGCAATAAGCTATTTTAAAAGTGGACACTGCAAAATTCAACAGTTCCTGGGGGAGGTAAGTAAAGTTTAGTTTGTCAGGTAAGTAAAGCACTTACAAGTTCAGTCTCCGGGGCATAGGCAGCCCACCGTTGGTGGTTCAAGTCAACCCCAAACACCCAGCACCAGCAACACAGGGCCGGTCAGGTGCAGAGGTCAAAGAGGGGCCCAAATAACATAGGCGCCTATGGAGACTAGGGGTGCTCCGGTTCCGGTCTGCTGGCAGGTAAGTACCTGCGTCCTCGGGGAGCAGACCAGGGGGGTTTTGTAGAGCACTGGGGGGGTCCCAAACAGGCACACAAAATACACCCTCAGCCGCACAGGGGCGGCTGGGTGCGGTGTGCTAACAAGGAGTCAGGTTTTGTATCAGAATCAATGGAGGGACCCGGGGGTCATTCTGGCGATGCAGGCAAGGCAAAAAAGGGCTTCTCGGGCCAGCCACCGACTGGGCAAAGATGAGGGCTGCCTGCTGGTCACTCCTGCACTGGTAGTTGGTTCCTCTCGGGCCTGGGGGCTGCGGTGCATTGCTTCTTCCAGGCATCGGGTTCTTTGTTACTGGGCAGTCATGGTCAGGGGGCTCCTCTGGATTCTCTCTGCAGGCGTCATCATGGGGATGCAGGGAGGTCGTCTCAGGGTGGACACGTGGTTGGCGTCACCTGGGGTGCCTCTCTGTGGTGTTGGTTTCTCTGGACACGGGATGGGGGCATCGGGTGCAGAGTGATGGGGACCCACGCTTCAGGAGTGAGGTGAGAGTCCCTTTAAAGATGGTTTCTTGTTTCTTTGGACAGAGCCGCTGTCCACGGGAGTTCTTGATCCTTTTAGTTGCAGGGCAGTCCTCCGAGTCGGAAGAGGTCACTGGTCCTGTCGGATGCGCCGCTTTTGCAGGTTCTCTGAAGTTGGAGGCAGGCTGGTAGGGCTGGGGCCAAAGCAGTTGTTGTCTTCCTCCTTCTCTGAGGGGTTTTCAGGTCAGCAGTCCTTCTTCTTGTTAGGTCGTCAGGAATCTGATTTCCTGGGTTCAGGTTCGCACCTAAATACTAGATTTAGGGGTGTGTTTAGGGCTGGAGGGGAGTAGCCAATGGCTATTGTCCCTGAGGGTGGCTACACCCTCCTTGTGCCTCCTCCCTTTGGGGAGGGGGGCACCACATCCCTAGTCCTATTGTGCTACACCCTCCATGCCAAGATGGAGGATTTTCTAAGGAAGGGGTCACCTCATCTCTGGACACTTTAGGGGCTGACCTGGCTGGAGGGTGACTCCTCCTTGTTTTTCTCATTAACGCCTCCGGACTTGCCGCCAAAAGTGGGGGCTGTGTCCAGGGGGGGCGGGCATCTCCACTAGCTGGAGTGCCCTGGGGCATTGTATCACCAGGCTTGAGCCTTTGAGGCTCACCGCCAGCCTGCAAGGGTTAGGTGTTAAGCACCTCCACCTAGGACAGGCTTTGTTCCTGGTCACAGAGTGCACAAAGGCACTCACCCCATGGGGCCAGAAACTAGTCTGGGAGTGGCAGGCTGGCAGAGACCGGTCAGCCTAGCACTAGCAGTTGGGCTGGCTTGCAGGGGGCATCCCTAAGATGCCCTCTGTGTGTATTTCTCAATAAATTCCACACTGGTATCAGTGTGGATTTATTGTGCTGAGACATTTGATACCAAACTTCCCAGTATTTAGTGTAGCCATTATGGAACTGTGGAGTTTGTGTTTGACAAACTCCCAGATCATATACTCTTTATGGCTACCCTGCACTTAGAATTGGCTTAGACACTGTAGGGCCATAGTGCTCATGCAGCTATGCCCTCACTGTAGTATAGTGCACCCTGCCGCAGGGCTGTAAGACCTGCTAGAGGGGTGACTTACCTATGCTACAGGTAGTGGGTTGTGGGCATGGCACTCTGAGGGGAGTACCATGTCGACTTAGTCTTTTTCTCCCCACCAGCACACACAAGCTGTAAGGCAGTGTGCATGTGCTGAATGAGGGGTCCCTAGGGTGGCGTAATACATGCTGCAGCCCTTAGAGACCTTCCCTGGCCACAGGGCCCTTGGTACCACTGGTACCTTTTACAAGGGACTTATCTGTGTGTCAGGGCTGTGCCAATTGTGGAGAAATGGGTACAGTTTTAGGGAAAGAACACTGGTGCTGGGGCCTGGTTAGCAGGGTCCTAGCACACTTTCAGTCAAAGCTGGCATCAATAAAAGTAAAAAAGTTAGGGGGTGACCATGCCCACAGTGGCATTTTCCTACAAAGGTGAATTTTTTTTAGTTTTACAAAGCAAAGATACTTAGCAGGTGTTATCAGAAAGCAATTTAATTACCAGGCATTATATTGGCCTCAAAAATTACATTTTATTTATGTTCTTAGAGCCTCTTCTGTAATTCTGTGCTGATGAGCGCTGTCATTCTGTGCACGTGAAATGTCCCGCTTTTTTACTTTAAAATTCTGATCACCCGGAATCAGCAGGGTCAAATATGACTGCACTTTCCAGTGTCTTGGGCTTGGGCACCAGGGGCGGCTCCTCCGCAATGGCGAAGGAGCTCCACCCCACTGGCTGAGCCAGCAGATGAAAAATAAAACAATAGTTTACTAGTGTTTTATTTTTCATCTGCTGGCTTAGCCTGCAGTGCAGGGAGGTGCAGGGCTGAGCCACAGTAGGGGGAGAGGGGAGGGGGAGTGGAGTGCAACTAAGTGCACATGTGTGTTTGGCCGGCTGTCTTAGGCCGCCCAAACACACATGCGCACTTAGGTTTCTCCAACCCGGCTGTGTTGCACAGCCGGGCTGGAGAAACTGCACAGACCCCAGTGCACTGTCTGAGTGGCAGTCTACACTCTTTTTGTGCCTATAGGTAGTAGGGCACTAGACCACTTGCACCATTGCTTGATCTGATTTCACTTGGACACCTTAGTGGAGGTGCATTAACGATTACCATTACTACTGCTGTCATGCTTGGTTTAGCATGAGAGCAGCGCCCGGACTGCTGGGGACCCTTTGCTGGTGTCCCAGTGAATGCTGGTACACCACTAGAAGCAGAGGAGTGAGGCAGCAGCGGCAGAATGGTAAGTGTTTTTTTTATCGTTTCCCCAGTCCTCGTCGCCGTCCCTACACCCCTCCTTGAGATTTGCAGCGGCCGCTACTGTTGGCCTCCATGGGAGCCCAAAGTAGCCCAATTTTCCTATGTGTTGGGCTATATTTGGGGTTCCAGCCACCGTTAGGTTCTTTCTAGTGTTTGGTGTAGGAAAGCCCCATTTTGGTTTTTCCTCCACTTTCAATGGCTTCCAGCGAGGATAAAGTGGTCATGCGCCTGCTCCATGAAACTGGTTGCATGGACCTCATTGTAAGAGGGAGCGATGTGGCGGCGAGGCCAATGCAGCGGGCAACGACAGCATGACAACAGCAGTCCTTGCTTGTTCGCTGCCCAGCAAAATGCAGGCAGCATCACCTCAGGTAAGAAAGCTAGGCTGCTCTGCTCCTCAGCGGGCGGCCTTGTCTGAGGTCCAGGGTGGTGGATTTACTGTGGCAGAGGAGACACTGAGGGGCAAACTGTGAATGCTTGAATTCCCACACGACCTGCAGGGGCGCAGCTTGGTCAGTAAGACTGGGGGGATGGGGAGCTTCAGATTTTCCTACAATCAGGCTGGCATATAGGCCCTCATTATGACCGTGGCGGCGAGTGATATAGTGGCAGTAATACCACCAAAAGGCTGGCAGTAATTACCGCCAAATTATGACCATGACGGTGATAACTCCCATAGACAGCCAATTTACCACACCAACCGCCAGGGCAGAAACAACACTGACCACGGCGGTAGCCATCAACAGCCAGGCGGAAGCAAAGTACTGCGCACTATATTTTGACCCATCAATCTGCCACGTTTTCCGGGGCGGTGCCAAAGCCATCAAAAGCGTGGCGGAAACACATCACAGAAGAGCAAAGACTAACCATCGGAGACACAGGGAAGAACAACGCCACCATGAAACCGGAACTGCAAGTCTTCCCAATGCTCATCTACGTCATGCTCCACCTGGAACACCAACGCCAACGAAGATGATGACGGTGAGTACAGCCGCCTAGCACACAAGGGAGGGAGGGAGGAAAACGAGAGTGACACACACATGCACGACACACACCCGACACACACACACCATACACACAACCAGCTGTAGACGAAAAACAATGGCACACAATACACAGCTGAATAAGGCAATGACAACAAGAATGCATTAATGAGAATGTCTTGATATAAACAGCTACTAAATAAAACAATTGGACATGAAACAGATATGTAGAAATATACACAAAGGGCCACTGCCCAGTCCAATGTATTAAGGGCCCACATGGCCACAGGGCACAGTCCAAGGCCCAACTCTAATCCTGACTTCATCTGTATAGAACTCTGCAGGGGAATCAGTTTGCAAGTGGGCAGGCACCTCAGGGGGATGGCGGGTGGGGGGCACCTCAGCTGAAGTCGGGAATAAGCCCACTGGTTCTGGAGGGGGCTGCATGCCCATTACTCTGTGCTGGGGAGTGCAAGGCCACAGTCTCTCAGGTGGGTGTTTTTCCCACTGGTTCTGGAGGGGGCTCCATGCTCATTACTCTCTGCTGGGGAGTGCAAGGCCCCAGTCTCTGGAGTGGGTGTCTTTCCCACTGGTTCTGGAGGGGGCTCCATGCCCATTACTCTGTGCTGGGGAGTGCAAGACCACAGTCTCTTAGGTGGGTGTCTTTCCTACTGGTTCTGGAGGGGGCTCCATGCCCATTACTCTGTGCTGGGGAGTGCAAGGCCACAGTCTCTGGAGTGGGTGTCTTTCCCACTGGTTCTGGAGGGGGCTCCAGGGCCATTACTCTGTGCTGGTGAGTGCAAGGGAGTTCAAGGCCACAGTCTCTGGAGTGGGTGTCTTTCCCACTGGTTCTGCAGGGTGCTCCATGCCCATTGCTCTGTGCTGCAGAGTGCAAGGCCACAGTCTCTCAGGTGGGCAACATTCCCACTGCTCCCAGAGGGGGCCCGTCGTACAGCAGTCCCTCGAGGGTGGTCTACATGCCCTCCACTGGTGGTGATGGCTGCACTGTGTCATCTGGAGGTGAGGGCTGAACTGTGGTGGCAGGTGGAGGTCCTCCTGGGCAGCCTCTGCTGGTGGTGAGGGCTGAACTGTGGTGGCAGGTGTGGGTGCCCCCGGGGCAGCCTCTGCTGGTGGTGCTGGGCTGAACTGTGGTGACAGGTGGAGATGCCTCCTGGGCAGCCTCTGCTGGTGGTGAGGGCTGAACTGTGGTGGCAGGTGGAGGTACCTCCTGGGCAGCCTCTGCTGGTGGTGAGGGATGCACTTCCTCAGCTGGCAGTGGGGGCCCCTTGACCACTGGTGGAGGTGTCAACCTGACACCCTCCTCTGGAGTCGAGGGCTTCTTCCCCTTCATGGCAGGGGTTGAGGGCTTCTTTTGATTCATGGCAGGTTGTGCGTGTTCCTTAGCCTTACGGGCAGGAGTCGAGGGCTTCTTCGCCTTCATGGCAAGAGGTGCAGGCTCCTTCCCCTCCTTGGCTGGTGGAGTGGGATCCTTCAGTGACTTGCCACCACGACTAGGTGGTGCCACCACTGTCCGCTTGGACTGTTTGGCTGAGGTGCTGGGCTGGGTCGTTGGGACCCTGCTCTTACGGGCAGGATGGGGGGAGTGGGAGGGAAGAGTTCAAGTTGGGCAAGGAAAAGCTTCTTAGGGACGGTAGGGCGGTGAGGAGGGTTGGGAGTGGAGGTTGAGGGAGTGGTCGTAAGAGGTGTATGTCTGCTGGATTTGGGTGCAGGTGCATGAACAGTGTGCTGATGTGAGGTGGATGGCTGTTGGGTGTGTGAGTGCTTGTGTCCTTTAGGAGGGGGACAGACAGGGTGGGAGAGGTCACAGGGACGTATGCATGGATGTTGTGGAGGTGTCTGCAAGTGAGGTGTGTGTGCTGCTTGGTGTGGTGATGCTGGTGGTGGATGTTGCTGCAGTGCATGCAGGTGTGAGTGTGGACGAGATTGTGAGGGAGATGGACGAGGAGGGGTGAGACAGTGGAGGCAGTGGATGTGGTTGTGTCTGCGACTATTTGGGGTTTGTGTGGTGCCTGTGTTTGACTGTGCCACTCTTGGGTGTTGTCTTGTGTGCATGCTCGTTTGTATGTGTGCATGGGATGGGTTGGGGTTGAGGAGACTGGGACTGGGAAATGGTAGTTGGAGGGGGACGGTAGGAACAGGGACAATGGCTGCCAACAGAGAGGAGGCCAGAGCCTGAATTGATCCACAGTGGATGCCCTCCAGAAATGCATTGCATTGCTGCATCTGGGATGCCAGCCCCAGGATAGCATTCACAATGGTTGACTGCCCTACAGAGATGGATCTCAGGATGTTAATAGCCTCCTCACTCAGGGCAGCAGGGCTCACTGGGGCACGGCCTGAGGTGCCTGGGGTGAAGGAGATGCCCACCCCCCTGAGTGAGCGGGCTTGGGCAACTCGCTGAGGAGCTACTGGGAGGGCAGTGCTGGGACGGGGGTGGTGGCTGTACCTGCAGATGGGGTGGTCACAGAGGTGCCCGCCACCACCAGGGAGCTTCCATCGGAGGAGCTATCTGAGTCTGTGTTGTTACCTCCTGTCTCTGCCGTGGTGCTCCCCTCCGTCCCACTGGTTCCCTCAGCATCAGTGGACTCTGGCTTCTGGGTCCTGTGGGATGCAGCTCCCTCTGTTTCTGGTACCCCTGCTCCCCCACCAGATGATGCTAATGCACACATGGATAGGATGAGAGAGAAAAAAGGGGGGGGGAGGGAAAAAGGAAACACTGGGTCAATTACTGCACCAACACCACAGTTGGCATACACAGCACCTTCACACACAGGGATCAGGCTTGAGCACTATGCATTGCTTGCCAGTGATTTGGCTAGATGCCACGGCAAGATGAGGGCCACACACCACCAACTGCACCCCTCCTGGGACCCACAAAGCCCTGACTGACATGGAATGCTAACAAGCTAGGTTACCGGCATTTGCCATAAACACATTAGCCTAGGGTTGACTCACGCTGCAATGCCTGGCCTGGCCTTAGGGGCACCCACTAACTCATATCCACCGCCTATGCCAACTGCCAATTATTTTAATAATGCCCACTGTCCTCACCCCTTTATGGCTGCTGTGATTCCCTCAAGCGCCCATCAAGCTCTGGGTGGCCACTGCCAGTATGCGGGCCATCAGGGGGGTCAGGTTCCAACAGACACCCCTTCCTCATTGGGAGGCCATCCCCAGCTGGGCCTCCGTGGACTTCTGTGCCCAGCGCCTCAGGTCCTCCCTCCGTTTCCGACAGTGGGTGCTCCGCCTGCCATAGACCCCCAGGGTCCGCACGTCCTTTGCGATGGCACACCATAATCCCTTCTTTTGATGGGCACTGACCTGCAGAGGTAATACAGACAGGAGAACACCATTAACCATACAATCCAGCCTGTCACACATATGGCCCACCAATCCCGTTTCCGTCACCATTGGCACACACATCGGCCGGCGCACATCATGTACACCACCACAAGACATTCCCCCCTCCCGATGACACGATACTTGCACACACATCTCCATGCATCCTTCCAACATGAATCGTGCCCAAAGTGTACTCACCTGTTGGTCTGGAGGCCCATACAGCAGTCTGTACTGGGGTAGGAACCCATTCACCAATCGCTCCAACTCATCCAAAGTGAAGGCAGGGGCCCTTTCCCCGGTCACACGGGCCATGGTAGGTTGCAGACACAGGTCACAGCAGCACACGCAATATAGGTGTTCTCCTGTTGAAGGTCAGGAAACAAGTGAGGAATCAGATAGAAGATGGCGGTCACGTCCGCAGCAGTATATACCGTCACCTCCGGCGCAGATCCCTATTGGCCACTGTACTCCATAGAGCCCATATCATCCAGGGAGGAATTGCACGGCGGTGCAAGACCGCCTTCCGCCACGACGCCCAAAGTCATGGAGTTACCTCACTTCCACCTGTCCCTACATACAGGAAAGGCGGTCGCCATTTCATGGTGGCGGACAACGGTCATATCAACCTTAACTGTGTCACAGCCTAGATTAGCACATACCTCGCCATTCCCACTGTCCCATCACATAAATGCACTATGTACACTGAAGTTGTGGTTCCATTGTTCAAATTGTGACAGCCTATTCACTCTTGTGTCCCTTAGATACCTACCTCTGCAGATGAATGGGAGAAGGAGACATACCCCCGTGTTCAGACCCCTTGTGGACTTGGCTACACTGGAGGACAGGCACATTATACTCACCTATAGACTGAACAGGGCCACAATAACTGAGCCGTGTGCTCAATTGGAGCCAGACCTGATATCTGCTATCCGTCATCCCACTGGGATCCCCCCTCTTGTGTAAGTGCTATCAGTGCTCCATTTTCTGGCAACAGGTTCTTTCTAAGTGACAGTGGGCTTGACAGCAGGAATGTCACAGCCAATGTTTTCAATCGTGCTGGCAAGGGTATTGTCTGCCTTGGTGAAACACATATGCAGCTACATAGCTCTCCCCCAGGTGGAAGATTTGGCCACAGTGAAGGCCAGATTATATGCAATGGGACATATCCCCAATATTATTGGGGAGATTGACGGAACACATATTGCATTTGTCTCCCCCACCACCCCTGCCTGAATGAACAGGTGTTCAGGAATCGGAAGTGTTTCCACTCACTGAATGTGCAAATGGTGTGCCTGGTGGACCAGTACATCTCCCACGTCAATGCTGAGGATTCTGGGTCGGTGCATAACGCCTTTGTTCTGAGGAATAGCAGCATCCCAAATGTGATGGCCCAACTACACAGGGTGTGGCTAATAGGTGAGCCATGGTCCCCACCCACTGTATGTTAGTGTATGCCTTCAGGTGTCATCCCTTTAGCATTGTGTGAGACTAAATGTTGGCCCTCAATACTTGCAAGTGACTCTGGCTACCCAAACCTATCATGGCTGCTGACCCCTGTGAGGAACTCCAGGACAGGGGCTGAGGAACGTTATAATGAGGCAATTGGGCAAACCAGAAGAATCACTGAGAGGACCTTCGGGCCCCTGAAGGCCAGGTTTAGGTGCCTCCATCTGACAGGTGGATCCCTGTGCTACTCACCCAGGAAGGTCTGCCAGATAGTAGTGGCATGCTGTATGTTGCACAACTTGGCCCTCAGACGGCATGTATCCTTTCTGCAGGAGGAAGAGACTGGAGATGCCCCTGTGGCAGCAGTAGACTCTGAGGACAGTGAGGATGAAGAGTCTGAGGATGAGGATGAGGACAACAGAACATCAGTTATCTGTCAATACTTCCAATGACACACAGGTGAGACAGTGCAACTGACCATTCCTCTGACTATTGATGTATTCTGTGTGGCTGTAGCATGATGGCATTAACTTCCTTTGCATCTCAAGTTATTCTGTTCTCCTGCACGTTGTCAAAGATCTGGCCCATCGTGTCCTGGGAATGTTGGTAGGCTCCCAGGATCTCGGTGAGTTCCTCCTGGAGAGTTGGTTCCCTGGGCCTGTCCTCCCCCTGGCGCACAGCGGTCCTCCCAGTGTCCCTGTTGGCCTGTGCCTCTGTCCCCTGAAAGGTGTGCCCACTGCCACTGACCCCAGGTCCCTGATTGTCTTGGGTATGAGGAGTGGTCTGGGGTCCCTGTACAGGTGGGCACACTGCTGATTGACGTGTCCTGGAGACAGAGGTGTGGGTACGTTGGGTGGGTGTTGCGGTGTTGAATACTGATGGGGGAGGCTCTGTGGTGGACTGTGAGTGGGCTTGGGTGACCGACTGACCAGTGGTCCCTGATGGGCCAGGTTACTGGTCCTCATCCAGAAGTCCAGAGTTACTGTCATCACTGGGGGCATCTTCTGTTGGGGGGACTGGTTTGTCGTGGCACCTCCTCTCTGCTGACATTGGCTGGGGCATCTGTGGGGATGTAAGTGATGTATTATGCTTCATGTCTGTGACATATTGTACATTCCTGGCTTCCCCTTTATCGTTGGTGTTGCCCTGTCACCTTTTGCTTGTGTATGGTGATGTATTGGGTGATTCTTAGTTTCCCTATGCTGTGCATGCTTTGGTGATGGGTGTCCTTGCAGGGCTGGGATGGGTGTCCATGCATTGGTAAGGCATGCAGGGCTTGGTATTGGGGTTAGTCACATGTGTAGGTGCACTGTGTGGGATGAAGTTGAGTGATGTGAGTGAGTGTGAGGGGTGAGATGGCATGCAGGTATGGGGGGTGATAAGTGATAAATGTTGACTTGCCAGTGTCCAGTCCTCAGACTACTCCAGCGAGACCCTCAGGATGCAGTAGTGCCAAGACTTGCTCCTCCCATGCTGTGAGCTGTGGGGGAGGAGGTGTGGGTCCACCACCAGTCCTCTGTATGGCAATCTGGTGCCTTGCTGCCACGGAACGTACCTTCCCTCGTAGGTCGTTCCACCTCTTACAGATGTCGTCCCTTGTTCTTGGGTGCTGTCCCACGGCGTTCGCCCTGTCCACGATTCTCCACCATAGCTCCATCTTCCTGACAATGGATATTTGATGCACCTGTGCTCCAAATAGCTGTGGCTCTACCCTGACAAGTTTCTCCACCATGACCCTTAACTCCTCATCAGTGAAACGGGGGTGCCTTTGTGGGGACATGGGAGTTGTGTGGTGTGCGTTGGTGAGAGTGTGTTGAGTAATGTGGTGGTGTGTGTGATGTGGGGTGCGTGAGGGATGTATGGGTGTATGTGGTGTGTGTGTCTAGTTGTTTCTGTGCAGTTCGTGTCAATCTCCTGGCAGTAATTGTTGTTCGTAAAGGGTTGTGGGTACTGTGGGTGGGTGTTTTATAGTGCTGCGGGTGGGTGTGGTGTGTGTATGAATGTCAGGTGTGTGTTTTTAGTATTGGCCAATGTAGTGTTGTTTTGTATGTGAGTGTCCATTCTGAGCGCGGCGGTATGTACCGCCAATGGTTTACCGCCATTGAATGTCCGCCCTGGTGATTCATGGGTCATAATGTGGTGGGTGTTGTTTTGTTGGCGTAATGGGATGGGTGTTGGTACCGCCACTTTAGCACTGACCTTTGGGCTGGCGGATTTGTGTATGTGGTAGTATTCTGTCGGATTGGTGTGTGTGTGTCATAATATGGCGAACGGATATTCACCACCGCGGCGGTATGTTGGCAGCTGTCACGGCGCAAGTAAGCCGGATTTAACGCCAATGTCATAATGAGGGCCATAATGTTTAATTACGACAAGCAGGGAGCATGGGAGGGGCCTAAGGGGAAGTGGAAAGTGAGAGGACTGTGGAAGGGTAGTGGTACTAAGTGAGGGAAAACATAATATTTTGTAACATTACCAATACTTTTGACGACTTTAAAAACTGAGAGGAAGAGACTGTGGGGGTCATTCTAACCCTGGCGGTCGGTGATAAAGCGGCGGCCAACCCGCCAACAGGCCGGCGGTCAAAAAAATGCAATTCTGACCCTGGCGGGAACCGCCAACACAGGCCGCCGCTTTAACACTCCGACCGCCACGGCGGAACAAACAAACAGCGCGGCGGTCACCGCCAACAGACAGGCGGCAGACAATGTACCGCCCACCCTATCACGACCCACCAATCCGCCACCTTTTCCGGGGCAGGAGCACCGCCGATAAAAACACGGCGGAAACAGACTACGAACGGGAAAACGCTCACCTCTACGCACTCCACGAGGAAGGAGGACAGCATGGAACCCGAATTGAACATCATACCTGCTCTCGTCTACCTTCTCATCTACCACGAGTACGAACTCCGGCGCAGACGACAACGGTGAGTACTGCACCTATGACACACGGGAGGGGGGAGGACGAAAGGTTACGGGCACACACATATGCGACCCCCCCAATATGTACACACCAATGCAGAGCAACAAGTTACAGTGACAACACCCAAACATCCGTAAAAAATACAATGACATAACCAAATTTGGAATAAATATTTATGTACAAAAAAGCTCCTGAAAATTATTGTCCAACCATGAAAAATATTTACATTAAAAAAAAATATTTACACATCAGTGTATAACTGAAGTAACAAGTCCTGCACATCCTACGAATTTAAAATGTCCGTGGGCCAAAGTTTTGCGAAACAAGGGCAAAGCCCACACAGGAGACCTGAGTCCTTTGGAGAGAACACTGCAGGGGCATCTGATGTAAAAACTACAGGCACCTCAGGGGGAAGGGAAGGGGGGGGCACCACAGCCACATGAGTCCACGACGCCAGATCCACGATGAGCCACCATGCCCACTGTACCATCCTGGGGAGTGCAAAGCCACAGTCTCTCAATGTCTCTACAGTGGGTGGGCTGCCCACTGTACCATCCTGGGGAGTGCAAAGCCACAGTCTCTCAATGTCTCTACAGTGGGTGGGCTGCCCACTGTACCATCCTGGGGAGTGCAAAGCCATAGTCCATCAGGTGGATGACAGTCTCCACTGGTCAAGGAGGAGGCATGGTGGGCACAGTGAACCATAAACAGTGCTTGACAGGATGGGCCCAGCGGAGCGGTGCTTGAGAGGAAGGGCCCAGCAGAGCGGTGCTTGAGATGAAGGGCCCAGCGGAGCGGTGCTTGACAGGAAGGGCCCAGCGGAGCGGTGCTTGAGATGAAGGGCCCAGCGGAGCGGTGCTTGAGATGAAGGGCCCAGCGGAGCGGTGCTTGAGATGAAGGGCCCAGCGGAGCGGTGCTTGACAGGAAGGGCCCAGCGGAGCGGTGCTTGAGATGAAGGGCCCAGCGGAGCGGTGCTTGAGACGGCGGTGCCCAGCGGAGCGGTGCTTGACAGGAAGGGCCCAGCGGAGCGGTGCTTGAGATGAAGGGCCCAGCGGAGCGGTGCTTGAGATGAAGGGCCCAGCGGAGTGGTGCTTGACAGGAAGGGCCCAGCGGAGCGGTGCTTGAGATGAAGGGCCCAGCGGAGCGGTGCTTGAGATGAAGGGCCCAGCGGAGCGGTGCTTGAGATGAAGGGCCCAGCGCAGCGGTGCTTGACAGGAAGGGCCCAGCGGAGCGGTGCTTGAGATGAAGGGCCCAGCGGAGCGGTGCTTGAGACGGCGGTGCCCAGCGGAGCGGTGCTTGACAGGAAGGGCCCAGCGGAGCGGTGCTTGAGATGAAGGGCCCAGCGGAGCGGTGCTTGAGATGAAGGGCCCAGCGGAGCGGTGCTTGACAGGAAGGGCCCAGCGGAGCGGTGCTTGAGATGAAGGGCCCATCGGAGCGGTGCTTAAGATGAAGGGCCCAGCGGAGCGGTGCTTGAGATGAAGGGCCCAGCGGAGCGGTGCTTGACAGGAAGGGCCCAGCGGAGCGGTGCTTGAGATGAAGGGCCCAGCGGAGCGGTGCTTGAGACGGCGGTGCCCAGCGGAGCGGTGCTTGACAGGAAGGGCCCAGCGGAGCGGTGCTTGAGATGAAGGGTCCAGCGGAGCGGTGCTTGAGACGGCGGTGCCCTGTTCAGCGGTGCTTGACAGGAAGGGCCCAGCGGAGCGGTGCTTGACAGGAAGGGCCCAGCGGAGCGGTGCTTGAGATGAAGGGCCCAGCGGAGCGGTGCTTGAGATGAAGGGCCCAGCGGAGCGGTGCTTGACAGGAAGGGCCCAGCGGAGCGGTGCTTGAAATGAAGGGCCCAGCGGAGCGGTGATTGAGATGAAGGGCCCAGCGGAGCGGTGCTTGAGATGAAGGGCCCAGCGGAGCGGTGCTTGAGATGAAGGGCCCAGCGGAGCGGTGCTTGACAGGAAGGGCCCAGCGGAGCGGTGCTTGAGATGAAGGGCCCAGCGGAGCGGTGCTTGAGACGGCGGTGCCCTGTTCAGCGGTGCTTGACAGGAAGGGCCCAGCGGAGCGGTGCTTGACAGGAAGGGCCCAGCGGAGCGGTGCTTGAGATGAAGGGGCCAGCGGAGCGGTGCTTGAGATGAAGGGCCCAGCGGAGCGGTGCTTGACAGGAAGGGCCCAGCGGAGCGGTGCTTGAGATGAAGGGCCCAGCGGAGCGGTGCTTGAGATGAAGGGCCCAGCGGAGCGGTGCTTGAGATGAAGGGCCCAGCGGAGCGGTGCTTGACAGGAAGGGCCCAGCGGAGCGGTGCTTGAGATGAAGGGCCCAGCGGAGCGGTGCTTGAGACGGCGGTGCCCAGCGGAGCGGTGCTTGACAGGAAGGGCCCAGCGGAGCGGTGCTTGAGACGGCGGTGCCCTGTTCAGCGGTGCTTGACAGGAAGGGCCCAGCGGAGCGGTGCTTGAGATGAAGGGCCCAGCGGAGCGGTGCTTGAGACGGCGGTGCCCTGTTCAGCGGTGCTCTTCTGCACGGTGGGGCCCTGTTCAGCGGTGCTCTTCTGCACGGCGGGCCCTGTTCAGCGGTGCTCTTCTGCACGGCGGGCCCTGTTCAGCGGTGCTCTTCTGCACGGCGGGCCCTGTTCAGCGGTGCTCTTCTGCACGGCGGGGCCCTGTTTAGCGGTGCTCTTCTGCACGGCGGGCCCTGTTCAGCGGTGCTCTTCTGCACGGCAGGCCCTGTTCAGCGGTGCTCTTCTGCACGGCGGGCCCTGTTCAGCGGTGCCTATCTTCACGGCGGGGCCCTGTTCAGCGGTGCTCTTCTGCACGGCGGGCCCTGTTCAGCGGTGCTCTTCTGCACGGCGGGCCCTGTTCAGCGGTGCCTATCTTCACGGCGGGGCCCTGTTCAGCGGTGCTCTTCTGCACGGCGGGCCCTGTTCAGCGGTGCTCTTCTGCACGGCGGGCCCTGTTCAGGGGTGCCTATCTTCACGGCGGGGCCCTGTTCAGCTGTGCTCTTCTGCACGGCGGGCCCTGTTCAGCGGTGCTCATCCAGTAGGTCAAGGGAGCCAGACCTGTGCTGGACTCCCTGCTCAGACGCCCTCGGACCGTGACGTTTCTGGACCCTTCGGGGACGGAGTCCTGGGCTCTTTAGTGTCCTCCTTCGCAGCTGGGATGTGACATGTGGGGCCCACCTGCTCCGCGCTCCTGCTGCCCTTCCGCTCCTTAGATGGGGCTCTCGGGCCCTTGCCTCCCCTAGATGTTGTGGCTGGTGAAGTGGGCGCACATTGCTCCTTGGGGGCAGCCGTGTCAGTCCTCGCACGGCGGCCCTTGTGTTTGCGGGTCCTCTTGCCGGGGGGGGGCTGGATGTGTCCTTGCTGCTGATCGAAGTGTCACTGCTGGCAAAGGGTGGGCTCCAGTACCCATGCACAACAGTGACACTCAAAGCTGGGCTGGTGGTGGCTGTGGTGCTCTTGGGACTCTTTGCAGATGGAGGGGGTAGGTCATCGGAGGGAAAGAGGTTAAGATTAGCCAGGAAAAGTTTTTTAGGTCCAAGGTAAAGGGTAGGAGAAGTGGTGATGGGAGTGGAGGAAGAGGATGTGGTTGTAGGAGAGTCAGGTGTGCTGTCATTGGGTGAAGGTGCTGGTGCTGTAGGCTGTCGTGAGGTGGATGGCTGTTGTTTGGGTATCTGCCTGCGTTTGTCTGTCTTGGAAGAGGGGGTGACAGACACAGTGGGAGAGGACACAGGGGACGTGTAAATGGCTGTGGGGGTGGTGACTGCACGTGTGATGACTGTAGTGGAGGGTGAGGTGGTGATGGAAGCACTGGCTGATGTTGGGGTGCATGCAGGTGTGAGTGTAGACGTCACAGGGAGGGAGGAGGGAGACGAGGAGGAGGGGGACACAGAGGTGGTAGTGACTGTTGGAGTGTCTGCATCTGTGTGTTGCTTGGGTGAGTGTTTGTGGGATCTGTGGTGCTTGTGTCTGGATGAGCTGCCCTTGGGTGTTGAGGTGTGTGCAGGCTGGTCTGATGGTGTGGATGGGATAGGCTGAGGAACAGGAGACAGAGACAGGCTGGAGGCAGTCAGAAGAGGGAGGCTGGAAACAGGGACAATGGCTGCCGTCAGTGCTGAGGCCAGAGCAGTGAACGCTCGTTGATGGGCAGCCTGACCCGAATGAATGCCCTCCAGGTACGCATTGCTCTGTTGCACCTCCCTTTGCACACCCTGGATGGCATTCAAAAGGGTAGTCTGCCCAACAATGACCGTCCTCACGAGGTCAATGAGCTCCGCACTGAGGGCAGCAGGGGTAACAGAGGCAGGGGCTGAGGTGCCTGGGGCGAAGGAGACGCGCGCCTTCCTGGCCGAACGGGCACGGAGCGAAGACTGAGGGGCTGCTGGGAGGGCGGTGCTGGTGCGCTGGGTGGCGGCTGTACCTGTAGAGGCGGGGGGCACGGATGTTGCCGCCACCGCTAGGAAGCACCCATCCGAGGACGTGTCTGTGTCGCTTGTCTCACCACCGGTCCCCGTTGTGGTGCTCCCCTCGCCCTTCGGATCACTGGTGCCCTCGGTGTCTGTTCCTGGGCCCACCGGGGCCTTGTGACCTGCAGCTCCCTCGTGCTCCGATGCCAAATCTCCTCCGCCTGATGATGCTAATGCACACATGCACAAGAAGATGAAGAAAAAGGGTGGGGGGAGAAAAAAGAAGACCAGGTTGAGTGCATGCAATGTCAACACCGTTGGCGGAGAGGACAGACACAGGAGCCTCATGCACTAAGCCGCGCATTCGGGGTACACTACTCAGTACTACTGGGACAACAGGTCAAGAGACGTCAAACGCGCACATGGGTGATGCTGGACCATCAATGACTGTACTTGTCACCCTACAGTGGTGGGGGCCGGGGGCACAGGGCCATGCCTAAGGGAGAGGACTACACTACAGAAAGCGCCCTGGCCTAATGTCACCCACAGCCCTCCTCCCCCACCCAGACGCCTCCACTGCGCATAAAGATAGGAGAATGTGCTGATACTCCCCCCCTTGTGTCTGCTGTGATGTCTTCAAGCGCCCATCCAAATCAGGGTAGGCCACCGCCAGGATCCGGGACATCAGGGGGGTCATGGTGCGACTGGCACCCCTCCTAGGTTGGGAGGCCATCCCCAGCAGTGATTCTGCGGTCTTCCTTGTTCCGCGGCGGATGTCCTCCCACCTCTTGCGGCAGTGGGTGCCCTGTCTGTTGTGGACCCCCAAGTTCCGGACTTCCTTGGCGATGGCACGCCAAATGTCGATTTTCTGATGGGCGCTCACCTGTTTGACATGTACAGGGTGGAAAAGAGAAAAGGTCACATTTCTGCATGTTTGGAGTACATGGCCCCCCCTCCCCAACCTTGCCATGTGGCCCATTCTCTCATCTGTCGTGCGTTGCACTCCTCATTTCCTCCCCACCCCACCAACTTACATCCCCCCCCACTCCACATAGGCCTAACCCATTCACTGTGCACTGAGTGTACTCACCTGTTGGTCTGGAGGACCGTAGAGTAGCGCATACTGGGGGAGGACCCCATCCACAAGTTTCTCCAACTCTTCAGACGTGAAGGCAGGGGCCCTTTCCCCAGTCGCAGTAGCCATTGTCACTTCCAGACCGAGTTCACAGCAGCACTTGCAGTATAGGTCCTCTCCTGTGGATGATCAGGTCTCGAGTGATTAAGCAGATAGAAAATGGCGGTCACGCCCGCGGCGGTGCGTACCGCGGCGGTGCGTACCGCGACCGCCGGCGCACATCGTCATTGGCTCCTGAATCCCATAGGGTTCAATGTTAACCAATGCGGCTTTGCGCCGCAGTCTTCGACCGCCTACCGCCACGGTGTGCCCCGCCAGCGCAGTGACCTCACATCCCATTGTCCCACTTCACAGGTCAGGCAGCCGCCATTTCAAGGGCCCACATAGCTTAATTTCTAATGCGTCACACAGGGCTAGGCCTTGCTTTGGCACACATACAAACCTAGCAACCCATACATTTACCTGTACTGTGCAAGCTGTGTTGTACGTACCTGTGAGTTGATTGACTCTGTACTCCATATTCTCCTTCCTAGGCACCGTCCGCATGGACTTGCGATGAGAAGGAGGAATCCTCGCGTGTACCGGCCGCTGGTGGACCTGTCGACAATGGAAGAATGAAATATAATACTCCGATACCGACTTGACCGAGCCACCATCCATGAACTGTGTGCCCAGCTGGAGCCAGCCCTGATGTCCCCCATCCGCCAACCCACAGGAATTCCCCCTCTAGTGCAGGTTCTGTCTGTCCTCCATTTTTTTGCAACTGGCTCATTCCAGACAACAGTGGCCATGTCATCTGGAATGTCTCAGCCTATGTTTTCCAAGATCTTGTCCAGAGTGTTGTCTGCCCTGATGAAACTCATGCGGAGCTACATCATTTTCCCAGAGGAGGGTGATTTGCCTACAGTGAAAGCTGATTTCTATGCCCTTGGACACATCCCCAACATCATTGGTGCCATTGATGGGACCCATGTGGCTTTAGTCCCCCCAAATGACGATGAACAGGTGTACAGGAACAGGAAGAATTATCATTCTATGAATGTGCAGGTGGTCTGTTTGGCTGACCAGTACATCTCCCATGTAAATGCCAAGTTCCCTGGGTCAGTGCATGACGCGTATGTTATGCGAAATAGCAGCATTCCCTATGTGATGGAACAGCTACAGAGACAGCGTGTGTGGCTAATAGGTGACTCTGGTTACCCCAACCTGCCGTGGCTACTGACCCCAGTGAGGAATCCCAGGACCAGGGCAGAGGAACGGTACAATGAGGCCCATGGGCGTACTAGGAGGGTGATTGAGCTAACCTTTGGCCTCCTGAAGGCCAGGTTTAGGTGCCTGCATATGACTGGTGGATCCCTAATGTACTCACCAAAGAAGGTGTGTCATATCATCGTGGCGTGCTGTATGCTTCACAACCTGGCTTTGCGACGCCAGGTGCCTTTCCTGCAGGAGGATGGTCCAGATGGTGGTGTTGTAGCAGCCGTGGAGCCTGTGGAGAGTGAAGAGGAGGAAGACGAAGAGGACGACACAGACAATAGGGACAGAGTGATACTACAGTATTTCCAGTAGCCCACAGGTAAGAATCACCCACGCCATTTCACAATTGCTTAGAGCCTCCTGCATCTGTACTTTCTGTAGTTCCCCCCCAGTTCTTTTTAACTATTTTTTGGTTTTGCCTTCCCTTCTCAGTGCTGTATGACTCAGTGCGTGACTTCTGCTTGGTTTGGCCATGAACTACATTGTATTGACATTGGTATGTTGTCATCACTAATTGACAGAACAGATATTGAACAGTAATGTGTAATACATTTGTTAATAATACAGCATGACTCCAAACTGATTTGTGTGCAATATGTGATTTATTTACAGTGCTAGATATTGGTACATGTGATTATGAGGGTGATGGGTGGGGGTGGAGTAATGTCCATGGCAGAGTCCAGTTCTCAGTCTCACAGGTGCATTGTCCTTTTGCCTGTGGAAGGATGGAGCAGAGGCAGTTCATGGTTGGACAGGGTGGCAATGTGGGACAGTGGGAAGACTTCAGGGGGTATGTCCTGCTGGCGGGGGTCTTGACATCCTACTCTGTCGTTTTTTTTTATCTCAGGCTCCTCTTACGGGGTGGTTGTTCTTCAGCAGGAGGTGGGGTTCTGGTGGGCTGTCGTGGTGTTGGGGCCTCCTGTCCACTAGCGCCGGCGGAGGTGGTAGGCTGTTCCTGGTCCGGGCTAGTGACAGGGGCCCTGTGTGGTGCCACATGGTCCCGCAACGTGTCTTCGATCCTGTTGAGGGCCAGGACGATGGTCCCCATTGCGGTCCCAATGTTTCTCAGCTCGTCCCTGAACCCCATGTAGCGTTCCTCCTGCTGTGCCTGGATCTCCGTGAACCTGGCCAGTACTGTCGCCATCATCTCTTGGGAGTGGTGGTAGGCTCCCATGATGGTGGTGAGGGCCTCTTGGAGAGTGGGTTCCCTGGGCCTCTCCTCCCCCCCCTGTCGCACAGCAGCCCTCCGAGCTGCCCGGTTTCCCCCGGCCTCTGTCCCCTGGACGGTGTGCCCACTACCACTGCCCCCAGGTCCCTGTTGTTGTTGGGGTGGTGGGTTAGCCTGGGTGCCCTGTAGTGGCAGACACACCGCTGATTGACCTGTCCTAGAGACAGAGGCATGGGCCCGCTGGGTGGGAGCTGTGCTGGTGTTGGCAGAGGGGGTCGGGTCTGGTGTGGCCTGTGGCTGCCTGAGGGGAACCGACTGCCCAGAGGTCCCCGATGGTCCGGGCTGGTCATCAGGTTCAGTGTCGACAGAGCTGCTGTCCTCACTGTGGGCCTGTTCCGGGGGTGGGATGGACATTTCTGGACCCTCCTGAGCGGTGTGTTGGCGTTCGGGTCCTGCATGGGGTAAGAGAGTTTGGTTATTGTTTCTGTGTGTGCAATAGCGTGCGTGTTATGGGTGCCCTTGTCCCCCAGTGCAGACATTCCCTTGAGGGAGGTGTTGTGAGGGTAGTTAGTGGGGGGGGGATGGGTAAGTGCAGTGGTCATGCTTAGGTGATGGGTGTCCATGGTTTGTGTTGGCATGCAGGGGTTGGTGTTGGGATGGGTGGGTTGTGCTGGTGAGACATTGTCAGGGAGGATGTGTGCTGGGGGGTTGGGGGTGAGGGTGGGGGTGTGGGTTGGCATGCTGGTGGGGTGGGGGGGATATAGTAGTTGAGATTGGACTTACCAGAGTCCATTCCTCCGGATACTCCAGCGAGACCTCTTGCTCCCATGATGTAAATTCGGGAGGGGTGGGTGGGGGTCCGCCGCCAGTCTTCTGGACCGCGATGTTGTGCCTGGAGACCATCGAGCGGACCTTCCCCCATAGGTCGTTCCATCGTTTGCGGATGTCCTCCCTATTTCTGGGATGCTGTCCCACAGCGTTGACCCTGTCCACGATCCGCTGCCATAGCTCCGCCTTCCTGGCTATACTGGTGTGCTGCACCTGTGAGCCGAAGAGCTGGGGTTCCACTCTTAGGATTTCCTCCACCATGACCCGGAGTTCTTGGTCCGAAAACTGTGGGTGCCTTTGGGGTGCCATGGGGTGGTGTGGGTGAGGTGTGGGGTGGTGTATGTGATGATGAGTATGTTGGTGTGTGGTGCTTTGTGCTTCTATGTGGTGTGTGTGATGGTGTAGTGTGCCTCAGTGTGTATGTCTCTGTATTGTTTGCTGTGTCTCTCTCTCCTTCGTCTCTGATTTTTGGTTGTAGGGGTTTGTGGGTGATGTGGGTGTGTGTTTTATATCGTATTGATTGTGTGGGAGTGGTGTGTGTATGTGTATCAGGTGTGTGTATTTCGAATTGTCCAATGTGGCTGTGTTTTGGTGCTGGGTGTGTATTTTGACCGCGGCGGTGTGTACCGCCAATGGAATACCGCGTTTGAAAGACCGCCGCATGGATTCGTGGGTCGTAATGGCATGGGCGTATTTCTGTTGGTGTGACGGTGGAGGTTTGGTCATCTCCAGTTTATCGCTGCCCGCTGATGTGGCGGGCTGCAGTGGAGGTCGGATTTTTGGAGGTTTGGCCGTTGTGGGTCAGAATGACCGTGGCGGCTTACCGTGGCCGCGGCGGTGTTATGGCGGTCTTCTGACCGGCGGTAAGCGCCTTTTACCGCCGAGGTCAGAATGACCCCCTGTATGTGTGTTTTTATCTGAATGTATGTAAAATTTCCTGGTGAAATCTGGCAGACATCTCACCATACCTGACTGAAAGCATCTGTACCCAACTATTTATTAGAAAATTACGCCACTGACGACCTGCATTGG
This sequence comes from Pleurodeles waltl, assembly GCF_031143425.1. NCBI lineage: Eukaryota > Metazoa > Chordata > Amphibia > Caudata > Salamandridae > Pleurodeles > Pleurodeles waltl. The sequence continues at coordinate 39,580,407 of NC_090445.1, forward strand.
TGCCATGCAGGGGGAGGGGTGGTCAGGGAAAAGAGTCAGCATCGAGGGAGGCAGCTGCATTATCCGAAGTGGCGCCTCCCTCCACAGATCATGTGGCAGCCCGTATACGCCCCAGGCAGGTTTATGGGTCAGGCAGAGGAATGTTTATTGGGCTTGAGGCTGCAGCGGTGCCTCCCACTCCGACAGAGCTGAAGGAAGGCACACGCATGGCAGTGCGTTTGGGGAACATCAGAGGTTGCAGAGAGAAAACAAATGGGAGGCTGCGGCAGTGCCTCCCCACCAAAATTTGCAGCATGGTAGGTTCGATGTGGGGGAGGGTGGAGAGGTAATTTCTGATGGTGTGCCAGGGGACCCTGTGGATAAAGAGGTACCCCCGGCAGCAATAGACTACTGCATAGCAGGAGGGACATCAGGGATGGATGAAAATCCCTGGCTAAGCCATTGGGACTGGGTCGGGAGGGCCCCTCTGGCCTACAGGAGCAGTGGGCAAGCGGTGGCCCATGGGGGACCCGGGGGTTTGGGGGCACGCAACGTTCCTGAAACCCGGGCTGGGGTAGTGAAAGGAGAGCGCAGAAACCTGTTTCAGCGATTGAGGCGGCCAGGCTGGAATGGAGCTGGGAGGTGGAAGGGGTAGTTTCAGATCAGGGAGAGGAAGGGCCCTACTTCATTGAAGAATTTAAGGTTGGGATAGTGTCCCCCAAAGGAGATGACTTCCCGGGTAGTCGGGAAAGGAGGAACGAACAGGGTGAGTGTTTGTGAGACACCGATGCAGATGTCAAAGGGGATGTTAGGGAGTGAGGTGTCAGCAAACCAGTCCTATCCTCTTTTTTACAGGTCGAGGAGCACCACGTCTTTCCAGACTGAGGAGAGATTGGAGTGGCTCATAAGCCCTGAGGTGAAGAGATGGCTGGGCCCAGGGTGGTTCGCTGGATACTTACATGAGATCCTGTTACAGCCAGCAGAAACAGGTCCAGGACGACCTTGTTGGCGGCAACAGCAGGTAGGTCTTGGGTGACCTCCGGACCAGTTGGCGCAGAGGAAGGAGCGGTCGTGCTGGCAGACCAGCACGGTGGGGTTCAATTGGGTGCAGCCTACAGTTAGGGCTAGACCATCATTTCCAATGCAGTATGAAAGAGGAGGCCCGAATTGGGTCAGGGCAGTGGACATATTGGGGGTGTCCCTTGTAGATTAGGAAGAAGGTGAGGTGTGAATTAAGGGGAGGAAACTCCATCAGCAACACATTCTAACAGTATTACACTGCAGCACTGTATGAAGCGGGCCCGCCTTAATACTGACAGCCCGAGAACAGTCTCTAGAGGGGTTGACCATTCTATGTGTTCCACCTGCAGACCCTGAGGCACTTGAGGCTCCCATCACAGAACAGGATATTTGGCAGGCAATCTGGGCCATTGCACAGGGTAAAACTCTTGGCTCGGATGGCCTGCTTGTGAAATATTACGCAATGTATTGATCTCTCCTGGTCAGTGGCGTAAGAAAACTTGAGGAGGCACCCCTGCAAAGTCCCTTGAGGGAGCCCCCTCTGGCCCCAGTCAGAGGCCTGCTGCCCATGCACAGTTTACTGTGATGAGGTGGCCCCCTGGAGCTCTGGGGTCCCACCACCCTGCGGGGGTCTTTGTTACGCCACTGCTCCTGGTAGCTAGAATAGCGATCGTGGTCCCAATTCACAAAGCTAAACTTAGACATTTGGGGCCAGATTTACAAGGCCCTTGTGTCCCTTAGCGCCACATTTGCTGCAACATTTTTGCCGCAAATGTGACACTAACGGGCCACTACCATAGAGCCATATTTAGAAGGTGGCGCAAACTAGGTTTGTGTCACCTTGTAAACCCTTACCGCCACATCATGCATAATATATGCATGATGTATGCAAAGGGGGCGTTCCCTTATTAGAGGGTCGCTAAACATGGAGCAATGGTATCTACAAGATTCCATTGCGCCATTTCTATGGTCGTTTAAAATGCATGCTTAAAGCAAGCTTTAAAATGAGGCTCCCATTGATTTCAATGGGCCTCTTAACACTATACTGGATTAGTGTCATTTTTTTCACTATTCCAATATAGCATTACAACAGCGTAACAAAATGACACTATTGCCCCTAACATGCGCCATAGTGCGTCGTATTGTAAATATGGTGCTACAATGGTGGCGCTAGTGGATGCAAGGGGGCCGCAAAAAAAGTGGTGCGCCACTTTCTTGTAAATATGGCCTGTGGTGTAAACTTAGACCAAACATCTAAGTTTATGACTTTGGGAATTCACAAAGGGCATTTACGAGTAGTATCTTTATGTCCTCACTTGGGGTGGAGATCCAGTGGTGTTTCACTTCTTAATTTGGTTTTGCTTCTAAATTAGTTACCACAATACTGCTTACATAGCACCAAGCATTTTTGCAACTCACTGCACTCTCATCAAAATACTGGCATACTCATGTGCATCCTTTATAGCAAATGTTACATCTTACTACCACTTTTTCTCTCTGTCTTGAGCGATTTTGCGCCAGAATGTGATACAACATTCCTCCTTACTTTGCACCGAGGGTGATTTTGAGCCTAAACATTTCTGTGCACTTGAATATGACTTTTAATCCTAAATGTGTTTTTGCACCTAAACATGTTGCCATACCCCTGTTGACGTTGCATCAAGTGTGATTTTGCACCTTGTGGTAATACCCTGATATGTTTGAGGCTACCTGCAGTAGAGTTCTTGAGCCACAATAGAAAACTATGACCTTTCAGAGGAAATTAAAACTATCAGGCCCTCTCACCCTTCCCACTGATTTATCCTCCTGCAAAGTAGGAGTTTTAGGAGCTTCACCAGCGTGTCAGAGAATCTCCTTTGTATGCAGGTGATGCAAGAGATGTAGCTAAGCACACTGTCAAACATGAGTATTTTTTCAGATGTTTTATCTTGTTGTGAACTGTTCTGAATAAATCAGGTGAATAAGAAATATCAAAATGATCCCTGAGCAATCAAAAATAAAAGCTTGGACTATATACACCCCAAACATTTTTCGTCACACATACATAACTTAGGGCCAGATGTCTCAAACATTTTTGCGATCCCGTTTGCGATCGCAAAAATGCATTTTGGTATGGAACAAATCCAATTTGCGTTTCGGTAACTTGTACCGACTACATACCGATTCAGTATTAGGAAGGGGCATGTCAAGGGTGTCCCTTCCTAATACCGAATCGCAGAGATATGTGTGATTGTTTTGTGACCGTGAATGCGGTTGCAAAACAATCTCAGTTACCACCAATTTTAAATTGGTAGAACCCCTTCCCCTTTGTGCATGCATGCAAAAACATTTTTTAGGAACAGGCAGTGGTTCCACGGACCACTACCTATTCTTAAAAAAATAAAAGAAAACTTTTGATTTTTCTTTTTTAAACGCATCCTGTTTTCCTTTTAGGAAAATGGGCTGCATTTAATAAAAAAAAAAAATGCTTTATTTAAAAGCAATCACAGACGTGGTGGTCTGCTGAGCCAGGCAGGCCACCATCCCTGTGATTGTAGCCATTTTCAATGGCTCGCAAATTGCGACCTAGCTCATTAATATTAATGAGGTATGTCCATTTGCGAGCCCATGTGAATCGCTATATGAAACTCCTAGAGCTTCATACATTCCAATAGCGATTACTTAATTGCGATTTGCAAAAAATGACAATTTGGTAATCGCTATTGTAAGGAATGATACATCTGGCCCTTAGTTCTAAAACAGCTACCAGCCCACAATGGTCTATTATACACTTTTCATGCATTAGAGCCAATGCAGTAAGTTGGGGGGTCACTTGCACTCAGATCCAACATTTGAGACAGAAGATCATTCTCAGGTTACTTTATTGGAAAGCATACGGAAGCAGGTGCATTATATCTTCTTAACTTGGCAAGCATGGAACTCACACAATGTCAGTCTACAAGCAGATTTCTAGCTATTGTGAAATGCTGAGTGAATGGAAAAACCTTCTGTCTATTACAATTCCCCAATATAATCCTGCATATCTTTACCATAATGTTTGGTGCTCTGAAGGTACTAAAAAGACCTCTCATTACTATGGATGTTAGCATTGATGACATACCTACCATCTCTACTGACCAAGACAACTCAAGCTTGCTCTCATACACTCCTTCCATCTCCCCCCTCACACCCACATACCCCTTGGGAAATGAAACCGTTCAGCATGAATAAAGGTAGTCCGGGCAATAACTTTGAACAAGGCTATGCCTATGCTGACGCAAACCAAGGTACTTCCAAGGACCAAATTACAGGCCTCCTCGTAGCATGACTGCCACTCAACAAAATCTCCCTCTGCTAGCCAAACTAGCTGTCTAACTCCACCAAAACGTTACATAAAATTGATTCTCCACAAAGTACCAAGCAACTATAGACATGGTTCAAACCTTGTTCAACACCAGCGGCACTTAGCTTGTATTTTCAATGGGGGAGCGGAAAAGGGGATACAATAAAAATAAAATGAAAAAATGGCACTTACCTGTCGATGATCTTCTCTCCTTGCGTCGTCTCTCCCAGCTCTGACGCGCGACGGTCACGGGTACCCGGAAACTGCACAACCCAATCCTAACACTGGTTTCATGTTGGTAACCGGCATGAAACCAGCGTCACGATTGGTGGAAGCGGGCTCTCTCAGTGCTCACAAAAGGCCTGTGCTTTCTCTAGCCCAGCTGTCTTAAGATAACAACAGAGAGGATTTGCTTTCAAAGGGATCAAGGTATGGAAGGGCAATTCACACATCTACCCTTTTTGGGGTGTGCAGGAGCCACCTGAGCTTCCTTGGTGGGCCATAGTAGGGCATTACAAAGAGGACAAACGAAGGTAAATAAAGATATTTTTCCTCGTTACGCCTCACCTGGGGAGGCGTAGTATTCTGACGCATTCTCACGTCTACCACTAATAGTAAATCTGGGAATGCATCAAAATCCTTGGGTGGCAGCATGGGAACACCCACTCTCCACGAATGGAAAGCCTGCCTGCCGCAGATTAGGGGACGGTGTTTACTTTAAAGATGTACTATTGACAAAGGGAAACCCAATTACCCCTTGAGAGTGTGACTAAATATATAAAACACAAACAATCGCTCCAAAGGAATTGCTTCTTCAATCGTTCAGAGTAGTTGGCCGACGTGATCAGGATGTAAATGTAAAACAACAGACAATATAGCGCAATTAATTCAGTAAATTAATAGCAGTATAAATGTGGAAGAAAGAAATGCTGGCAAACAGTGTATAAGGAAAAGTTATTTAGTGTTTATGTACAATTGTAATCCCATACCAAGAGGAGTTCAGCTGAAGAATGCACACATATATGTCCAGGAATAAAGTCAATGGTGCCACAAAAAACACTCAGGCACATACATGTGCTGCTCCGCTCAGTAGCAAACATTGTCCATACGATTCTTTATGTTTTATCAAGGTGGTGCTTGGCTTAGTCTACAACAAGATGCAGAGTAAGTGTCAACATTTTGGCAACTGTTTTAGAAAATATACAAGACTATCCTCGAGACTGTATAAAAAATGGCGAATCTTTTTTAGAATACATACTCATAGGCACACACAACATGACCAGGCTAGTCCAGAGCAACACATGTCCAACATCAACAAACAGAAAAACAAGACAGGGGGCCTCATTTACAACTTTTTGGCACAGGGCAGCACCGCACGTTTCCTTGTGTTGCTGCCCTGTGTCAAAAAGAAAGGGTAGGAATGTGAGGTATTAATGAAATATGCTGCATTCCTGTCCTTTCTGCCAGCGCACAAATTGGTGCCTAGTGCCAATGCAGGCATCCTTGCACCATGGATAGTGCACAGCTTTGATGTATTCCCAGGTTTAGAGATCCTTGTAAATCTGCAAATGTGCCAACACCCGTGGGTGTTGCGTTGGAAAACCCACCGCGATTGCCATGGAACGCCTCCCGTTGATGTAGAGTAAGGCAAGGCAGCGCAATATCTGAGGCCATGCAGGGTGGCTTTGCGTTGCCTCATTGATATGATTGAGAGGCCTGCAGCACTGAGGCTCCGGTGGCGCAGGCCTATTGTAAATGAGGCTGTGAATCTCGATCTGCTGAAAATGCAGGAACCTCACCGGCGTGCTTGTGCTCAGCTACAATGGATCCACTGAACATTGTGGGATCAATTATTTATACTTTAAAGAAGGAGTGTGTGGGTCTTTATTCCCATCTTACTCTATTTAAACTCTTGGCTTCAGTGAAAGACCTCCATGGTACAAGTCTAGGGGCCAGATGTATCAAAACATTTTGCATTTGCAAATGGTGTGAATCGCAAGATTCCATTGTTTGCAAATGCAAATTAGCCTTTCACGATGTATGAAAGGCATCGCAGTCCAATATTAGGGAATCTAAATTTTTAGCGATTAAATAAAATTGTGACTCCAAATAGGGAATCGCTATTTGCAGTTCCTTAAATTGGAAATCACAAATAGGGAATTCCTATTTGCGATTTCCTATGCATATGTATCAACCATTTCCTAAATGGGAACTGGACATTTACTAAATGCAATTGCCACCAACTCCAAGTTGGTGGTAACCATGTGCACTTTTAAAAAAAATGCATTAAAAACGCATTTTTTAAAGTGCCATGTAGCTCACATAATGCCCCTAGGACATGTGTGCGCTTTACATGTGAACATTTTTTGGCGGGCTGCATCAAAGGGGCCTTAGGCCCCTAGGCAGCCTTGTTTTTGTATTTCCTAATTTGCAAATTCCTAGTAGGAATTTGCAATCTAGGAAATGCAAAACCATTCACATCTATGGGACTTTAGGCCCATAGGAACGAATGGAGTCTCATTCGCTAATAGTGATTGCAAATTTTTAGAAATCGTTATTAGGAACTCGCTATTTTGTTACATTCCATTTTGCACTACCTAAATAACAATTTTTTTTAATTCGCTTTTTGGGTAATGCAAAATGGAACTTTGATACATCTGGCCCCAGGAACCCATCCTTTCACTACTAACTGTAGAATAATAGGCCCAAATCCGAACTAGAGGTTGGAAATAGTTGTGACCTTAGACTGTCTACCAGGTGGGTGCTTGGAGGAACTCAAGTTTACATAAAGAGTATTTTATTATAAATATTACCCCAGAAACCATATCAATCTACCAACTCTCTTGATCTCTGCCACCTTTTCCCCACTCTTACCTGTTCAACCTTGATCACCTGAAACTGTGGGAGGCAACTCATCAAGGTACCTTTGGCCTAAAACAGAAGTTTTCAGCTAAATTGTCTTCACTGAATACACCCTGGCAGGAGTAAATAGGTTTACTGCCATGTTTTTCTCCACCATGAGTGTAGTGAAATCCACAGTAGTAAATCCCATGGAGCGTGTTGGAAGTGAGCATTGCAAGATGTGGTTTGCCTTGTACATATGTGAACCCCACAAATCTGTATGTTTGTGAGCACTCACTAGCTTTGATCTGCCTCTTTTGCACCCTGGAAATGGTTGGACTTTTAATCCATCCAAACCTGGGGTATCCCCTCTACTAGATCACTTCCAGACTTGCAGAAAGTGATTTCTCTACAGAGGAAAATACATTTTCTCAGAAAAAAAGAGATGAAAATTAGAACATTGTCCAGCATGTCCCCAGTGGGGACAGGGGCCCCTGTGGAGTGTCACGTGACATCCCAGTGGTGCACATGCACATCTGCACTGCTGCTTTAAATGCGCACTTCAAGAGGCAGAGAGGGCCAGCGAGATGTCTCATAGTGTTGAAGATTGTACTGGTTGGAAGTTAATGGATACATGGAGCTGTCTCATATTGCAAGGGATGCCACTGCATCTGGTAAGCGGTTAATGGCTACAGGGAGCTGTCCCTTAAGGAGGAAGTGATGTCACTGTGATCCTATCACAGATGCAGAGGTCTGTCTCTTATGGTTTTAGATGTGTCCGTCCTCTTCTTGGTGTAAACTGCTGTGTGTGGGTGCCGTGTCTCACTGTGCAATATGTCACCGTGCTGCAGATTCTCTTTGATGGGGTTAGATATGTCCCTTTGCTGTTATAGGTTATCACGTGCTAGGGGTGTCTCTGATGTCATTGTGCTGGGTGTAAGTTAATACCTGCATGGGCTGTCTCTTTTAGTGTTAGAAACATCACTGTAAAGGTTATAAGTGAATAGGTGCCCAGGAGGCGGTCTCTGCTGGGGTCAGAGATGTCACTGTGCTGGTGATAAGTGAATAGGTGCCCAGGAGGCAGTCTCTGCTGGGGTCAGAGATGTCACTCTGCTGGTTATAAGTGATTATAAGTGAATAGGTGCACAGGAGGAGGTCTCTGCTGGGGTCAGAGATGTCACTGTGCTGGTGATAAGTGAATAGGTGCCCAGGAGGCGGTCTTTGCTGGCGTGAGAGATGTCACTGTGCTGGTGATAAGTGAATAGGTGGCACGGAGGCGGTCTCTGCTGGTGTCAGAGATGTCACTGTCCTGGTTATGAGTGAATAGGTGCCCCGTTGGTAGTCACTGCTGGAGTCAGAGATGTCACTGTGCTGGTTATAAGTGAATAGGTCCCAAGGAGGCGGTCTCTGCTGGAGTCAGAGATGTCACTGTGCTGGTTATAAGTGAATAGGTCCCAAGGAGGCAGTCTTTGCTGGTGCCAGAGATGTCACTGTGCCGGTTATAAGAGAATAGGTGCACAGGAGGCAGTCTCTGCTGGGGTCAGAGATGTCACTATGCTGGTTGTAAGTGAATAGATCCCAAGGAGGCAGTCTCTGCTGGGGTCAGAGATGTCACTATGCTGGTGATGACGCAGAAAAAGAGGGTCCTACATATATTCGCGTGTGTTGTGTGTTGAAATCGCATAATGTAGAGTGATGCTAGTAAAAGAAATAATGTACGAGGGAAAATGTGCCCTCGGGGTAGTTCGCCATCATTGTAAACGAGCTTTATTAATCATGAAGTATTGAAAATGTAGTAATCTGTCGTAATTGCAAATGTATGCCATGATTTTCGTGTTTAAAACTGGTTTGCTTAGCTTAAATTTAGTAGAGGCTTTGGCCTAGTTGCCTGGTCTCAAATTCTAATTGCGTGGCTTTCGTTGAACTAATGAAACATATATTCTTGCCTGGAGTTGTATTTTTCCAGTGGAGACGAGTAATGCACTTATCTTCAAGGTTCTGTACCAGGCCGGTTTCATCCCCTTTGATACAAGGTCAGTCTCTGCAGGTGCGGACAATGGAGGTACAGATAGTTAAATAATTGGCAAACCATGTAACAATTTGTGTTCCAAGGCTCCAAGGACAGTCTATGCATAAATGAGCGCTAGTAAAAGTCAATTTTGATTGGTCAATTTGAAGCCAACCTATGAACCCTCCAATGGAGGAACCTGCAGAATTTGGAATGTTTCTTACTTAAACCTACTGAACAAAGAGAAGTCAGCCATTTTTCCTCGATGCCAGCTTGAAGCCTGATGCCAGACTCCATTTTGGTCGACACCCTGATGCCCTCTTCTCTATCTGAGAGAAAGAGACTTTGAGAATTCTCACCCTAGAGACTTTAACTTTGAATTTGTCCCTTCTTGCCCATGCAATAACTTTGCCCCATTCTCCTTGCTGCTGCAAGGAAACTTGCCCTTAACTTTGCCCCCTTTCAACTTGCCCATGCTGATCGAACCGATACCTGAAGGACGAAGACATTCTTGAATGCTGTTTGTATTTGGTAAATATGAAAGGATAAATGTATTATGCATTGTGTTTTTCCTTTTAGGTACCAACTGCTATTTTGATAGAGCCCAAGCTAGAACTTTTCCAAATTTGTGTTGACTAAATTCGTTTTGCATGAAGTCCCACATGCCAATGCTAATTAGAGGTTAGTTGAGGGTTTCATTCGATGCACCATGTCAAATTGAGATCTTGTTATGCTGACCAAATGTATGAAATCAGTCAAATACAATTAGTCTTATTAGTGATTTGCATTGCTATAACTGAATGTATTATTGTTCAGATTTTGCGTAGATTGCGTTTCTTCCACCGTAATGGACAGCTAGTAATGTTCATATACATGTATCATTTGGTTTTGAGACAAATATATATCGTGTTGGCTTTGTTAATATAGAAAAATAAATTCACTAACTTTTAATAAACTGGTGTGGTTATTCATGACTGAAAGGTCATGGTGCGCCGAAATACCAACTGTTATTGATTTCTGATGTGCTATATCGATCTAATGATTGAGTATTGATTACTGATTACTATAGTTATTGATTATTGATTTGAACGACTCGACTATTCTCGAATGAGGTGAGCCCGACTCGGTTAAAAGATTCACCGACCTCCAACGTGTCCAGGATACAGGTAACTTAGAAGGGCTGGACGCGTTATCAGTAGATGGTAGCAGAGATTGATGGTTTAGCCCTTTGGGACCCCATTCGAACAATAGACAGATTCGAGTTAGAATTTTCTATGATAAAACAAGTTGGAGAGATGATGATGCCCTAAGTCCCCAATGACTTTCCCGGGATCTCGGAGCTTGCGAATGGAGGATACGGAGGTGTGAGAATGGTTTCGGCGTTTCTAGTGATGGTATGAGTGAAGTTAGGGTTTTGCGCTTGCACAGCTTATTGCCGCAGATTAATTGAGAAGTTTGTGAGGATTAAGTTTAGGGGAGTGTGACTCCAAAGTGTGAGAGTAGGGAAGTCGTCGAGCTTCATGTGCGTGTAGCGCTTTGTGCAGGAAAAAAATTGTCCACGTGGTTGTTGATGTTGAGACGGGCCCTGCGAGGTCAAGAGACTCCGGAGTATGTTGAAAAGTGTATGAGACACTTAGTTGATGTTGTGATCTGGTCGGTTTAATAGGTTGATCGGGCGTGGTCAACGAGTCGGTATGAATTTTGAGGAATGAGAGAAAATTTCGACTTTGAGATTTGACGAATTCTAAAGTGCACTAGAATAGTTCATTGATCAGTTGAGAGTAAGGTTTGCGGGTCAAATTTTGCTTGCGAAAGTGGGAAACCGAGAAAGATGGAATAACTGCCGAGGCTAGTGAAAAATCCCTGAGGTTTCTGAAGCGATTGTATTACCCTTCCTGTAGTAAACTGACAGATTTGTTTTCTTCTTTTTGGTTAGTGCTCGCGATATTGCAAAAGTTAGTTTATGAGTGAAGTTGAATGAAAGGAGGACAAGCCGCAGGACTTTGTCAGCCGCAGTGTGTGAGTGTGACGTCACTAGGAGCCGCGCTGGGATAGGTTGGTCAGTGAGAAGGGTCGCGCACGGATTGGACGCAGTCCAAAAAGGCGCAACTGGTAGGGGAAAGGCAAGCGAAGAGTATTCCGTGAATTTAAGTCACCTATTGATTATACATTTTTAAGAAAATAAGAGACGGAAAGATTAAATTTTTCAAGGCATTTAAGAGTGCCATGAGGGGAGATGCTTAAATTAAGGCAAATGTAGGAGAAGAAACACCACCTGAGGGTACACCAGCTTACATTGTCATTGAAGAAAAGGGAGTAGCACCATGTCTTTGGTTAAAACAATGGTGCAAATTAACAGAGAAGCATGAGAGTGTAGCGTTCCCGATACATGGGACATTTAACCTAAGGGTTTTGGAAAATCTGAGATTTGCGCTATACGATATGAAAGTACCTCCAAGACCAGCGCAGTTTGAGGCACTAGCAGTTTGGGAGCTGATGGCTAGAAACCAACAACAAAAGAAGTTCGAGACCAGAATAAGAAAAGTAGAAAAGGCACTAGCGGATGCTAGGTGGGATACCACACAAAAGGTTTGGAGATCAGATGTATTGCAGGGGATCAAATTATTTCCGGCAATTGCTGAAGAAGAGGAGATAGAAGGAAGGAAAGCTACCCATAAGACAAACAGGGGTCAGTCCAGAGAGAGAGAGAGTAATAAGAACTCGAAAAGGGGAGAAGAGTCAGACGATGAGGATTTCATTATACAATTACTGAATGATCGCCCGCCACCATACGTGGAAAGTGAAAAAGGCTCGAGCATTAGTACTGCCCCTCCAGAACCAGTGCAGGGTAATGTAACACCAAATTTGAGAATATCTCAGAGGCCAGGTACTTTCGATATGCCTTTCTCACCACATATACCACAGATTCAGAGAATGTACCCTGATGTGCCTACATTGAAACCTGCTGAAAATTATCCGCCACAGGTTCAAAGGCACTGTTGCGATGAGCACAACATGACCTCTGATTCAATGGCGCAGGAAGGACAGAGTTATCAGAGACCGATGTTGATTCAAGGAGAATCAACACAGTTCTTGATGCCCCAAAAGCAGGCACAAGAAGGACCGAAGTATACTAGAGCAACAGAGAACCAGTTAGGTATGCCAGCAATGATGAACCATAATGTAGGGATTAACATGCCACAGAGTTCAGGGAATGGGCAGAATCCAGACGCGATATCTCTGCCTATTACTGTAGGTCCACCAGTACCACTGTATATACAGGCAAATTCAAGCACATGCGACCAAGGGTTAATGGTACAGAGTGGGACAGGGAGAAGATGCATAGAAAACACTCTAGAAACAACTCCGATAGCGGCACTGCCAAATGGATCTGGGTCCTTGTCGGAATTTAGTCCAATTCCAATTTGTGCTCCGTCAACCGTGGTAAGGTCACAGCCAACCACTATTAGTACCGTTAACATCCCAGACTGAAACATTACAGAAACCATCAGTAGCGGTTGATGTAACTGCTACGTTGATGGGACTGAATGCGCAGCAGTTGACACAATGGTTCAACAGCCTGAATTCCCCACAGAGTACCTCCAGCGGAAAGGGAGAAGAATACCTGAATAAAATAAGATTGAGTATGGAGGCAGATGAATTGGTAGAGGGAACAATGGGGCTGAACAGATTAGAGTCATACACGGAAGAAGAGCGGAGATATCTGTGCCCTAGAATTACAAAAGAAGTAAGCACCATACATAAGCAGTTACAAGAAATTGCAGACAGGAATGAGATCGACATAGGTAAGACTAAACACCTGAGCAGAAGTTACAGGTTAAATTTTGTGGCGAAGGACTTCGAACACATTAGATCCACAGGGATGAAGACACACCTTAAAAAGATACTGCAGAGTGCACAAGTCTGGAGATGTTTAGACAAGTGGGAAAGCAGATGGGTCAAGAAAAAGGATAAAAAGAAAGAAAGTACCCCAGAACGGAATGAGAAAGCGCAACAGAGTGACGATCTGATAACTATGTTACCAATGAGAGAGACAGCAGGGGGAAAATTTGTACACGTACCATGGCATAGATGCGATATTCAGTCTTTTACAGATGACTTTCCCACATTGAGGGAGAAGCCAATTGAATGGTATCAACAGACAGATAGATTTGTGAAACTCGCGAAATGTCTTTGGGAAGACCTGAATACTTTATTTGAGATTGTGGTTCCGGCAGATTTGTGGGAAGATTGTAAGAGAGCTGTAGGTTGGCCGACGAGTGAACCAGAGAGAGACAGGGACACAGGTGCGCCATCACCTACGGTAATGAGTTTGTACCACAAGGTGATCGAGCACTTGAAAACCAAGGTTGCGTCGAAAAATGTGGATTGGCAAAGGATTGACAGGACTGCCCAAGAGGTTAAAGAATCTATACATGCGTACTATGAGAGGTTGTTGAAAGCGTTCAAGAATTACAGTGGCACGAAAACGATTGAGCCAAAAGACATGCTCCATTTTGTGTTCAGATTTGTGGAAGGATTGAGACCCGAAATCAGCCAGATGATTAAGTCACATTTGATTTGTTGGCATTTGAAGTCGATCGATGAAGTGTTGAATTATGCAAAATACTGCAGTGATGAGATTGAGACAAAGCAGAAAAGCTTGAAAGAAAAGGTGATGGTGATGCAACTTAGAGCAGCTCAGACGGGTTTGCAAGGTTTGCAAGGGTTTCAACAACAGATGCCACAGCAGCAGCAGCAGGGAAATGCTATGTTTCAGTCGCAGATGAGAGGCAGAGGCCGAGGAGGTTTTGTGAATAATGGTCCTGATTTAAATACTGTTGTGATTCCAAATGGTATACAGGCAATGAAGAAGGTGATGCCATGTCACATGTGCGGCATCGTCGGGCATTGGAAACGGGAGTGCCCAATGATGGTGCAGGAAGGTGTAGGTCAGCAAAACAATGATGTCAATGCATTTCAGACCATGAGAGGACCGAAAATGAGGGGTCCGAACCCAAATTTTCAAAATAATATGAATCAGATGCAGGGTTTACAACCCATGCAACCGCAACAGATGCAAATGCCCCGTGTACAAATGACACAGTTGCAACCAATGCAACAGCAGTTTCCTATGGTACCTAATCAGCAAATGCAAATACCCTTGGCACCAATGAATCAGCAGCAAGCAATGCTTCCTCAACAGGTTACGGGTCAAGGAATGAGTCAAAGTGACACAGTACACCAATTCCCATTACACAGTGAGAATGGAATAAACGATATTTGGGAGAGTGAAAGTTCAGATGAGGAGGGAAACTGTGTGCTTGCAGCATCTTTGGAAGTTGATCAAAAGGGTCCGTATGTGGAGGGGGGAGTTATGGGACATCGTGTTTCATTCTTGGTTGACACAGGAGCTACTCGTTCTACTGTCAGGAGCATTGAAGAACCAAATTTGCCACTTTCAGGGAGAACAGTTCAAGTGGTGGGAGTAGCAAATAGGTACCTGACAAATCCGATTACAGATCCAGTCCAAGTCCAAATTGGCAATTATCAAGGGACACATAAATTTGTGATTTGTGATTCAAGTCCAATATCACTGTTAGGGAGAGACCTATTATGCAAATTGGGGTGTTCAATTATGTGTTCAAACACCGGAATTAAAATTCAGACAAGCAGTGATGGGGAAGAAGAGGACAGTGTAGGAGGAGACGAAGTGGAAACTGTCGATGAAGAGTATCCCCTGATTACTCTTTATCCAATGATCACTGAAGCAGATATTCCTGCTGAGTTACGGGAAACAGTCGGGAAAGAAGTGTGGGACATGACAGGGAAAGAGGTGGGATTGGTGAAAGGGGTGGAACCTGTGAAAGTGACTGTAAAACCCAATGTAACCTTTCCCCAAACCCCACAGTACCATATGGCACAGGACACCCTCATGAAAGTCGCACAACTCATTGATGAGTTTGTGAAACAGGGAGTACTGAAAGAAGTGTTGAGCAGTCCATGTAACTCACCAATAATGGGACTGATAAAGCCAAGTGGAAAGGTCCGAATTGTTCAGGATTTGAGAAAAATAAATGACATAATAATAAAATGTTGCCCCGTAGTACCGAATCCAGCTGTGATAATGTTTCAGGTTCCTTATGATGCTGAGTGGTTCTCAGTCGTCGACTTGTCACAAGCATTCTTTTCTGTGCCTCTTCATGAGGACAGCCAATTTCTATTTTGTTTCAAATTCCTGGACAGAGTCTATAGTTGGTGTCGAATTCCTCAAGGATTTTCGGAGTCACCATCAATATTCAATCAGATCCTAAAGAAAGATTTGGAAGCGTTAGAGTTGCCATTTGAGTCAACCCTAGTACAGTATATTGACGATTTACTGATTGCATCCAAGACAGAAAGTGACTGTACAGCTGACACTATTGCTCTATTGAACCATTTGGGAAGGAATGGACACAAGGTGTCCCCTTCAAAGTTACAGTTCTGCCGGAAGAAGGTGAAATATTTGGGTCACCAAATAGAGAAAGGCTCACGAAGAATTATGAAGGAAAGAATAACAAGTGTACTTCAAATGAGTCCACCAAAGACGAGAAGGGAGGTGAGAAAATTCTTGGGAATGGTGAGCTACTGTCGCCAGTGGATTCCCAATTTCTCGACCCTAGCGAAACCTTTACTGAAACTGACCCAGAAAGAGGCGCTGGATGAAATTGAGCTGAAAGGGGATGAGATGGATGCTTTTATTGAATTGAAGGAATGCATGTGCAGGGCTCCAGCTTTAGGTATGCCTGATTACACAAAGCCTTTCACATTGTTTTGTCATGAACGTGATGCATGTTCCTTGTCTGTCTTGACCCAAGCCCATGGTGGCGTAAACAGACCAGTAGCATATTTTTCAGCTACTTTGGATCTGGTCGCAGCAGAACTACCTGGGTGCTTGCGTGCCGTAGCCGCAGTTGGTATCAGCCTCACTCAGAGTGAAGGAATAGTGATGGGACACCCTTTAACAGTGATGGTCCCTCACTCAGTTGAAATACTTTTGACACAGTCCAGAACACAGCACATGACTGGTGCTAGACTCACAAGGTACGAGACAATAATTCTGGGATCACCTAATGTGCAGCTGAAGAGGTGCACTACGTTGAATCCAGCAACATTGTTTCCCAGTGAAAATGCCGAAATTGAGAACGCTGAAGACATCGAGCACGACTGTCTTCAGGTGACTGAATTTTGCACCAAACCAAGGCCGGATATCAAAGAGACTCCATTGGAAGAAAATGATCAAGTTATCTTTGTTGATGGTTCATGTTTAAGAGATGCACTGGGAATACTGAAAGCAGGATATGCTGTATGTACTGTAACAGGTGTTCTAGAAGCGTCATGGCTTCAGGGAGTTTACTCTGCACAAGTGGCAGAATTGGTAGCTCTTACTAGAGCTTGCCAACTCTCTGCCTTAATGAAAGTCACCATTTATACTGACAGTCAGTACGGATTTGGAATAGTGCATGATTTTGGGCAATTGTGGTCACAGAGAGGCTACCTCACTTCTTCAGGATCACCAGTGAAAAATGGTGAAAGAATAAAAGAATTGTTACATGCCATTCAATTACCAGGAGAAGTAGCAGTGGCAAAATGCAGTGCACACTCGAAGGGAAAAGACTATGGCCCTCATTCTGACCTTGGCGGGCGGCGGAGGCCGCCCGCCAAAGTCCCGCCGTCAGGTTACCGTTCCGCGGTCGAAAGACCGCGGCGGTAATTCTGACTTTCCCGCTGGGCTGGCGGGCGGTCGCCTTCAGACCGCCCGCCAGCCCAGCGGGAAAGAGGCTTCCACGATGAAGCCGGCTCGGAATCGAGCCGGCGGAGTGGAAGCTGTGCGACGGGTGCAGTTGCACCCGTCGCGTATTTCACTGTCTGCGCAGCAGACAGTGAAATACATGTAGGGGCCCTCTTACGGGGGCCCCTGCAATGCCCATGCCAGTGGCATGGGCACTGCAGGGGTCCCCAGGGGCCCCGCGACCCCCCCTACTGCCATCCGGATCCCGGCGGTCGGACCGCCGGGATCTGGATGGCGGTAGGGGGGGTCGGAATCCCCGCGGCGGTGCAGCAAGCTGCGCCGCCGTGGAGGATTCAATGGGGCGGCGGTACACTGGCGGGAGCCCGCCAGTGGTGCCGGTCCGACCGCGGCTTTACCGCCGCGGTCGGAATCCCCATTGGAGCACCGCCGGCCTGTCGGCGGTGCTCCCGCGGTCCTCCGCCCTGGCGGTCTTTGACCGCCAGGGTCAGAATGAGGGCCTATGTTTCCCTGGGAAATGGATATGCGGATCAAGTCGCAAGGTTTTGCGCATTGAACTGTATATTGCTCAGGGATGAGTGGAGCTTGATAAATGAGCCAGAACTTGAGCCAAGTGAAGTTTTTGCCTTAAAAGTCATAGATACAATGGATGAATTGAAAGCCTTACAGAATGATGTGAGTGAGGATGAAAAACTCTCATGGACCAAATCACAATGTGTAAAGAGACTAGATGACTTGTGGGTTTCAAATGAAGGAACATTTGTTCTTCCTAACAGCCTTTTGACTCAGATAGCCAGATTTTACCATGGACAAGCTCATCTTGGGAGGGATGCCATGATTAGACTATTCAAAACTGATTGGTTTAACCCCAAATTTCGCCGAGTTGCTGAAGCAGTTTGCCATCGTTGCGTCATTTGCCAACAGATGAACGCAGGGAAGGGAACAGTATTAAATTTGAGCCACATTGGAAGGGCAGGGGGTCCCTTCAGCAGGATGCAAATGGACTTCATTGAGATGCCTGTGCATGGAGGCTTGAAGTATGTGTTGGTGGTTGTGTGCATTTTTAGTCACTGGATTGAAGCATACCCTACACGCAGAAATGACAGTCTTACAGTTGCAAAATTACTCTTGAGAGAGCTAATACCACGATTCGGATTCCCGATCTCTTTAGAATCAGATAGGGGAAGTCACTTCAATAATGAAGTAATAAAATTACTTTGTGCAGCGCTGAACATTGAGCAAAAGTTGCATTGTAGCTATCGCCCTGAAGCCTCAGGTCTAGTGGAACAGATGAATGGCACACTGAAATCAAGAATGGCGAAAATATGTGCATCAACAAACTTAAAATGGCCTGACGCATTGCCTTTGGTGTTAATGTCAATGAGAAACACCCCTGACAGAAAGACTGGATTGTCCCCGCACGAGATTCTCATGGGCATGCTCTTTTGAATATTACAGATGATATGGTGTTAGACTACTGCAAAGGTCTAGCTGACGTGGTTCGCTCTTTCTCTCACCAGGTGGAGGCAACCACCTTGCCACCGATCCAAGGTCCGGGACACGCCCTGAAAGCAGGTGACTGGGTCGTGATAAAGAAGCACGTGAGGAAGTCGTGTCTGGAACCCCGTTGGAAAGGACCTTTTCAAGTGATTCTGACAACTACCACCGCAGTGAAGTGTGCGGGAGTTCCCAACTGGATTCACGCCAGTCACACGAAGAGGGTGTCGTGCCCTACAGAAGAGGAAGTTGAAGCATTGAAATTACCAGTGTCTGGTAACAAAGCAACAAGTGCTGAAGCAAAGCAAAAGGGAACAAGAAGCGAGCAAATAGAAATAGAGGAAGGAGAAATATTTTCTGAAGACGAAGCAGCCGATTCACTTGGGGAAGACCAAGGAGGAGCTTCAGAGAGTGACGAAGGTCCTGAAGGTGACAAAGAGCCTGAAAAGGCTGAAGGCAACAAAGAGCCTGAAGCAGGTAACGATAACGAAGGGCTCGAGACAAGTGAAGAAGCAGGAGAGCCTGATCAGAGGAGAGCTTTCCCAGAAGCAGACGATACAGGAAAGGAAAAGGAGAACCTGATTGACCTCCCTGAGGGAGAAGATAAGACAGGTCAGAGCGAAGCAGTTCAAACTCCTTCGGAAGAACTCGCAGGTCCATCAAGTGGACCCAGTGCGAAAAGAAGACAGAGCATATCACCAGTAAAATTGAGGATCAGGGATGCACTGACCGACAGTGAAGGACCAAAGGTGAAAGAGAAAAGGAAGGAAGTGTCTATCGAAGTACCAGCACCAAGTGAGGAGGGAGATTTGACCAAAGAAGAAAGTACTAGTGAAAGAGAGTCGAAAAGAGATGCAAAATTGAAGAGAAGGAGAATACCAAGCAAAAGGTATTCTGGTCCGGAATGGGCGTATTTGGTCACTAACGATTGGTCAGACGAGTTCGTATCCCTCAGTCTCGAAAACGAAGAGACAGAACTTCAGTTTGGAAATAAAAACTTCATGGACTCTGTCGATTGAAGACATTGATAATCTGATTGACTTTTCAACCGGCTAAGACATTGTTAACTTGATTGACTTTGAAACCGATTTTGAGACAACGCTGCTAACCGATAAAAGACTAAGCTGTTAAAGAAAACTGCGTGAACATTGAACTCGTTCAGCTTTTGTAAATATCTGCAGATCCGCTTTGATAGAGTGTCCTCAACTTTCTGATTCTATACAGATCATGACTAGCTGCATTATACAGGGCCATAGAATGAAGTGTTGTAAATACATGTGTATAGGTTTAATAACCGCATGCGCACTAATCATTGTAGTGGTAATTCTTGGAATGCATGGTAACAGTGAGAATGAGACTAATGATGCTCCTACTTCTAAACCTATTATTGTTACTGAACTAACAGCTTTAAAGAGACTCGAACAAGACGAGAGACACTTGCATGATAAGAAAGAACTTTCATCTAACGTTTTCTATCGCTTGCTGAGTGAGTATGTTGAGACCATGGATGCGAAAGATTGTTATGTGTGTACACAGATACCTACCTCGGTAGTGGAAGGGGTAACGTATCACAGCATGCCGCTTACATATGGAATTACATGTAGTATTATAGCGTCTAGATTTTATGATCAAACGAACATTCATTATTTTTACACAAATTATGATGTCACTTTTGCGTATGTCCCCATAATTTTGCATCTGAGTAAAATATCCAAAGATTGGAATGCTAAATTAATGAGGGAATTTTTCGAACCAATGGCGCCTTTTCACACAGCTCACGCACATAGGGAAAATCTTACATGCTTGCTTTCACCAGTAGAAATTAGTTTCTTAGATCGTACTGATGATAGGAGAAGTGAAATGAAAGAGAAATTAGAAAGGGAATTACACCAAAGAACATCTGTAGATAATTATGTTTTGCTGCTATAAAGACACAAGGGAAAATAGCTTTAGATACAATGCACGTAGGGAAATTTTGTATATATAGAACTCAATCATATTATGACACAGTTTTGTGGGAACGAGTGAATGCAAACATACTTACGCATTTAAATCTAAATGGACATTTATGCTGAACGGACAAGACCCAGTCATTCCTGGAATATATTATATTTGTGGACTCAATGCCTATTATCGTCTTCCTAGAGGATGGTATGGGAGATGTTATTTGGGAATAGTGTTCCCAAAGGTTTACCAACTAGACGACTTAAAGAACTTTCCGAAGCTGTCACAATCACATCATGTTCAGAAAAGAGAGACAGCTTCTGGTGTGGTAGGAGATATATTTGGAGCATTGATTCCTTCAGTGGGAGTCATATTGAATTCAATAAAGATACGAAAGTTGTCTACTATTGTGGATAACATGCTGACAAAATTTTCAGGAGCTATAATCCTGATGGATGCTGAACTTGCTGCGGAAAGAGCTATGACTCTTCAAAATCGGCTTGCCTTAGACATCCTTTTAGCAAAGGATGGCGGCATTTGCAAAATGCTTGGTACGCGTCACTGTTGTACCTATATACCAGACAGTAGTGGAAAGATTAGAACTATGCTTACAAACTTAACCAAGGAAAGCGTAGATTTAAAGGAACTGAAAGAACCCGGAGTTTGGGAGAAAGTTGGAAAAGGATTTGCTTCAGTGGGAAATTGGCTCAGCAACGTTTGGAACGGATTATTATTAAAAATAATAAAGGGAATATTGATAGTAATAATTTGTATATTAGGCCCATGGGGAATATGGAAAATTATAAAATTATTAAAAGCAAGAAGAGAAAGAAAAAGAGAAGAAAAAGAACTGGCTAAAATTGTAGCGATATATAGAGAGAAATCAAAAGGGACTAAAAGAAAAAGGGAATTGACTGAAGTGCCAAATTAATATACAAAATTTTAATGGAATAAAATTTGTGGGTAGATTTGATGTGATGACATAATTAGTCATCAGAGGAGGGATTGATGATGCAGAAAAAGAGGGTCCTACATATATTCGCGTGTGTTGTGTGTTGAAATCGCATAATGTAGAGTGATGCTAGTAAAAGAAATAATGTACGAGGGAAAATGTGCCCTCGGGGTAGTTCGCCATCATTGTAAACGAGCTTTATTAATCATGAAGTATTGAAAATGTAGTAATCTGTCGTAATTGCAAATGTATGCCATGATTTTCGTGTTTAAAACTGGTTTGCTTAGCTTAAATTTAGTAGAGGCTTTGGCCTAGTTGCCTGGTCTCAAATTCTAATTGCGTGGCTTTCGTTGAACTAATGAAACATATATTCTTGCCTGGAGTTGTATTTTTCCAGTGGAGACGAGTAATGCACTTATCTTCAAGGTTCTGTACCAGGCCGGTTTCATCCCCTTTGATACAAGGTCAGTCTCTGCAGGTGCGGACAATGGAGGTACAGATAGTTAAATAATTGGCAAACCATGTAACAATTTGTGTTCCAAGGCTCCAAGGACAGTCTATGCATAAATGAGCGCTAGTAAAAGTCAATTTTGATTGGTCAATTTGAAGCCAACCTATGAACCCTCCAATGGAGGAACCTGCAGAATTTGGAATGTTTCTTACTTAAACATACTGAACAAAGAGAAGTCAGCCATTTTTCCTCAATACCAGCTTGAAGCCTGATGCCAGACTCCATTTTGGTCGACACCCTGATGCCCTCTTCTCTATCTGAGAGAAAGAGACTTTGAGAATTCTCACCCTAGAGACTTTAACTTTGAATTTGTCCCTTCTTGCCCATGCAATAACTTTGCCCCATTCTCCTTGCTGCTGCAAGGAAACTTGCCCTTAACTTTGCCCCCTTTCAACTTGCCCATGCTGATCGAACCGATACCTGAAGGACGAAGACATTCTTGAATGCTGTTTGTATTTGGTAAATATGAAAGGATAAATGTATTATGCATTGTGTTTTTCCTTTTAGGTACCAACTGCTATTTTGATAGAGCCCAAGCTAGAACTTTTCCAAATTTGTGTTGACTAAATTCGTTTTGCATGAAGTCCCACATGCCAATGCTAATTAGAGGTTAGTTGAGGGTTTCATTCGATGCACCATGTCAAATTGAGATCTTGTTATGCTGACCAAATGTATGAAATCAGTCAAATACAATTAGTCTTATTAGTGATTTGCATTGCTATAACTGAATGTATTATTGTTCAGATTTTGCGTAGATTGCGTTTCTTCCACCGTAATGGACAGCTAGTAATGTTCATATACATGTATCATTTGGTTTTGAGACAAATATATATCGTGTTGGCTTTGTTAATATAGAAAAATAAATTCACTAACTTTTAATAAACTGGTGTGGTTATTCATGACTGAAAGGTCATGGTGCGCCGAAATACCAACTGTTATTGATTTCTGATGTGCTATATCGATCTAATGATTGAGTATTGATTACTGATTACTATAGTTATTGATTATTGATTTGAACGACTCGACTATTCTCGAATGAGGTGAGCTCGACTCGGTTAAAAGATTCACCGACCTCCAACGTGTCCAGGATACAGGTAACTTAGAAGGGCTGGACGCGTTATCACTGGTTATAAGTGAATAGGTCCCAAGGAGGCGGTCTCTGCTGGGGTCAGAGATGTCACTGTGCTGGTTATAAGTGAATAGGTGCCCAGGAGGCAGTCTCTGCTGGGGTCAGAGATGTCACTGTGCTGGTTATAAGTGAATAGATGCCCAGGAGGCAGTCTCTGCTGACATCGGAGATGTCACTGTGCTGGTTATAAGTGAATAGGTGTCAAGGAAGCAGTCTCTGCCGATGTCACAGAGGAAACTGTGCCAGTTATCAGTCAATTTCTGCAGATGGATGTCTCTTATTATGCAATATGTCTCAGATTGGATACTCTCTGGGGGCTGTTAACAGGATTCTGTTTTTTTAAGTCAGTTTATCAATGACAAAAATATTATCTGAAATAAATATTGTGGCCAACATGTTTACAAAAATATTGCTCCGCTGGTTATCGGCTATTATTAACTCCAATGGGTAATATTTTAATATTTTTTAAAACGATATTTAAGACAAAATATTTTTGTCAGATGATATTTAGGACAGAATATTCTCGTATTTTACCCTCACGGATGGTGTCAGAGTTAATCCGTTTGTGTAGTTTATAAATCGATTGTAGATATGCATTTTTTTTACAATAACTTAGTAAAAAAAAAAAAAAAAAAAAACAGCTAAAGAAGGCATTCTTTAAAAATATGTTTTTATTATCAAATAATAAATAAGTCATAAAATATAAATAAATATACGTGTAATTTTCATTTTGTAATAACCACATTCCAGTGTACATCGTAGACAGCTCGTTCTTGTCTCTTTGGGGCAATTCAGTCCTCTCAGGTTTTTGTCCCTGTTGCTGAAATGAACGAATCTGATTGGCTGAGGACCTTCCAGGCGTCCTACGATGCTTTGGCTGGAGGACTGAGCACCGCTAAGTTAAGTAAGATCAACACATCTAGGAAACCCAAAGGTATTTAACAAATATAATTGTCATACTCTTTGCTTCAGGAATGAGAATGGCATATTAGCTTAATTTATTTTTTCACTACATTCAGAATACTTGTGTGAGGTGGAACATTTCCACAGGAGTAGCTTATCTCGCGTAATGTGGAGGACGCCAGCTCGTGGCACGTTAGCTGAAGCCACAAGCCCAGGTTGTGCGTATTGTCCCTCCATTTTGTTTTCAGTTTTGACTAAAATAAATAAATAAATTAAGTCAGATTACATAAATAGGCACTCAAACGTGGCTGGAGACATTTTTTTTGCCTCTACCCCTGTGTTCCCTTTTCAGACTGCAAACAGCCCAAAGAAAGTCGTGTCATGGTGGACATCCAGGTTGGAGAGAGGGTCCATCTGCGTGGACAGCCGATCCCCCTCATCCAAGCGGAACACCGCACCCTGGTATATGGTTCGGAACCAGGTGGTGGTTGTTGTCCTGACATGTGTTGGTGTTGCTTCAACGCATATTGTCTTCTGGGCGGCCATCAGGGGCAAGTCCTCAGGGTAGGACTTGGAGAAACGCATGATCTTGTGTGAGAAGTAGCGAGCTCTTGCTTCTGGGCAGCTGTTGCCGCTGAAGACCACCTGGGCATAGACGAAGTACATCCCCGTGGACGGGATCACCAGGGAGTTGTTCTGAAGTTGAACGTGACCACGTGTGAACGCATGCGAGGTGCTGTCTGACCACTGCACCATTCTCTCATTTTTATCAGTTCTGCCTGCAACCAATCATAAAACAGAGGTGAGAAGAGGCTTAAATGAAGGATTTTAGGTTATCCAGAGAATGCATAGCCTAGACAGGCATAAACATAACACAACCATCAATGGCCTTCAGCTCAAGGTCAACACCATGATTAACAGTGGCCTTCAACCCAACATCTTCATCGCACAAAAACTGGAGAGCCTTTGTTAAACACAGAGATACCAGCTCTTTGGGTACAGCAACCTATCAATGCTTGACTTAGCGATACCTGCTCCAATTTCACACTCAACCAATCAATACTTTGCACAATCACATAATTCCAGTGGCCCTTACCATAATGTCTTTCAGCACATCTATGCGTGTATTATATCTCCTAAAAGACTGCTATTTGGTCCTATGGGTTTGATGTTTTGTTGGCAAACATCTCACACTGGGGACCATGTTGCCTGTTCTTCTATGCATAAAGCTAGGCATCTTCTTTGCAAGAGTGTCAAATTTGTTTAGCACCCCACAGACTATCACCAATAATGCTCTGCCCGTGTAGCCTTTGGTCAATAAACTACCCTATGTGTTCTAATGTGAGTGGAACGATTTTATCTGTGCAGTTGTACACTTCAATTTAGATCTGATCACCTGTGTGTGCTCAGCTTTTTACCAATATGTCCCTGGGCCCAAGCTTGTAAGCATATTGACAAAAATATGTTTGTATTAGTATTTATGTAGCACAAACCTAGCAGTGAAGCAACCCTAGTGCTATATATTACTTGGGGGAATGGGAGACAATCTACAAGATTGGGTACATCCAGTGAGGATTGCCCAAAACCTATTTTACCATACATTATATTTCATATTTGAGGCACAAGCAGATTAAATGATTTGCCCAAAGTCACACGGTGTTGAGTCTAGCACCGAGGCCAGGATTCGATCGTGTGCCCCCAGGAATAGGAGTCAATCTACAAGGTTGTGTACATCAAGTGGGGATTACACAAATACATTTTACACATATAATATTTCATATTTCGGCCCACAAGCAAATTAAGTGATTTGTCCAGAATCACACGGTGTTGAGTCAGGTTCCTTGTTCAAGATTCAAACTTGGGCCCCCAGGTTCAAAAGGCAGTAGCTCGTGCCACTAGGCCACATCTCCTCACAAGAATTAAAAGCTCAGCATCACATGAATTCATCTGAAACCTTTAAAGAGGTGAAGCACGAGGGTAGATGCAAACATTTACCACAATCGACCTCAATGTGACCCAGAAAGACAGTAATGCAATATGCACAAAACATCTTGCAAGAGAGACTGCATTTTCCCTTCCTCCTCTCCACACACCTACACACTTCCTTCTCTCTCAGAATCCGACCAGTGAGGGCAGGCCTGGATTCTGAGTTAACAGAACTGAAGTTCACACGACCCAGATAGTCAAAATGTCAACCCTGAAGTTTTGAAAATGCCAGTTTTGTGTTGTTCATACTCTAGGCCTGGGTGATTTTCCCCTACACCGGTATAATCTTGCTTAATTTCTAGCATTTCACAATACGATTGTTACGTCAAACGCCTATGATTATGCGTTACCAAAATATTATCTAATTGAACCTTCATTTGGGTAAAAATCCTGTTGCAGGAGCATGGGAGGAACGTGAGCGAACTGAATGCAAGTGACTGCTGTCACACCCTATTTTGTGCTTTTTTTGGGTACAAAACGCATCTTCGCACCAAAAATCGGCACATGGACATATTTTGCATCATTTTATGGGCCTTTCAAATAATTTCCACAAAGCAAATTTTGCAAATAAGATTCAGGCTCACTTTACAGTGTGATTGTTTTATGACAGCCTTAGAGCCTGCGTAGCAGGCTCTACCAGCCATTAAAGGCCGGCTTCAGCATTAAAGGCCCTAGCCGAAGGCGAGGTCTTTAACAATGGAGCAGGACCTTAATGCAGGTATAGCCCAACTATGGAGGGCTACAAGGCTATTAGAACATTCCGCCACTAGAGGGCAGAAAGTTCTAATAAATAAAACATAGGCCTCACAGAGCCTGAGGAGATTAAAATCCCCTCGGGGTCGTGAGGCCTTTGTTCACAGCAACAGCTGTGACCAACACTGGAGTGTTGGCGCGCCGGGCTTCTACCGACTATTAGAAGCCTGGAGCAATCCATTGTTTTCAAAGGAGCTCCCAACATTCCAAAGTTCTACTATTTCTTTTACTCTTTTAAAAATGTAAAATCCTGTTGGGTACTCCAGTTAACCACTGACAAATGATTTCTAGGGGATGCAGTTGTGGCACCTGGTGGTAGATATTTTCTAAGCTGCTTTGGAGAAAATCCAGGGATTCCAGTTCCAAGTTGGAACTGGTTAATTGTATTTATTGGGTAATGGTATAGTTTCTATTTTCCTGTAAAACATGTGTAAGCCATTGTCCTAAAATCTTATGGTGCAAACGGACCGAGTACAATTGTGTAACAACAATTTGCATTCGCTAAACCTTTTAAGATCCTCTCACACACTGAAGAGAGCTATGGAGTAAGGGCAAAGTTCCTGAAGTTACGTCACAGTTTCACTGCACTTTCGTTGGACTGAAGTGAAGTCATAGTCTGACGTCAGATTCCTGGCATGAGGTCACAGTAAGTCGCCCAGTTCTGGAGTTCTGCAGTCCCTCTAAAGGGTCTAATGTGGTGTCACAATGTCAGATAAGGTTCCAGGAGTGATGTCAGAGCCTGGCACCAGGATGCTTGAGTGATGTCATAATCTGACTTCACCTCATGTTGCTTGAGTGATGCTACAGCCATGTTCCTGAACTCAAGAGATTGGTAGTCAATTATCATTTTCTCTCCCAACCGACCCAGTCTGAATCATAATTCAGCTCCACGGGAAATCTATAGACTGCGCTCATGGAGAAGACAAAATTCTGAGCTTTTACCATAAAAGGCGAATTTCTCAATCTGTTAGCAGACTATTATTCACACTTTCCTACAGTGCATGAATCAATTTTAGGTGAGCATAGTGCTACACAAATAAATATTATCCACTCACTACAGAGCTCGGAGGCCTGCCCTGTGCTAGAACCTGTTTTGGGAGAAGCAGGGGGTCCTCATGTTGAGACCTACCTTGTAGGTGCGCTGCTGGCTTCTCTAGACTGCTGCGCTCGTGTGTCCTCGGCAAGAGGTAGGAGGCTGTGGGACAGAACAACATGATTTTAAACAAGCATGCGCAATGCAATGGGTCTCGCATTTCCTCAAGTTAGAACTATTAGCATTGTAAACTCCTAACCGGACTTTTCTTGCCACATATATTGAAAATTAAAAGTAATACAGTTTCACATAAGCGAGCCGGTTCAAAGCGCCACGGCATCAGCGCGAAGCAGCACACAAAAGGAAAAAGAAGTTCGCTTGCAGTCAAACGTATCGGCAACCATCCAATTAGCCATGTAACAGGGGCGATGCCCAAGGCGGTAGCTAAACTGCCCAAAGGAGGGACAAACATAAAGCATTTACCAACAAAGTATTTTTGAATGGCAAGCCCACGAATGAGGGATAGTGATGGGGCGTGCAGTGGGCGTGGTTAAAATCCCAGATACATACCAAGCCGTCAAAAAAGCAGCGCTGGCGAGCTGCTATGCTCTACCTAAAAACGGGGCGCTGCAAGGCAGGTGCCTGTCCCCCACACTCTCACAAGCATCACGTGAACAACACTGCAGACTTCCCTCCCAAGGGTGGCTGCCACGAACCAGCACCTTGAGCAACCATCTAATCTATGCCTTTTACTTATGCTTAATTTTATTCTCTTCAACTATTTAAATTAGCTTTTTTCCATCAAATCTATAACCCCCAGTTGTTCTCCCTAGTTTGCACATATAAATGGACACGCGTAGGCCCAGATTACTAAATAAACAGAGCGGTATCTCTAAGAGGGATTACGCTGTGTTCATTTATGAATACTCCGGAAGGGTTGTGTGTCCAAATATAGACCATAGAAACATTTTGCTAACATAATAACGTGTCCCAAAATATTGAGGAGGTACGTGCATATAGGGAAGTATAGATTTCCTATTCTTCATATGGACATACCTTGAAGATATATGTATCCTCAAGGTACAATGAGGTGATCTGCAATGTCATGTTTTTGTAACATTATATTCTATAGTTGATAGAATTCCCATTCCAGGAGTTTCTGGGTGCGGGAGCATTGGACCTGATTTTACAGACCAGAAAACCTGGCTGGTACCATTGCTTAAGTTGTTGGCTGCAGTAGCAGCCCAGCCTTGGCCTCTAGCCCCTGGTCCTCCACTACACCCTCTCCTATGGCACGGGAAGAGCATGTAATGTCAGCCCATTCCTTCCCATCTTCTGCCATCCTCCCCACACATTCCTCTTCCCATCCCTCGCTCACATGTACCACCTGCTTGGAGCAAGTGATAACTGTGAGCATTAAACCCCAGAGAAGTGGGAATTGAGTGAGGACTTCCAGCAGGTAAAACCACACAGTAATTCCCCATTCTGTAGGCGTTAGTTTGTCATAGATGGATTTTGGTGCAGTTATACTGGCTGGAAAATGAAATTTTGGTCACCCAGTGTCACCACCCACACCTGTCTCGTCATCAGACTCATAACAGGCTAAAGCAACATCATGAGTGCAAGCAGCAGCAATGCACACAAACACACACTCACACACATATACACCTAGACGTGACCCTTGCAAATAAATGACCAACGCTGTCGCCCAGGGCAAAAAGATTTGAAAAAAACAAAACAAAAACAAATGGTGGGTTCACCCAAAAACACAGTTTCACTAGATTATAACTAAGTTACTTTTAGCTAGACTAATGCCTCCCCACACACACATGCACACATAGGGCCTGCAAGCTTTCCTCGCATCCAGCATTCACATAACAGGAAGCAGATGTGCAAGCTGCACACAAAACCACAGACATGCAGCATAGGAAGAAGCATTGCAAGCTTACCCCACACAGTGAACTGGTACAACACAAATTAGCAGCAGTGCAAGAAACCCTCACACTTTCAAAACATGAAATAAGGGCAAAAGCTGTGCAAATGCTTGCAGAAAATATTAGGTACCACACAAAACAGCAGCACTGCAAGCGTCCCTCATACTCTGAATAAGTTCCACACAGGCAGCATCAGTGCAAGCTTCCCTAAAAAACACCCCATATATAGCAGCAGTGCACTTTTCAACCACACAAAATAAGTATTGTACAGAACAAGTCAATGCAAACAGCTGTCACACTTCTGCCATTGTTCTGGCCTTGTGATTTTGCTAGCTTTCTGAAGATTGTATTATAAATTGTTGAGGAAATTCTTGCACAAAATAGTCTGGAGGGGTGCAATGTTTGTTTTTTCCTGTTCTCCCCTTGTGTCCTGTGACTATTTATACTGTCACCTTGTGTTGAACCTGAGATGTGATGGAGGGGTGAGGTTTTTGACTATGGAGCCAAGAGGTCAGAGTAACCTGTCCCAGGAATACAAAGTGAATCTTACCTGGGACACTCAACGTGTGTGCCAATAGTGAATACATTCCCACCCATCTTGTGATTTCTGGCAATGTCGCTGCTGTCTCTTCTTCACGTGTACATACAGCAGATGGGTAGTGTCATGTTGTGACAATTTGTGTGCAAGGACCTATGCCTCTGTCTTCTCCTGACCACGGTACTCATTGTAGCTACTTCTAACCTCATTCTGGTGCCACCTGCCCGTGGCTCTTCAGGTGGCTGGCACACAATAGCCCTGTGTGTGCTTCAATTCACTGAGAGATGACTGGAGCACCTCCATAGTTCCTCGTTGCCATGTTTCCGAACTTCAGGCGTGATGTGTTGCTCCAGTCCAGGTTTCTTCTTTGAATTCTGGGACTTGTAGTGTTGTTTAGTCCATTACAAAAGAGGACTCTAAGCCCAAGAATGCAAAGGGCAAAAACGGGACTGGAGCAGCACATCATGCATGAACCTGGGAAACTTGGCAGCTATGATGGTTAGCTTTGAACCCATAGAAAACACATCTCTACATGACTGCACTTATCAGAATTTAATGGCAAACGTGTGACAAGGGTATTAGTGGGAATTCCCTAAATGAGTCACTGGTTATCCTGAAAATATGGCAAAGGCCCATTCCCTGAGGATGCTTTTGAGCTACAATCTTGATAAAGATCTGGGAGTGTCCATAGTTCCTTCAAGGTCATCTTTTTCAGAATCAGAACTCCATTAAAGAGTAAGGACATGGCGCACATTGGATGAGAAAGGTTAAATCGCCATATGAAGCCAGAAGCCTCTAACATCTGTGGCTTCAGATACAGGATAGCAAGCTAAGTAGGGCATTGCAGAAAAAGAAATGGAACAGCATCTCAGGGTGGGAGACTGGCTGCCTCAAAATTCCATGAATACCTTTTTTTCATTGATGATGAACTGAAGAACAGATCTTAGTGTTCAAATATTGCCTTGCTGGGAGCGTCAGAGAGTGAGGAAAATTCTCATTTCTGGAAATGTTTATATGTGTCATAAAGTGTGCTTAGTGGAAATGTGGTTTGGTGAGTCAACCTACCTTCTGAGTGGGCAGAGGCGCGCGGATCTTTGGCGCTGGATTCTTTCTGCAAGAAATGAAAGAAATACAACTATTAGGTACAGACATTAAAGCATCAGTACATCAGGAAGTTCACCTTAAAGGTGCATGCACACACTCAAAAACACATTCTGAGCTAGTGTAGATGCCAACTCTAGCTGCAGAATGCTGGGTAACATGTAGTTAACATGTAGTGTTCTGTTGCATTTCCACTGCATTGCTACAGACATTAGCTGAAAAAGTTAGGTAACTGCAGACTCAATGAAAGTAATTATCTGTCTATCTATAGCTAATCAGTATAAGTATCAGCATTTTATATATATATATATATATATATATATATATATATATATATATATATATATATATATAAACACTATCCACTGTGCACTTCTGCAAGAACCCCAGTAGAATCTGGAAAAACACAACTCCTGCACTCTTGAGATCCTGCAGGAATTCAGCCTTCCTGGAGTAGAAGCAGGAGGGGCCCTGCCTTCTGCACTCAGAGGCACTGCAGGACTCTGAGATCCTTCTGCAAGTCCAGCCTTCCAGCCTGTGAGGGAGCCTGCCTTCTACGCCCTGAGATCCCGCAGGAACTCCTCGTGGACTCTGAGATCCTGCAGGAATGCCAGACTTTCTGCTGGTGAGGGAGCCTACCTTCTGTACTGAGCTCCTGCAGGGTCTAGTACTCACTCTGAGATCCTGCAGGAATGCCAGTCTTCCTGCCGATGAGGGAACCTAGCTTATGCACTCTGAGATCCTGCAGGGATGCCAGCCTTGCTGTTGGTGAGACAGCCAGGCTTCTGTACTCTGCAGGGAATCCTCCTCCTACACTCTGAGATCCTGCAGGTATGTTAGCCGTCCTGTTGGTGAGGGAGCCTGCCTTCTGCTCCCTGAGATCCTGCAGGAATGCCAGCCTTCACGCTGGTGAGGGAGCCTGCTGCTCTCTGAGATCCTGCAGGAATATCAGGTTTCCTGCTGGTGAGGGAGGCTACCTCCTGCACCCGAGGATGACTAAACAGCAGGAGAAGCTCCCCCGTCAGAATGGGCACCCTGTGCTATCAGAGGCGCTAGTGGCTTAGGTGATACATAACTGTGAAAGTTGGAAGTATTCACGATGAGCCAGTGATGCCTGTCCTCCTAGGCCGCTGCGTATCAAGCGCCTACTGTGTCCTAATGGAAGCAAGGAAAATAGACACACTCACACTCAAACCTCCCCCCCCCCACCCCCACCCTCCCCATAGTAGGGGCAGTCGAGGCCGGGTCCGGTGTGACTGCGCCTACTTCGCTCAGTATAGTAACACCTC
Source organism: Pleurodeles waltl (assembly GCF_031143425.1). Classification (NCBI taxonomy): domain Eukaryota; kingdom Metazoa; phylum Chordata; class Amphibia; order Caudata; family Salamandridae; genus Pleurodeles; species Pleurodeles waltl. Next base: position 39,612,936 of record NC_090445.1, read on the forward strand.
TGAATCTATCACTGCGTCGTGGGCAATGCCATGAAGCTTCTCGGCGCCTACCTTGTTGTGCCGATGCGCGAGCACCAGAAGCGTGGTGGCAGTGCCTAGCGCCAAGATGCACATTAGGCTGATGAGCTGCCAGCAGCGGTCCTGTGCCCTGGGCTGCAGGCGGGGTCGCCCGTGCTCTGCATCAGTCACGGTGGGCTCTGTGACAGGCTCCATGGTGGTTAGTGCGGGTGTCGCCACTTAGCGCCTAGTGCCGGCTGTGCTGTGGCCTCCGCCACCCCTGCGCTATATAGGCAAAGCATCCCTCTCGGAAGCAGTGACGTCTCAAAGGGGGAATCCCGCAACTGGGAGGAAGTCGGCAAGCCAGGGGGCGGGCACTGAAAGCGCCAGGAAGAGGATGCCGAGAGTTTCAGAGAAAGTGAGAAAATCGGAGAGTGTTAGATTGTTGAAATACGGGGAAATGAAGATTGAGGCGAGGAAGGGGGCGGAGAAATGTCAAGAAAATAGAAAAACACATATAGGGAGAAAATAAACTGCTGGGAAAAACAGCGCGTTAGTGAAAGGGCAGGGGCAATGTGCAACCTCAGAGACAGGTGCAGGAGAGAGAAATAGGTGAAGAAAATAAGAACAATGCGTGGAGTTGGAGGTGGGGTTGAGATAGGGTGACAAGACGTCCCGGATTTCCCGGGACAGTCACGGTTTTTAGAGGACTGTCCCGGTGTCCAGACGCTTCTCATAATTAATTTTAAATAAATGTCCCGGTTTTTGGGACAAACGTCAGATCACCTAGGGAAGCATAAGTTAAAAATGCCTACAAAATATGAAATAATTAATTTATCGAGACGGAGTGGGGAGCAGAGACGGGTGTGTGGGGGCGGGTTGTGGGTGCAGGGTGGGAGGTCAAGCCATAGCTAATTTTATATAACGGGACAGGCCAGATATAAAAGTGAGAGTAAAGTCTTTAGTCCTTCTTTTATGTCTGACTTGTCCGGGTTTTGGCTCCTGAAGATCTGGTCACCCTAGTTTGATAGGCCACGTGACATAGAAGTGGTGGTTAAAAGGGCAGATTGAATGCATCAAGAGAGTGGTAGGTAAAAGAGAAAGAGAAGTGGTGGTGGGGAGAGCCTGAAACCCTGAGGAGGCTTTCCGGACCCCCGGGAGTCCCTGGACCATAGGTTGGGAGGCACTGGGGTAGACAAAATTTTTTCATGCATGGCACTTTCAATTCTTACCAGAATTAAGTGTATTACAGTGATGTTTGCTTCAATGGTCCCCTGCACGGAAATTGTGTGCAAAGTATTCCCTCTTTCATAAAAGGCACGGAAGATACTTGCTGCTGGGCAGAAACTATACAAAAAACTGGGAGATGGGTCAGACGATGGGCCCGTGCATTGGTGATCACTTCCCTTTAACCTTCTTTTCTGGGAGGTGTCATGGCAGACTTGGGTTCGAATCAGTGCTTAATTGGTGCTTGTTGTTTCCAGGCACTAATTTTTGAGGGCCGGGGCTTATTCTTCTGCCTCAAGCATTTGCTACGAGGAAAAAACACAAATGGGTAAGACGGAGGAAGGGAAAAACTAAAAAAACCCACAAAGGGAAAAAGTAGAAAGCTGCAAGAGTGAGCTGAAGGGGCAGGGAGTAGCTTTATATGGATTGAAGAGGCCCGAGATGGCTTCAGGATTACGCCGCCTCTGTATTACGTGTTCACACATTTAATTGCAGCAGCCACATATTTGAGAGGAGGACTTTGGGCACTGGCATCTTTTTATTTACAAATTAAGCACTGGTTTGAATGAATGCACTATGGTGACTAGCTGGCATAGTGCCTTGAGACCCCAGGGGTGATAAGTGGCGCTATACAAATCACTGATTGTTTAAGAGCCAAAGTCAAGGCAATGACTGTAAAAATTCAGGAAAGTAGGTCAAAATTCAGGGAAAAATTCAGGACAAAAGACCAGCTTTATGAGCTCATCTGGGGAGGAGAAGCAGAGTTCTCCGCACATAGGTTTGTGGATAGCATTTTGTACTATGTGAATAGTACTACCTTACACATTTTAAAGGCAGTTTGTGATTAGGCCCCAACATTAGAAACAGGAGGAGGACAAGAGGACTTATATAGGATGGTTTTGTTCTTACTCCTATTCAATAATATGATTCTTGGAGACACCGGTTTATTCTTTCAATCAACCAATAAATCAGTCATAGCATTGGCCAAGCGCAGCACTTGTCACCGCTAAGGGTATCTGGGCGCTGAGGGTAATGTGTTTCCGTCAGAAAGCAATGTCTTGAGTCTCCTTCTGAAGTCCGCCACGGAGGCAGCTGTTTGGAGGTGTTCCAGGACTTGGCTGCTGTGTAGTAGAAGGAGCAGCATCTGCTGTGGCTGCGATGGATGTGGGGTGTGTGTGCAAGGTTTAGCGAGGCGGAGCGTAGTTGTCTTGCTGGGACGTAGAAGCTCAGTTGATGGTTGATGTAGGACAGCCCTAGGTTGTGGAGAGCCGAGTGTGAGGATTTCGAATTGGCATCTCTTCTGGACGGGGAGCCAGCGGAGGTTCCTGAGGTGTGGGGTGATGCTTGAGTGCTTGTGGAGGTTGCGGATGAGTCTGGCTGTGGTGTCTGTAGAGTCTGGAGTCTTTTAAGTAGCTCAGAGGATAGTCCGGCGTAGAGAGAAGTAGGGATCCATTTGAAGATTCAGCAGAGCATACACAGAATGTAGAAGCAGGAGGCGACAACTGAGTTTACTTGTTGATTCATGGATAGTTGGCAGTCGAGGATGATACTGAGGTTTCGTGCATGGTCTGATGGACAGGGCGTTGGTCCGAGTTCTGCTGGCCACCAGCTGAGGTCCCATACAGAGATGTTTTTCCCAAAGATCAGGACTTCCAGTTTGTTGGTGTCTAGTTTGAGGCAGCTGTTTTTCACCCCATGTTGCTACGTTGGTCATGGCGTTGCAGAAGTTGGCTTTGGCATTGTGGGGGACTTTGGCGAGTAAGAGGATTAGTGGAATGTCATTGGCGTAGGAGACTATAATGAGTCTGTAGGATCTGATTATGTCTGCAAGGGGGGTAATGTAGATGTTGAACAAGGATGGGCTGAGGAAAGATCCTTGGGGTCCGATGCAGATGATGTTGTTAAGTGTAGAAGTGAAGGGCTTAAGGCAGATGCTCTACATGCAGCCTGAGAGGTGACCCTCTTAAGGGCGTTTTGTTGAATGCCTATGTTATGGAGTCTATTGAGGAGAGTGTGGTTTGAAACTGTATCGAACGCTGAAGAGAGGTCCAGAAGGATCAGAGCTGCCAACTCTCCTCAGTCAAGGAGGGTCCTGATGTCATCCGTGGTGGCAATCTGTGCAGTCTCCGTGCTGTCATTGGCCTGGAATCCTGATTGTGAGGTGTCGATAAGGTGGTTTCATTCGAGGTGGTTGGTGAGCTGTTGGTTGATTGATGGCTTTCTTGAGCACTTTGGCTCGGAAGGGGAGCAGGAAGATTGGTCTGTAGTTTTTGAGGTCGCTGGGCTCAGCTGAGGGTATCTTTAGGTGGGGTCTGACCTCTGCGTGCTTCCATTCGCCTGGGAAGGTTGCCTTTGAGATGGAGGTGTTTAGAATGCGGGTTAGTTCCTTGCTAATAGTGTTGGCTCCAAGTTTGGAAAGCTGGTGGGGGCAGGGGTTGGTGGGTGCCCCAGAGTGGATGGATTACATGATGCTGCGGTGGGCTGTGTGGTAATTGGGGACCAGGAGGTTATCGTGTAGCTGTTGTTCACTGCTTGAGAGATGATGTCTAGGCAGGAGTTGGAGGATTGGGGGTCGATATTGTTGTATATGTTGGTGACTTTTCTGTGGAAGTAGACTGAGAGGGTGTCGCAGAGTTCCTGGGATGGGTGGATGGTGGTCTCTGTGGCTATCGGGTTAGAGAATTCCTTGATGATTCTGAAGAGTCCTTTCATGTGTTTGGCTATGGTGGTGATGCAGGCAGTGAATGCTGCTCTTTTTGCTGCCTTAATGTGGTGGTGGTAGTTGTTGAGGGCTGCCTTGTAAGTGGCTCTGTTGGAGGGGGTCCTTAGTCACGTGACATTGTATCTTGAGTTGGTGGCAGTTGCGTTTAGAGTTTCTGAGCTACGGAGTGTACCATCTCGCTGGCTTGGAGGTGTTGTGGGTTTTATCTGCTTCAAGGCTGTGACTCTGTCTGCGGATTTGGTGATCCAGGTGGTGAAGTTTTGGACGTCCTGGTTGAGGTCGAGATCTGCCATGGGCTCGGATTTATGCAGTGCCTAGGGCCTGTGCCCATAGGTCGCAGTTACCTTGCCCCAACTTTGGTGGTGGGTGCTGAGGTGCTTGGAGGTGGTGTGCTGGGAAATGGAGATTGTAAAGTGGACGATGACGTGGTCGGTCCAGGTGAATTCAGTCATGTGGGTGAAACTGATTCTGTCATTAGAAGTGAAGATGGCGTCCAGTGTGTCTCTGGCTTTGTGCATGGGTTTGGTGACCAGTTGGGTGAGGTCGATGTTGCCGAGCTTCTCTATGAGGGAAGTGGAGTTGGTGTCATTGGGGTAATTAAGCTGGAAATTGAGATCACAGAGTAGGACCTAGTGGAGGGAGTCAATGGTGAGGGGGACGATGAGGTTGTTGATGGCATCACAGAAGACTGGGCGTGCCCCCGGGGATCTGTATGCAAGGGTGGCTCGCATTGTGGTGTTGGCATCGGTCTGGAGTCGGAAGTTGAGGTGCTCCATGAGGGGCTTTGGGTCGTCGTCAGTGATGGTGCATGGGATGGTTTACTTGAAGATGATGGCGAAGCCCCCACCATGTTTTCTTTGTGTGGTCTTGGTGTATCATCTTGCAGCCATCGGGGTGGCCGTGGCGATGTCAGGGTTTGAGGAGTGTGTTAGCCGTGTTTCAGTGAGGGTGTCCCAGATTTCCATGGCATGCTTGCATAAGGAGCTGGTGAATAGCAGGATGCACGGGAGTGGTGCTTGTTTGTTCTTAGTTTTCTGTGTGGGTGCAGTGTGGGCATTAGTGTTCGCAGGTGGGGCCGCGTTGCAGGGGAACTGGCAGTGTAGATAGGTGAAGGGTCCTTTGGTTGAGCATGGGAAGGCCATGAAGCAGCTATTGATTGGGTGTCTGACCTTCAGGGCCAGGAGCCCCTTTGTGACGTAGCGGTGGGGGGTGGAAAGACCAGGGGTCCTGGCGCTGGGTGCGGTCCAGGCATAGACAGGCGGAGATGGGTTTGCCTTTGGCACGCCTCTGCCACGCTGGCGGTGCACCCGCTGCACGCGTCTGGTGCACGGTCATGCTGCAGCCTCCATTATATTTCCTGGAAGGTGGGAGGGGCCGGGTTGGGAGACAGGAAGGCCGGTGGGCGGGAGCGGCAGTGGTGTGAAGGTGCGGCAGACGCAATCAGGAATGCTGGCGGAGCTGTCACAATCAGGCTCAGGAATGCAGGCAGAGCTGTGGCAATCAGGCTCTGGAATTCAGGCAGAGCTGTGGCAATCGGGCTCAGGAATGCCGATGGAGCTGTCAGCGGCAGGCAGGAGGGCTGCGAAGTGGTTGGGGAGCTGTGACTGGCCTAGTGGGTCCTCTAGCCTGCTACTATTTACTCAGGCAGACCATGAGGAGATGGTGAGAAACTGAGGTTGCTTCTTCTCCATAAATTGGAATTATTTTTTTGCCAGTATTCCAAGCTTCATTTTACACACCAAACATTAAACAAGCATTGACAAAGCAAATCGGTCTGCCTATGGGGGAACTATTGGCTCTGGCAATGTGCTACTATTGAGCTATTGAGTGATACTGATGGTTCCGACCTGTAGCACATGGAGTCACACCTAGGGAGAGCTGCACAAGTAAGTATGTCTCTCTTAGCAGCAGGGCACAGATATTGATTGCACAAGTGGACTTGCACTTAGGCCCTCATTACAACCCTGGAGGTCTTTGACCGCCAGGGCAAATGTGGCGGTGGGAAATTCAGCAGCATTCGCTGCATCCAGGCCTTAATGGCAGATCAGCCCTGCACTCTCCATAAATGGGTGTCTGGTAGATAAAGGTGCTTGGTTCATCCAGATCTATGTGCCCCAGAACTACAGTTCTTTGCATTCACTAGCACACTGTGTGGCTTGTTGGCTTCTCTGTACCCAGCTACAACTGACTGCAGTTGGCAGCCCTAGCACGCCAGCAAATTTGACTGGACAACTTGTCTACAGGCCTTGGGGGTAACCACCGTTGAGAGGGAGGCTGAAGCCCTGGCAGGACCGAAGGAGGTGGGTGACCTCAGTGGCGCGGGCCATGTGCACTGGCACATGGTCCCCCCAGTCACCTAATCATCACCATAAGCTGAACCTTGACATACTCTAATCACATTCGTCAACAGATGACGAAGGATGGGTAAAGACAAACAACCAAGACCTCCACCCTCCCAGGCGTGAATGCACAAATTTACGAGGTGACAGTACGCCTGATCCTACCCCAGCAGGATGCAACCCAAATAAAATTCTCCAGGCGATCCAGAGCTTGCAGGCAGCAGTGGAGAATAAAATCGGGGAGGTGAGGACGGATATGGCCCTGCTCAGACAGGATCTCAAGAATTCCATGAACTGGATCTCAGAGGCGGAGACATGTATTTCCTCAGTGGAGGACAAGGTTGGTGAATTGAAAACTAATGTGAATCGCCTACTTACGTGCACTCACAAGCTCTAGCAAAGAGTGGAAGATGCAGAGAATCGATCAAGGCGAAATAACTTACTGTTCATGGGCTTTCCAGAGGGAATGGAGGGATCCCGGAACACTGAATTTCTCGATACCTGGTTGAAATCATGAATGCCGTCAAGCATGCTGACCCCATGGTTTGCTATTGAGTGGGCCCACAGAGCTCTCACAGCTAAGTCTCCCCCTGGGGCCTCACCCAGGGTGATGATCACTCGCTTTTTCGATTTTCGAGACCGAGATTCGATCTTGAGAGAAGCACACGGACAGGCGGCCCTCCATTTTCAAAACTCCAAAATCCTAATATTTCCAGACTACTCACGAGAGGTCCAAACATGTCGCCATTCTTATGAGCAGGTGAAGCAGAAATTAAGATCAATGCAAATAACATATGTGCTGATGTTCCCAGCTCGCCTTAAAGTTATCTACGACAAAAAAAACAATTTCTTAAAGACACCCGAAGCAGCCTGGGAATGCCTAACTGAGGAGTGGCGCCTCCGGGCGATGCTGGATTGCGTTCCTCCTCATGCCTGGCTCAAACAGGTCCCACACAACTGACTAGGAAGAAACCTGGACAATCCAGGTTCCCAACATGAATCTCATAGATGACTTGAAAGAAACTGGTGGGTTTCATGGTCACTGAGCTCAGGCCATTGCTGGCGCCGCCTTTGCGTAGCGGGGACCTCTCTCTGGGTGCGGAGGCAGGGGACCGAGAATCGTCACAAACTGGGGACCGGCTAAGCCACACAGCTATGATATGACCTACTACCCCTTCCCCCAAGGGAGTAGTGTGTTGGGTCTGAAATGGCGGACGTTTATCCTATAACTTGGAGGGGTCCACCCCTCCACACCATGTTGAAAGTTTTCAGTCTCACTTATGTTGGGGTTGGGAGGGCGTGACAGTTGCTTCCTACGTTGGGGGGAATTAGGGGTGGGAAGACAGCTGGGGGGAATTGAGTTGTTTTGGATAAGTTTTCTATGCCTTTATCTGCTCAAGTATCATTTTTCCATGTTTCGTTCCAGTTTGTCACATAGCATAATCTTCCTAAAACTACCGAAAGAGCCCCTCTGGACTAGTTCTTATGTGCCTTGCCGGGGGAGCAGGCCTCCTCTTATTACTAATTCACACTCCGATCCAGCCTACTGTGTTGTGATGTCTACTTCATGGCCTCATATACAGTACTTTCATGAAATGTGAACGGACTCCTGGACCGAATTAAAAGAGCGACAGTGCTGTGTTCCATGCTACAGCTCCAAGCTTCCATTCTTTTCCTGCAGGAAATGCATTTGATGGGAGTTACCTGCCCATTCATCGCACGATATGGGATTCACTGAGTGTATCACCCAGGTTTTGCACAGGGATCCCGGGGGGTGGCAATACTTCTGCACTGTGGCTCCTCGATGGTAAGGCTGCGGTCATGGCTGGATCCCGAGGGCCGATACATTGCTCTGGGGGGATCTCAGATGGTCATCCGCTTAACTTGGTATGTGCCTATCCCCCCCCCCACGACGCTTGAACCATTCTTGGGTGCGCTTACAGAGAGAGTGGCCCGGATGCCACCTGGCCTCACTATCATAGGTGGCATTATGAACATGGTTCTGGACCCTGCTCTGGATGCTTTGGGGGGCTCATCCGAAGTGTGACGACGTTGCTCCATGTCTATATACAAGTGGCTAACGGGTCTTGGTCTCTGTGATGTATGGCACACCTGGCAACCTAAGAATCAACAATATACACATACATCTGCTGCGCACCATACCCACGCATGTATTGATATAGTCTTTATGCTAACCACGGACCTACCGTCGGTAGCCCTGGTCCATATGTTGGCTTGTGGCATCTCTGATCACGCCCCCTCCTCCTTGGTACCCTCTTACTCGGTATTAGCATGGCGGATTCGCCTTGATGTCCTGTGTGGTGCCTCAATGCATGGCTGCTACAGGAGAGCCACTTTGCTGATAAGATTCGTTAGGAACTCAATTCTTTCTTAGTGGTTAATGATGGCACAGTCGCAGTGCTGTGGGGCGCATGTAAGGCTGTGATCCGCAGTCATGCTAAAGCCCTTTTTCAACAGCAGGAGAAGGACAAACAAATGCATATAACCGCATGGAGGTCCATGCATTGCACCTGGAAACCCTCCTTATGAACTAGGAGCATGGAGATGTAGACCAAGTGCTTACACTGGTCAGGGAGGAAATTCGCGCCCATTCTTTGGAGGCAGCAAGACAGATCTGGCGTGCCTCCCAGGCACAGATATATGGTTGGGGATATAAAAATAGCAAACTACTTTACTGGCTCGCCAATAGGTCCTTGGCGAACTGGATCATACCTGAAATCAATGACTCTACATGATCTCCCCAGAGTTCATCCGATAATATAGTGACTACGTTCGCACACTATTATGCCACTTCCTATAGAGCGGTATAAGATCTGCGTCGGAATTGGAACCACCACTTCTCACAGAGATTGCCATGCTGTGCCTCACCAACAGCCAACATTGGGCATTAGAACAGCCCATTTCTGTGGAGGGGATTGGTGACACCATCTCGTCCATTAAGACTGGGAAGACACCTGGTCCGGATGGCTTCCCTGCTGAGTTTTACTCAAAATTAAAAGATGTCCTGGCAGCCCATCTGCACACGCTATATGAAGAGGCGGATTCACTTGGCTCCTTCCCCCATGATCTCAATCAAGCCACAATAGTGGTTCTGCCAAAAATACAGCCCCCTTCGACCTCCTGCTCGGACTATTGCCTGATTTCTCTACTCAGTGGGGAAATACAAATCTATGCCACTCGCCTGGTGAACCAGTTCTGTCCAGTCTTAGGCTCCCTGATTCACCCAGACCACTGTGGCTTTATGCCAACCTGTAGCACCAGGCACTGTCTTTGACGTTTGCATGTTGCACTGGCTCATTGCCTTGGGCCCTGTGGATCATTGGCCTTACTCCTGGTAGACTTTGAAACATCCTTCGATACTGTGGACTGGGATTACTTGGGCCAGGCACTCAGTAAGGCTAAATTCAGACACATGCTTCGACTTCTATACGTGCGACCAACCGCCCGTGTCCTTGTTAATGGGACGTTGTTGAATCCCTTTAAAATCTGTAGAGGAACGAGATAGGGCTGCCCCCTGTCTCCACTCCTCTTTGCCTTGGCCATAAAGCCCCTTGCATGGTTGCTGCACGGCAACCCACTACACACTGGCTGGAGATGGCCCACGGGTGACGAAGACCACATTGCCCTTAATGCTGACAATGTTTTATTATATATGTTGAACCCAGCTGAGAGCGGTCCCCATTGCCTCCACCTCCTAGATTTGTTTGCTGAAGCATCGGGCCTCAAAATTAATGCAAAAAAATCCCTTCTCATACCTCTGTCGAGGTCTCAGGACGTCATTGATTGGCAGTCGATTATTCCCATCCGCCACCTTAGCTTCACGTATTTAGGCATTAGGATGGCTGTAGACCCATCTATGACCTGGACCTTCAATATTACCCCGATTGTCCGCAGGGTGGGGGCGGATCTCAAGAAATGGCACTCCCTTCTCCCAAATGCTACGAGCCAAATCGCGCTATACAAAATGATGGTGCTGCCTAGATTCCTATATCTGTTCCAGAATCTTCCCATTAATATAACGATTCAGTGGTTCAGGGAAATGGATGCAGCGGCTAACATTCTTATGGTAAGGCAAAAGAAGGCACCTCAATTGGGATACATGCCAACAATGCCCTTATGAGGGTGGCCTAGGTATGTCCGATCTCTACTTCTATTACGTTGCAAATCCTGATAATCGATGAGTGTCTGACAGGGGGCTAGGATGATCTGGCCTATTGTTTAGAATTAACATTGATGGGGTTCCCCCCCCCCCCCGGTATTAGACCTACTCTGTGGCTGCCCAATCTCCTACAGTAGTCCAAAGATCACCAGGAAGGTGTTTGTGGGGTGGCATGCTGCACAGTGCCGTATGGGATGGTGGGGGGAAATTATGCTGCACACCCCGCTATGGCAGGGGAGGTGGTTGCGCGCAGTGGCAATCCTGGAGGGCTTTCCGCGATGGGATGCCAATGCGATAACACAGGTCGGAGAAGTTTGGTCAGGCTCCCATTTGATGTTCTTCCAGACATTCCAATAAACCCATGCCCTAAGAAACACACAATTTTACAAATTCCTACAATTACGGCATGCAGTGGGGAGGTATGTACCCCGAGACACCTTGGAGCCGGAGTTTAGCCCAATGGAATCAAAAGTGGTTACGGGAAAGCTGGAGAGGGGGGGAGTTTCCCAGATATATAAGTCCCTGATGTTGAATTCAACTGGCCCCCTCCAACTCTTGAGATCCAGATGGAAGACATGCCTGGGATCATTGGAAGATACAGACTGGAGGGACGCCCTCATGGTTGCCTCGTGAGATTACCATCTCCTCCACGATGCAGCTAGGTCAGATATACTACCTACATTGTGCCTACCTCACACCTGAACGATTGCACCGGACTGGACTTTGGTCATCTCCTCGATGTAACCGCTATACACACTCGCCTGCTGATTTTTTCCATTTGGTGTGGAGCTGCCCGGTAATTGCACGATACTGGAGGTAGGTGTTGGGAGAGCTCTCCACTGTGTTAGGTCACACAATAGAACCTTCTCCCCTAGTGGTTATCCTGGGGATCATAGGGGGAATTGGGAGGTCGTGGGTAGAGAGAACTTTATTGGGCACAGCCCTGCTGGTGGCAAAAAGGGATATTGCAGCGCAGTGGACGGCGAGCGGTCCACCCCCACTGTTGAGGTGGAGACCAGGGTTGGACTGGTGCACCCAAATGGAATGCTCAGTGTACAGGGCTCCTGGATGCCCACGGAAACATGCTAAAGTCTGGCCCCGATTGCTGGGGAATATTCAAGCTGGTCCAGGGTTGCCATAACCATAGAGGGAGCTAAACAATACAGTGGACAATTTAACATAATCTCAGTTTTATTGGCTGTCTTGTTGTTGTATGCCAAAGGTCTAGGCTCTAAAGCAAATACTGGATATATGCATCTTACATTTGCCTCCCACAACTATGCAAATGTGACTCATTATCATTGTTGTTTACTCAAAATAATAACATTTAGTTATTAAAAAAAGTCTGCACACATTTGCCACCCTGCAGAGAAAAGATTTACAAAAGGTGAACTTGTACAGAAATAATCTGCATACACTTCTAGGCGGGGCTACGTTTGATTACAATGAAAATTAACTTTCTGGGCTGTGAAACTGTCTTCCAATAAGAAAAAAAGTTAGTTAAGAAAACGCTCCAAACTGCACACTGGGTGAAAAGCGTGAACTTTGTAAAACTTTGTTGGAGAGAAAAACGTTTGCACTCCATCAATCACAAAGAGGAATAGAAAACTGAGAAGGGAAGTTGAGAGGAAGTGCTTTACAAAGCAAGAGTTCCCATAAATAGTATCCCTCAAGGGTCACCCTCCCCCATGTGAGGTCACGGCAGAATTACATTCAGTTTTCTCGTTCTTCTTGTCACTCACTACAAGAAGGAGCCAAGACGCAGGGTCCAAAAGGAAACTGCCCAAGATGACACTGAGAGTCAGTGACCATGCACTGCTTTGCCTTGTTCTGGCACACTCGGCCCTAATTCACAACATATTCTGCAGATGTAAGTGAAAATGTGTACGAAAATGATCTACAGACAAAATTGACGGAACATTGTAGGCAATCATAATAGATGGGGCTTGAGAGGAGGCACAAATGTTTCATGAGGAGGAACAAGAGACTGGCCTTCAAGAAAGCTGCAGCTAACGTCCATCCACAGGCCCCCAGAGCTGGATTTATGCCCAAACATTTTGTAAGCAGTTTGCCCCTCTGGAAATGCACAGAAAAATACATATGTAAAAGGCAGGAAACGAGTGCCTTTTTAGCACGAGGAAATAAAAGGGGGAACCCCTATATTTCATGTGGGATTCACCAAGATGAAATATGAGTTTAAGAAAAAGTGTGCTTTTGCAGACTTCTGTGATGCTGTGCGGAAAATCAGCAGCAGTGACTCAGTGAGTGCGCCTCAGTCTGAGATTTTCAAAGTTTCCACGCACACTCCTCCAGAGTTTTGTGAATATTGAAACCACAAGCACACCATGTTTGGCAGGCTCAGGGTGCCTACTTCAGTTTGGCGCCTTTTCTTAGGTTGGAGTATTCTTGTTCAGACATTTTTTATTAATATCCACAGTTACAGATAGTAGATACATTTCAGATACCATAAAGACCAGCTACAGATATAAACATTTGACAAACACAATATATTACATTTTAAATCCTAACTCATCCCTGTACATGGATATCAAACTTTCTCCAGAACTGTCCCTTTTCCTAACACATAAAAAATATTCATATCAACGTATCCCAATCCTTTTATTTAAACAAATAACAAAGTTCTGGAAAGAATGCTTGAATGGATCTCTGCCACTGGCGGTCTCTCGGGTTCACATTCCAATCCATCATTTTACGCTCACTGTGCAGCTCAGTCAGATTAGTCCTGGTTCGGCCACTGTAGGAGAAGTCCTACCCGAACTGCCTGGCCACATTCACTACAGAAAGGAACACGAGCCACTTCAGATCAGTTTTGGTATGTTTGGGGTTTACCAGTGACGTGCAACTTGAGTACTGTAGACCGGATTATGGCTGTCATTGGCTGTGAGTAAATCAGATATCCCTTCTGTTACCTTTTCTGTGTACTTATTTAGCCACATTCATAATATTGGGGGTTGTGCTGACTTCCAGAAATTGGCAAAGACAGCCAACATGGCAATAAGATAGGCTTTTGATTACATTGATAGAAAGTTTCCCCCTTAAAATAACTGCCTCACATAGTGACATTAGGATTTAACTTAATTTCATAATCTCAGAAAAGGTCTTTTATAGACTCAAAAACTGCCTGTCAATAGGCTTTTAAATGAGATCACCGCCGCCACCACGAGGATCTAATCAGTATTTTTTTCTGGCATCTTTGACACAATTCTGATATCTTGAAATTAATTTCGAAATTGTGTAATCAGGGCAGAAAAAGGACCCACCCCTACATTAAACCACATCTTGAATGCTGTGAGTGAGTAATCTGACCCTTAATAGCAGAGCTCTAGCTTAGTCAGTGAGATTTGGAGAAGGGGTGGAGGTGAATCACACATTTCCCAACTAAAAGGCAGTAGGGTTCAGGGGTGAGATTGCCGCGGTCTGGGATGGACTCTTTCCATGAGGTACAGATTCAGTATTGGTTTGCATTAGGTGGGCCTCTGTCCGGAGTGACCCAAGAACAATGGATTGTAATGCTATCCTAAACCACTCGTTTACATCCTATCACCTTTTGGGTGTTTGATTGCCAGTTGCATGCCCTGAAACCTGAGACTGGCTCAGCTCTCCACGCCTACTACTGCCAATGTGTGTGAATCCAAAAAGTAGTACATTTGCACCCCTTCAAGGAGTACTTCTGTGGGTGCGAAAGGAATACTTTTTTTTAGCAAACTAGTCTTCATATACATTTAAGTTTGTGCTCAGAAATGAACAAGTTAAAAGCTCCTAATGAAAAACAAGAAACACGGGCATAGACTTAGCAGACCAAAGTTTGAGCCACAAGACCCTACAACCAAGCCAAGAATGCATTTGGGGGTTTGTCACACCCCAAATAACCCTGAAAGCTATGCCATGCCCATCCCACCTGGACCTGGTAGTTCTCCCTGGCAACTTATGACCATGGTCAAATACAACACAACCCTGTCATGAGATCACTTACTTTAAATTTATTTTCAAGCCCTGATGGTAAAGTTGTCAAATTGGTGCATGTAGGCAGGGCTCCATGTTTCCAGTCCTCGCTTTTCACAAATCATTTTATCAAGTGGCTGATAGCCCCATGTACTAAGCCTGAGTCGCAAATACAGGCGGGTGCCCCAGAAACTTAGTAGGGCAAGCCGAGCCAGAGCTAAGCCAAGGGTCTAGATTGGCTCTAAAAGCAGTGAACACATGGCATATATAACATGCAACAAACATAATGTAAAAATGTGATAGTCTCTCTTAAAATTCAAAAACGCGAATTTCTTTAACATGCAGAAGTATTTCACCTTCGTACATCAGGTTGTATGACTGTGTAGACGGATATTGATTAAAATTGATAGTTTTTAAACATAAACTTGGTAACATTACTGGCTTGCCCCCACCCCCTCAACAACAATGCCATTAGTAAACTAAGTGGCAAGTCACTAGTCCCGTAAATCTTAAACAGGCCATAGAGTCTTATTATAGATTGAGGGACATTTATTAAATTAAACATAAAAGATGCTTATACAGCACACATCCTGAACTCAGGTATTTAAAAGTGCTCTCCTATGTGATAAAAAAGGAAAAAGAGGCTCTATGCAATAAAATGTTTCCCTAGGATCACACAGTTTGGACAAGCATGGAAGCCAGTATTGATTCCAGGTTTTTTTTTTGGTTTCACATTTTGAAACTCAGCCACCGGATGTATCTCTCTCTCTCTTTCATTTTACATGAAAGGTCAGAGTTTTGTCTTTCCCATACAAGGAGAAAAAAATGACGCAGGCATAGCAGACCTGTCTAGCCCCTCCCCACCCAACTATCAAGCCAAGAATGCAGGTTTGTGGGGGGATGTCACACCCCAAACAACCCGCTCCCCCAGAAGCCATGCCATGACCAATGCCCCTGCTTAATAGAATGGTTTGTGGGGTCACTCCCTCTCTGTCACGTGTTTTTCTTTAGAAAAGAGTATTCATTCAGCATTCAGGTGCTTTTGCTAAGTATTGCAGGACTGCACTGTTGTAGTATCCTGGGTACCCATATCAGGATGGAGGTGTATTGATGGAGCTTTGTTGTGTCCCAAAAGTAGCTCACAATACTTCACAGGGAGGTGAGGTCCTCATGAGTCAAGCAAGAGGCATCACTGTCACACAGAGGGAACCTGGGGTGCGTTGCTGAAGCTTTCATAGTGCCCATTGTTATATTAGTACAAGTCGCCTTGCCTCGGCTTGAGGTTCTGTGGCACAGCTCTGCGCCCTGATACCATCCCATAAATACCAAGTTAGTACAGTACCTGGATGCTTTTGTTTCAAGTGACATCCCGGAGCTGGAGTTTCACTTTTCATCTCTAAAGACACCTGTTCACGTTGTCCATCCCACAATATTTCAGTTATCTTGGTAAGAGTTACGTCAACAAGCGAAGCTTCTGCAAGGAGCCTGTGGGTGCTTACGTTTCTCCTGCTGACACTATAAGGGGTAGATTTATGAAAAGTGGTGCTGCACTAGCGCTCCTTAGCGCCCCCTAACGCCACCATATGTGCACCGTATTAAAATACAGCGCACCATGGCAGTAGTTAGGGGTACCAGCGTCATAATTTTTTTTTTTGCGTCAATAATGTTGATGCTAGTCCTGCAAAGCACCCAGAGGCTCACTGTAACCAATGGAAGCCCCCTTTTAATGCCTGCTCTCAGCAGGCGTTAAAAGTGGCAGAAATAAATGAAGCAAAGAAATCTGTTAGTTTTTTTTGTGCCATGTTTTTCCCCCCCCTAATGTGGGAACCCCCCTTTGCATACATTATGCCTTGCGGAGGCATAATGTAGCACAAAGGGTTACAAAGTGGCAAATTGCATGCATTGCGCCACTTTGTAAATATGGCGCAGCGGTTTTGGCCTTCTAATTCCACATTAGCATAAAAAACTGATGCTAACTTGGCATTAAAATGGCGCAAGGCCCTCTGAAATTTGGGCCTAATTTCATGATGGCAGAGGTAGAGAATATCAAATATTTAATTATGCTAATAATTAGTGTTGTATAGTTTGTGTTTATCTCCACATAAGCTGAAGGTACCCGAAGAGACACAGAGAAAACTTCCAACCTGTGAGTTATCCATCAACTCTGGGTTGAGGTGCGAGGAGGTCACCTGCTGAACCCACTCCATCACCCTGAGGGACTGGCTCGGTCCCTCACACGACCTTCTGTCCTCAGACCTATGCCAGGCTCGTTATCAGCACCAACTGCTGCTAAGATATAGCACCAGGCTGCACTCTATGCCCCCCACGTTAAAAGCAGCGAAATGTGGTTTACCAGAATTTCACTTCATTAGGTCTGGTGTTAGCTAAGAACTTTTGATTTTACTGAAATTATTTACAATATATACGTACTTACTCAAAGTGACTTTCAGCCAGCCCTCTTCATCCATTGGTGTATGATTCTGTCATTCATATTTTTCTCCCGCCTGCTGAAGCATACATAATTTGACAGTGGTTCAGCCCCCTTCAGCCATTGGCTAATTTCACTGGGAGTGGCGCAATGCTGGACTTTCACAAGGGACACATTCATAAAAAATTAATTCCCTTCAGTGACAGGAACTACTATGGCAGAGTCCACTTTTTTAGATCAAAACGTATTTTTTGTTTTAGCCATTTTTTTAAATACATTGACGAGTCCATAATTCATCCCCCGTCATATATCACTCCTGTCTGCATGCATCCACCTGCCCTCCCAGCATCCCCTCTCCCTCCACAGATATATCCATTCATCCTTTCTCCCCATCCAAGGTAATTTCAACTTTTTTCCCCATCTGCCTTCTCTCTGCCAGACCAGTTCCATTTGTGTCTTCGGATATAACACTTCTTCCAGCCACACATCTGTCTTTCAGTGCTCCGTAAATGCATGCGCAAGAATACATCACCCTAAATTCCTTCATTCATCCATTCATCGTCCTCTGCTTCAGTCCAAGTTCTATGCCCCAGCCCATTCCTCCCCGTTGTCCGAAGGACGCACAAGAAGCCTGCCCCTGCCTCTCCCTGATGAGACAAGTGTGCATTCATCACTCCCGCGCCCCACACCTCCTCCAAACACGCCATCTTCTCACCTGGCGGAGGAACCGCAAAGAAGCCACCTGGCGGCGGCGCCCTGGGCTCCTTTCCTGGAAGCCCGGGCAGCACCGCCGTGAGAAGGGGGCATCTCTGCCCTCCCTGGGTTCTGGGAACACGAGCCATGGACCGTGCCAATAGTCCGTGGTCAGGAGGGGACTGTCTTTTGAAGCTTCTAGGAGTTCGCAGACCGTTTCAGGGAACCCGCCTGATAAGCATCAGACACGAGGTCTGAGCCCGCGTCTCCCCGGGGGTGGAGGATGCAGAGGGTTCCTGCGCCTCGAGGCACCAGACAGATCAGGAAGGCGTCGGCGCAGAAACCATATTCATGTGTAGTGTTGCGCCTACGTGTTGCCGCTCCACCGCTTCGGAGCGCTTTAAGAAGGTGCAGAGTTATATATGT
The DNA here is from genome assembly GCF_031143425.1 of Pleurodeles waltl. Lineage (NCBI taxonomy): Eukaryota > Metazoa > Chordata > Amphibia > Caudata > Salamandridae > Pleurodeles > Pleurodeles waltl. Next base: position 39,630,911 of record NC_090445.1, read on the forward strand.
TTGCTCTTTATATAGCGCATCTTACTACCAAGGAAACGGGAAGTGCATTTGCGTAAAGGGTAGCCACTGCACCGTGGGAGTGCTGTATGGAGAGCGCGTGTGTCTCATGTGGCCCGTGGGCAGTGTTTTCTTATTGTGTCAGAGGAACAGAGTTGGACTCTTCTCCAGGGCGGGTTGTAGGATTTTTGGGGCCCAGGGCAGAACAGGAACACGCAAGGCCCCTCTAATTTGGATAAGATGTAATATCACAGGAAGTGACATCACATGAGGTGACATCAAGTGACCATTCATTTTCTGGCATTGTTGAAACAGCTTTGCAAGGCGCTGCTTATCTAGTGTGGATGTCTGTAAAATGGCTGAAAATACTAATAACATAAGTGCAAATATTTTAAAGCTCTGTTATGTGGAAATACAATACATTATATCATATTGGATGGAAAACTTAGGCCCTCTAAAATGATATTTCTTATTCAGATGCATTAATTGTTCCCAGATTAGTGCATGATTAAAATTCAGACAGATTGTCCCAGAGCTGTACAACGGGTCCTCAGTTGACTCACCAACACTCCTGTTACACCAGTGAAGCTAGACAATAAGCCATGTGGCTATCAGCCGTCATGGGGAAATCAACACAAAGGGATAGATGTTGGTTTGGGCGAGTGACCTGCGAGTGCTGCAGCAAACAACAGGAAGAACAAATTGCAGAAGATAAGAGGACAAGGGCCGAAATACACAGGCGGGGTGTTTTTAACATTCCGAAAAGCACCTCCCGGCCCAGGTCAGATTGGAAATGGGCTTAAAAAAACAGATCTTTCAGCAAAAGGGTGCCTTTCTTCAAGCATCATGGAGGCTAAGGTTCATGGAAAACACCTCCATACTCCACTTCTGCTGCAAGAAGTGCAGGTTCAACAAATCAGTAACAGAAAAGGAACTTGGGGAAGCTACATAAACCAAGTCATCCACAGCCTGGGAATGGAAGAAGCATGGCAGTGTGGCACGTGGAAGTCTGAATTTAACAGATTAGTTAACATCTCTGTCCGCTTCCTATCGCTCATCACAGACAAGGCCACTTTGGCCAAAAGACGGCATGCCTGGGCAGTCTTGGGGTCTTATCCAACTCTATACCCACAAGGTTATTTAGCTGGACACTTTCCCATCCAACTAAAACATCAATTCCTCCTATAGCTTATGGGATTCGTTGATACCACAGATGCTCACCCCTCTTGGAAAGATTGGTATTCTGACCAAAGCTGCTGCTTATGTGGCTATAATCAGGAATCGCTGTTACACGCCTTTTGCACCTCTCTGTCTCTAGGCCCGGAAAGGAGAAAGCTGCTAAAACAGTATTTTCTAACCTATAATATCTGCTCCTGCAGACCGGCGGTAATAACGTGGCTCAAGGGCGAGTCAATTCCATTCTGCTGCAGGGGGTAAAGTTTCTACAAGTGCCTCACAAGAAACTGACCATGGCCTACTTGAGGTAACTGTTGATATGCAGAGTGCCCCAGACGACAATTCGTAATGCCAGTTTATAAGTTTTACCATCTCCCTAAGAATTCAGCTTCAAAACTCATTCATGATTTACGAACGCACCGCTTATTAATGTTTTCGCTCTGGTTCAGAACAGGTAGCCTTGTTAATGCCCGTAATGAGTTTGATCAGTAGAGCGCCTTGATTGACAACTAGCGAATGATAGTTTACATGTTTTACCATTTTCTCATGAAAACAGTTTTCAAAACCTATGGCTGTAAAGGCTTGCTTTCCTCCCGAGTCTGAACAGGCAGCTTCATTAATGACTGCAATGAGCCAGATCAGGTAGGGTTTCCAATGACCTTAGGCAGCCCCTTCAAAGTTCTTGTCCCCATTGCTTTCAAGCATTTTAAGAGCTTAACCTTTTGACCTTTGCAGTTAGTTTTTTTAAAACTGACATTTTACTATGTTTTATATTGCAATGTTTTTATTAATCGAGCAACAAAGATTATCAGAGGTGGAGTGGGTAATATATTGGCAGGCAGGACCACCAAAGGCTGGACCTCGCACCCACATTGAGTGGCTAAGCACAGCAATTACTCTGAAGCTCCATTTTAAGAGATGGCAACAGCTGAAGTAACTCAAGAAGAGATGGCTAAAAAGGGGCAACAAGTTGTATGCAGGAAAAAAATCAGCATAAAGATACACAGGGAGCTAGTCACTAAACAGACTCACAGTAAACTAAAGCAACAAAACTTTTTGTAGCAGACCCAGTGAAGTTTTCCCCTATAGGGAAATTAAATCTAGCAACTTGGAATTGGTAGGTTGGGGGAGGTGGTGCTTGACTTTCAGGTTTAAGCTATAATCCCAGGGATCTGTAGTTTCAGAAATGTTAAGTCACATGTCAGTGAATGCAAGACCCTTGCAAGACTATTTCCATTGCTGCAACATCCGTTACTACTGTCACGCCCCAAGCTACCTAACCAAAACCTCCTGGTCTTTCAAACCTTCAATGCATGATTTGCAGCCCTGAAGCTACTGGCCTCCTACTCACACAGGCTCAATGACTGGCTGCTCACTCCATGTGCATTGATGTACTCTATGGAATGTCCCCCCGCACTCCTCAGACAGCCGTATGCCGCAGGTCCCTTCTCCTGTACCCTCTCACTTCTTCTCGCCTCCCAAGCAAGGCCAATTCTAACTGTGCTGCTAATAAGCATCAGCTTCCCTAGGCCTCACTGTCACTTTGTACAGTTTGGGATTATTTGTTGTGGGAAGATGCTCACATCATACTGTGTTCGCCCAGGGTGGCCCATTGCCATTGTGCACGATAGTGATTCAGCTCACTATATGAGCATGGTCAGACTGACTGTGTATCAGCCTTCTGGGTTGCGCACCAGCAGCCAAGTCAGAAGGAGTCAGTGTATCCATAGTAACAAAAACATCATCTCATCAGCTGAAGCTGGCCATAGGACTGTTGGTCAACTTTTGATTCTCCACCTTGCCTATCCAAACTAGCCCCCTTCCCTGGTCCCCGCACCGCTTAAGTCTTGCAGGGTGGCTTGACTTTCCTTTATCACTTTGTTGAACACTTTACACACACAGGGATGTCGGAAGATGTTTTCTAGGAATTGTAAGACTATTAGAGAACACATTTTGTGGTGTTTCATTATATAACCATCTGGTCTAAATCAGACCCATTAAAATAAGTAACTAGGTTTGCTGTATAAGGTGCTTAGTGGGCATGATTAATGTGCCATATGGTATTTGAGCTGCAGTGCCTTTACCATCCCTTGGAGTAAGCCCTGACTACTCGCTATTGCCAGCTTTGGAGAGACAACTCTTATTGAAATGAAATGAAATGAAATAGTCTGAAGTTCTGCAACAGCAATCATAAACAACAGATGCTGCCAATTAACCGTTTATTGCTACTGACGCAAAGTACAGGTCTCACAATATAGTACTGCTTTTTCCTATTACATAATATTATTGGGGCATCTTAAAAACATGGGCAATACAGATAGTGAGTCCAGTAAAAAAGCACGTTCATGGGACCCCTATCAAGGTGGGCAATTAATGGGGGATGGGCAAACACCACCAATAGATGTGGCTGAGTGGTAACGTTTGGCTACAAAAACCAGGCGTGTGTTCATATATTAGTGACTTTACCACTTTACCACTTCGCTAGAAAAAAATAATGCATTACAAATGTGCAAATGACCAACCACATGGTGACATTTCCATGGGAAGAGCAATTTCTTCGCCTTGCCTCGAGATTCACTGGCACCCCAAATGTGGTCCAAGAGACATGGTGTGTAATCTAAGCCTTTCCATGTGGCCAAACTGTGTGCTGTTTGGCAAGCAGTGTTTGATCCTACTCTTTTGCTCCTATTTTGTAATGTATAAAAATCTAAAAGCTAGTAAGTGTGCGGTGGAAGAAAAAACCTGGGCTGAATATTACTTTAGGGTTTCACCAGTGCCCCATCTCTTCATCTATTCAAGACAAAACTGCTATAGGCAATAAAGTTGGAGCCTTTGGGGCATGCAGCACTACATTAAAGTCATGGATCTCCTTTTTTGTTCTTTATTTAACTTTTTATAGAAACAGAAAAACATGTGGGATGTCCCAACAGTATTCACAATTGCATGCAGTCAACAGATATTGGACAAGGAGTCAACGCAACGTGTATCCCAAAGTCAAGGAGTGCAATCAAAGAGTGCATGTATCCAGGCACAGATACTGTGAGCTATGCAAAATAAACAACAAGCTCTGATCAGCAAACAAGGAACAGTAAGCCGTTCCCTCCCCACTTCTGCACCATCCCTTTGGTTCAGCAGGTGTGGCACAAGCCACCCTCCACAGTCCCAAGCCACTCATGTGGGCAGATCACATTACACACTATCCTTGCAGTCTCCCCCATCATCACAATGGCTGAGGGTGTCAGAGACCAGCCTCCACCACCAATGAAGTCAACCAGACTCTGCTTCTGACCTCTAGGTTTCTACCAAGCCCTGGCCGAGGCAAGGGTTCCCACATCAGATCATAACACTCCATCTGGTCATTTGTTCTATAAATGATTCTTACACATACATCTATTTTAGATATCTCCAGCAATTAGAGTATCTTACCTAGGGCCATTGGCTTCCTCCAAAACGTCAGGATGCATAACCTCACAGGGGCCAACTACGTCGCCACCCACCTTTTCCTGTGTTTAGATGGAACCACACTCTCCAACAGGTTATGAAGTAAAGCCAGCCTAATGGAGGAGGCTAGTGTAATGTAGTCCTGTTTTGCAAACACAGTCCACAGCTCATTCCAAATGTACACCAGCCTAGGGCAACTCCACAATATGTGTACCATGTTGCAGCCGTCGCCTCCATATCTCCAGCAGAAAGTGTGCGGCAACAGGCCCGCCTTGTGTAGTTTAGTAGGGAGCGGATATAAGTTATGAAAGAGATTGAAGTATGAAAACGTCAGTGTGGATTGCCATAGCAATGAGACATGAGAAGACATCAGTACAGTCCAGGCCTCTCAGGAATATTCATGCCTCACCATGCACTCCCAGTGCTGTTAGAAGTCTGCTAGTGTCCGATAGGAGTGCAGATAGTCTATGAGGAGTCCATCGCTACCCCCATGTAACCACCTGGAAAGAATTTCATGTGTCTAGGTTGGAATGGATCTGGGATGCAGGCTGATTCAGAGGGGTCTTTAGCAAGACACTCCCAGAGGCAGTGGCACCATCCAAGTATGGTTTCATACCTGCAGTTGCTCTCTGCCATATTCAGTGCTCAGTTCTGGGAAAGGTGCAATATTGTCCCCGGGAAAATAGCTGATCAATAGTGTTTACTCCTTTTTCTTCCCAGTCTCGCCACATTACCATCTTGCCGCCCATGATCAGAAATATATTGCACCAAAGCAAAAGAGTGTGAATGTTTCCATACCACGCACATGTGCTTAAATGCATATAAGGTACTGAGTCCTTTCGTACCAGCGAATAAGCCTTGCTCCCTAGTGTTCCTCATGGGAGGTCCCTAATACTGGGTAAAAAACAAGCCAACTGGGACAGGCAATAGGTGCCCATGTGGGCAATTTGTAATCCTCTGGCTTCGGTATACTTGTAGAGTTTCGACATTCCAAGTCTGGGCCTATCCTGACCCCACACAAAAGACTAAGGTTCATATTAATGAAAAAATAAAAAATCATGCAGCGCAGCAAGTCACCTTGCTGTGCTGCATGATAGGAAAAGGGCAGGAATGTGCTGTTTGTAACATAATATGGCACATTACTGTCTTTTCCCTTTGCTGACACACAATGTGCAGCCTAGCTCCAATGTAGGCACCCTTGCATCATGGTGCAAGGTGGTCTGCACTGTAAGTAGGATTGTTTTTGTGCAAGAAGAGACACCTTTCTGCACAAAAACATTACTTTGAGGCATTTTCCTCTTTCTATGTGTGCTGCAGAGATATCAGGGAAGGCTACCACCACAGTCAAACATGTGGTACAATTGGAAATAGCAGCAAAAATATTTGCCATCTCTGCACTTTTCGCTGAGGGGAAGGCAAAGGTTTACAGTGTAATGGAAACAACTGTATTAAAGTTATATCCATGTTTAAAGATATACCCATGTCAGCCTCCTTTCTGGATACACGGTTCCTCTAAGGCACTGGATTCTCATCAGGACCTGGAGTCACCTGTGTCTCATGCAGCAGTAATTACATCCATGTCAGCCTGGCACTCCCCCGCCCGCCCTATCGTGCAGTCTCGCCTCTGGCATCCAGTTGTGGTTAGCAGTCTCAGAGCAGGCCTCCACCAGAGACTCCACTCTTCATGTTCTCAGCCTTGCCACAGGCCAGGTAGCCAGGTCAGTATAGGGAGCCTCAAGCCGCGGAGGACGATGTACGTGACAGTACTTGAAAAAGTGGAAGGGTCCAGACTCTGAGTACCGCTGCTGAGGCATCCGACTCCCTTCCATACAATCCCTCGCATGCATCTAGATCTCCTCGCCCTCAGGACTTACTCCAAGGCATTTGACCTGCACTATCTTGTGGGACAGTATGCTTTGGCAGGTTGGGCTTACATTTCCCCGGTGGACCGGTGACATCCCCCCACCATCATTTTCTAGGGCCAGGCAGCAGGACAGGAGCCGTGATCTCTGGATGTTCAGCCAAGACATGGGCAGAAAAGGGTTCCACTGGGAGCTAGGGGCCAGATGTATCAAGGAGGCCATTTGCGAGTCGGAAATAGCGATTTCTTAAAAATCGCAAATGTTATTACCAAATCACAAATTGCGATACCGGCCCCATTCGCACCAATGGGCCTGTAGGCCCATATCTGCAAGTTTTTTGCTTTTCCAAAATTCCGATGCAAAACCCCAGGGTGCTGGGGGCCTAAGGCCCCCTCTGCTGCACCCCAAAATATTTTTTTGCAACATGTAAGGTGCACACATGCCATAAGGGCATGTGTGCTTTACATGTAAATTTTAAAAATGCATTTAAAATGCATTTTTAAAATTTGCACATGGTTACCAATAGCGATTCCTAAATGCCCAATTCGCATTTAGGAATTGCTTCTTACATGTGCTTAGAAATCGCAAATGAGGATTCCTTATTTGTGATTTCTTATTTAGAGAGTCGCAATTTACGACTCGATAAACAGGGTCGCAATTTTAAGGAATCGCTATTTTATCAATTCCTTAAAATTGCGTTCAGAATGTCTTTCGTACATTCTGAAATGGCTTTTTGCATTTTCAAACGGGCATTCGCACTGTTTGCGAATGCAAAAAGCTTTCATATATCTGGCCCCAGGTTTCTTTAAAAGTGGCAAGAAGCGTAAGAATGCAGAGGGCAGGCTGAAATTCCACAGCACATCGAGGACCATTCAAGATCATTTGGAAAGGAAGACACAGAACTTAAAACTAAGCCATATTTTTTACATGGAAAACAAAGAGAGAGGGAATTGCAATCTGTGTCAGAAGGCTCCATATCAAAATATATTTCACCTCTCCTCCAGCCTCCTACTTTTTTACTGATTCTGCCTACTTACATGTACCTCTCCTCTCTATGATTTACTGTTCACCTCACCTCTTGCCCAGCCTACTGCCTTCTCTTGCTGGTTCGACCCCTCTTACAGCCACTTCAACCTACTGCTCATCTCTCAGTGTCTCATTTCCCCTTACATTCTCTCCCTGGGTCTGCAACCTTTTACATCCACCCCCTCCATTCTCTTCCCTTTACCTCTCATCAGTCCACCCAGCATCACACCTTTCTATTGCTAGCCCTGCCCCTCTTGCATCCACATCTCTGTTCCCTACCATACTCTTCATCTCTATTTTCTCACCACCCCTCCCCTTCATCCTGTGCTCTTCTTATCATCTCTTCTCCAGCCTCTAACCATATCATGTGGAATCTGACTCTCTTGCCTCCATCTCTCCCCTTCCCCCTGGCTTTGCCGCATTTTCTTTCTGATTCTGGCCCTCTTATATCCACCTCTCTCGTCCACCCTCTACACATCTCCCCCCCCATTTTACTTTTAGCACTGATTCTGCCCTTCTACATTCACCTCTCACCATTCCCTCTCTCTTCTCTGCTCAAGGTCTCTGGTAGGTCTGCATCTTGTACCTCTTTATCTCCCATCTATGTACTGCCCATCACCTCTCATCTCTCCCTCCAGCCTCCTGACTTTTATTGCTGGTCTGTCCCCTTTACTTCCACCTCTCCCCTTCGATCCCACCCAGCCTCTTACCCTGTCTCACTGTCTGGGCCTCTCTTAAACCTGCCACTCCCTTCCATGTTATACACTTCACCTCGTGTCTCCTACTGTCTCTTATCTTTCTCACCTCCCTGCTGTACACTTCACCTCTCATCTCTTCCCGCCTCTAACCTTCCACTGCTGGTCCTACCTCCTTAACATCCATGTATTTCCTGCATCTCTCGCTCAGCCTCTTCCCTGTTCTTCAAGGTCCTGCCCTCTTATGTGGGAGTCTAAGGCATTCTTCATAGCATTCTGATCAGACATCATTTTGTGCTACACCAATGCTCTTATGTTCCTTTGCATAAGTCTTTTCTTTTTAACTCTCCAAAAGCTTATACGCTTCAGTGTGGATTCTGCCGCAATGATATTCCTCTGTTTTGCATGATATTCATTCTACCTCAGCTTTCTCCCAAACTCTTTCACCGATTCTGCCCTTCCATCAAATCAGTCCTTCCCCATCTCTCTTTCTTCCAGCATCTTGCTCTTTCTTGCTGTTCTACTCTTTACGTTCACCTTTCCTCTCTCTGCTGTACTCTTCTACTTTCGTGTGTCTTACTCCTTTGTATTAGCCCCTCCTTCAATACTACTACTAAAATCAAAGGGGACACCAGACCTCCTTGGGTATCCCCTCAAACACTAGAGAAAGCTCAAACTCTGTACATTTATGAGTCTATTGGGTCTACTCTACTCTGACTTTACTAAATCATACATCCCAGAGGATTGATCACAAGTAACATGAATATGGTGGTCTCAAAACAATGAACCAGAGGTCAGAGGACCAATCAACAGGCTGGGGAGAGTGGCCCAGCCAGGGAAACAGGGCCTGCAGGCGCTGATGCAGGGTGAGAGGATGGATGCCCAGGGAGGGAAGTTCACAATTACCTGATGGTCCCAGCAAAATAAACTTCACACCAGTGGTAGTGGGAACACGAAACGTGGAAAGTTGAAGAACACATTTCATTTCAAAGTCAGCATTACACAGATTAAATGGTGAAGTCAGTGCCACACACTAAAGACTATTTCAGAGTATCAAAAGGTAATAGAGCCTAAATGATGAGTGAAGTGAGTCGAGTTCACATATGAGATTCGCAAGTGACAGAACACCTAGTTCAACACCTAGTCCTGTGAGCTTCAGGCATAAATGTACAATCACAATATTTATCCTGCAGAGTGCACCCAGAAACAGCATGGGGCACTGTTGTTTCTCCTTCATCATCTGGAAGCAAGCTTCAGAGCTCAGCCACTTTTATGGGGAAGGAGGTCTCCCTGTAGAACCAGCAATAAGTTTTTTCCATGCCAAGTCCCAGGTTTCTTTGGTCTGTTGATGTTGTGGATGAAGACTGCCAAGGAATTGTTAGTCATTCCAATCTCTTCATCTCAAGATCCCTAGTTTTGGAAGAATAAAGTTTAATTTGATTGGAATAAATTAATTTACCAAGAGCTCGGAACCAGCGGTCTAGTCTTTCAGTTTTGGTATGATCTAAGGACAATTGGCATAGTTGATACATGTGAGGCTGAAAGATTTATTGTAATAGGAGAAGGTAGCGATTGATCTTTGAGGTAAACATACCTAGATGCAGAAAAGAAGCAATGTGAATGGAGTTGCGAGATGATGCCTGATCTTTAAAAGAGGTGCGAGGATAACCAGTCCAGGATACTTCCTTTGATGCCAAGTTCCCGTAGCCTCCATAGAAGGTAGAGGCAGTGGACTGTGTTGAATGTAGTCAACAGGTCCAGTAGAAGAAGTATGACTACATCATTCAATTCCACAGTGGTCGATACATCATCCTAGACCCCTGTCTGTTGATCTGAGAGCAATTTGTTCTCTTCAATGAAGTGACAGCTCTGAGTGAATGGTGCATTTCCCATCGGATTTGAAGGAATGCCAGTGTAATATTGATCTATAGCTGGTCTGCTGAGTAGAGACTGCTCTTCCTCATGGAGAGTTTGGGTGAGTAGTTTGGAAGAGAAGAGTGGGGTTTTAGCAGTCAGTGATAGAAGTATGCTTTTGAGGGCTAAGGGAGGGCAGTAGTCTGACAGTGAAGAGCAGGTCTACCAGTCTTAACCAAAACATGGCATTTTGAGCTGGCTCATTATTAGAGTAAAGCAGGAGCTGAAAGTCTGTTTTCTGATGTAGTCCTCTCTGTCCTGGCCTTGGATGGTTGGGGGCCTAGAATCTGGTTAGCAAGATGAAGTTCTACCTTTGTGGCTTAGGCCACAAAGTGTTCTCCTTCCCAGTCTGCCAATGAGGCCCAAGAAAAGAAAGAAGGTTATAATAGGGGTAGAAAAGCATGACCAGGACTGGAAGGGGTGGGGGCAGGAGAACAAGAGGTCCAGGACTAAGGAGGAGCAGTACCAGGAGGAGGTGGAGAACCAGTGGAAGAGAGAGAACCATAAAGAGGTGTAGGACCTAGAGGAGTAAGACCCGGAACACCAGGGCCATAAACAACAGCAAGACTGTGACCAGAAGAACAAAGGAGGCCAGAACCAGGGAGACCCTTAAGACCTGAACCAGGAGGAAGAAGACCAGGAAAAACAAGACCAGACAGAGCAGAAGGAGGACCGCTGCTATGACTGGGACCACTTGGAAGAACAGAAAACCGACAGGAAAAGGACCAGACCAATTTGGGGATTAGGAGACCCAGGACAGTGAGGACCAAGACAGGTAAAATCAAGACCAAGATATCAAGTAAAGAAGGTGGAGGACCAGGAGAAATGCCAGAAAGAAGAGGCAGACCAGGGTGAGCACAGCTATCAGTAGGACAAGGACCACGATGAGGAAGAGAACCAAGACTACAAGGAGGCCCAGCATTAGGGTTAGGTCCAGAAAGGCCAAAACAGGAAGAGCAGGAGTGTGGCAAAAGGTTGATGCCCCACAGACCCAAAGAAGGAGGGCTACCGGGCTGACCAAGAACACCAAGAGAATGAGAAACAAGACCATCGGGAAGACCAAGAGCAGAATGACCAGAATGGTAAGAGGTCCAGGATGATTAAGAGGACTACTTGGCCCAGGACAGCAAGAACTAGGGGTAGGAGAAGGATTGGAAGTGGATCTTAAAGGAGGAGACATTGGGCAGTTTAGAAAAGGAGGAGGACCATGACAGGTAGAACCAGGACAGTCAGGAGGATGAGAAAGAGGAGATGGAAAAAGAGCAAGATGGTAAAGAGGTGGACTAGGAAAACCAGAAGGAAGAAGAAGGCAGTGAGGAGAAGGAGAATCAAGAAGCAAAGCCATGTCTGCCTGGAGCACCAGTAACATCAGAGCCAAGACTATCTAGAGGATAAAGAAGAGGACTAGGGCACCTAAGATGGCTATAACTAGGAGGACTAGGATCAAAAGGACCTTGACAAGTATGACCAAAGGCTCATGACCAGGAAAGCAAGATGACAAGGAAAGTAGGATACAAAGAACCAGGGAGAGTATGAGGATGACTGCAGATCAGTTCATCCATCCATCCACAGTCATCAGTTCATCAACCAATCCACATTGATACACCGACCATTCAAGATCTATGAATCCATCCACCAATACCAATCCATGCATCATGCATGCCCAATCATGCACCCAGCACCTACATCAAAACATTTATCCATCCACCATCATCCATGCTTGCATTGATTGAATCATGCATGTATACCCATACTTCTACTTGCCAATCCAACATTATGTACTTCCCTAGTCATCCATGTACACATCTGCACAGCCATCAATCCATCCATCTTACATATATCTGCACGTGCCCATATGTGTGTTGTCTGACTTTATGTGCATCTGTATATGTGTTTTTTCTGTCTGTTTATTGGAGCCTCTATGTCTTTTATCTTAGTGTATATGGGTGCCTGTCTGTGTTATCTATTTCTGCATGCAAAACCATCACACAACAGTGTACGTCAACTGCAACAAAACATAGCAACCCACGCATGGTCCTAAAATAAGCCAGGAGTATTGACTTTGTCAAAGCTTGTACATTAGCACTTGTGTCAAAACACAGTAAAGCTAGGTGTGTACTTGAAGTGTTACAGAAGAGCAGGAAAAAGCTATCCTCACCTCTTGCCATCCTGCCATTCATCCATCAGTTACACTCTGTGTGTCAGACCATCTCACACTCTATTTACATTTCTCTCTATGCTTTCAGGACCCTTTGGTTTCCCTTGATTGGAACGCACAACGGCTCTGTGATGAGCAATATGAAGGAAATGTGTAAGTTGCAAGTCACAGGAACCCTACGGGGTAGACTCAGCCACCCATATGTGTTTTAAGTGCAGAGATGAATCAAATTGAGCTGTTTTGAGCTGTTTCTCTGTGGAGAGGGGAGCAGAACTGCTGTGCAGTTTTTCAGATCTGCACTGTATAGAACAAACAATGCCCCAGTTAGAGACATGTCCGAAAGTCTAACAAACAATCTTTCTTCCACCTTTCATCCATATTTGGTCATTGTGTGGTTGAATGGGCTTACAACAGTAAACATGTGCAAGTTGCTTGTTAGACAGCAAAATGGATGTTTCCTTTCTGCTGCTCTATATTTTTTTGTTAGCCTGAGTTACCTTAACCCACTGCTAAATAATATGGAGATGTGGTGTCTCTAGTTACCTAGGCAATAAGCCTTGCACACTCACACTCAGAGTTAATGCATCTAATGTTTGTCACAGAATTGGACCTGATTTGTATGTAACATGTATGCATTATCTGGAAAGCCCTGCTACATAGTCATTATGTCTCTGGGCCTTCTGTAACCCTCTCCCCTTTTCTGGGAAAAGGCCTTCCCACCAGTCTGTGGCCATGTTTTTGTTAACGTTCAGTGGAAAGCGTTTTGTAAGGGTAGTGGTAGGGCAGGGGAGAGGGTGCGCTTGAGTTAAAAAAAAAAAAATGAAAGTCACTTATCTGAGAGTGGCTGCCGCCTCTCCTCCATCATCTTCTCTTCCTGGCAGTACAGTCCGGCAGCACACAGGCTCCCAGACTCCCCTAAGCCAATCATGATGCTTCTCTCACCAGCATGACAGCAGCGTCATGATTGGTCTGAGTGGCCTGCTTCGGGCACTCAGACAGGGAGTGGGAGCCTGTGCATGTTCTCCACCCAGCTGGGTGGAGAAATGCAAAGTGTGCATGTCTGTTTGGCTGGCTCAACACTGCCAGCCAAACAGTCGTGCGCACTGATGGTGCACATACCACTCCTCCTCCAGCCCTCGCCAGCCCAGCCCCGCCCTGCCCTAACCTGGCTCGCAATTAAAAATGAAATGATATCATTGTGTTATTATCATTTTATTTTTCCTTTTTTCACTGCTCAGAGCAGTGGGGCAACTCTCCTCCACCTTAGTGGAGGATCCACCGCTGTTTACGTTAAAAGAATTGTCTGGCCTCAAATCCCTTTGAGCCCTGCAAAAAAGAGTTGCCTCTTTAGCAGTGCCACTGTCCTACCTGAAGATGTTTGCTTCCCAAAAATCTCAAAATATTTTTAGGCAGAAGGGGGTGTGCCTGCCTCCTGCCAGCAGGCCCACCAAGAAGATTTGCCATGCCCTTGTATATTCATGTGTTTTTTCTGGGAGTTAAAGCTGGAGCTAAAGCAGCTGTGGTTAATTTTAGAAGAACAGGGCACCAAGATTCCACAGCTTGCTTGGGAAGAGTAATTTCCTGGACTGCCTCCAGTATTCGGGCCCAAAGTCCACCATCTTGTGAGGTGTTTCCAACGAGTACTCATGAGCTACTAATAGCTCTAGAGCTACTCATAAGTAGCTCTCCTGTGTGCAGCATAGCTATAAAAACTGAAAAGTGTATATTCAAAACAAAAATGTAAGCTTGTCTGATGTACTCAGTATTAAAATTCGAATATTTGTAGCTCAGGATGATTTTCATTGAACATAAGTAGTTTTTACTACAGAAAAGGTTGGAGATCCCTGAAAGTCATCGGCCACTGTATCATGTTTTTTAACCACCACCAGCTACTCCCCACCTCTTCATCTCCCTCTTGCAGGTTCTGTTTTTTACTTCTCCTTTCTCCCTTTGTAACTGTTTTGTCTGTTCTTCTCTCCCCCTTCTTTCCCTCTTTTCTGGTTTTCTCTCTCTTGGTCTTGATCAAAATGTGTTGAGGAAAAAGTAAGTGGCAGTCACCAAAATGAGTGTCACTGCACCCACCCTGCAACCACCAGCTCAAATTAGGCACTGAGCATGGTGTGATGGGTCTGTCCATTTCAGCCATTGGCTAACTTTACTGTAAGTGATGGCATTCTGCTCTTTCACAAAGATCATGTACACACAGAAAGTAGTTTCCTTAAATGCTAGGAACTCCTATGACAATGTGTACTGTTTGAGACCAAAATAATATTTTTGCTGTTAGCCAATTTTTTTATACTGGTCTTGACTTATCGAGCTTCACTCTGGACCTGCCTACTGGGGAGACCACTTAACACCGCCAGGAGCTGGTTTCATCAGTACGGGAATTGACTGCTCTGGACAAGAGGATATGTCCATTTCCTGAGCAGAAGTCAAAATGTGTATTCCCATCAAATATGGATGTCTCCAAGCTAGACCAATCATGTGTAGCACAAGGTGACATCTTTCAGACCATCATGACTATGCATATCTCCTAGCTCAAGATTGGTCAGTGAGTGAGGGGGAGGTGGCAGCTCTTCCACTTTCAGCAGGTCACAGGAACATTCTGTCGCATCACACAATCATTTCACTGCTGTACAGTTCTGGAGTCATCACTACACACGGACTCGAGAGACCCATGCATCAGGAGAACCCTGACTGGGCAATTATGTACCTTGTTTAGAAGAAGGATAGGGTGGCTGTGCAAGACAAGAGCTACATTTGGTGATCTTTCTGCTTCAGAAGGTGTCATCAGACTACCATTCCATCATTGATGTGAAGGCACCTGTGAGGCACTGCAAAGTATCCATGATGTGCCATGGAGAATTCTTGACGTACATACATCTTCAGGGTGTATGAGATATTCCAGTCAGGTGTCACCAGAAACTCCCACAATTGTGTCCTGGGAGGTCTGCTGGCCATAACCTTCAGAGCATTGTCATCACCCGGAGTGTACACTAACATCTGAATATTACTGGCAGAGGAGGTGTTGAGAAACAGTGGGGCATGTTTCATCCATTCTAAGAGAGCTATATGGTGACACATCCCTCTTATTTACAAGCCAGTAAGTTTTTCTAACTGAGCGTTCTTTGAAAGTGAGGTCAGTTGCACTGGTGAATCTAGTCGATTTTGCACTGAGGATGAAGCTGTTAAGATACGTGTTAGATAGCCAGGTTTCAGCCTGTTGTTGGTGTTGGCCAACAAGAGGAATTGAGTCATTGTTGGGTTGAGCTTCAGGGAGAGTATTGTGATCCACTTTTGGGTCTGTGTCCCTGGGGGGGGAGGGAAGGGCCCAAACTGAAAGAGAGTATTATTTTAGTTGGACACGGATGCACCTGTCTTGTGAGGCGGACTGGGGCAATGAAAGTAGTGATGGAAGTTACCAGTAAGAAATTCCAACAGAGCTCTGTCTATGGTTAGTTTTTCTTAGTGTGCTATCCAGAAGGTGTGGTATCCCTCATGCCAAGGGGTGGGGTAATTCTCTGCTACTTGTGGTGCAGCACCTCCCACAGGTGAGTGAAAAGAGTATGTTTGTCAGGCATATCCAGCCATTCAACTGGTACACTGAGTCTGCAGAAGGTGCCAAATCATTTGTGTATCATATCACACACCATCAAAATAGGGGAATGCATCCTCCCTGCAATGTACAAAATCTACTGCAACAGGGATGCAAATGTGGGTTCCTCCTGCATTGGCAACTCTTCCATTGAAGGCAATTTGTTCAGAAGTGCCATGACCTAGTATTTTGATCTTTTGGAGGACCAAATCTGATTTGTAGATGGGTGGGATTTGTCTGTAATGGCACAGATGAGTTAAGGAAAACAGCCCAGAGTAATTACTGATATCTAAGATGAATTCATTCATTCTACCCATCGCTTTTTGTGCTGTGTAACTCTACCACTATGCCACTGAAACTGGCCATCCTGTGGTAACCATCAGTGGACCACCAACTTGTAGCAATTCAGCACTAATTCCACTTTCACAAGCCAATAATACTCCTAAACCTTTGTGGACCCTGCAAGTTAAAGGTTTTGACTCAATGCAGACTTAGTATGTCACCTTGCGACAGGGCATAAAATAAGCACCAGTGAGTCCCATATGTTAATATCACTTAACTGAGGCCCAAAACTATGGCCAAACAAATCACACTTAGAGGTATTGTTGTTTTACTTAAAGGTTTGTGGTTTTCCACTGACCCTGATGTGAATTTGTGTGAGATCTGAAATTGGCTGTATCCTTTCTCAGGCCAGGTCCACTACCCACTGGTAGGTGGGAGGCAGAATTGAGGCCGACACGCTCATCTGATGTAACCCATCAGTCAGCCAACCACATCAGGAAGCCACAAGTTTGGTTTCAGGGCAGAGTAAACAAACAAAATGCTCCATTATGTAGGCCAGGAAGCTGTAGCATGTATGGCTGTGTAGTCCAGCCGTTGCCTTTTACTGTCATTCATCAATAATAGTGGCATTCTGCATGTTTGCCGTATGTCTTTGAGGAAGCTATATCAGGAGGCAATGGCCACAAGTACATCCAAATGCAGACGGTAGTGAAAGTGACATAACACACTCTTTGATCCCCGATTATATCACAGTGTTGATCTCTTGTTCCAACTCTATCTTTGGTGCCTCGTGCCTAGTGGAAGGGATGGAGTGTAGACTACAAGAAGAAAGAATGTTTGGGTAAAGAGTCCTTGGGGAGTTCTCAGAGGCCATGATTGGTCTCTTGATGGTCACAGCCCTAGAGGTGCTGATGGGTATCGGGAGAGTCACTGGCTAGGGATGTCCTGGTGGATCTCAAGAAAATTTAGTTAAGAGACCTGAGTGAATTCAAGTAAGGTCCATATGTTATCAGAGGCTGTGGTGAGCCTCTTTGTGATCCATGGTCTAAGAGGGTATGAAAAGTCACAGGAGAGTCGATGGTTAAAGATGCCCTGATGGATCTACGGAATGTTTGTGTGGGCCTCATGAATATCTATGATTGGGGAGCTCCAGGTGTTTATTTTAAGAATCCACAATCAGAGAGTCCCTACTGGGTCTTCAAGGGTCCACATTTAGAGATACAATGTTGGGTTTCAATAGAGTCAACAATATGGGAGGTCATAATGTTCATCATCATAATCTTTGGTTAGAGATGTCCTGTGAGTTTTGAAAGGGCAGAGCTGCCGGGGTGTGTATAGGACTCTTAAGGGTCCTCGACCAGATAATCTCTAGTGGGTCTCCAAAGGGGCCACATTTGGAGATATCCTGTTGGGTCTCACAATTGGAGAAGCTTTTGTGAGTCTCAGTAAGGTCAGTGGCCTAAGAGGCTGAGTTGGTTGTATGATGAAACCATGCAACAACACATGCCTTAACAATGCGGTAAGAACCACGACTGTACCGTTTCCACGCATGCCTTTACCACGCATGCCTTTACAACTAAATTTGTTGTAAAAGCATGCCTAGTAAAGGCATGTGTGGAAACGCATGCAAAACGGCATGTGTGGTTCTGTCCTGCAACCCTCACCCGTCCTTAGGCCCAAAACTACCCCCACCCCTAATACCTAACCTACCCTGACCTCCCCACTGTCCTGAGCCCTAAAAAAAAAAAATACTATCCTGACCACCCACCCCACCCATATAAACTAAAGTATCCCAACCCCCCCACCTGCCCTGAACCCTACAAAAAAAGACTACCCCGACCCCCCATCCCTGCCCCATAAAACTAAACTACCCTGACACCCTCCACCCACCCTGAGCCCTAAAAAAAAAACTACCCTGACACCCCACCCCGCCCCTAAAAAGTAAACTACCCCAACTCCCCACCCGCCGAGCCCTAAAAAAAAAACTACCCACCCCTAAAAAAGTAAACTACCCTGATTCCCCCACCCACCCTAATCCCTAAAAAAAAACTATCCTGACCCCCCTACCCCACCGATAAAAATAAATAACTTCAAACCCCCACCTACCCTAAGCCCTAAAAAAAATACCCAGACCATCCCCAGCCCAGCCCCTAAAAACTAAAGTACCCCGAAACCCCTAACCACCCTAAACCCTAAATCCTCCCCCACCGCTAAAAACTGCCCACCAAACCTGCCCCAACCCCACTTCCCTCACTGCATCCTCTCCCGATCCTTCCTCCTGTTCTCTCCTCTCTCCTCCTTCCTCCCACCCTTCCTTAAACCTTCCCCCACCCCTTTAAAAATAAATTACCCCCACCCTAAACCCTGAATAAAAAAAAAATACCCAAAACTCCCCACCCAAGCCCCCCCAAAAAAATAACTCCCCACCCTAATCCCTTAAAAAAAATACCCAAATCCCTCACCCCACCCCTTAAAAAAATAGCCTGGCCCGACGCCCCACCCACTCCAAACCCTTAATATACCCCACACCCCTACCCCAGCCCTATTTACTTCACAGCGTCCTCTCCCGAACACCGGATGGCTTTTTCTGTGCCTTAACCTCGCATATGCGTAGTTCAGCACATGTGTGGTTAAGGCACAGAAAAAGTCATGCGTTGTTCAGACAAGCATGGTTACGCTTATGTGGGAAACGTCTGCGTCCTTAAGGACACATTGTTAAGGACGTTTCCTGGCTGGGTTGGGGACTCTAGACATGCAGGGTTGGAGTGGTCAGTGTGAATCTCAGAAGGAATGCGATTGTCAATTAGTAGGTTAGAGAATTCCTGGTGAATCCCAATAACAAGTGTGAGAGGCAGTGGAGGCTTCATAAAGGCCCACAATATTAAAGACTATGGTGGGTCTCTGTACAGTAGGTAGTCTAAGAAGCCATGGTGGGTGTCTCACAAGTCTGTGATTAAAGAGGTCTAGGTGAGTCTCAGAAATAACTGCAGTTTGAGAGGCCTTCGTGGGACTTTGTGGGACCTGTTGTTGGGGGAGGACCCAGTAAGTCACTGACAAATCTGTAGTTCATGAGGCTTTCCTAGGACTAAGTGAGGTTTGTTTTTGGAGAGAACAGGATCTGAGTGGCTGTGGTGGGTTTTATAAAACTCCACAATGGGAGAGACCAGGGTGGGTTTCAATGAGGTCAACAATCAGAGAGGCCATAGTGAATCTCTGAAAAGTCCATGGTTGGAGAAGTCTGCTAAGCCTCAATGAAGTCGACGGTTGGAGAGACGCTTATGGCTCCACTGAGAGTCAACATCACAAAATAAAATGATGGACGGAGTGTTGAAACTTTTCAAAACACTCACCCTCAGTCACAGATCTGGTTTTAATCCATTATTATTGCGCTCGTCATGTCACCCCAGTTTGGACCCAGCCATATGCACATCAGTCTTGACCCTGCTGGGGTGACGTGGCGAGCAAAATAATGATGGATTAAACCCGGATCTATGACTGGGAGTGAGTGTTAGAAAAATGTCAACACTCCATCCATCATTTTATTTTGTGATGTTGCAATGTGCGTCCTAAATGGCTAGGGTGTGCCCAGAGGTGGGTCTCTTGCTTGCTGCACCACTGGATTCAAGCTAGCCTGGCTGATGAGAGGTGATACCCCAAAACAAGCCCTAGGATGCTTGTTTCCAGTCCACGGAAGACCTGACCAGGCGGTTCAGGGTGGACTGTTCCCTTGGGGAACAGGGTCAAAACTGATTTGCATATGGCCGGGTCCAAACTGGGGTGATGTGGTGAGCAAAATAATGATGGATTAAACCCAGATCTGTGGCTAGATGTGAGTGTTCGAAAAGTTTCAACATTCCGTCCTTCATTTTATTTATGATGTTCCTAAGAGAGTCCACTTCCGAAGGAGTCTGAACGGGACAGTTTCCACAGCCTTTAAATACAGGAACCTGTCTTGGCTCGGTGCACTCTCCCATCTCTGACCACCGGGGCTGTATATCTTCACGGTTGGGAACTGCAGCTGAGAAGGGCTGTTCCTGCAGGTCTGAGGAGCTGGATATAACTGCTGGGAGTTGCACCTGACGAAGATGTGCCTGATTAAAAGAGAAGACCACTAAATGGTGCCATGGGCTGCCCACCGATGTCCTGTGGCAGCCCCTGCAGGCCACTACCCTTATTTTTCCCAAGGCCCCTCACCTCATCACACCACATTGGTTAACCCCTCCACCTCAGAGGGGAAATGAAACAACCTGAAGAGGGTGTTGGGACATCCTAGAATGACCATCCCGGTGTCCCCCAAAAGAAGTAAGCTGACCACCACTCCTTCGGTTACCAAACAGAATGGGCTGCTAATCTCTAACCATATCACGCACCCTTCGACCCCCTCCATTTAGTCCTGAAAACCCCCACAGGTAGTTTCCTCAGAAACTCCAGCGAGTGCTCTTGACGGTAACATCAGCAGCGCCCCCTCCTTACAGGATATGGGGCCGGGCTACAGGCGGGCGTGAGAGCGAGGGTCCACCTAGGCCGGGTGCCAAGGTGGGAACTCTCACCTGTGAAACCCCTCACCGAGTATGAGGAGCGTGAGATGACGTTGTTGCAATTTAATCTGATTAGTTGGGGTTTCCCCGCTCACCTCCCACCTCTCGGCACCCACTCACCTCAGACTGCCTCACCACTGTAAGCCACAGTGGTTTCAGCACGGGGGGGGGGGCTGAGGGGGACGGCAACACTTACAAGCAGGTGAGCACGTCACATTTGTTTCAGGCACTGCAAATGCAATTACAGTCCAAGCAATGTCTCTTTTACGGCCAGTGCTTTCAATGGGCCGGTACGGTCCGGTACAGAGTACCGGCACTTTTTTTTTAACTCTGAGAGGGAGAGTACCGGCACTTCTGAAGAAAAACGTAATACCTTTCATTGGAGAGTACCGGCACTTCTCAGAAACAAGCAGGTACTCTAACATAGAGTACCTGCACTTCGGTTACTCCATTTCAAGCGCTGCTTACGGCGCGGGGTCCCCTTTCACATCGTTCGGGGGCTAGAGATGACACAGAGCCTGTAGACAATAAACTGCGTGGGGGGAGGACAGGGAGGGGGCGTGATGCCGTATCTGCTCGTGAATCCCCCCCACCCCCGGTGGGCAGCA
Source organism: Pleurodeles waltl (assembly GCF_031143425.1). NCBI lineage: Eukaryota > Metazoa > Chordata > Amphibia > Caudata > Salamandridae > Pleurodeles > Pleurodeles waltl. Next base: position 39,652,203 of record NC_090445.1, read on the forward strand.
TTCTTTTTTTTTTGGGGGGGGGGGTTCTAACCCCCGAAGAGTGCCTGCAGGGTTGGTGCCACTCAGCAGGACGCTCGCCAGTGTTCATGGGTGCCAGCCAAACATCAGGGCCTTAGCAGGGGTGCCTAGAGTGGACTTTCCCGAGCTTGGGGTGCTAATACCACTCCCAGGTAAGGTAATTGGCCTTAGCGAGATAAAAACACTTGTACCGCCTTCGGCAGTACTAGGGGTTGCATACGAGCCGGGTAGGGCGGTACCCATGGGTGAGATACCGCGCTGCCTAACCAGGTGCGGGAACACCGGACCCGACTTTACCATCCGATAATCCTGGAGGGTGAAATTACACAAGGCGTTGGCTGCTATTACACAGCCAAGCCTCGACCCTCCCCCATCCTGACTTTTTCCTTTCTGTGCCCCTCCCCCCCCCCCCACCCATGTGCAAATTAAATATCCTCTTCCCATTTCTGCCCCACACAAAAACCCCTTCTCCAATTTACCACTGCGTCTAAGCAGGTGGTAAATGCGAGTGTTACACTTCCTAGAATTGGGATTTTTTTGCTGTTTTTCGCTCGGTAAATCCAGAGACACATAGTTATCCCCATTACACGATTTAATGTGTAATGGTACCAAGGAAGTGCCTAGACACCGGTCGAAAATGGTTATTCTGCCTAACCAGAATCTCTATATGTTTTCTCCTAACGCGTCACCATTCCCTAAATTGGAGAAGTAATTATTGAACTGACAGAAAGGTAAACTAGGAAGTATGTTATATTATATATATCACTCCCTTCTAGGTGTTATTCTTGTTATGTTTCAACCTATAGTTGTGCTCAGGGCCTGCTTTAGAGGGGTGCGACTGGTGCAGCCGCACTGAGCGCTGGCCTGGACGGGGGCGCTGACCTGGGGGTGGAAGGGATGCTGTGTTTAGCAATAACTTACAATTTAAAAGCAGCTGAAGCAAAGTTCTATGTGGGTCCAGGTCAATTGTCAGGCAACAATAAAAATGTCAAGCTAACTCTTGTGATTAATGTACCTGACAGTAAGAGATCCGGAGTTTTGTCCAGTAGTAGTTTTGACTCACCTAAAGTAGCGTTGAGGGTTAATGTGCCTGTTGCTAAGAACAGATTTGTATTTTATGTGGATAGCTGAGTGTATTATTAGAACACTGGAATGTTGGGAGCTCCATTGAAAACACTGGAGGGCTCCGGGCTTCTAATGGGCAGGAGAAGCCCGGAGCTCCAACACTGCAACGTTGTGAACAAAAGTCTCACGGAACCCAAAGGGATTTTAATCCCATCGGGCTCAGTGAGGCCTTTGTTTTATTTATTAGAACATTCTACCCTCTAGCGGTGGAATGTTCCAATAGACTTATAGCCCTCCGTAGCTGGACTATGCCGGCATTAAAGCCCCTCTCCCTTGCTAAAGCCTTTTGGCTTGGGCCTTTAACGGAAGAGCGGGCCTTTAATGGCCGGCATAGTCCGCTACAGTGGTCTATCAAGCTACAGTGAAGCCAGCCTTTACCAGAGCTTTAAAACAAGTTAAATGTATGTGAGAGAGGGGCTATGGAGAGATGAGAGGCACTTTTGCCAGGTGGTAGCGTGGGAATCCGAGGAGGAGGACATGGGGGGCGCCACCAGTGCTTAAGAGAGCCCTGGTTGTGCTGTTATTGCATAATATGGATGTTGACTCTACGTTAAAGATGCCTTGCATTACTTTATGGGTTCTTATACTCATTGTCAAGAAAGAGATGTGTTTCCTCCTATTTAGCTAAGGACGTGATTATAAAACTAATATGAACCGCTTTCCATGCCAGATTTTAGATCTGGGTGGACTGTGCAGCTGGGTGAATGACCTATTTCTTACAATGCACATAGAGTGGGTTTTGGGTCAGTCCCCTTATTTGGATCAGCCTCATTCAGTCATTTGCTCAAGCCACATCAGTCACTTCTCAGATCACACATTAGTTTGGTTTGTCTTTCTGCCTCCTATGGAGCTCTTGCATTGCAAGGCATGAAGAATAATTTTAGATTTAAAAAGTGCAGTCAATGGTCACACTTTTTTGTTGCATTCAAGCCTTTATATTATACGTGCATTGTACACAGAAAGCAATCCTTTTTAGGCCTAGCTACAGGCAGCTTTAGTAGTGTTGATGATCTCAGGTTGCCAATTACAAGTGCAATCAAAAGTACAGAGACCTGGTGGCTGTGGCCTGGCTCTATGGGGACAGGGATAGGGCGGGGCGGATGCTGGCCAAACTACTGAATCTGCCCTGGGCTAGTGACCATATTACAGAGATACTTGATGACCAGCAGGTTACCCACTCAGACCTGGAGGGTCTCAGGCACACTATGGTGACCTTTCACACTGACCTCAACACCTCCAAAACTGCTCACGACCCCGCCCGATTAGATGAGTTCTTGGACTCCATTCAGCTCCTGTGGCTCGCTCATGTGCTTCAGCAGTATCTCGATGTCCTGTTCTCAGTCGAAGACATAGTACAGGCAATCCAGGGCGTACCTGGGGTGGATCGCCGGACTGAGGTTTTTAGAAATAGTATGCCCAGATACTTGCCCCTCACCTCCTGGAAGTAAGGTTGGGGCATTTGCCCCCCCCCACACTGCATGAAGCAATGATTGTCACCATTCTAAAACCCAGGACACTGCCCAGCTATTGTGACTCCAATCTCCCTCTATCAATGATTAATGTAGAGAATAAGATTCTCGATAAGTTACTTGCAACTCGCCTGACGATACTGATGCGTGATGTTGTCCGTGCGGACCAATCAGGCCTTGTGCCTGGGTGAAACATGTCTCACAGCTTCTGCACAATATTTGCTCTTATGCACTCCATAAGTCCTCACCTCAAGGTGGCGACCCTCTTGCTTGATGCCACCAAGGCTTTTGACTCCTTTGCGTGGCCCTTTCTGTTCCAGCTGCTGGGATGCCTGGGCCTTAGCCCCGGTTTTATCGGCTGGATAAAAATACTCTAAACTCTCCCATGAGCCTGGTTGTGCATCAATGGCAACATCGGAGCCTCTTTCCAATCACAAGGGCCACCAGACAAGGCTGTCCCCTTTCACTTATTCTTTTCACCATGAGATGGAGCCATTGGCAGGATGTGCACCATGCACAGAGGGGGCTTGCGCTCCACGCTAGAAGTATCTTAAGGCCTGATTAAGATCTCAGCAGGGGGCGGGGGATTACTCTGTCCTAACAGTGACGGATATCCTGCTGCCAACATCTAAATACCATAAAAAGCAATGATATTTAAATTTCGGGGGTGGGATATCAATCACCATTGTGATGGAGTAACCCCTCTGCCGAGATTTAAAACAGCCCAATAGTCTCCATGTACGCAGATGTCAATCTATACTTGCGTGGCCCACACAACATGTCCCCAGTGGTCCGTGACGTGGGATGGTTTGGTGACCCCACTGGCAGTCACTTAAACTGCTCTAAATCAATAATCTTCCCTCTTACGTCTGTGATGGACCACTTCATTCTTGAGTGCACCATACAATGGGCGAATTGACCGGTCCACTACCTCGGTATATGGATCAATAGAGACATTGAGAGAGATATTATGGCATGACAATGGCGTGGCTCGAGGCACATGTCCCATCCTGGACCCACTTGCCCCTCCACATGGCAGGCAAAATCGCTATTGCAAAGAAGCTAATTCTTCTGAAATTCCTGTATCTATTGATTAATATTCCACTACCACTCACTGCACACTTCTTTAAACAACTCTGCACGCAGCTTGTGACTCTGACCTGGGTTGGCAAGCAACCAAGGATCTCCTGAGAAATGCTAACCCTTACCTTCTAACAGGGCGGACTGTGCCCCTGATATGGAACTCTACTGTTACTGCACACTTCTGGTTACACCCATCCCCCTTGCAGCCCCATCTGGCCATCGAGGCCTCCACTGTGGACCCCTGCCCGCTAAAATCTGCACTATGCCTGCCCGCGCCCCTGGGTCGAAATAGATACTGTTGCATGTACGACCTGGGCATGGGATAGATTGAAACTCTGATCCAGCTTGAGCATCTTCTACTCATCTAATGGTCTACTCAGTGGCCACCTGCAACTCCCAGAGGCAGATGATGACAGAGTATCCCACCAGTTGACCTAAGTACATCACCTCACGCTTGCACCATGGTTCCTAAACGGTGCCAGTGTTGGGGAAAGGACAGAAACGCGTGGTATTCTTTTAAATACTGCACATTTGTGCCCTTCCCCTGTGACGCAGGGCAGGAAGGTGACTTGCTGTGCTGTCCTACGCCACAAAGCCTGTAAACATTACCTTTGGTGTGGCTCAGGATACTGAAATTAAGCTTTTGAGCTCCTTACAACTGCAAACGCGCCCTTTTTGCATCGAGACCTCACTGCTCGGACCGCAAATCAGTGCAAAGCTCTGTCAGCCGGACTCTTCGCACCACAGCATCGAACGCTCATGGGGACCGCCAACACGAAGCTCCACTAATGCCCACCCATGACACCGGCTGTCTCCTCGTGCTTCGCGGACAGCCTCCTGTGATGCTCTCCATGCTCTTTGAGCCCTCTTCAATGAAAACTGGAAATTTGACACAAACTTCAGAAGGTAAACCTCAGTGGGACTAATATGGGAACTTTATCCAACCTCTGCTCCATTGCTGTCAACCTGAACTTTAGACTTTTACCCGGACCAGCTTGAACAGATATCCCAAGTTGGCGTTTTGTGCACATTGGAGCGATTTTCACTAAAATCTTTAAACATTCATATCTCCAGTTCTATTAATTGGATCTTTGCCATTTTGGTCTTGTTTTATTTATTACATTTTAATCTATTTTTCCAACTTGCTGTGGGATCGTTTTTGTGTGACGTTTTCACTGCTTTACTGTTTAAAGTGTTGCACAAATACTGTAGGTTAAGCCTGACTGCTCTGTGCCAAGCCATCAGGGGGTTGAGCACAGGTTAGTTTGGGATTTGCTTGTGCCTTACCCTGACAAAGATTGCAGTTGCTGCTTGATCAGGACCAGGGGCTTCATGAACCCCCCCTTTATCAGCTCAGCAGAGGTAGAGTTCTTGATGACCTCTCGTGCTTCCAACTCTGTAGACAAATGATCGTAATTAATGTGAAAGGGCGTTGGTGAATGAGTTAAAGGAAGGATGGATGGATGTGTGAGTGAGTGAAAGGGAGGATGACTGAGCGAGTGAAAGGCTGGATGGATAGATGAATGGATGAAACTAATTATTTAAGAATGATGAGTGAAAGAAAGGATGAATGAGTAAAGGGGATGGCCAATGGATAGATGTATGAATGACCGGATGAATGCATGAGTGAAAGGGTGGATGGATGGATAAGTAAAAGGATGGATAATTGGTGAGAGAAATGATGGATGGATAAGTGAATGAAAGGATGGAGGGGTGAGTGAGTGAATGGGTAAATGGATGGATGGATGAGTGGGCGGATGAGTGAAAGGGAGGATGGATGGATTGGCAGGGTGGACTGATAGATGGAGTGAAATGGTGGATGGATGGGTTGATGCATGGATGGGTGGATGGATAAGTGGGTGGATGACTGAAATCATGGATATAAGAATTGTTGAGTGAAAGAATGGAAAAATGAGTGAAAGAGAGGATGGATGAATGGGTGAATGATGGATGGATTTATGGATGGATGATACGAGAAAGAGTCAATGGATGGATGGTGAGAGGAGGTACGGGTGGATGGATGAGTGAGTACAAGTATTGAAGGATGAGTGAAAGGGTAAATGGATGGATTGTTGAGTAGATGGATGGATAGGTGAAAGGGAGGATGGCTGAGTGGAATTATCCGTGGCTGAGTTAAAGAGTGGATGTATGGATGAGTGAAAAAGCAAAAGGATGGATAATTGAATAAATGGATGGATGGAGTGAAAGGGTGGATTGATGGATGGAGTGAAAGGATGGATAAGCGAAAGGATGGATGGATGGATGGATGGGTGTATGAGAGGATGGATGAGTGGATGAATGGATGGATGAAATGATGGATGAGTAAAAGACTGGATAGATGAGTATATGAGAGGGTGGATGGAAGGATGAAAGGATAAATGGATGAATGTTTGGATGGAAGCAATAAGAAAGGTTTTCTGGGGAGGGCTGTGATGACTTGCTTCATTTGCTTGGTGCCATAAGAGCTTTAGTTCAAAGTGGAGGGTATTAAAATTTTCTGGCTACTCCCTTGATCAGGGCTCACAACCCCTTCAACCTGTAAACCAATTTTCTTACATTTACAAAGTAAAGACACGCACAGACTCAGGCTTTTTTAACACGACCTTCTAGTTGCTTTTTCTATGTCACCACAACATACCACCACCATTACCACAAGCACCCATTTCACACCATCACCATTACCACTGCCATCAATAGGAATACCACCATCACTAAAACCCTTATCAATATCACACCTCTACCAATGCCTCACACTGCCACTAGTACCATGCCAACAAAACCACCACCACCAATGCCACTGACACCAGCATCACCAGTATCAACCCCTGTGAGAAAGTAGCCTCTTTCTAGCCTTGTTACCCCCACTTTTGGCCTGTTTGTGAGTGTATATCAGGGTGTTTTCACTGTCTGACTGGGATCCTGCCAGCCAGGGCCCAGTGCTCATAGTGAAAACCCTATGTTTTCAGTATGTTTGTTATGTGTCACTGGGACCCTGCTAGTCAGGACCCCAGTGCTCATAAGGTTGTGGCCTATAGGTATGTGTTCCCTGTGTGATGCCTAACTGTCTCACTGAGGCTCTGCTAACCAGAACCTCAGTGGTTATGCTCTCTCTTTACAAATTGTCACTAACAGGCTAGTGACCAATTTTACCAATTTACATTGGCATACTGGAACACCCTTATAATTCCCTAGTATATGGTACTGAGGTACCCAGGGTGTTGGGGTTCCAGGAGATCCCTATGGGCTGCAGCATTTCTTTTGCCACCCATAGGGAGCTCTGACAATTCTTACACAGGCCTGCCACTGCAGCCTGAGTGAAATAACGTCCACGTTATTTCACCGCCATTTTACACTGCACTTAAGTAACTTATAAGTCACCTATATGTCTAAACTTTACCTGGTAAAGGTTGGGTGCTAAGTTACTTAGTGTGTGGGCGCCCTGGCACTAGCCAAGGTGCCCCCACATTGTTCACGGCCAATTCCCCGGACTTTGTGAGTGCGGGGACAACATTACACACGTGCACTACATATAGGTCACTACCTATATGAGCTTCACAATGGTAACTCCGAATATGGCCATGTAACATGTCTATGATCATGGAATTACCCCCTCTATGCCATCCTGGCATAGTTGCCACAATCCCATAATCCCACAGGTCTGTAGCTCAGACCTGGGTACTGCCAAACTGCCTTTCCCGGGGTTTCACTGCAGCTGCTGCTGCTGCCAACCCATCAGACAGGTTTCTGCCCTCCTGGGGTCCAGCCAGGCTTGGCCCAGGATGGCAGAACAAAGGACTTCCTCTGAGAGAGGGTGTTACACCCTCTCCCTTTGGAAAATGGTGTGAAGGCAGGGGAGGAGTAGCCTCCCCCAGCCTCTGGAAATGCTTTCATGGGCACAGATGGTGCCCATTTCTGCATAAGCCAGTCTACACCGGTTCAGGGACCCCTCAGCCCTGCTCTGGCGCGAAACTGGACAAAGGAAAGGGGAGTGACCATTCCCCTGACCTGTACCTCCCCTGGGAGGTGCCCAGAGCTCCTCCAGTGTGCTCCAGACCTCTGCCATCTTGGAAACAGAGGTGCTGCTGGCACACTGGACTGCTCTGAGTGGCCAGTGTCAGCAGGTGACGTCAGAAACTCCTTCTGATAGGCTCCTTCAGGTGTTGCTAGCCTATCCTAAGTAGCCAAACCCTCTTTTCTGGCTATTTAGGGTCTCTGTCTTTGGGGATTTTTAGATAACAAATGCAAGAGCTCATCCGAGTTCCTCTGCATCTCTCTCTTCACCTTCTGCCAAGGAATCGACTGCTGACCGCGCTGGAAGCCTGCAAAACTGCAACATAGTAGCAAAGACGACTACTGCAACTCTGTAACGCTGATCCTGCCGCCTTCTCGACTGTTTTCCTGGTGGTGCATGCTGTGGGGGTAGTCTGTCTCCTCTCTGCACTAGAAGCTCCAAAGAAATCTCCCGTGGGTCGACGGAATCGTCCCCCTGCAACCGCAGGCACCAAAGAACTGCATCACTGGTACCTTGGGTCTCCTCTCAGCACAACGAGCGAGGTCCCTTGAATTTAGCAACTCTGTCCAAGTGACTTCCACAGTCCAGTGACTCTTCAGTCCAAGTTTGGTGGAGGTAAGTCCTTGCCTCCCCACGCCAGACTGCATTGCTGGGAACCGCAACTTTTGCAGCTACTCCGGCCTCCGTGCACTTCCGGCGGAAATCCTTTGTGCACAGTCCAGCCTGGGTCCACGGCACTCTAACCTGCATTGCACGACCTCCTAAGTTGTTCTCTGGCGACGTGGGACTCCTTTGTGCGACTTCGGGTGAGCACCGTTTCACGCATCCTCGTAGTGCCTGTTTCTGGCACTTTTGCGGGTGCTGCCTGATGCTGAGAGGGCTTCTTGTCTTGCTCGATGCCCCCTCTGTCCCCTGACGCAATTGGCGACATCCTGGTCCCTCCTGGGCCACAGCAGCATTCAAAAACACTAACAGCACGATTTGCAGGTAGCAAGGCTTGTTGGCGGTCTTTCGGCGGGAAAACACTGCTGCTCGACTCTCCACGGCGTGAGGGATCCGTCCTCCAAAGGGGAAGTCTCTAGCCCTTGTCGTTTCTGCAGAAACCTAAGCTTCTACTGTCCAGTAGCAGCTCCTTTGCACCCACAGCTGGCATTTCCTGGGCATCTGCCCATCTCCGACTTGCTTGTGACTTTTGGACTTGGTCTCCTTGTTCCACAGGTACCCTCAACTGGAAATCCATTGTTGTTGCATTGCTGGTTTGTGTCTTTCCTGCAGAATTCCCCTATCACGACTTCTATGTCCTTTGGGGAACTTTAGTGCACTTTGCACTCACTTTTCAGGGTCTTGGGGTGGGCTATTTTTCTAACCCTTACTATTTTCTAATAGTCCCAGCGACCCTCTACAAGGTCACATAGGTTTGGGGTCCATTCGTGGTTCGCATTCCACTTTTGGAGTATATGGTTTGTGTTGCCCCTATCCCTATGTGCCCCCATTGCATCCTATTGTAACTATACATTGTTTGCACTGTTTTCTAATACTATTACTGCATATTTTGGTATTGTGTACATATATCTTGTGTATATTTGCTATCCTCATACTGAGGGTACTCACTGAGATACTTTTGGCATATTGTCATAACAATAAATTACCTTTATTTTTAGTATATCTGTGTATTGTGTTTTCTTATGATATTGTGCATATGACACTAAGTGGTACTGTAGGAGCTTCACTCGTCTCCTAGTTCAGCCTAAGCTGCTCTGCTAAGCTACCATTATCTATCAGCCTAAGCTGCTAGACACCCTATACACTAATAAGGGATCACTGGGCCTGGTGCAAGGTGCAAGTACCCCTTGGTACTCACTACAAGCCAGTCCAGCCTCCTACATTGGTTGTGCAGCGGTGGGATAAGTGCTTTGAGACAACTTACCACTCTTGTCATTGTACTTTTCATAAGAGAAAAAAATAGAAAACAAGTTCAGTGTATGTACACCTAACCAAAAAGTTTTGCATTTCTTTTCTCACCTCTTTTCTAAAGTGCTGAAAAGTACCTCTAAACTTTCTTAAAAGTTCTTAAAAGTTTAAAAAGTTTTTTTTCTGTCTTTCTAAAAGTTCTAAAAACTTTTTTATCTTTTTCTATCACTTAAACTCTTTCTAAAAATGTCTGGCACAGGCCAAAATGTTGATCTGTCCAAACTTGCATATGACCACCTTAGCTGGAAAGGAGCAAGGAGTCTCTGTGTACGAAGAGGTTTGAGTGTAGGGAAGAATCCTTCCTTGGAATTATTGCTTAACATGCTTAGAGAACAAGATAAGGCCACAAGGGCCCCATCTGTTGAAAAAGTAGCTAATGGTTCCCAATCTGATCCAGGGACTAACCTAGGAAAAGATTCAGGAAAGAAACTTCCTAGCCTGCCCAATACTAGACAGCCTAGCATAGTTGGTACTGAGGTTGAGTCACACCATACAGATAGTGTTGTCTCACATCATAGCAAGAGCATTCATTCTCACCACAGTAGAACTGATGTTTCTGTTAACCAAGCTGTTAGGATGCCTTCTGTAAGGGACAGGTCTCCTTCTGTCCATTCTCACCACACTTCTGTGTCAAGGAATGTCCCTCCCACCCACCCTGATGACAGATTGTTAGAAAGGGAGCTCAATAGATTGAGAGTGGAACAAACCAGACTGAAGCTCAAGAAGCAACAGCTGGATTTGGATAGACAGTCCTTAGAAGTAGAGAAGGAGAGACAGAAACTGGGTTTAGAAACCCATGGTGGCAGCAGCAGTATTCCCAATAGTCATCCTGCAAAAGAGCATGATTCTAGGAATCTGCACAAGATAGTTCCCCCTTATAAGGAGGGGGATGACATTAACAAGTAGTTTGCTGTACTTGAGAGGGCCTGTGTTGTACAGGATGTCCCTCAAAGGCAGTGGGCTGCTATCCTATGGCTATCATTTAGTGGAAAAGGTAGGGATAGGGTCCTTACTGTGAAAGAAAGTGAAGCCAATGATTTCAAAATTCTTAAGAATGCACTCCTGGATGGTTATGGCTTAACCACTGAACAATACAGGATAAGGTTCAGAGAGACCAAAAAGGAGTCTTCACAAGACTGGGTTGCTTTCATTGACCATTCAGTGAAGGCCTTGGAGGGGTGGTTACATGGCAGTAAAGTTACTGATTATGAAAGCCTGTATAGCTTGATCCTTAGAGAGCATATACTTAATAACTGTGTGTCTGATTTGTTGCACCAGTACCTGGTGGACTCTGATCTGACCTCTCCCCAAGAATTGAGAAAGAAGGCAGACAAATGGGTCAGAACAAGGGTGAACAGAAAAGTTCATACAGGGGGTGACAAAGATGGCAAGAAGAAAGATGGTGAAAAATCTCAAGATAAGCATGGGGATAAGGGTAAAACCAAAGATCCCACTTCAAATCTTAAACACTCTTCAGAGGGTGGGGATAAAACAAATTCTTCCTCTTCTTCTCAACCTGCACACATTAAAAAGCCTTGGTGCTTTGTGTGTAAAAACAGAGGCCATAGGCCAGGGGATAAGTCCTGTCCAGGTAAACCCCCTGAGCCTACCACCACTAATACATCAAGCTCTAGTGCCCCTAGCAGTAGTGGTACTAGTGGTGGGACTGCTGGCAACAGTCAAGCAAAGGGTGTAGTTGGGTTCACTTATGGGTCCATCATAGAAACTGGGGTAGTCAGTCCCAAGACAGTTTCTGTCACACCTAGTGGCATTGGCCTTGCAGCACTGGCTGCTTGTCCCCTTACAATGGATAAGTAAAGGCAGACAGTTTCAATAAATGGTGTTGAGGCCTTGGCCTACAGGGACACAGGTGCCAGTATCACTTTGGTGACTGAAAACCTAGTGCATCCTGAACAACACATCATTGGACAACAGTATAAGATTATTGATGTCCATAACTCCACTAAGTTTCTTCCCTTAGCTATAATTCAGTTTAGTTGGGGTGGAGTTACTGGCCCTAAGCAGGTGGTGGTATCACCTAGCTTACCTGTAGACTGTCTCTTAGGTAATGACCTAGAGGCCTCAGGTTGGGCTGATGTAGAGTTTTATGCCCATGCAGCCATGCTGGGCATCCCAGAGGAATTGTTCCCTCTCATTTCTACTGAAATGAAAAAGCAAAGGAGAGAAGGCCTGAAAACTCAGAATCCCTCTCCAACAACAGGTAAAAGGGGTATCACAGTATCCCCTAACCACCCTACCATTCGGGATACCATTCCTGTGGTGGGAGAAACCTCTCCTGGGGTGACACCTGTTCCAAGGGAATCATCAGTTGGCAAAACTGTACTCCCTGAGATGGAAGTACCTCTCTGTGGGATAACTAACATTGGTGAGATAAAGAGCACCATTTTAGTTAACATGGAGCATCCCTCCAACCCTCCCAGAGAAACTTTAGTGCAGAAACCCTGCACTGCCTCACAACACTTAGGACAGCATCCCTGCCCTAGTGTGGAGCTCATAGGACAGCATCCCTGCCCTGCTCCAACTCAAGAGAAACAGCATCCCTGTTCTCTCTTCCAGCCATATGGACAAAGTTTTTGCCCAGCTATGGCTTTTCTGAGACAGCATCCCTGTCTGGCATTTCCATCACTACAAATAGGTTCAGTGGACAATTCCCACTGCTCTAAACTAAAACTTACTGATAGAAACTCTGAAAATACATCTTCACATTGTTGCTTAGCTAAAAAACTTCAAACAGGGTGGTTTACATTCCCACAGGGAAATAACCATATAGTGGATGATAAAGGGAGTAACCAGTCTATTGCAGAGCTACTCTCTACTTATCACCACTTAGACAATAAAGTCTCAACTGGCCAAGGTTAGCCTTATTGTCCTTCGTTTGGGGGGGGGTTGTGTGAGAAAGTAGCCTCTTTCTAGCCTTGTTACCCCCACTTTTGGCCTGTTTGTGAGTGTATGTCAGGGTGTTTTCACTGTCTGACTGGGATCCTGCTAGCCAGGGCCCAGTGCTCATAGTGAAAACCCTATGTTTTCAGTATGTTTGTTATGTGTCACTGGGACCCTGCTAGTCAGGACCCCAGTGCTCATAAGGTTGTGGCCTATAGGTATGTGTTCCCTGTGTGATGCCTAACTGTCTCACTGAGGCTCTGCTAACCAGAACCTCAGTGGTTATACTCTCTCTTTACAAATTGTCACTAACAGGCTAGTGACCAATTTTACCAATTTACATTGGCATACTGGAACACCCTTATAATTCCCTAGTATATGGTACTGAGGTACCCAGGGTATTGGGGTTCCAGGAGATCCCTATGGGCTGCAGCATTTCTTTTGCCACCCATAGGGAGCTCTGACAATTCTTACACAGGCCTGCCACTGCAGCCTGAGTGAATTAACGTCCACGTTATTTCACAGCCATTTTACACTGCACTTAAGTAACTTATAAGTCACCTATATGTCTAACCTTTACCTGGTAAAGGTTGGGTGCTAAGTTACTTAGTGTGTGGGCGCCCTGGCACTAGCCAAGGTGCCCCCACATTGTTCAGGGCCAATTCCCCGGACTTTGTGAGTGCGGGGACACCATTACACGCGTGCACTACATATAGGTCACTACCTATATGTAGCTTCACAATGGTAACTCCGAATATGGCCATGTAACATGTCTATGATCATGGAATTACCCCCTCTATGCCATCCTGGCATAGTTGGCACAATCCCATGATCCCACAGGTCTGTAGCTCAGACCTGAGTACTGCCAAACTGCCTTTCCCGGGGTTTCACTGCAGCTGCTGCTGCTGCCAACCCCTCAGACAGGTTTCTGCCCTCCTGGGGTCCAGCCAGGCTTGGCCCAGGATGGCAGAACAAAGGACTTCCTCTGAGAGAGGGTGTTACACCCTCTCCCTTTGGAAAATGGTGTGAAGGCAGGGGAGGAGTAGCCTCCCTCAGCCTCTGGAAATGCTTTCATGGGCACAGATGGTGCCCATTTCTGCATAAGCCAGTCTACACCAGTTCAGGGACCCCTCAGCCCTGCTCTGGCGCAAAACTGGACAAAGGAAAGGGGAGTGACCACTCCCCTGACCTGTACCTCCCCTGGGAGGTGCCCAGAGCTCCTCCAGTGTGCTCCAGACCTCTGCCATCTTGGAAACAGAGGTGCTGCTGGCACACTGGACTGCTCTGAGTGGCCAGTGCCAGCAGGTTACGTCAGAGACTACTTCTGATAGGCTCCTTCAGGTGTTGCTAGCCTATCTTCTCTCCTAAGTAGCCAAACCCTCTTTTCTGGCTATTTAGGGTCTCTGTCTTTGGGGATTCTTTAGATAACGAATGCAAGAGCTCATCCGAGTTCCTCTGCATCTCTCTCTTCACCTTCTGCCAAGGAATCGACTGCTGACCGCGCTGGAAGCCTGCAAAACTACAACATAGTAGCAAAGACGACTACTGCAACTCTGTAACGCTGATCCTGCCGCCTTCTCGACTGTTTTCCTGGTGGTGCATGCTGTGGGGGTAGTCTGCCTCCTCTCTGCACTAGAAGCTCCGAAGAAATCTCCCGTGGGTCGACGGAATTGTCACCCTGCAGCCGCAGGCACCAAAGAACTGCATCACCGGTACCTTGGGTCTCCTCTCAGCACGACGAGCGAGGTCCCTTGAATCCAGCAACTCTGTCCAAGTGACTCCCACAGTCCAGTGACTCTTCAGTCCAAGTTTGGTGGAGGTAAGTCCTTGCCTCCCCACGCCAGACTGCATTGCTGGGAACCGCGACTTTTGCAGCTACTCCGGCCTCCGTGCACTTTCGGTGGAAATCCTTTGTGCACAGTCCAGCCTGGGTCCACGGCACTCTAACCTGCATTGCACGACCTCCTAAGTTGTTCTCCGGCGACGTGGGACTCCTTTGTGCGACTTCAGGTGAGCACCATTTCACGCATCCTCCTAGTGCCTGTTTCTGGCACTTCTGCGGGTGCTGCCTGCTGCTGAGAGGGTTCCTTGTCTTGCTCGGTGCCCCCTCTGTCCCCTGACACAATTGGCGACATCCTGGTCCCTCCTGGGCCACAGCAGCATCCAAAAACACTAACCGCATGATTTGCAGCTAGCAAGGCTTGTTGGCGGTCTTTCGGCGGGAAATCACTTCTGCACAACTCTCCACGGCGTGAGGGATCCGTCCTCCAAAGGGGAAGTCTCTAGCCCTTGTCGTTCGTGCAGAAACCTAAGCTTCTACTGTCCAGTAGCAGCTCCTTTGCACCCACAGCTGGCATTTCCTGGGCATCTGCCCATCTCCGACTTGCTTGTGACTTTTGGACTTGGTCTCCTTGTTCCACAGGTACCCTCAACTGGAAATCCATTGTTGTTGCATTGCTGGTTTGTGTCTTTCCTGCAGAATTCCCCTATCACGACTTCTATGTTCTTTGGGGAACTTTAGTGCACTTTGCACTCACTTTTCAGGGTCTTGGGGTGGGCTATTTTTCTAACCCTTACTATTTTCTAATAGTCCCAGCGACCCTCTACAAGGTCACATAGGTTTGGGGTCCATTCGTGGTTCGCATTCCACTTTTGGAGTATATGGTTTGTGTTGCCCCTATCCCTATGTGCCCCCATTGCATCCTATTGTAACTATACATTGTTTGCACTGTTTTCTAATACTATTACTGCATATTTTGGTATTGTGTACATATATCTTGTGTATATTTGCTATCCTCATACTGAGGGTACTCACTGAGATACTTTTGGCATATTGTCATAAAAATAAAGTACCTTTATTTTTAGTATATCTGTGTATTGTGTTTTCTTATGATATTGTGCATATGACACTAAGTGGTACTGTAGGAGCTTCACTCGTCTCCTAGTTCAGCCTAAGCTGCTCTGCTAAGCTACCATTATCTATCAGCCTATGCTGCTAGACACCGTATACACTAATAAGGGATAACTGGGCCTGGTGCAAGGTGTAAGTACCCCTAGGTACTCACTACAAGCCAGTCCAGCCTCCTACAACCCCCACCAATACCAATACAACCCCTGTCAATCTTACCAATACCACACTAGAGCATATGAATACCACCACAAATACTACCACTACCGAAACCAACACAGCACCACCTCACCTCCAGTACACCACCCCAATACCACTAACACCAATACCACACACCACTTACCACCTCCATAATATCATCTCCAATACCACACCACCATTATCACATCACCGTCAACAATGCCACACCACCAATGTTACCTCTGGCACTACTGCCAAAGCACCACTACGGCCCCACTACCACCACCAAACTACCCATCATTGGTCCAGTCCATTAGAACTGGTGTTAATATGCCATACAATGGAAACATCATTTATGCATGCCAGTGTTTGCATGGGTTATACAACACGTTCGGCTATGTTGGCTGGTTTATAGCTGCCAGCACTGAGCACTAGCAGGACACGTCTCACTTAAGGCTATGTTGTTTGTGATTGGCTGGTGTTTTCTTTCTGTAAGCTGGAAGTATTTTAAGGAGAGTGCAGCTGACTAACCAGAATACAAATGTGTGGGGTTGCTTAGATTGTCACAAGGGGCTCTTGTCAGGCAGGCTGTGTTACAAGAGCTCCTCTGAAGGCCCCCTTGATGGAGGAACCACAGACATCCTGTTTTGAGCCAAAGCTGATGCCATCAGATTGCTATGAAAATCAATGACAGTAAAATGTAGGTTTTTGTCGAGCATGCAGTGGTTGTTTAATGCTTCAAGAATGTTTTAAAGCTCAGCAGAGACTGAGAATCAAGACTTTTGACTGAAAGGTACCTGAATGTATGAGGTATAGACGAAGGAGTACTGGCTGTGTGTTTACATGACAACTGATCGCAATGATAGAAAAAAAACTTCAGTTGTGATGTGTGTGCTCACATACGTGGTACTTGTTAATTTGCACTTTTAAACTAGAGGTTTCTACTGTATTATTTGGAGTAAATGTACGGCTATCTTACAATTCAGAAAAATATAGGAGCACCACATTGAAGGTGTGGCAGTAAGAGCTTTGCTGTAATAATTACATGTGCAAGCATATTCAGGGGTCTCCAATGAGCAGCTCATGAGCTACCAGTAGCTCTCAAGCTACTCATAAGTAGCTCACCTGTGTGTCGCACCCTACAAACCTGAAAGTATATATTTAAAACAAACATGTAAACTTGTCTGATGTGGTCAGTATTAAAATTCTAACAATATTCGTAGCTCTGGATGATTTTCATCAACATAGATAGCTTTTACCACAAAAAAGGTTGGAGACCCCACACATTTTTATGGATACACATTTACATTCACCAGTGCTGCCACCATTTGTTTATCTACATTGAAAGAAATCCTACGATTAGCAGGCTCTTGACCCCACAACACTAGTGCCACCAGCAGCATAAAGAATTTTAGTAGAACGATGCATCTCCTTTCGATCAACCACGCCTGTGGACCTCACGTCGAACACCTCATTCCCTCCCAAAACAGGTCAAAACCAACTGTCCCTGCCACATCTTAGTAGATATGCACCAAGCACAGCAGCGTACCATCAGCACACCACCCTGTCACTCAACTAAAAGAAGTGCAGGAAGTGAAGTTATATTCTCAGATCTCACACCTGCAGATACCCTCGCCCTGTAATGCAGAAGCTGCGTTCCCCCATTGCAAAGCCCAGTTTATGAGAAAAAGACATTGCTGCACTCACCACTCTACAGGCAAAGTTCAGGTGCCCCAACAAGGCCTAAGGCTATCTCAACATCTTCATCTCTACCACTGACTCTTCCACATGGTACACGTTTTTTTTATTCTTGTCTTTTGCAAGTGTGTCATAATTTTGTGAGTATTCTGTTCAATTCCTGAGAACCTTATGATTGTACAGGGGCCATCAGTTTCCTTCAGGCACTAACAGCCCCCCCAAATGCTGTGCCACAAGAATATTTGTATATTGAAGCAACAAAGAGAAAACTGTCCAAATAATGGGTGACTGGAGTAACCAGAGCTCACTATAAAATACCATTGGAGAAAGTGCTAAGGGTCTTCAAAATGCCTGCAATATATCGAACAGTCCATTGGTGACACATTATCAGCAAGAATTTGCTGTTTGAATTATATGCCCTACAAAGGGAAATCCACCGGATGCATTGGTAACAGGAGGAAGCCAGATTTTAACTACATTTTGCCAGTTCAGAGCCCACGGGATTTCATCTCACAAACTCTATAGCATCATCGATGGGCCAAAACTGCACCACAGCTTCCTGATGCGCAGTCAGATCAATAATCGATGATCCCTCTGGCCACGGCAGGTAGTGAACCATTCTAAATTCACCTGACACTTTCCTTGGCACTACTCCCAAAGGGAAGAACATCAAATTAGGTATTGACCTGTGGGTAAAGGGGCCAGGCATCCTTCCCTCCATAATCTCCTTTGCCAACTTCTCCCTTACTTCTTGGGGCAATTCTCTGGCAGATGTTGCATTGTCCAAGTCACGTAGGACCCTGGTATCCTAATCTAAAAGCTTCCTTGAAACCCTACTCCAGCAAAATTGGTTTCCCTATATGGGTGAAACTCAACAGTTGCACCAAGGCCTCAGCTTTAATTAGCATAGGTGCCCTCTCCTGCAACATGTGTATGACCCCATCTCTTTCCTTGGCTCCACTGTCCTCCAATTGCCATCTGCCCAAAACACTGTGTAATGGGTTGCTTGCCCCCCACATTTGGATCACTTGCACTTGAAGTGGCAGTGTAGCATTCTGCATAAACCTGTTACATGACCAGCATACCCCGGGTGCACTGCTCTGACCTCTAGGCCAACCTTCCCCTCCATTAACCCCATGGGATGGGACTTCCGAGGAAGGGTCTGTACTATATGGGAGAGGTGGTTGCAGTATGATTTCCTAGGGCAGGCCTAGTGCTCACACTGCAACCACATTCGCTGTGAAGGCAAGCCAATTCCCACTCTTCCTCATTAGAGCCCTCCATTGCCTGAATTCCTATGTGAAGTAAGTTATCTTCATCAATGAATTTGCCTTTCCAAATCTTTTCCCACACAGCCCTTGATAGATGGGCCTCAAACCCCCTCACATATGAAATTATTGTATGAAATCTCTCTAGTTTCTTTGTTATCTGCTATTTTGAATGGTGTGTCTTTTGAATCGTCAGTGCTCCAATCCCCTTCTTTTAATGTCTGTCTCCCCCCCCCAGTCACTCAGAATCACTTCCTGATCTCCCACATTCTCTGGTCTCATGACTCCTCATTAGGTTCCCCTTTGGTCGCCTAACTCAATAGCCTCCTTTTTGTAGCCTGTGGCCGCATGCCATGCATCACACAAATACTTCCCTTTGATTTACAGATTTTCTGCCCCCATGCACTCCCCCATACACCATTGTTTCCTTTTTCCTGCTCAAGTTCCTCCTTCCCACTTGGGATTTCACCCTCATGCACCTCCACTTCATTCTCCTCATAGTCCAACTTCAACTCTTCCTTCTCCCACTCAACTGAATCCTTCTTTGCACTTGTCCCTGGACACTCTTCATCTCCCACTCCCCCATGGCAAACATCTCAACAAATGCCATCATACAGCTCTTCAAATAAGGCATATTTTTCCTCCTGTGATGTACAAAGTGACACCCTAGATTGCCCCTCGCTAGCGGCTGGTAGCCCCAAGTCGCCCTGCACTCGACAGACTGCTGGAAATGTTTCTTAGGCTCTGCCTCGAGAGTTTCCTGAGCGATACCCCCCAAGTCTGTCCTACACGGGGATAGCACCGTCTTGGAGGGTCCTCTAGGCGCACCACGCTGGCACTCACTCTGATTCTGTGACCAGTCAGCTCGGACCTGAACCCTTGCATCCTTTAAGCCACCTCTCATGGCACTTTTGCTTCTCTACACTCAACCCTTCATCTTCAGCAATGTTGCTCTCACATAACAGCATTTCTTTCACTATTTGGGCGCCTGGGCCTAACTGGCTGCAGAGACAATCCTGTGCACATCCACTGCCTCCTGCATATCGCCCTTCAGTCTCCATCAGGGGACACCCTTTTCACCTTAGTGCGCATATGAGGGTGTATTTCAGTTATTTGGCCTCTCCACTTGAGACATGATAGGCGCGCTGCAGCGCTTGTGTTCAGTTTGACAGTAATGCCTTCTGGCGCCACCTGCTGGTCAACCCGGCGCACCGCCTGATGCTGGGCTGGCAATAATGCTGCCTGCCCCCAGCCTTCCCTGCTCCTGTGGCCTGTGTAAGCCAGTGCTGACCCGCCCTAAACTTCATGGAGAGAGAAAGCGGACAGCAACGGCAAGACCTACTCAGACAGAGGTCAGCAGCACCTCGGTCCCAGCATGGCAATCTCTCATTGGCGTTATGGAACTAAATTAAAAGCCTGCTCACCTCTTGCGCCTCTGCTCTCTGTGGGGCCCACAAGCCTGGATCTAACCCTGCCTTTCAGCAGGGAACTGTCCTATATGGCTGCAGCCACCCCGATGAGGTCATCTCAAAACCACCTATTCTTAGTCCATGAGCTCAAGATCTCAGCCGTCCTTGCACAAAGTGAGCATCGGGTGGGATGAAACAGGTGCACAAGCCTATTTACATAAAACCTTGGTGCTACACCTCACCTACTAACCATCAAAACCCAGCTTCACTCTTGTACTTCCTCCCCGACCCCTAAGTAACCCTTTATAAGCCAGAAGCCCAATCAAACTCTCCTCAGAAACTCCCCGCATCCAACCATGGTGCATACACCACTGATGCCTTCTCAAGGCATTGAGAAACAAACCCCCACCCCGTATCCTCAACTGGGTCTCAACATGACCAATGTTTCTTGCAATAGCTTTCAACTTGTGTGACCAACCTCCAAGGCACCTGCTCATCATCAGCGAATAGCAACAATTTAAACCTACCTTTGCTCACCTGGTTCACCAAATACCATGATAATCACCACCAGACTGCTAAAAATCACCAGAGGATAGACCCCCCCTAACCATCAACAACCACCTGAAAAAAACTGAAATAGGGAGGGAGGGTGGAGAAAAAAGTCACACTGTCCCTACCAGCCGGTGTGCACAGTTACCTAAAATGGCACCCAGGGCCACATGAAACGCCACTATAAGGTGTAAAACCCCTCCCATGTGCCCACCGGCCAATCACACTATCCCTTGCCCAAGGACCCTACCAGCCGCTTGAAAATCCTGGTGCGGTAGGGTTCTCCCCAAAACCCCCAGTGCTTCTCATACCTTAACATTGGCATCCAATAGAAACCTGTAAAATTTTAAGCAGTAACTACCCACCCAAAAAAGACTCTTTTGACACCGGCAGGACAGGGGTAGAGCACCAGGAAGTTGGCTTATCTCACAAATCCTGTCCCCTTTAACAGATCTAAACCCACCTCAAGTCCTCTCCTGCCAAGCTCCACTGGTCCTCCTTTGGAACTCCCACCTGCCAGAAGACAATGAAGTGGTGCCTCCTCGATCGCCCCTCACGGATCCTCCATCACAACATCTGTGCACTCAGGAGACTTCCCACAATATTTAAATTTTATATTTTTTCCTCTACTTTCTAGTACCCTACTTCACTTGGTGCACTAGGCACCCTGCTTGTTCACCAAAAGGGACAACTTGGGGTGGGGGACCCTTTAATCAGCTTCTTCTGCCTCGCTGCCAAGACCTGGAATTACCTCCCCTCCCACCATCACACCTCGCATACCCTCCTCGACTTCAGGAAAAACATTAAGACATGGCTCTTTGAGGAGTAGCTCTGATGCACAGCGACAACCCTGAGTGCCTGGATACCCCCGGAGATGATAAGCTGTGCTTTACAAATCCAATGAAATCCAATGACAGATTGATTGATTGACCAATGGTGCAAACCAGTGAAGGGCGATAGCTCTCGATTGACAGTAAAAGACAAGTGGATTTTACCAGCACCATAATATAGATAAATGAAACTTATTACTGAGTCAGAAAGTACTTCCTAACTTCCCATCAACGCTGCGTGCGATTGTGTTGTTTACGCTCTCAAAATGTCCGAACCTTTCCTCCCTTGTGGCCCAGAAAGCCACAATCAAAGGTGAGAAGTGAGAGTGAAATGGCTGTCATGGGCCCGTGTGGTCAGCGGGAGGGGTCTGGGTCCGACCTCAGCAGAGCTGGCTTTGACCAGCTGTTGTTCAAGAGGTTTTACAGCTTGTCGAGAATCTTTCCCATCGTCTCGCCTTCTACCCACACCACCTTGCAGGAAAGCGAGAATAGATGAAGCGGTCTCCTTATGACACGGGTGAAGGGCAAAGGCCCTAGCTATTGCGGTCAGAGACAGGATGAGAGCGCTCTGATGTTGAAAAGATGAGGGCTGGTCCAGCTGGAGAGACCACAGACAGTGTGGGCGGACGGAAGGGACTGCGTCACCCTGAGTCTCCTACATGGATGTTACACCAACATACTACGGTTTGTCACACCACACACCCTTTAACCACCGACCACATCATGAGGTTGGCTGTGTGAGACCCATATAGACTGATGAGTGATCCATAGAAGAGGAATACCTATTTGCAGATCAATATCCAATAAATTGTCTCTTGCAGAGCTTAACACAAGTGTGCAGTTTAAGGCCAGTAGTTGTATTGCCTTCTTGGCAATAGGAAATCAATTCACAGAGTAATGCTGTGTGGCATCAGCCAATGCCTCAGTGATAAATCCTCGTTCAACTGCACTTGGAGGAGACTGTGGAAACCAAGTGAAAGATCTTTTAGGTGTGAAAAGATTGCTTTATTGAGTTGTTTTGTTCCTCTTGATACAACCAATGAACCCATATTTCAACCACCTTACCAAAACAAGGGGACATATTGAACAAGAAAGTGCGCCACATTTCTTGCGTCCTCCTACCAGCACCATGGTTGCGCTGTATTTACAATATGGTGCACCATGGCGGTCGTTAGCACAATAGCATCAACATATTTTATGCTACTGTGGCGCTTTGCTTCACTAGCTTCAAAAAGTTTGACGCTAGTGCAGCATATCACAGGGAGGTCCATTGAACATAATGGGTGCGTCCTTTTAACGCCTACTCTGAGCAGGTATTAAAAATGACGCAAAACATGGTGCAGTGAAATCTTGTAAATTTCACTGCGCCATTTTTTTGGGCCTCCCAGCGCCGGAACACCCCGCTTGCATACATTATGCCTGGTGCTTGCATAATGCGGCACAAGGGATTATATACAAATAAGGCGCGTTAGAAATGCTTACCTATTGTCACATTAGCGTAAAAAAAATGACGCTAAGGTGGTACAAGGGTGCGCAAGGGGCTTGTAAATATGCCCAAGCTCTTTTCTTGCTGAGTTTGTCTCTTTCACCACTCGTTCAACTCTTCCTTGCACTCTTTTCTGAGTCCATTTCTCCTGCTTTTCGCTTGCCCACTCTTCACGACCAGTGCATTCCTTCGGTCAGCCACAACCTACAGTTTTTTTCCAATTATGAATTAACCAGTAACCAAAAATAATTTTGGTCTTTCACTCCCACCACACAGAAATAACCTGCTTCCAGCCTCAACTTCAGCAACAATCTTCCATCTTTCAAGTACAAAATTATTCTCTACTTTTGTCAGAACAGACATGCAAGCTTCTGTTGTTCCAAAGTGACAGATCTACCCCATTTTGTCTAAACAGCTTGGGCAAGTCATACTTTATCAACAAGTGTTGTACCACCCCTCTCCCAACATTTCAAAGAAACCCCCCATTTATCTTTTCAGTTCTCCCCTCACCCTTTCCACCGCTGAAGTTTTCTTCGCCCTTCTACAAAGTCTCCTTGGTAATAGATGTACCCTTCATACTCCACAGTTTTGCAGCATTTTTCCTTATAGTGGTTTTTCACCATATTGAAGCCTGTCTTCTGCAATAAATCTTTATCTCTTGAATGTACCAGAACCATATTTGGACATCCCCTTTTCTCAAGCAGTTCCCATAACATTGGCAGTAACTGTGGCCATCTCATCTCTACCATGCCTGACCATGTCCAGTCAAGTTCTTGTAAACATACTTCTGCTTGCCAAAACCTCGGCTGCTGGAATGTTTTCCCACTCGTTAGGGGCAAGCGCAAAGCGCTCCGTCCCTCTTCTAATCTCTCTTTAGGGGTATTTTAACTACGCCCATATTACATCAGTCCCTTTCATTGGTTCGTGGGCTTGCCTCTTAAAATCTGCTTCTTTTCATTCATGAAAGGCATGCGTACGTCATGCCTTTTCTGGTGTTTAGCCCTCCCCGAGAGCACCGGTAAACTACTGGAAACATACGAGGCTCCATGTTTTCCATATGGTTTCTGGACTACTTTTTCTCTTTATTTCGTAGTGCGATCGCGCTCGTTTTTTTCTCTCCATTTAATGTGGCAAGAAATGTCCGGTTAGGAGTTTACAATGCTAATAGCTCTAACTCGACGTAATGCGAGACCCGTTGCATTGCAAATGCTTGTTTTACATTGGAGTGTCCACAAGACCAGATGTCCAGCACAAACACTCCTGGCACCCCACATGTGTACTCTGTACTTCTCAGAGCTCCACCTTAAACATCTTTCCACAAAACTGGCCTGCTAACAACTTTCCTGCAATTGTAGTTGGAGCCAATTATATTCACCAAATCAAATTAGTATACTTTTATGTTTTCCATTCTCCTTTTGATTCCTTATGCATCTCTAAGCCAGCATTCTACTCCCCATGACACATACTCATGCAGTTCTGTTATATAAGTACCCAAAACTGATAGCACCAATGATGCTTCTAGTAACTTCTCAGCAGTCAGATTGCAAGCATCCACATCGCACATTCAGTTGCAGCAGCCGCATGTTTCAGAGGAGAGCTTTGGGAACCGGCAGGTTTTTATTTAGAAATTAACCACTGGCAGTAACCAAACTCCTTGGACATTGCCCTAGCTCTGTAGACAATGATCCGTCGGTCTAGCCATTGAGCAATCTTTCTAGCTTCCAATCTGTGTGTCAAGCTGTAAGGACAGCTCAAGCTGTGAGGACAAAATCCAAAGATCCTTATTGCTGCTGTTTCATCCTGTGCCTTTTGCTGTTTTATCCTGTAATGTTTTTATCTGGTGATCTCAAATCACAGAGACCAGCTTTCATCTGCCAGCAGGCAGAGGTAGACAAAACTTGTTGCACTAGGTGGCTATTAGTGCCCACAATTTGTTAATTTATGTGGGAGTGTGGCATATGAGACCTCTTTTTCAAGTTAATTCCTTTCAAAGAAATACTTTATTAATAGGGACTGTTCCCAGTCTGAAGGCAAACTCTTATGAGCCAACCACACATCCATCCTGTGTTCCTGCCCAGATGGGCTTCCTTCTCCAGACTGAAACCTGTCTGATCACTCCTGCTCCTGGCTCACTCACAGTCTCTGTTGGGATCATCACATCTCAGCAACAATAAACATAAGGAGACCAGTCGGTCACTCTGGGAGCTGAGGATAGAGCCTCTGGGCACAAAACAGTGAGACCTTGAACGTCACCCATGGGCACAACAGTAATATATCAATAAAAGTGTGCCATAGATAAAACAAATCAATCAATCATTGTGAGAAAGTAGCCTCTTTCTAGCCTTGTTACCCCCACTTTTGGCCTGTTTGTGAGTGTATGTCAGGGTGTTTTCACTGTCTCACTGGGATCCTGCTAGCCAGGGCCCAGTGCTCATAGTGAAAACCCTATGTTTTCAGTATGTTTGTTATGTGCCACTGGGACCCTGCTAGTCAGGACCCCAGTGCTCATAAGTTTGTGACCTAGAGGTATGTGTTCCCTGTGTGATGCCTAACTGTCTCACTGAGGCTTTGCTAACCAGAACCTCAGTGGTTATGCTCTCTCTTTACAAATTGTCACTAACAGGCTAGTGACCAATTTACCAATTTACATTGGCTTACTGGAACACCCTTATAATTCCCTAGTATATGGTACTGAGGTACCCAGGGTATTGGGGTTCCAGGAGATCCCTATGGGCTGCAGCATTTCTTTTGCCACCCATAGGGAGCTCTGACAATTCTTACACAGGCCTGCCACTGCAGCCTGAGTGAAATAACGTCCACGTTATTTCACAGCCATTTTACACTGCACTTAAGTAACTTACCACTCTTGTCATTGTACTTTT
Source organism: Pleurodeles waltl (assembly GCF_031143425.1). Taxonomy (NCBI): domain Eukaryota; kingdom Metazoa; phylum Chordata; class Amphibia; order Caudata; family Salamandridae; genus Pleurodeles; species Pleurodeles waltl. Next base: position 39,677,992 of record NC_090445.1, read on the forward strand.
CATAAGAGAAAAATATACAAAACAAGTTCAGTGTATATACACATAACCAAAAAGTTTTGCATTTCCTCTTTTCGCTCTATTCTAAAGTACTTCTAAACTTCCTAAAAAGTTCTAAAAAGTTTAAAAAGTTTTTTTTCTGTCTTTCTAAAAGTTCTGAAAACTTTTTTCTCTTTTTCTATCACTTTAACTCTCTCTAAAAATGTCTGGCACAGGCCAAAATGTTGATCTGTCCAAACTTGCATATGATCACCTTAGCTGGAAAGGAGCAAGGAGTCTCTGCATAGAAAGAGGTTTGAGTGTAGGGAAGAATCCTTCCTTGGAATTGTTACTTAACATGCTTAGAGAACAAGATAAGGCTAAAAGTGCCCCATCTGTTGAAAAAGTAGCTAATGGTTCCCAATCTGATCCAGGGACTCCCCCAGGAAAAGATTCAGGAAAGAAACTTCTCAGCCTGCCCATTACTAGACAGTCTAGCATAGTTGGTACAGAGGTTGAATCACACCATACTGATGGTATGCTCTCACATTATACTGTTAGCCAAGCTGTTAGGGTGCCCTCTGTAAGGGACAGGTCTCCTTCTGTTCATTCCCATCATACCTCTGTATCTAGAAATGTCCCTCCCACCAACCCTGATGACAGATTGTTAGAAAGGGAACTCAATAAGTTGAGGGTGGAACAAACCAGACTGAAGCTTAAAAAGCAACAGCTGGATTTGGATAGACAGTCTTTAGAATTAGAGAAGGAAAGACAGAAGTTGGGTTTAGAAACCCATGGTGGCAGCAGCAGTATTCCCCATAGTCATCCTGCAAAAGAGCATGATTCCAGGAATCTGCATAAGATAGTTCCCCCTTATAAGGAGGGGGATGACATTAACAAGTGGTTTGCTGCACTTGAGAGGGCCTGTGTTGTACAGGATGTCCCTCAAAGGCAGTGGGCTGCTATCCTATGGCTATCATTTAGTGGAAAAGGTAGGGATAGGCTCCTTACTGTGAAAGAAAGTGATGCCAATAATTTTACAGTTCTTAAGAATGCACTCCTGGATGGTTATGGCTTAACCACTGAACAGTACAGGATAAAGTTCAGAGAGACCAAAAAGGAGTCTTCACAAGACTGGGTTGATTTAATTGACCATTCAGTGAAGGCCTTGGAGGGGTGGTTACATGGCAGTAAAGTTACTGATTATGACAGCCTGTATAACTTGATCCTGAGAGAGCATATTCTTAATAATTGTGTGTCTGATTTGTTGCACCAGTACCTGGTAGACTCTGATCTGACCTCTCCCCAAGAATTGGGAAAGAAGGCAGACAAATGGGTCAGAACAAGGGTGAACAGAAAAGTTCATACAGGGGGTGACAAAGATGGCAATAAGAAGAAAGATGGTGAAAAATCTCAAGATAAGCATGGGGATAAGGGTAAAACCAAAGATCCCACTTCAAATCTTAAACACTCTTCAGAGGGTGGGGATAAAACGAATTCTTCCTCTTCTTCTCAACCTGCACACATTAAAAAGCCTTGGTGCTTTGTGTGTAAAAACAGAGGCCATAGGCCAGGGGATAAGTCCTGTCCAGGTAAACCCCCTGAGCCTACCACCACTAATACATCAAGCTCTAGTGCCCCTAGCAGTAGTGGTACTAGTGGTGGGACTGCTGGCAACAGTCAAGTTAAGGGTATAGTTGGGTTCACTTATGGGTCCATTATAGAAACTGGGGTAGTCAGTCCCAAGACAGTTTCTGTCACACCTAGTGGCATTGGCCTTGCCACACTGGCTGCTTGTCCCCTTACAATGGATAAGTACAGGCAGACAGTTTCAATAAATGGTGTTGAGGCCTTGGCCTACAGGGACACAGGTGCCAGTATCACTTTGGTGACTGAAAACCTTGTGCCTCCTGAACAACACATCATTGGACAACAGTATAAGATTATTGATGTCCATAACTCCACTAAGTTTCTTCCCTTAGCTATAATTCAGTTTAGTTGGGGTGGAGTTACTGGCCCTAAGCAGGTGGTGGTATCACCTAGCTTACCTGTAGACTGTCTCTTAGGTAATGACCTAGAGGCCTCAGGTTGGGCTGATGTAGAGTTTTATGCCCATGCAGCCATGCTGGGCATCCCAGAGGAATTGTTCCCTCTCATTTCTACTGAAATGAAAAAGCAAAGGAGAGAAGGCCTGAAAACTCAGGATCCCTCTCCATCAACAGGTAAAAAGGGTATCACAGTATCCCCTAACCACCCTACCATTCAGGATATCATTCCTGTAGTGGGAGAAACCTCTCCTGGGGTGGCACCTGTTCCAAGGGAATCATCAGCTGGCAAAGCTGTACTCCCTGAGGTAGAAGTACCTCTCTGTGGGATAACTAACATTGGTGAGAAAAAGAGCACCATTTTAGTTAACATGGAGCATCCCTCCAACGCTCCCAGAGAAACTTTAGTGCAGAAACTCTGCACTGCCTCACAACACTTAGGACAGCATCCCTACCCTAGTGTGGAGCTCATAGGACAGCATCCCTGCCCTGCTCCAACCCAAGAGAAACAGCATCCCTGTTCTCTCTTCCAGCCATATGGACAAAGTTTTTGCCCAGCTATGGCTTTTCTGAGACAGCATCCCTGTCTGGCATTTCCATCACTACAAATAGGTTCAGTGGACAATTCCCACTGCTCTAAACTAAAACTTACTGATAGAAACTCTGAAAATACATCTTCACATTGTTGCTTAGCTAAAAAACTTCAAACAGGGTGGTTTACATCCCCACAGGGAAGTAACCATATAGTGGATGATAAAGGGAGTAACCAGTCTATTGCAGAGCTACTCTCTACTTATCACCACTTAGACAATAAAGTCTCAACTGGCCAAGGTTAGCCTTATTGTCCTTCGTTTGGGGGGGGGGTTGTGTGAGAAAGTAGCCTCTTTCTAGCCTTGTTACCCCCACTTTTGGCCTGTTTGTGAGTGTATGTCAGGGTGTTTTCACTGTCTCACTGGGATCCTGCTAGCCAGGGCCCAGTGTTCATAGTGAAAACCCTATGTTTTCAGTGTGTTTGTTATGTGCCACTGGGACCCTGCTAGTCAGGACCCCAGTGCTCATAAGTTTGTGACCTATAGGTATGTGTTCCCTGTGTGATGCCTAACTGTCTCACTGAGGCTCTGCTAACCAGAACCTCAGTGATTATGCTCTCTCTGTACAAATTGTCACTAACAGGCTAGTGACCAATTTACCAATTTACATTGGCTTACTGGAACACCCTTATAATTCCCTAGTATATGGTACTGAGGTACCCAGGGTATTGGGGTTCCAGGAGATCCCTATGGGCTGCATCATTTCTTTTGCCACCCATAGGGAGCTCTGACAATTCTTACACAGGCCTGCCACTGCAGCCTGAGTGAAATAACGTCCACGTTATTTCACAGCCATTTTACACTGCACTTAAGTAACTTATAAGTCACCTATATGTCTAACCTTTACCTGGTAAAGGTTAGGTGCAAAGTTACTTAGTGAGTGGGCACCCTGGCACTAGCCAAGGTGCCCCCACATTGTTCAGGGCCAATTCCCCGGACTTTGTGAGTGCGGGGACACCATTACACGCGTGCACTACATATAGGTCACTACCTATATGTAGCTTCACAATGGTAACTCCGAATATGGCCATGTAATATGTCTATGATCATGGAATTGCCCCCTCTATACCATCCTGGCATAGTTGGCACAATCCCATGATCCCAGTGGTCTGTAGCACAGACCCCGGTACTGCCAAACTGCCTTTCCCGGGGTTTCACTGCAGCTGCTGCTGCTGCCAACCCCTCAGACAGGCATCTGCCCTCCTGGGGTCCAGCCAGGCCTGGCCCAGGATGGCAGAACAAAGGACTTCCTCTGAGAGAGGGTGTTACACCCTCTCCCTTTGGAAAATGGTGTGAAGGCAGGGGAGGAGTAGCCTCCCCCAGCCTCTGGAAATGCTTTCATGGGCAAATTTGGTGCCCATTTCTGCATAAGCCAGTCTACACCAGTTCAGGGACCCCTTAGCCCTGCTCTGGCGCGAAACTGGACAAAGGAAAGGGGAGTGACCACTCCCCTGACCTGTACCTCCCCTGGGAGGTGCCCAGAGCTCCTCCAGTGTGCTCCAGACCTCTGCCATCTTGGAAACAGAGGTGCTGCTGGCACACTGGACTGCTCTGAGTGGCCAGTGCCACCAGGTGACGTCAGAGACTCCTTGTGATAGGCTCCTTCAGGTGTTGCTAGCCTATCCTCTCTCCTAGGTAGCCAAACCCTCTTTTCTGGCTATTTAGGGTCTCTGTCTCTTGGGATTCCTTAGATAACGAATGCAAGAGCTCATCCGAGTTCCTCTGCATCTCTCTCTTCACCTTCTGCCAAGGAATCGACTGCTGACCGCGCTGGAAGCCTGCAAAACTGCAACATAGTAGCAAAGACGACTACTGCAACTCTGTAACGCTGATCCTGCCGCCTTCTCGACTGTTTTCCTGGTGGTGCATGCTGTGGGGGTAGTCTGCCTCCTCTCTGCACTAGAAGCTCCGAAGAAATCTCCCGTGGGTCGACGGAATCGTCCCCCTGCAACCGCAGGCACCAAAAAGCTGCATTACCGGTCCCTTGGGTCTCCTCTCAGCACGACGAGCGAGGTCCCTCGAATCCAGCAACTCTGTCCAAGTGACTCCCACAGTCCAGTGACTCTTCAGTCCATGTTTGGTGGAGGTAAGTCCTTGCCTCACCTCGCTAGACTGCATTGCTGGGAACCGCGACTTTTGCAGCTACTCCGGCCCCTGTGCACTTCCGGCGGAAATCCTTTGTGCACAGCCAAGCCTGGGTCCACGGCACTCTAACCTGCATTGCACGACTTTCTAAGTTGGTCTCTGGCGACGTGGGACTCCTTTGTGCGACTTCGGGTGAGCACCGTTTCACACATCCTCGTAGTGCCTGTTTCTGGCACTTCTCCGGGTGCTACCTGCTGCTAAGAGGGCTCCTTGTCTTGCTCGACATCCCCTCTACCTCCTGGTCCAATTTGCGACCTCCTGGTCCCTCCTGGGCCACAGCAGCATCCAAAACCGTTTACCGCACGATTTGCAGCTAGCAAGGCTTGTTGGCGTTTTTTCGGCGGGAAAACACTTCTGCACAACTCTACTAGGCGAGAGGGATCCGTCCTCCAAAGGGGAAGTCTCTAGCCCTTTGCGTTCCTGCAGAAACCGCAGCTTCTTCTGTCCAGTAGAAGCTTCTTTGCACCCGCATCTGGCATTTCCTGGGCATCTGCCCATCTACGACTTGCTTGTGACTTTTGGACTTGGTCCCCTTGTTCCACAGGTACCCCAGATTGGAAATCCAGCGTTGTTGCATTGTTGGTTTGTGTCTTTCCTGCCTTATTCCCCTATCACGACTTCTTTGTCCTTTGGGGAACTTTAGTGCACTTGGCACTCACTTTTCAGGGTCTTGGGGTGGGCTATTTTTCTAACCCTCACTATTTTCTAATAGTCCCAGCGACCCTCTACAAGGTCACATAGGTTTGGGGTCCAGTCGTGGTTCGCATTCCACTTTTGGAGTATATGGTTTGTGTTGCCCCTATCCCTATGTGTCCCCACTATACATTGTTTGCACTGTTTTCTAAGACTATACTGCATATTTCTGGTATTGTGTATATATATCTTGTGTATATTTCCTATCCTCTCACTGAGGGTACACTCTAAGATACTTTGGCATATTGTCATAAAAATAAAGTACCTTTATTTTTAGTATATCTGTGTATAGTGTTTTCTTATGATATTGTGCATATGACACTAAGTGGTACTGTAGTAGCTTCACACGTCTCCTAGTTCAGCCTAAGCTGCTCTGCTAAGCTACCATTATCTATCAGCCTATGCTGCTAGACACCCTATACACTAATAAGGGATAACTGGGCCTGGTGCAAGGTGTAAGTACCCCTTGGTACTCACTACAAGCCAGTCCAGCCTCCTACAATCATAAACATCCATGAATAATACTGAAACATTAAACCACTGTCGATAGAGGACCATTCGTGGGCATCATACTCCACCTCCCACCATATGATGATTCACTGAAAAAATGGAGGCACTGTAGTGAATTATTGTTAACAATCCACGAATAATGCAAAGTAACTAAATGCTGCTGAGCTACTGAGAATATAAAACCACAGACAGCATTGAGTCGCTGATAATATAGAAGCACTTATTACAGTGAGCCACTGATAATATAGAAACACTGATAACACTTAGCCACTGATAATATAGAATAACTGATGACACTGGTAATATAGAACAAACAGGGTGTTCCCATAGCCCAGCTTGCTTGCAACCAATCACGTGTTCCGGTTTTCTGGATGCTGATTGAGAGTCATTTGAAAATCATCCTCAGCATCTTCGGAGTGTGGAAGCAGGAGGCAGTGATGGCATTGACTTGCGTGTTCATGTTGAGTTTTCTGTTGATGATGATCCTGAGGTTCTTGGAGTGTGTGGGTGCCGGTCCCAGCTCTGTTGGCCACCAGGTGGAGTCCCACAGTGCTCTGGTCTTCCCAAAGAATATTATTTAGTTATTGTCATTGTTCAACTTTAAACATTTGGCTTCCATCCAGTGGGTGATTTCAGTCGTGGAGGCATTGACCTTGGTCCAGGTACTTGGCATCTTGTCTATGAGGGAGAGAATGAGTTACCTGTTGCCAATGTAAGAGAGAACCTTGATATCATGAGAGGAGATGATGCTGGCTAGAGGGATCATGTGTGAATTGAAGAGGGCCGGGCTCAGGGAGAATACTTGCGGAATTCAGCAGATGAAGTTGTAGGTGTCCAAGGCGTATGATGCCAGGCTGTCTGACTGGTCCTTTCAGTCAGGAAGGAGCAGATCTATGGGAGTGCATGTCCTTGGATTTCGATGTTGTGTAGAAGTTTGAAAAGGATGGCGAGTCTCCTCTGTCCTTGGTCATGCAGATGTCATTCGTGGCAACAATGAGGACAGTTTCATTGCTATGGTTGGGTCTGAAACCAGACTGAGTGGTGTCAAGGAGTTGATGGTCATTGAGCCACTGATAATATAGAACCACTGATGACACTAAAAACTTAGAACCACTGAGAACAATGAGCCAGTGATAGTTTAAAACCACTGATGCCACTGATAATATAGAACCACTGATAACACTGAGCCACTAGTAATATAGAATCTTTGATGCTACTGATAATATAGAACCACTGATAACACTGGGCCATTGGTGATATAGAACCATTGATGCCACTGATGATATATAACCACTGATAACAGTGAGCTATGTATGATAGAGAAGCACTGATAACACTGAACCACTGAATAATACAAACCACCAATAACACCGAGCATCTAAAAATAAAGAATGGCTGATTACTCTTAACTACTGATTACATAGGAACAGAGAGCCTACTAATAGTATAGCACCACAGATAATACTGGGCCACTGATAAAATAAAACCTCTTATGCAACTGATAATTTAGAACCACTGATAAAAGTGAGCCACTTATGATAGAGAAGCACTGATTACACTGAGCCACTCATTAATATAGAACCACTGATAACCCTGAGCAACTGAGAATATAAGAACGGGGATCACACTGAGCCACTGATATCATTGTGTCACTGATAAAATTGAACGACTGATAACACAGATCCACTGATAACTCCAATCCACTGACAATATAAAGCTACTGAAGACACTTAACCACTGATAAAACTGAGGAACTGATCATACTAAGTCACTGATAATATTGAACCAATAACAACACTGATATTACGGTGCTGCAGAGAGTAATCTTCACATTTAGGCTAAGAATATGGAAGGAAGGTGTCTGGAAGGCACTAATCACCACTGTGTAGGCAGAGGTCCAACCAAGGTGGCCACTCACTGTGTTCTGCAACTGTCCTGATGGTGAATGCATGGAGAAGTCTTTAAGTCGGTTGCTTGAAGTTGATTGCACCTTCCAGTGTTGGGAATGAGGTACCTGCATGGTGGGGTATGGTGGCAGGAATTCATCAGTTTAATAACCAGTGTTGTTTAGTGGTGCTGCCTACAGCCGGGTTTGGTATGGTCTGTGTTATCCTTCCAACAGGTCAATAAGAGAATAAGTAGTCAGAGAATCTACCTAGATTGAGTTAGAAGATGACCAATGGTATGCTTGCAAAAAAGACCCGCGGACTGTAGTCCAATAAAGGCTCATATTCTTATCTAGCTTCTGTTAGGTGATTATCAATGGGTATACTTGCAACGAAGATCCATAGACCGTGTTTCATCACACTCTTACACTCTCTCTTAACAAGCTTCTGTTGGCTGATTGTCAATGAGTATACTTGCAACGAAGATCCATAGACCGTGTTCAATCACACTCTTACACATTCTCTTAACTAGCTTCTGTTGGGTGATACCCAATGAGTTTACTTGCAACGAAGATCCACAGACCATGTTTGATCAACACTCTTACACTTTCTCTCATCTAGCTTCTGTTGGGTGACTGTCAATGAGTATACTTGCAATGAAGATCCATAGACCGTGTTCGATCACACTCTTACACTTTCTCTTATCTAGCTTCTGTTGGGTGATTGTCAATGAGTATACTGCAATGAAGATCCATAGACCGTGTTCGATCACACTCTTACACTTTCTCTTAACTAGCTTCTGTTGCGTGATAGCCAATGAGTATACTTGCAACAAAGATCTACAGACAGTAGACTGATCGATAGTTTTCCTCAGTGCCTGGATAGAGTGTTTGAGTCAGAAACCTACTCGGGAGGCAGTAGCTCTGATAGTACCAATGGAAATTGCGTGTAAGCCGAACTCATAGAGGATTAAGGTAACTTTTGCTCCAATAATATCTTTAGACTGTATTATCTGAATGCCAGGGAGATTATATGGGTCTTTAAGGATTTTATGGATATCACACAGTCTTTTTCTGGTTTCAGGTGTAGCAGTACTGAAATACACAGGGATGAGCAGTATTAATGAAAAGTATGCCCCCTCAAATGTATTTTATTTAGTTGGTGTGGTAGTCAAGATGCATGCAAACACATTTCACCAGTGTATCCCTTTTCCTCATGACAGCCCTTAAAGTGTGAAGTGAATCCTTCTCTCCCTATAGCAGGTATCTATTTATGTAATATACATTTAATATTCTTTTTTCTTGCATTGAACAATACAGTCCATCCATGCAGTCATAAATGAACATAACAGAATCGTCTCAGAGTCATACTACTATAAAAACACTTCCAGCAACTCAACCAGTACAATAAAGTAAGTGCTTTACAATATCTGAATGTCACCTGAAAGCCTACCAACCTCAAGCAGATATGCATCCAGAAACTTGATGTTCCCAGCCCAAAGCATTCCTCCGTCCCTGGCAGCTAACAGAGGACATAGCATGGGGTCTCCACCCCTCTGCTCAGACCAGAACAGAGTCTATGTGGTTCTGTCAATAAGCAATCAGGTCCTATTTAGACAGGTGGCTGTCATGATTAGATTCATCAGAGTTTGCATCTTGCAGGAGATGTGTCGTCAGTGCCCCCCAGGTGTCCTTGGGCGGTAGCATCTGAGGTTGCTCCAGAGCACTAATGTTGACCAAACAGCTTCTCTTAATGGGCTCAGTGGCCACGCCTCCTTGTTTTCTGGCCCATTTGTTTTATTATACAAACAATATAATAAAAATGCTGACCTCCTTCTGTCTGGCAAAGATCTCTGTCTGATGGCTTGCACAGGAGCACAAAGGCACCTGCACCAGTCTTCAGAGAGAGATCACCAGGGCTGCAGAACTGACATCCCTGGCCTCAGGGTCCTGGCATGCCTCTCTCTGTCTTCCATTTCTGATGTGCTGGGCATCACAGCTAAAGGTAGTCATGGGAGCTGCAGGCTTAAGCCCTGCAGTGCTCATGGCTTACCGCCAATCAGCCTGTCACCCCACCATTTAATAACTCGTCACAGAGTTGGGAAAGTGTGGGATGAAGGACCAGTGACTAAAACCGAAAGTCTGCGACTGCACAGGTTTGATGTTTCAGTTTCATGCCCTAGCACCGCAAGCTGAAAGGACAACAGTGCACACAGGACCTGCAGCAGAATAATAATAAAAAAGCTTTAAAGCTTTTTAATGTTGTGTGCAGTGCATATGGGTAAGTGTCTGTGTTTGTGGATAAGAGTGTCTGTGAGAGACAGCATGTGCAGGTGGGGTGTGCGTATGTATGTTCATGAGTGAAAGTGAACGATCAGTGGATGGAGTCAGGGAGTGACAATGAATGAGAGGAAGAGTAACCGTGAGTGTGAATGAATGACAGCGAGTGAGGGAAAATGACAGTGTGTGTTACTGTGAGAGAGAAAGACAGTGAGTGTTACCATGAGGCAGAATGACTGAGAGTAACTGTAAGGGGGAATGACAGTGAGTGTTACTGTATGTAAAGCTGAGAGAGTCAGTCCGAGGCAGTCGAAATGAGTGAGAGAGAGTAAGAAATAGTGAGACTGATTTGTCAGAGTGAGTGGGACTGAGTAGGAATGACTGACTATGATTGAGACTAGGTGAGTCAGTGAGATTGATTGAATCAGAGTAAGACTGATTGACCGAGAATGACTGAAAATAAGTGGGACTAAGTGAGACTGGCTGAGAATGAGTGAGTCACAGTCTGAGTAAATCAGAGAATGAATGAGAATGAGTGAGTCAGAGAATGAGTGAGTCAGATTGAGTCGGAATGACTGGGACTATAGGTAAATGAGTGAGATTGAGTGATTGGTGAGCCAAGAGTGAGATTGACTGAGTGAGAATGAGTGGGGCTGAATGAGAATTAATGAGATTGAATAAGGCTGAGTTAGACTAACTGAGAATGAGTGAGTGAGTCAGAGTGAGGATAAGACCAAGTGAGACCAGGTAAGGGTGAGTGAGTCAGAGTGGGACTAGGTGAACCACTCTTGAACTCACTGAGAAGTCAGGCTTGCTCACTGGAATACACGCCAAAGATTATTCCAATCCACGTTTTAAGGTCACCAGCCATCACTGGTATTGATCAATGAGCAATGATACGGCCTGGCAGTGTTCTGCTGGCAGACGCTGCTGCTGCCAGCAGCACCACAGACCGTCTCCAGCCGGAGGACCCCCTGCAAGCAGGTAAGTCGGGTTCTCCGACTGGACAGGGGGGTGGGGAGTGTTGTGTGTATGTGGGGGGGGTGTATGTTTTGAGATGCGTGCATGTGGGTGTGAGTCGTATTGGATGCATGTGTGAATGAGTGATTGTGAGTGTTGTGTGTTGTGAATGCAAGTGTGTGCAAAGGTATGTTGGTGTGTGTTGTGGTGTGTTGGTATATATGTCTGCATGCCTGGTTGGAGGTGGGTATGCATGTGTGCATGTGTGTATATGGGTGCGTGTGTGGGTGTGTATATGTGCGGGGGGCAGGAAAGGGAGGGGGAGGACTAGTGGGAGGAAGAGGGGGGCAGGGGAGACCCCTATCACTGCCAAGGAAGGGATTCCCTGGCACTGACAGTGCCTACCGCCATGGTTTTCGTGGCAGTACTGAAACCACGGAAACTATGGCGGTAGGCCGGGTCATAATCCTGAGGGTGGAAATGTGATGGCCGCCAGGCTGGAGACCGAAGTCCCCAGCCCAGCGGCCGTTACCACCCTGGCTGTCGTTGTGTTAAAGCGGTGGTTTTGGATGGCGGTATCCGCCATAGTCCAAATCCCGATTTTTTACCCGCCGGCCTGTTGGCGGTATTACCGCTGCTTTAACACCGACCGCCAGGTTTGTAATGAGGGCCTTAGTGTGTTGACGTGGTGTGCCAATGCTTTACACACTGCCCCAGTGACTGGCTCTGTGCCAACCTACCCAAGGGGAGCACAGGTTATACAGTGAGTGTAAACACCCACACCTGACAGAAGTGGTAGGTTCTGCCAGGCTAGGGCCTCGCTTCAGCCAACCAAACATGCGTCCACCAACACATGTTGATCAAGGGCCCGAGGCCTCTCTCTGTGTATTCATGTGTTAATGACTGCGACACGGAAGTAGGACTCAGGGCCTCTTTATGAGTAGTCCGGAAGGAAGCGCGTAAAATGCCAAGGTCAGAATAACTGATTATGGCTGGTGTCTCCCCTGCTGTTTCTTGACATTCCAAGTTTTAGTGGTGAATAAACTGCAGGATACAGAATAACTGAGCCTTTCTCACAGATTTGACTGGCGTACAGGGACTTCTCATCCCACATTTACCACTTCTCTAAGTAGTGGATTGTGGAGTGTGGAGGGTGTCAAGATATGTCAGAATATCAAGGACTAAACTATCACAGAGCCAAATTAGTGATCCCTAAATATCTAGGACTAAAATATTGTGAATTAATTGCATATGGATATGCACTGAACTCCACACCCATGTGCCTTGAAGATATATGTGTCATTTAAATAAATGCATGCAGAGTTAATTATAGCAAACCCAGGCTTACCTATATATACTTACTTTCACAAAGTTCTTGATATTTAGGTCTCAATATGTTGACCCGCCATATTTTGAGGTTGATATTCCAGTAGAAGACCTTTGCCTGTTGCCCCCTGCTATGGAAGAGACGTGAGGGCGCGGTAGTGGTCTACAGCCCCAGAAGTTTTATCAGGGACATGCTTTCCACCCAGAAAAATTAGGGACAGTATCCTTGCAACTGGTAACATCAGGTGTCAGACGAAGGGCGAAAGTGTTATAAGGATCACTGGTAACTCATTCAGGTGGCAGCCAGTCAACCATTGCTGGATACTTAGGGCCTGATTTTTACTTTTTTAGTGCTGCATATACTTTGTAAGTTTGCACCGCTTTTGCGTAAAAAAATGATGCAAATGTGGTGCTAAAAATGAATAAATCAGGCCCCCACTGTCTCTTCTTGGGCTACATGACTCTTTTCTTCCTACCAAAGCATATTCTTCAAAAGAGCGCAGGGCTGACCCAGCTGAGAGTCAGCTCTGCCACCACAGGTTCCTGCCAGCACCCCACACACGGCAGGAAATCCGGGTGCCGCCCCACTGGTTTAGCACTAGAGATGCCCAGAGAGGATGTGGTGAGGGCATAGCTGAGGCATCGTAGCAAAGGGAGGCAAGACAGATCCCTGGCGTGAAAGAGTTACACGCTATGGGTGAATCGGCACACCCTCATCGGGTGATGCTCCTACGTTGAGTGAAGATGTGCGCCATGCAATGCTTAATGCTGATACAAATTCTAGTACCTTCCATTGGGCTTTATATAAAATTCCACCTCACTTCCTTGAAGACAAATTCCAGGCCTACTGCCAGTCCCAATCTCTGTGTTCTTCTATGCTTAGACTTCTGAAATGCCCACAATCCCAGGCAGTATCATGAACAGCTGCCCTGGCTCCTTTCTTAGCTGAGCACAATTTCTTTTGCATTTGAGGTGTCTAAAGTTCATACATGTAACTTTGAATTTCTGTAAGTTTATCCATGAAATGCAGACAGCACAAGTTTGAAATAGTGAGCAGAGATTGCCTCTCTCTGATTCCAATTTGCTCTGTTCAAAGTTCATGCACAGGAGAATTTCCGAATTATATGCATGAACTTTAAAAACCTCATAGGCGAAAAAGTGGCATGCAACTCAGACCTGGACCAACACAGCTTCACAATGCAGCTGGGAATTGTACGGCTAGCTTTTTCTTACTGAGAAGTGATTTATGTCTAACTGATGATCATCTGCTATTCAGAAAATCTCTAAAAACCTTTCCCTTTCGGTACCTACGAGGATGTCTTACTTGGCAACTGTTGTGCTCGATAAATTCCAGATCATTATCATCATGGTCATTATAAGGTACAAATAGTTTCTATTGATTCCATTTGCAGATTTGCATATATTTGCGAATCTAATTGAGTGCTCTGGAAACAAAATACCCGTTGCAGTGGTCCTAGTGGATACAGGAATATTGTTCCAGATCCTAAGTGCACAGACGGGAAAGGCCTCCTCCCTTTTTTTCTTTTTTATATTTATTAGGCTGCAGTCTGATGCTGTCCTGTCCCCAGGTGTGCCGATATCCAACAGCGATGGTGTCCTTATCTGCAAGATATACAGAGGTACTGGCTGTGATGGATTTGTAAATGATGCAGCTGGTTCTGAAGAAGGTGCGGACTGGCAAGGGGAGCCAATGGAGTTCCGTCAGGATAGGGGTGATGTGATCTTATTTTTTTATGCCCTCAATGAGACGTGCTGTGGCATGTAGGCTGCCTGTAAGGGTTGTCAGTGTAGAATCTTGAAGAACACGGAGCAGGCATTACCACCATACAGTTGCAACAATATACGCTCTTAAACAGCTATTCTGGTCATTTTCTGGAAGAAACAGTTACACTTTCTTTAGAAGAAAGAATGGGTACCAGCTTGTCTTTGTTTTTTTGGTAATGCGTTCCTTGATGTTGAGGTTGGTGTCCAGAGTGAATCCAAGTGACCTGACATTTGGTGAAAATTGGGGTTTGAAGCCATCGAGGTTCATGTCAGTGAACCAGGTTTGCACTGTTTCTTCTTTGTTGTTCTTGGCCAATAACCAAAGTACTGTCTTAGTTGACTTCAGCTTCAAGGCAGCGCTGGACATCCCAGTCTGGATGAAGTACGGGTAGTGTTTGAGAAGTTGGATGTCTGCAGCAGAGGAGACCTTCAAGTAGAGGTGCGTGCCATTGACATATTGGTGAAGCTTTATGCTGTTATCTCTGAGTGGAGCACCTAGAGGCTCCATCTAGAGGTTGAAAATGACAGGCAGCTAGCAGCCCGAACATAATTCCGCTATATATTTTATTTATTTCTGACTCCGCCCAAGGGACAATGTCATGTATGTCACAAAGTTACGTGATGTCAGCATCAGACTTTATCTATTATTACTCACTATAATGAGTCACGGTCTACTTCGCCTCTGCCATTGTCCAGCACCCTGTGCCTTCTGTTGGTGAAGTCACAGACCACGAGTGATGGATCTGGTCATGGAGGCAACTGGTGATATCATTTCCTGACCTGGAGGTAATTGGTGGCATCACTTCCTGACAGCACGCGGCACCATGTGCAGATCTCTGCCCAGGCATTGGTTAGCAGCAGATCTGCGCTGCTTGAATATCAAATCAGTCTCTGTGCAGTGAAGAGAAGGAGATACTGCAGCAACCGCAAAAGCTTATTAATGGCGTGCATTAAGTGGGGTTTGGCGATCTGGTAATGGTAGAACACCTTTCTAGGTAACAAAGCGATAAATTACCTTTCAATAAATTCTATCTCTACTTACTGGCAAGAACATGTATTTTTTGTGCTTGAGCCTATTGAAGTATAGAAAAAAGTTGAAAAGCTCTAACGCCTTGTGACTGAACGTCCTTTCCTGTTGCTGTTATTTTGTTTTGCTCAAGCTTCCTAAATCTATGCATCTGCATGGAATGAAAGGACCACATCTGTTAATGACTACAAAGCACATGTCTTCAAGTGTTAGTGATTGAACTGTGGTGATTGCAGGTGGATGCGAAGACTTTTCCAAAAACAATGCAGCAGCACCTTGTGCTGGAAAGAATTTGGCCACCTTTCTGTGCAAGTGCCCCTCCTGGAGCGCACACGATTTTTGCCAATCAGATGGCAGCACAGTCCACAGGCAGCAATAGTGAAGAGTGTTGCTGCATCCATTCAGAAAGCAGCTCACTCACTGACCACTCATTAGCCCATTTGTTTTGCTTCATTACACTGACCGAGATGAAACACACACACACACACACACATTGAAAAGAATTTCTGGTATGCAGCTCTTAGTCTGAGAAATACATTTATTAAACCACTCTGTATGACTCGTAAAGAAAGTCAGTACAACTGACAGTGCACGGTTAAAAATTATCACAACAATGAAATGAAAACATGTACAAAGAATTCTCTACTTCAATCTATAAACAGCAAATATATATATTTATATATATATATGTATACAATGCAAAGCAGATAAGAATTAAAAATGCATCACCATGGGGCACGGTTGAATCCTCTTCATCTCTCCTGCCAGCAACAGGCCGTCAAACCCCGGGTCAACTGTGAAGAGAGAGAGAAAGACCTACCCTCACGGGAAAGATGACAGGCATCAGCGTTCTGATCCTGCCAGAGGTCTGATTCACTTCCCTGTCAATCGGTCTTCGTCTCTTAGATACCTTAAGCAAGCCAGAGAGGAGAATTCCAGAAACCCCCTCCTGCTCCGTAAGTTGTTTTTCAAAAATGCTGGCTACTCAGGTCAGTTTTGAAAGGAACACGTTGGAACTGGCCTACATCCCAAGATGCTTCTCCAAAAACAAACCATTCTCTAGCGCACCATAACATCATCCTAGTACATCCTTATCTCTCCGACTCCCCCATGTTATGTCCTACCCTTCGGTGAGAAGAGAACATGCAGAGTGGAAACATGAGCGAAAAACACCTTGCATAACATGCGCGGAAAAATACTTGCACTGTAACGTGGCTAAAGCTGTTTTGAGTTTAAAATGAAGTCTGTAATCAAAATGGAGCTGGTGTCCGCCAATGTGACGGTATACTAGTGGCTAAGCTAAACACAGAATGGAATCAGTGGTCAAATACAAATATCATTACACTCCACCCCTTGACCAATGACTCGCCTACCCTATAGGCCTAAAATCGTTTGTTTTTTTTGTTTTGAACATTACAGGCAAATTAGGTATGCATTGTACACAGGAGCATAATGAAATAACAAGAGAAATCACTATAAAAATTCCACCTAAAACTTTGCGCAATTGCCCAAAATCAGGTAACCACTGAAATAACCAGTCCACCCTTGATTTACATCCTTTTTTACTCCTTTCACAATTTCATGTAACATGTCAATGTGGGCCTGGATAGATGCTGGTCTGAAAGGTTAAAAGAACATATACCTTCAAATTCTGCACACCCGTGATCATGTTTTAATAGCAAATAATCTATTGCTGCCAGGTTTTGTAATGCAGCTTTTCTAGTACCAGGTACATCCAGTAAAAATTCAGATAAGGCAATAGAAGTGTGATTAACATTCTTAACCATTAGACATGGTAACTTATTGATCATTCAGGTATTATGAGCAGCTAAACCAGGCAAACCTACAATAGAAAGACTTAAACTTACATATTCAGATTGGGATAATAATTCAATGTCCTCTCTTAATTGAACTGCATCCCTAGGTTAACGAGTATGCACAGAGTTAGATGGAAACATCATGAGTCCTGGTAAAGGTACACGGTCCGCCTGATATGTTAGCCGGATTGTAGGTAAAAGTGGAGTTCCCACATGAGAATAACCAGCCAACTGGCAACTTTACAAGTTTAATGTGACTGGCAGTAGTCACCAAATGATGACAAGCCATGTGGTTGGTCACATTTTTGCAATGTTGATCCGTTCGGTAAAAGCACAAAACTTTGTGTTTCCACGGCATGTCTTGAGAAGATGATGTTTTTCTTTCTAAGCGCAATTGAAAGCATTTCCCAACATTACGAGGATTATAGGACATGTAGTAGTACACGTCGCTGGTTATAATATTGTATGTAATTATATGAGTGAGATTGTCCCACTTCTCATCAGTTGCTTCCTGACAGCCCTGACACTAGACAAAGGGGCTGATATGAGTTTTCACGTCCCTGACAACCCCACATGCACACACCGAAAAGGAGACCACACAGCACATTCACAGCAGAGGCAAGCTGTAGTATGATCTGTAAAAAAAACAAGTATGATCATTTTTGCAAATAACATTTATCAGCTGGGATGTGCTCCCCTTTTTCCTTTCCTGGTGTCATGATCAGCAGGACATTTTTAGGGTCCTTGGCTATAATTTTTGCAGGTTCTGGAGGGTCATTTGGGGATTCCACACTTTAGCACCAGGGTTTTTGTCAGTTGGACCAAAGCCTCCCTCCCCACGTACTGTAAGAAGGGCTGGAGCAGTCTCCTTCCTCACCAATCCTCTAGAATTATAACAAATTGGGCAATTCTGTCTCCAATCTGTATAAATAAATCAGTTTCTGTGCTATTTAGCAGAACAGTTTTAATTTCTCCTTGGTAATCCGCATCAATCACTCCCCTCAAGACCTGAATACCTTTGAGGGCCAACCTAGATCTGGGAGCAATCAATCCAAAACGCTCCGGGGGAGTCTGTATTCTAACACTTGTCTCACACAGTGCCATGTCTCTTGGTTTTAGTCTGGAAGCTTTTAAAGCATGTAAATCAAGACCTGCAGATTCGGGTGTGGCTCTGTAAGGAGCCAAAGCTCCTGGCTTTATCCCCCAGTACATGATGTGGTTGGTGGCCTCATGTGGTTATATCTGCAAAGTTGGGGTTAACATTCACATCAGGGGGGTTTCAGCATTTGGTAATGGTCTGTTATTCAGAATCTGGAGGGCTTCCTTTAAATGCTCTCTCCAGTTTTTCAAAGTCCCATCAGATCATTTTTTAGTCCAGAACCCCAGGGGCCCCCTTGTTCTTCCCAGCTTTTGCCACCTGCTCCAATGTACATATTGTCCCTGCACAGTTACATGCAACTCAGTGTCTCCTTCCTGCACTGGCCACAAGTCTGAAGCCTGTTGAATTGCTTCTTTTGCCAAATCAAAAGTACACTGCTGCTCTTCAGCCCATTCAAACTCAGATTTTTTTCTTGTCATTGTGTACCAAAGGGTTAAGATTTTACTCAAATGAGGGACATGCTGTCTCCAAAAACCAAACAATCCCATGAATCGCTGTTTCTCTTGCTTGGTGCGAGAAGTGGCAAGCTCCAAAATCTTTTGTTTCGCCCGTAGCAACACCTCTCTATGGGCCAGATGTAGTAAGCCTTTTGCGACTCGCAAACGGTGAAAAACGCCGTTTGCGAGGCGCAAAAGGCCTTCCGCGATGCAGAATCACATTTTGCGAGTCGGTACCGACTCGCAAAATCTGATTCCGACTCGCAAATAGGAAGGGGTGTTCCCTTCCTATTTGCGACCGCATCACGGTGTAGAGTTGCTTTGTGACCGCGAAAGCGGTCGCAAACCAACTCGCAGTTACCATCCACTTGAAGTGGATGGTAACTCATTCGCAAAAGGGAAGGGGTCCCCATGGGACCCCTTCCCCTTTGTGAATGCTCACAAAAATATTTTTTCAGAGCAAGCAGTGGTCCTACGGACCACTGCCTGCTCTGAAAAAAAACGAAACAAAAAGGTTTCGGTATTTTTTCTATTTGCAGCTCGTTTTCCTTTAAGGAAAACGGGCTGCAAAGAGAAAAAAAAACCGCTTTATTTAAAAGCAGTCACGGACATGGTGGTCTGCTGTCTCCAGCAGCCCACCATCCCCGTGAGTGCCTAGACTCGCTATGGGGTCGCAAACTGCGACCCACCTCATAAATATTTATGAGGTGGGTCTTTGCGACCCCATAGCGAGTCGCAGAAGGTGTCTGAGACACCTTTCTGCATTTCCTTTTACGAGTTGCAAATTGCGAGTCGCTGGGACTCGCAATTTGCAACTCGCAAAAGGAAACCTACCTACATCTGGCCCTATGTCCTTGATTGCACTGACTCCCTAGAAACTTCACATTTTGAGAGGGTCCCTGTGTCTTGTCTGAATTAACCATCCACATTTTATTTGCAAAAGTTCCACAACCCGCTGCATGAATATATCTATAATATCCTTAACTTCTTGCTGGGCATTCTTCTAAAGAATGCCCTTCAACTCCTGCCAAATTCTGTGGGATACTCTGTATTTTTCGTCTAAATACTGGCTGAGCACGAACTACATTCTGCTCATTTGGCTCACACCGGCCCCTACCGTTTTGAACCTCTTCATCACTGGAATGTGAAAAATCAGCTTTCCTGTGACAGATTTGTAGATATCATCCTTATCTTCTAATAACATATTCTGACAAGACAGCATAGTTACAGTATTTTTTGTGTCAACAAGTTGTTTTTCTAAATGCTGATTTTTATATTCTAACTGCTTGCACCTCTCATGCATTTTCCTGTAAGCAGAGAGGAGTATCCAACCCCTACTGCCAAGAACAAAAGGGTCATCATTCCGTTCAAAGAGTACCTTTTTTAAATATATAAGAACATTCAATAGCTCTGCTTTACCGAGGCACCCGTCCCAAAATTCAGAAAGTCCTGCTAAACAAGAAAACACATTTGCCAAGGCATTATAAGGCCTTTTAATTTCACATGCATTTTCAGAAATGGTTTGAGGTGCTGCCTTTGACTTTTTGCCAAACATATTTTCACTTTTAAATCGTACACTTTCAGCTTCTAATCTCCCCTTAGACTGACGACTATACGCCAAAGTGTTTTGCTTCGCTACACTGACCGAGATGAAACACACACACACACACACACACACACTGAAAAGAATTTCCGGTATGCAGTTCTTAGTCTGGGAAATGCATTAATAAAACCACTCTGCGAGGCTCGAAAAGAAAGGTCAGTGCAACTGAAAGTGCACGTTTCAAAATGGTCACAGCAATGAAATGAAAACATGTACAAAGAATTCTCTACTTCAATCTATAAACAGCAAATATATATATATATATATATATATATATATATATTCATGCACAATGCAAAGTAGATAATAAGAATTAAAAATGCATCACCATGGGGCACGGTTGAATCCGCTTCATCTCTCCTGCCAGCAACAGGCCGTCAAACCCCGGGTCGACTGTGAAGACAGAGAGAAAGACCTACCCTCACGGGAAAGATGACAGGCATCAGCGCCCTGATCCTGTCAGAGGTCTGATTCACTTCCCTGTCAATCCAGTCTTGGTCTCTTATATACCTTAAACAAGCCAGAGAGGAGAATTCTAGAAAACCCCTCCCGCTCCGTAAGTTGTTGTTCAAAAACGCTAGCTACTTAAGGTCAGTTTTGAAAGGAACACGTTGGAACTGGCCTAGATCCCAAGGTGCTTTTCCAAAACCAAACCGTTCCCTACCGTTCCCTACCGTACCGTAAACATCATCCTAGTACCTCCTTATCTCTCTGACTCTGTTATGTCATAGCCTTCGGTGAGAAGAGAACACGCAGAGTGAAAACATGAGCAAAAAACACCTCGCATAACATGCTTGGAAAAATACTGTTAACGTGGCTAAAGCTATGTTAAGTTTAAAATGAACTCTGTAATCAAAATGGAGCAGGTGTCTGCCAGTGTGACGGTATAGTGGTGGCTAAGCTAAACACAGAATGGAGTCAGTGGTCAAATACAATATCATTACGCCATTGTAACCTTACTTTCTGTCAGGCGTAAGTATTTCTTTTTTGCAGTTTTATATAGCTCGAACACGACCCCAAGATTGGAGCACTTTACATGAGCAACAGTTACATTACACAAGGACACATTCTTTTTTTTTCTTCTTTTTTTTTTGGTAGGCATTGGGAGATTAAGGGCCAGATGTACAAACGTCTTTAGCGGTCGCAAATGGAGAATTGGGCCGTTTGTGACTGCTAAAAAGCATTTCCCACTCTACCAAACCCATTTGCGAATCGGTAACCTGTTAACAAATGGCAAAATGGGTTAGCAATTCGGTATCAGGAAGGCGCGTGTTAAGGGCCTCCCTTCCTAATAGCGAGTCGCAGGGCATGTATGAATGTTTTGCGGTCACAAAACATGTGCAGTGTACCACCAACTTCAAGTTGGTGGTAACCCATTCCCAAGTGGGAAGGGTTACCCAAGGGACCCCTTCCCCTTTGTGAATGTGGGTGCAAACATTTTTAAGAACAGTCAGTGGTCTCACAGACCACTGCCTACTCTTAAAAAATTAAAATAAAACTTAATTTCTCTTTTTGAAACACATTCTGCTTTCCTTTAAGGAAAATGAGCTGCATTTCAAAAAGAAAATTGCTTTATTTAAAAAGCAGTCACAGACATGATAGTCTGCTCACTCTAGCAGGCCACCACCTCTGTGATTTTGGCCATTCACAAAGGGTGACAAATTGAGACCTACCTCATGAATATGGATGAGGAAGGTCCGTTTGCAAACCATTGGGAATCACAAACAGCATAAAACACACTGTTGTACATTGCTGTTTATGTTTTCATAGTAGTGAATCGCTAAGATTCACTCTTCGGGAATCGCAAACCCGTGATTTAGTACAACCGGCCCTAAGTGATTTGCCCAGAATCACAAGATGTTGAGCCAACACGAGACTCGAAACTGGTTCCCCGGCCCCATAGTCAGCAGATCTGGCAATTAGACCACGTCCTCATCCTCAAGTATCTCATCCAGTCCTATTTTCCCCTTGAATTCTGATATCAAATTTGCGTTTCCCCATAAGAAAGGCAAAAATAAAGTTACCAGAACACCAATTAAAAGCACATTGATCATATAGTTCCATAGTAAGGCCCCCTGCAGGGCGATAGTCCTAGACGCTGTGGGCCGCACCAGTGTTAGAAGTGTGCAGCAGTGTCATCGGGCCTCAGTAGTTTTATTATTATTATGATTATTATTATTATTATTATACAAAGTAAACACCGAGCAGGTGAAATCCCTGGGCAGAATACCTATGGTCCTGATAACCGATATTCATTGGTCCGCTATAATTAATAGGCCCATAGGCCCCTATTAAGTAATGCAGGTCTAAGAACTTCCAGACCTGATTCCAAAGTTGTGTTGCTTTGAATCCTGTTGCCAACTAGAGGTTTTTTTTAACAAGTGATGGAGATTTTTGTGTGGGGAGACTGTGCAGGCTGTAATATCCATTTATGGATGTAAGTGGTACACCGAAATCCATCAATGATGCAATGAGCTTGAAATGGGGAATAACCTATGAACTCCTGCTTACTTTTCTTTTTTACTGGTATTCTTAGTTTGTTTACCCTGAGCTGCACTCTTAGGGCAACACTTTCTGCCATTTTAAAATACTAATTTTCAAGAGAGGTGGGCAGCAAACTTTGCTCCGCTGGCGGAGTTCTAAAAGTTTTTGCTACTCTGTGCTCAGCTTGGAGTACGGAGTTTGGCAAAAGAACTCCATCTACCATAGGCGGAACTGAGTTTACTAGTGCGCTCATGCTATCGGGACATACATACGTGACACTCTTGTTGGTGTAAAAGGTCATTTATTAGAACAGGATTTAACACAACAATATTTCAAAACATTAACTGTATATCTTTTAAAGCAAACTTTAACTTTTTAGAACTCCCTCTCCTTCATTTTCTCCACAAATGTCTCCCTTCAATTTTCCTGCCGTATATGCTCCCCTATTCCGCCCATGCCTTCCTTGCCTGTAGCCTACCCCTCCCTGCTCGGATGCTTCACCTCCTTGTTTTCCCCCTGGAAGGGTGGACAAACCCGCACCTGGCTCTCCACCCTCCCCCATCTCCTGCTACCTCTTCACAACTCACCTGTCCTAAATGACTGTTGACCCCAACCTACCTGACCTATCTACCCTACCTGAATAAACCTTTCCTCCCCCTGTCTTCCTAAGCTGGGTGGGTGGGTGGTCCTAAAATAAAATCCTTCCCTCTCCTAAGTCGGCGCGCAAAGAGGCCCGACCCCACCCTCCACCCCCCTTATAAACTACTCTAACCCCCACCCCCACTTATCCCTAACCAATCAGGCGCCTAGTGCGCCACTTCCCCTGTCCCGAATCCCCCCGCGGAGAGACTAGACTGTGTCTCTCTCTCCGCGGGTCCCTTCAATGGCCAACGAAGAATGCCCAAGAACTGTGGGACTCATAATTCTGTCTGTCAAGGATCAGCAGTTTTTCACGGAAGAGGTTTCGGAACATAAGGGTCGCATTCAAACTTCAGAGGCCATGGGAGAGAGAGAGAGAGAGAGAGAGCGAGAGAGAGAGAGAGCGAGAGCGAGAGAGAGAGAGAGGAAAACCAACGAGACGGATGGAACCGGAGCGTATAGTACACAACCAAAGCGAACGAAGCAAGAATTGGGAGTTACAACATGGGCGGAAGAACGCCAGCACCGGCAACCATCTCCATGTCGTGGCGGGGTTTTTGTCGGTGATTCATTATCAATGATGGACACCTGATGAATTTAGACCAGTTGCCAGTAGGGATGGCTGAACTCCGCCTGCACGTGGAACTCCGCAGAACTCCACGGAATTTTTCGGTGATTCCACGGAATTCTGCAGAGTGAAACTTTGCGAGCTCCGCCCAGCCCTAGTTTTCAACCCTTCCTGAGGATACTTGGAACATTCATAACTTTTCCCAAAATATTCTGGGACTGGAGTTCGAATAGTAAATAAGCCTCCTGGATTATTTGGGGAAAGTTGCTACTTCCTCAAACATCTAGGACTGGTGCTAGCATAGTAAATTTGACCTTCCAGTGTCCACCACTCCCACTGCTATTCTGAGGGCTCAGTTCAGGGTAAGAAAAAGAACAACCTTTTTTCCACCAACAGAAAATTCAGATTCCAAGCCCATTACACTTACAAGGCCCTTTTCCACTGCAATTTCACATCTGCTCAAGCAGGTAGTCATTTCAAGTGGGAGGTGCTCTGTCCGAGGGCATTGGAGCCCTTTACACAAATACGTTACACGTCAGATTCATTTTCTCAGGCACAGGGAGGTGAAGTTACTTGCCCAGAATCACAGGATATTTGAGCTGATGCCTGGCCTCAATCCTGGTTCCACACTACCAAACTCAGCAGCCCTGGTCATTAGGCCACATCTCCTCCCCAAGCTTTGATTAACTTTTTCACACCTGGTGTGGCTGACATGGACTAAGGAAGCCGTACATCTCGACCACCCTCTTTGTGGAGGAAGAGAATCAGGCTCGGATTGGCAAGGCAGGCCAGTTGGTGAGCCATTTTGTTCATGGACTAAACAGTCCAATCTCCCAGGGCTGCCCCCATTTCCACTTCAAGTGCACAACGTGAAAGGCTGTTGTTACAGTCTTTGCATATATATACTGAGTCTGACCGCTTCAGGCCGGCTAGTTGTCAAAGGCAGAGTGACAATGGACTGCTCCTTCTGTCACAGCATGAGGTAGGCCTGCCCCTGGCTCCTTCCAGGTACAACAGAGGCCTCAATTCGCTGCTGATGGAAATCCATTAGCACTTGCTTTGCGGGGGACTGGGGTAGGGAAGAGGACTGGAGAGTTAGGGTAGTGGGGGGAGGTAGGGCTGATGAGGGCCAGCGAGGCAGCTCCTCAGGTTATTTGTGTCTCGCTCCTTTTCATTTCATGGAACGGGGGGAGGTTGGAGAAGTTGGGGAGGGCTGATTAGTTAGTCTCTGTTCTCCTTCGCCTGCCAGATATCAAATATTGCAGTTACCTGGGAGAGTGTATGACCTTAACCAACTTTGAAATTGAGAAACCAGGT
The DNA here is from genome assembly GCF_031143425.1 of Pleurodeles waltl. Classification (NCBI taxonomy): domain Eukaryota; kingdom Metazoa; phylum Chordata; class Amphibia; order Caudata; family Salamandridae; genus Pleurodeles; species Pleurodeles waltl. The sequence goes on from NC_090445.1 coordinate 39,703,238, forward strand.
TATATTTCCGGCATCCGCTCAACATCCTGTGATTCTGGGCAAATCTCTTCCTACCTATCATAAAAATTAATTCCATCCTGTACAATGTACCTGGGGCTCACGTAAATTGCTCCAATGCCTTGGGCTGAGTTCACCCTATATAAAACCACCCCAAAAAATAATAATGATTTACAGTAATGCGGACCACTTTTCTTGGGGATGCCCGGGTCTAATTGCGATCCCAATCCGACCCTGAAGAGAACAGGCGAGGGCCAAGCTTTGCAGATGTCTCTAGCTACAGCTCCGTATGTAGGTTTGGGTCCAGTCCGGTATTTAGAGCGGGATTCAAGGCGCAGTAGCCAGTGATCGAAGTGGGCAGGGGAACGACTTCTCAAGGTTTGTTAATTTGATCAAACCGTCCTCATACTTTTTATTAAAAAAACAACCGCTCAAGAACAGTTGAGTTCCCTCAGGTTGAAAGGGGAGAAGAAGGGTCTTCTTTACTGCAAAGTGAGTGAAAGGACACACAATTCAATTTTATTTATGTTTTGGAACTCAATTGAGGTCCATATAAGAATAAACAATAAAACAATACTTTTGTCTCTACCACTCTTTACACCTAAAATCTAGTTGGACATGTTTGCAATTTTTACAGTGAAAAAGTTCTATAAAAGTGTTCAACAATACTTTTTCTGAACTTAAAGTTGCATGCTGCTTTACTCTTATAAAAGTACAAAAAGTAAAATGGTGCAAATACTCGCATCGGTGCAATTAGAATATCATTAAGTGCAAGAATATTAGGCAATTTATGGTCATTACCCGCCATATTTGACCTAAAAGTGCTGAGTGCCAAGGAATAAATAAAACACTGTAAATGAAGCGGTAGAATACAATGTATACGAACACAGACAGTCTAAAAGGTTTCCTATCTGCCCATAATAATGCAAATATGAACATGTGCACAAAATGAAATATTCATAGGCCAAACCCAATTCTTCCCTGTGTGATTCTTACCGAAGTGCTTCGCTTCCTAAGCTTCGCTTCCAAAGCTTCGCTTCTTACTGAGGTGCTTCGCTTCCTAAGCCACGTATAAATCATTAAGTTACAGACGTATGGGAACGTCATTTGCCTCGTTCGACCTCACCACAAAACCCCACATATGGACATATGATGGATACTATTGCCCTCTCCCTTATGAGATCCAGGTATAATAATGTGCATCATTACACCAGAGCCACCTAATTATTTTGTCTCATATAGCACCCAATGCCTGTTTACTTATGAATCAGTTAATTTGCTTTTCAGCATGTACACTTAGAATAAGTATAAAAAACATTTGAAGAAATTAAAAATTATGGAACAAAATAATTAATTAGGTGGATCATACAAGGCTCGGAGGAACTCAGATGCGGACAACAGAGAGAGCTGAAGACAAATTGATTTTAGCCATTTACACCGGGAAAAGGCAAGGGAAGGGCAGACAAATAATACGTGGATTAAATCTTGAGTTCAGGCAAGGCAAAAATGGCATTCTTTAGCTGTACCTTGCCATTCTGCCAGTAGCAAATTTAAGGGGAGCAAACCCTGGCGAATCAGTATCCAAAAACACCTAACTCTATGTGGAATATTCTATGTAATATAAGGTTGTGTTTTTGTTATTGCTAGGGTATTTGCTAAATTCATAAAATACCTTTTTTTTACAGCTCTCTAGGTCTAAGCGAAAGCTCAATGCCCACGTTGCCCGCTTCAGTTTAACTTTCAAATGCAATGGAGGTGGTTCAAGGACCAGACTTCGGTCCAGCTCCATTCTTTCAAGAGCGTAAGAAAAGTTCTTACAAAAGGAGTATTTGGCCAGACTCTTTTCTGAGAAGAGTTATTTCTTTAATATAGATCTTATGTTTTTTTCCTCACTCCTTATACGTGAAACGGCCAAACTAATAACCCCTGCTAAACCTTGAACATACGCACTTTGTAGCCCCATTTCCAGCCTTAAGGCCGCCACTGAAACAGCAGTGTTAACAGACATGAGTCTTCTAAGGATTTTTCCTTCTGACTGATTCATTAACCCCCATTTACAAATGCCTGTGAATTCCACAACATACAGAAGTGGTGCTGGAATTTTGACTCAATATACTGATAAGAGATATGAAAAGTGCCTTCTCCCTGTAGCTGTATATAGGGCCCCTAGACCTCTTGCCTGACAGCCAGCCTTCAATTTATTAGAGGCAATGTGAGCGACATCACTAAGGTTCCTGCAAACTATTTTGTTATATAAGGGATATGATTTCACTATTTCTAGTTTTTGCTTTTCCAATGACCAATGGAAATTTGGAAAAGTCATCTTTTTTTCCCCTAAAGAAGCAGAGAACCTTACTTTTTGAGACACTGATCTTCAGGAAATGGAATTCAGAGTATTTTGATAAGAGCTGAAGGCGATTCTGTTGACCTTTAGGAGTTAGATAAAAATTATGATGTTGTCAGCGTTTAACAGTCAACATATTGGGTACTCACCTAATTGCGGGGGAAATCCCTTGCTCTGAGACAGGAAAGCGGGAAGGTCTGAGATGTTTAAAGAAAAAAGCAAGGGCGCCAATAGGCAACTTTGCTTTAGCCCATTTGAAGTGGGTATCTTATGGGATAGACCTTTATCACCCCCTAGAAGGATTCTACACCAAGTATTGGAGTGGAAAGCTATGACTAGCTCTAGGAGGGATAGAGGCATCCCCATACTGGCAAGCTTTGCCCATAATAGATCTATATCCACTTTATTGAAGGCAGTGGAAAAATCAATGAAGGCGGCGAATACCATCCCGCCTCTCAGTTTCTGAGATAACTTGTAGCAAGGTGATGTTGTCCATGGTACTATGCTTACGTCTAAATCCAGATTGTTCCAGGGGAATAATGTTATTCTTCTCTGCCCAGGATGTGAGTCTGGACAGCAGACGTTTGGTGAAGATTTTATCCACTGCATCCAAAAGGACGATCTGCCGATAGTTAACGGGGCAATTTCGGTTGCCCTTTTTAAATAAGGGTACAATGATACTCGCAACCCAAGAAGGAGGTATGCTTCTGGAGAGACAACATCTTCGAAAGACCACATATAAGAGCCTGCTTCAAGAGCTGCAGTCTTGCTTTATTACCGAGATGGGAAGTTCCTCTGGTCCCATTGCAGCAGAGGAACGCATAGAACAAATTGCAACCTCTATCTCTTTTTTTGAGGGAAGAATAATAGAGTGCGTCCCCTTACTTTCAGGGATCAGGAACGGTTCAATTCCATTTGAAGCATACAGGGTGGCGATAATTTCAGACCTGCGGGCTTCGGCAAAAGCGACAGGTGATGGATGGATTCTAGACCCGCAGCCATCCCCCACCAATGCCCAAAAGCACCTTGCCTGACTCTTAGTTGCTGCTTCCTGGAGATGGATCCAAAGGCTGGCCCCAGATTCTTTTGCGAGGTGGGCTTTCAAACGCCTCTTTCTCCTTTTTAACAGAGAGACCCTGACTTTCCTTTCCCCAGAATAAATTAAACTCTGGGATCTGACCAAGTTATTTATTTCTATGTTTAGATCAAGCAGTGTACGGGGGATCATTTTCCGGGCAATTTTTAACTCTCCGGCGGAGATGTTAACTAAAAGCTGCTTCATAAATTTGGAAAAAAGTTTGCAATTCCATCCCCTCCCAACTATTCAGATCCCAGAATTAGAAACATGCGGATTTTGGTCTTTCTGACAATCTCTTCTAAATTTCACAATCTTTGGAGAGAAACAAACATATGGTCCATATCATTCATAAAAAAAGAACAAATGAAGTGCCCGTATTTGACCATATTGCAACTTTGCCCCCCGATCTTTACACTTGATCACAAAGTTATCTTTATCAAAAGACCACTCTCCTAAAGAGGGCATCCTTCCCAGATCTCAGCATTTCTGTCTCTTTGAAATATGTTCATCTGGAAAATCCAGAAAATCTATTAGGTTTTCGGTGAATATTTCTATTTTTAGACACTCTGTAAAAAAGGTAAAAAACACGAATTCTTGACACTGTGTATTGGTTTGAGCTTTCAACAGGATCAGGTTGTTTTTCAAGAGTAAGGCCCTCATTCCAACTTTGGCGGGTGGCAGAGGCGGCCCGCCAAGGTTGTACCGCCGGCCCCATTTTGACATCCTCGCCGGCCCAGCGGGGATGTCGGGCGTAACATGGGAGCCGGCTTCCAAAGGGCGGCGGTACACTGGCGGGAGACCGCCAGTGTTGCCGGTCCAACCGCGACTTTACCGCCGCGGTCGGAATGCCCTTGGGAGCACCGCCGGCCTGTCGGCGGTGCTCCCGCGGTCCTCCAACCCGGCGGTCATTGACCGCCAGGGTTGGAATGACCCCCTATACCTTTTAGCTTAACTGAGCCATCCTCCTCCACAAAGGTTACATTCTCATTCCCATAGATCACAATTTGCCCTTGTCTGAAAAAGAACCAAGATACTAGCATCACCGATACGCCTGCAACCCTTTTAAAATTCCACTTTGTCCTCCCTGTCTTTTTATCTAAGTCTGAGTTAGCCCACCAAACTTCCAGGGTTCTATAGGTGGTATGTTCGTTTCTACAGTAATATAAAGCAAATTATGGTCACTGTGGGGGGTGTTTATAATCCTAAAATCTTCCAGTAAACTGAAGGAAGAATAACCAAGCATTAAATAATACAAGATTGCCCTTCCCCCGAAAAAGATACATGTGTAAAAGAGGCAGGAGAACCAGAGGGGGGCCTACCATTGGCAATAATGCAATCATTTTTCTTAAGAAGGCTGAGGAGAAGTTTCCCTCTTTTATTAGTTTTCATTGAGGGGGGGAAACGCAAGCTGGAATTCGAAGCGCGGTTTCTCTCTCCACATCACGCATTTGGCATATGGCATGGTTGGAGATTTTACAATTCAGATCTCCCGCTAATGCTAAAGATGGGGGGGAACTCACTGTCTAAGGCATCCTCAAGATAGGCGAAGACCCTCTGTAACAAAGATTCATAGGCTGCCTCCGGAGAAACATAAACATTAATTAATAACAGTGGTGTGAATGGTTAAGGCCATAAAAAGGTTACTGGGATCTTTATAACAGGTATAATCCCATTTAAGTGTATTGGACAGTTATCAGACTACCCCTCCTTTGGCATGCCCCTTCGAGACTTGGAGGCCTTACAATCAATAACAAAGTAATCATCCCATAATAAGTCCGTATCTGACCAACTTTCCTGAAGGCAAATAAATCTGAAGAGGGGACTCTGGCATGCCATCGCCAGGGAGGTGCGGAACATGGGGGTCTACAACCAGTGTAGCACCCACTGCAGGAAGCGGTGGGAGGACCTGCAGCGCTGGGCGAAGAATACCTGCAAGACCCAGCTGGGGAAGTCCTCCCAACGAGGAAGGGGTGCCCGTCGGGCCCTGACCCCCTAATGCGCCGCATTCTGGCGGTGGCGTATCAGTACCTGGATGGGCGCTTGAAGGCTGCACAACAGACACAAGGGGGTGAGTACAGAAACCATTGTATGCCTCCTTGATGGATGTGTGAGTGTGCTGTAGTATGTGTGCTGTCTATTGGCAGGGACTCTGACTGATGTCATTTTACATAATGGCCCCCATGGGAAGTACGATTGTAAGGGACAGGTCTGCAGTACTTCAGGTCCCTCTGTGCTGTAGGAAATGACTGTAGAGCAGGGTTGTGGCCACTAGTCAGGGGCATAGCCATGTGTATAGCGGTAGGTGCTGCATGGTGGAATATTTGCAGGGTGGGTGTATGTGTGAACCAGTTATGTACCTCCATTCAGCTATTTACAAGTGTCTCTCCTGTTTTGTCTCCCCATCCCTGTTCTCTTGTGTTGTCTGTGTACATCAGCATCATCTGGCGAGGGAGCTGTGGCACCGGCGAGTGGGGATGCAGCGGCCCACAGTTCCATGGAGGCAGAGTCGAGCAACGCCAAGGGGACCAGTGGGTTGGAGGGCGAGCAGAGTACCACGGGGGAGGCAACTACCACTGGAGGTAGTGACTCTGATACCTCCTCTGATGGGAGCTCCATGGCGATGGCAGACCCTAGTGGGCCCACCCATTCTGTGTCATCTTCTGCCACCCCCCATACCATCACCGCCCTCCCGTTTGCTCCCCACCGTTTTGCCCATGCCTGCTCACCCAGAAGGGTGGGTGTCTCTTTTGCCCCAGGCACCTCATCCCCTGCCCCAGTCAGCCCTCCTGCCCTCATGGAGGAGGCTATTGACCTCCTGAGGACCATCTCTATAGGGCAGACAGCCATCATCAATGCCATCCAGGGGCTAGCATTAGAGGTGCAGCAGACCAATGCCTATCTGGATGGCATTCACGGTGCTGTGTCTGGCCTACAGAGATCGCTTCAGGCTCTGGCCTCCTCTTTAATGGCAGCCAGTGTCCCTGGTCATTCCTTCCCCCCCCAACCACCTCTACACCTTCCAGCACCCCACTCCCTTCACCCGTCCCAAGCACACATTCTGACTGCCACTCGCACACCTCAACACACAAAAAGCACACTGAAAAACACAAGGACCACACTTCCCACCACAGGCATACACACACCCAAAATACAAAGGTACACACACCAATATCCACTTACCCCAGTGTGTCCACCTCTTCCACCTCCCTGTCTGTCACCTCTACATGCACACTCACAGGCACTGCACCCTCATTCACTGTTGCTGACCCCAGTCTGGCAGTCACCACAAAATCAGACATCCATTCATTCACCCCAGACACCACACCTGCACTCATCACAACGACTTTGGTTGACACATTCAGCACACTCACCAAACTTGCAGACACACAGACAACATCCATTTACACTGTCAGCCTGTCTTGTCCCACTGTGTCCACCCCCCTCCTCCAAAGACACTCAAACATTCCAAAACACCTACCCAACACACATCCATCACACCTCAGCATACTTTACAGTCATCTGCACCCCGGTGAGTGTTTCATTATATTTGGTTTATTTCCGCCTGGCTTTGCGTCGTGGTGGTTCCTGCCCTGGAACTGACAGTGGTCTAGTGCTTCATTATTTGATGGGCGGGTAGGGCCTTTCCGTCGGCCTGTGGATGGCCTCTGCCGTCGTTGTCGGCACTCCTCTGCTGGCAGTGAGTGGTTTTCTGGCTGCCTGTTTTTCAGTTGGTACAAAATTTGGTGGCCCAGACCGCCTGACTGTTGGCGGTAGTTACCGCCATCACCGGCGAAGCGGTTTTTCCTGCTGTGTTCATAATGAGGGCCTAGGTCTGCTTCAAAGATAGGCAACAAGTCTACTATATGGGTATCCACGTTATGACCATTTGAAGGTGCTCCTTCCCCAGCAGAAGAGTCGTTGATGTCATTGGGGTCAACCACCAGGCTCGGAGGCAAGAAAGGTCTGACTGTTGGATTCAAGGCTGGAGGGATTCCCAAGAGGTAAGTAGGAGACAAGTCAGTTTTATGCTCCTTTCCAAACTCCCTGCTGGAAACATTAGGCTGTGGTGGTGGGAGAGACTTCATGTGTAGCTGCGTGCATATTTGAGGGGAGGTTGTCACCTCAGGAAAGAGTACTTTCCTTCTACCTTTCTTGTTAATCCGTCGATTTTATTGTTCCGATCTTTTAGTTCCTTCCCCCCCTTTAGCATTGTCTCCCTTCTCCATTCCATCTCCCATGGGTGATGCAGAAGGAGATTTCATGGGACCACTCTTTTGGTTGGAGGTTTTTTTAAAGATTGAGAATACCTTCAGTGTGGGCTGATTGGAGCTTGCTAATTGATTGCGTTTCGACGTTGGAGTATCAAAAATAAATTGAATAAAATCTACAGGGCTGTCCAGCAGTGTTTATATCTCGCTGGGGCAATTACATTGAGGTTTACCAGCTTGTGTACTCACATCCTCACTTGGGCGCACCATGCAGGGCTCCCTGGGGGGCATGCTAGAGGACCCCTGATCTTTAAATAGCTGCGAGGGGGCATCACTGTTCCGTAAAGGGTCAGCGGTCAAACCCCCCTTTTTGTCTTTAGTCAATTCCATTAAAATTGCTGTCACAGAGTCGAGGATGTAATCTGAGCCACCTACTAATTTCTCCGGGAGCTTTAAGATTGGTGCGAGAAGATTTTCCAGGCTAAATAGTGAGGCTGAGAGCCTAACCTCTGGTTCATGATGGTGAATGGGCTGGATACCACTTACTTCTAGAGCAGGTGTCACTGACAGATGAGAATGGGGGTATAACAAATCTTGTAGGGCGGGGTACTATTTAACAGCTCCAAGCCAGTGGACGGCGGTATACACTTGGACCTGGAATTCTCAGGGGGAGAGGAAAGGTCATTAGCCTGGAAACCATATCTCTGGTATAGGACTGGATGCAGATCCGGCAGCATAAAATCTTGAAGCCCAATGGCTGCAGATGCTGTTGGTAGGGGGGCACCACTTTCCTGGGGGCTTTTAAGTGCTGTGTCAGCTAGTGGAAGTGGGCTGACTGACCGGAGGGATGTGGAGGGTGGGGAGGAACAAAGCTGCGGCCCGGGCAAACTCTGGGAAATACGAGCATGCCGGACATTCTCTGCAGAGGGCCCCGAGTAACCCTGTTCCAAATCCTTGATTCCTCTTTTCTGACTTTCTTATGCCTGATGTAGTTCCCTTGAAAACTCCCCTGTGGACTCCCTTGGAGGCCCCTTAGGTGGCTCTATGTCAAAAGTTGTATTGGAGGTGACTACTCCATTATGAAGAAGGTAAATAATTGCTTCTGTGTCTGGCCCTTCAGCAGTGCTACAGGATTTGTCTTGTTCCGTAGGGGATTAGATTTCGTTTTTAAGAATGATCTTCCTAGGAGTAGGTAACTTCAACATAGCTTCTTCATGGTCATCATGGCAGCTCGGGCAAAGCAAACAAGGTAACTCCCCCTCGATCACCACCCTCTTCACCAACATGCCCGGCCTGGTGTAAAAGTCTCCTCGGTCCTGTTTTAGACCCCTCGAGCCTGCTAAAACTGTGTGCCTCTGGCCCCTATTCAATCACTGCTCTCCAGTTTCGCAGCTTTGACACACTTTGGTCCCTGCTGCTACTGGTTCAGGACTCCTGGGCTCTTAGACCCCAGCTCCTGGGACGCCGCTCCTTTTGTTGCCACAAATCGCCACCCCAAACGCCGGGCAGCGCTTCAGCCCCTAGCTCTGCTCTCTTACCAAGCCACTGGAAGAAGACTCTGCTGCTACAGCTGCTCACCGCTGAGACCCCCACGACTCCTGCGGGCCCCACTGGCTCCTCACCTGTTGATCAGAGGCCGTTGACGTCACCACTGAAAGACGTAGCTGCAACCGCCTCCCTCCACCTCGCTCCAGCTTACGCAGCTTATGCAGCGGTACGCAGGGGAGGCCTCCACTTTGACCTCGACCCAGCGATTTCGGGACTCTGCCCTCCGTAAGCCTGGCAAGGAAGGCCCTCACTTCAGCACAACACCGTGCAAAACCGTGCGACGAGGCGATATTTAGCGCGAGCCGCACCTCCACCTCAACCCAGCAAGGGGGGCTGCATGGGGGGCCGCTCTGCTCTCAGCACTCACAGCGCCCTCGTCCGCAGGCCCACAGGTGACCCAGCGACTGCTTCCGGGTCGGCGGGCGATTTCCATTTCGGCTCGGGGCACAGCATCTCCACTGCATCTCCACCAGCGTTCAGTCGGCTCCGGTGTAAGGATCTGTGACTCTCTCCTCTGCAGCAAGACAACACAACTCCACAAACCAATGCCTTGCAGGTGTCCTGCCAAAACCTATGCTGCTAGTCAGGTGACATCCGTGGAGTGAGGTGTTGGTAGGCGCTAAGAGGGGGGGGTGATGAATGAGTAGTAGGCCGGCATCTGTGGCTGAAGTAGACCAAGAGGGACACGAACAGGCTCCGTCTTGTGAAACTTTACTCTGCAGTCTGTGCGCTCCAGCAGCGCCCTCCCCTGCTCTGTGGACTAGGTGATGTCGCTTGTGCTCTGTGGGGGATGGATGGAAGCACCAGATGCACAAGTTCTGGAAACATGCAGTTCTGAGAAGGCTGAGTCAGGTCAGATGGGGCCAGCACCCTTCGTGCAGCAGTAAGGTGTACTTGCATATACGGCTGACGTCGGGCAGTCACGTTACTCAAGTTGAAGCCCGGAGGTGCTGGTCTTCCCTCCCTCGGGCTCTTCTAGGCAGGCCCGAGGTCCTGGGCCCACTCACTTCCCCTGGTGCCGGTGTGTTTGCTGCTCTGTCACTCCCCCCAGGGATACTGACACACAAGTATTTCTCCAGGTCTTCAGGGCCTAGTTGGTCCTTCGATGCCTCAGGTTCTGAGTCCTTGCCACATGGTTTTGTTACTTATGGAGCTGCAGTGGTATCCAGTCAACAGAATATGGATCCTGAAGTTTGGTTCAGCCGAGAAGGCAAAAAAGAGAGTGAAAGGAGCACTACAGAAAAACAAGTCTGCCACCTAAAGAAATGTAAATGTGTGCAATTGGTTAAGTGCTAAACCTGAATTATACTTGTGAGTCAGTGTAGGTGTTGATTGATAGAATCTGGAATTTGTCCTTCTAAAGGAAACCCATGGAAAGGTTTGCACTAGGTCCACTCAGTGCATTACTAAAAAACATAACTTTTGGAAGCAATGTAGGCACTTAAGCCAAATATTTTTGCATATTTTGCAACAGTTTGTGTACAATCTATCTCATACCACGTGTATACATGTTTTACACTAATGACTTACTTCACTTTGCTTTCTGTCACAGGCTTGTACCTCTTAGCACTATAAATGCATGTCACTATTGCCCCAGAGCACCGGCTAACAGTGAAGTCAGCAACAATCTGCGTATACCCACAGATATGTGAAGTGATCACATTAACCAGCTGAACTGTCCTATCAAAAATGCATTTCCCACAGATGAATTTATGTTGCATTTATTTTTCATTTGAGGTTTGTGCATTATATTTTATATGCAGTTACTTGTAAGTCAAAGGCTAACAAAGTATACACAGAATACTTTTAGCCATGTCTCTGGCCCCGCCCCCAACACTTGCGGGCCACGCCCCCATTCCACTCAGGATCACAGTTCCCATACTTTATTTATGTACTTTAACCGTTGATTAACATCCCTGCAGCAATTTCCGGTTCCAATCAAAATTTGTTGGCGGTATGGCTAAACTACTAAAAATGGCCTGTAGCAGTATCACCCTCGTCCACTGGAGGTCAGAGGGGGTATCTACTGTTAGAAATGGGGTCTATAGTTGGCAGTGGTTTGCACCCTGTCCAAGTAGGGACCCTCACTCTAGTTATGGAAAGGGAGCCACACAGCTAAGATAACACCTGCTCCCCCCCTTGGTAGCTTGGCACAAGCAATCAGGTTTATGTCAGAGGCAATGCGTAAAGTATTTGTACACCCACACAGTAACACAGTGAAAACACCTCAAAAGCACTCAACACCAGTTTAGATAAATGGCCAATATTTATCTCAGTAAACTACCAAAACGACAAAAATCCAACATAGGCAAGCAAAGATATGAATTTTCAAAGATTAAACTTCAGTATAGTGCTTAGGAACACAACAGTTCCAACTGGGGCTATCACCACATCATTGACATAGTTGTTCCCAACTGTCCAACGCCACTCGTGAGGGAGTGCTGCACCAGTCACGGAGTCAAATGGACTCCCAGGCACCCAGCAACTGCAGACCAACCCAGCAAAGCACACACAGCAAAGGGGCAGTACTCTTCCTCACAGCTCTTCAGCTCTTCTCCTTGGCAGAGTATCCACTTGATCTAGAAGTGGGATCAGAAGTCCAATACTTTATTCTCATTTCTGCCTTTGAAGTAGGCACACTACAAAGGAAAGTCTTTGTAGTACACAAGACCCTGCCTCTCTCTGTGCCAGGGAGACCAGATCCTCGGTGGCCTGCGCACGTTCCCAACATGTCCACCACTAAACAGCTCCAAAGCTCCGACAGAAATATCACAGAGCCTGAGAAAGCCCAAGTGGGGGAAAAGGGGATTAGGTAGGGAACAGCTGGGAAGGAGACCTGTAGGAAGCAAAAGGTTAAACAACACAATATCAAGATATAGTCACATTGACTTTCAATAGACTATGGTTCTAAGAGTTATCATACTGTAACCATGGATAACCTAAGAAGTGACTATAACTAGACCTCAAGAAACCTGGAAAAAAATCAAGAATGGGTTAATACAATGTTTCATATGAGCTTTTCATGAAATATCACATACTGTCTAGAAATACAAGAACCTTCTAGAATAATGTTTCAGAACAAACATTGCTTTTTTACATGAGGACAAAAGGCTATCTGAAACATTCCCTGGAAAACAATAGGAATTGTACTAGGGACTTAATATGCACAAAGAATGTCACATTTTGAATTTAGCATCTTCACAGAAAATCCAAATGCTCGGGATAAATGTGTGCACTTCAACAAACACTACACACCAAAGTTTTAATTGCCATGAAATGATCGCGCCCACTGTTGCAGATCTGAATGTCAAGTTTTACATGCTGGAAATGAATCGCACACACTGCCGATTCGAACAAGAATATGCCAATGCCATGAAATGATCGCGCACACTGTTGCCGATCTGAACATCAAGTTTTACATGCTGGAAATGAATCGCGCACACTGTCGATTCAAACAAGAATATGCAAATGCCATGAAATGATTGTGAACGCTGTTGCCGATCTGAACATCAAGTTTTACATGCTGGAAATGAATCGCGCACACTGCCGATTCGAACAAGAATATGCAAATACCATGAAATGATCGCTCAAGCTGTTGCCGATCTGAACATCAAGTTTTACATGCTGGAAATGAATCGCGCACACTGCCGATTCGAACAAGAATATGCAAATGCCATGAAATGATCGTGCACACTGTTGCTGATCTGAACATCAAGTTTAACATGCTGGAAATGAATTGGGCACAATGCCGATTCGAACAAGAATATGCAAATGCCATGAAATGATCGTGCACACTGTTGCCGATCTGAACATCAAGTTTAACATGCTGTTAATGAATCGCGCACACTGCCGATTCGAACAAGAATATGCAAATGCCATAAAATGATCGCGCACACTGTTGCCGATCTGAACATCAAGTTTTACATGCTGGAAATGAATCGCGCACACTGCCGATTCAAACAAGAATATGCAAATGCCATGAAATGATCGCGCAAGCTGTTGCCGATCTGAACATCAAGGTTTACATGCTGGAAATGAATCGCGCACACTGCCGATTCGAACAAGAATATGCAAATGCCATGAAATGATCGCGCACACTGTTGCCGGTCTGCACATAAAGTTTTACATGCTGGAAATGAATCGCTCACACTGCCGATTCGAACAAGAATATGCAAATGCCATGAAATGATCACGCAAGGTGTTGCCGATCTGAATACCAAGGTTTGCATGAGAGCAATGAATCCACACTCTGAAAGTTTCACACGTAGGCCCAAAACTCGAGAGTCTTTTGAGAACGGGGTCGGGGCCCAGCCCGACCTCCGCCTTACCGCCCTGCTCAGGGATCACCAATATAATGCGGGGCAGGCCTGGAACATCAAGGTAGGCCTCCGGAACAGGAGCTCAGGAAGTTGCTGCTTCTCTGCACCGGGACCTCTGAATAGTGAGCACGTGGAGCTGGGCTGGCTCCCTTATATAGAGTCTGGCCCAGCCCACAAACCACACCCAGTCATGCTGCAGGGAAAGCTTCTAGAAGGTCCAAGAAAGGGACCACACCCTAACACACTCAGTAAGCCTGCAGCAATACCTTGCGAATGAACAGTTATTGCAAACATCATTAATAGTGTTTTTCAAGGTTAAACTCTGCAATGCAAAAAGTTAACATACTGCATAGAAACACAATGCATGAATTATGCTCTTGTATAAAGGCTGGGATTTTGCATTTTTGTTACCCGTAGAGCGCGCACTGTCCTGATGTTGACACCCTGTTCTGGCCCCAGACACACTCTAGGGGTTTGGAGAAGGCTTTTTGTAAGGACAGGTACAGCCCATTCAGGTGCAAGTGTCAGCGCATTCCTCCACTCTAGCCCTGGAAGACCCATTGGATATGCAGGACACACCTCAGCTCCCTTTGTATAACTGTCTAGAGTGAATTCACAAACAGCCCAATTGTCAGTCTGACCGAGACGTGTATTCCACAGCCAGGCAGAGGCGCAGAATGGTTTAGCAAGAAAATGGCCACTTTCTAAAAGTGGCATTTTCAAACTTACAATTTAAAAACCAACTTCCTTAAAGATGTATTTTTAAATTGTGAGTTCAGAGACCCCAAACTCTAAATCTCTATCTGATCCCAATGAGAAACAGCCCTTAAAATATATTTCAAGGCAATCCCCATGTTAGCCTATGGAAGAGAAAGGCCTTGCAATAGTGAAAATCAAATTTGACAGATTTCACTACTAGGACATGTGAAACAAATCAGTACAGGTCCTACCTTCTCAATACACTACACCCTGCCCATTGGGCTGCCTTGGGCCCACCTTAGGGGTGACTGACGTAGTAAAAGGGAAGATTTGGGCCTGGCAAGTGGGTGCACTTGCCAGGTCGACATGGCCATTTAAAACTGCATACACAGACACTGAAATGGCAGGTCTGAGGCATGTTTGCAGGGCTACTTGTGTGCATGGCACAATCAGTGCTGCAGGCCCACTAGAAGCATTTGATTTACAGGCCTGAGCACACACCGTGCACTGTACTAGGGACTTACCAGTAAATCAAATAGGCCAATCATGGATGCTCAATCCTAATCACAATTTGCACAGGCAGCACATGCACCATAGTGCAGATCAGCAGTGGTAAAGTGCCCAGAGTACCAAAACCAGCAAAAACTAAATCCAGCACACAGTCAAAAAATAGGAGGCAAAGGCAAAAATACAGGGGAAATCACGTCAATGATGCCAGGTCTAACACATCTACTATACAACGAGGGCTTAGAACCCCTTTCAAAAACTTTATTTGCAGCTTTGCATATGTTTGGCACATTCAATCTGGGACATTTTATTGATTTTGAGGGCCCTGGGCCAAACATAATTTGTGGTCCCTGAGCAGAGCATCTCTGAATTCATTAACCGTTTTCAGCTCATTTATACCCTCAGCAACTATGGTCTAATCATTGGCAACCCTCTTAGTGGCTCCTAAACTTTAAGGGGGCCTCCATTCAGTACAAAGCCTTTGCATATTTATGAGATATTGCAGACTTGGGAGCCCCTTTTCATATTGCACAGAGGGCCCCATCATTTTTGTGTTATGCCACTGCCTGGGACTTTCCTGAAAGCTTCATGATGCAGACCCTAGAAAGGTAGGGGCTCTGGGCCAGTGCCCACTTTGCCCCGGCCTAAAACATTTCTGCACTCAATGACTTCATGTCATGCACTATGCTGCTACTTGTGTCTTCTTTGTGCTTTTTCATTGTCCTTATGACTGCTCCGCTTCATGTCCCCTCGCAAGCTTCCTTCTTTCGCCTGGTGTTCTGGATGTGGCCAGGTGAACACTCATCCAACCTTCTTATTTAGAGGACAGGTGGAGGTAATGGGGAGTGTCATGGGCCAGGAAAGGTGCATTAAAGCTGCCACTGCTTGGTGCCACAGTAGTCTGCCGGGGCAAGAATGGTCTCCTGCAGTGGTTGCACTTGGGTTTTTGCCTACACCTGGTGAAACCGGACCTGGTGTCTCTGGACTAGAAGTATTGTGTCCAGGATCTGCAGATCTGGTATTTGCAGACTCTGTAATTCAAGGACTGGAGACAATTAATACTAAATATGACCCAGAGCAGTATCACACAGGCCCTTGTGTAATTTGCTCCTTAATCATGCCTGTCCCCTCCACTCTCCTTTGTGCTTTTTTGTCATCCTTTGTCTTTTTTCCCTTTCATCAGTGCTTCTTCCATCTTGTTTTCCTTTCTTGCCCCTCTTTACGGCGTCTCCTCTCTTCCTACATAGTCTTCACTTTGCTTAATATGTATTTCCTATTCCTAGTGGTTCTTCCATCTCCTCAAGGCTTCTTCTTTCTCCTTAGCATTCCTTCCCTCTTCTTACTTCACCTGCTGCCTGTTCATTGTTTCTTTCATTCCCTTGATGGGTCTTATCTCTCTTACTGCTTATTTCTCCTTAGTGTGTTTGTCTTCCACTTAGTATTCTGGTCCTATCCTTAGTGTTTTTTCTATTTACAGCTTCTTGTCTTTCCTTAGCATTTCTTCCCACTCTTTATCTCTGTCTTCCCTGGTGTTAACAGTTCTTCCTACTTCTTCCTACTCTGTGTACCCTGTTTCTTTTTTCCATTTCTCTCTTCTTGTCATTCCTTCTGTCTTTTTACGCTGTGTCTCATATGCTTAGTGTTTCTTCTGTGTCACTAAGCAACTTCTCTCCCTTTACCATTTATTCTCTCTCCTTACTGCTTCTTCCCTTCCATTAGTGCTTCTTCCCCTCCTTCCTACTTCTTCTCTCATTAGACTTTCATTTCTTTTCTTACTTTCTCTTTCCTTAGCCCTTCTTCACTTGCATTAATGCTTCATCTCTCTTTACTTCCTACTTCTTCTCTCTCATTGCTTCTTTCCTCTCCTAGTGTCTCTGAGCTCTCATTTTGCCACATATCTCTCCTTTGTGCTTTCTCCCCCCTTTTTGTGTCTCTGCTGTTTGGTTTTATGATCCATGACTCTTTTTATGATTCTTAAACCTTATTTATGCATCACTTTATTTTTTTGTTTTGTAACCCCTCAATATGTTTCTTAACCTTTGTTCCAACACCCCATCTGTTGCGGCTTAGTCTTGCGAGTAATGTTTAGTACTGGTCAAAATGTGGCATGGTTTTCCTATTAAAGCATGATTATCTGATTACTAGTGCCTAAAGTGAGCTATGTGTAGAGTTAAATTCTAGTGGCTAAGTTCAAATGTGGTCGTGTAGTTGGATTAAAATGTAGTCTAGAAACTAAGCTGAATTGATCTAGATGCTTATTTTTGTCATCTAGTAGTTAATTTGTAAAATGATCTAAAACATAAACTGAGATGTGGGCTAGCGGCTAAGTTGAAATTACAATTAGTGGCCAAGTTGAGATGAACTCTACTAGTCAAGGTGAGGCATGGTCTATTGAAAAAGGTGAATGTGATCTAATAGCTACATTGAGTTGGAGTCCAGTGGCTAAGGTGATACATGACCCAGCAGGGCCGGCTTTAGGGAGGTGCGACCGGTGCGGATGCACCAGGTGCTGACCTGGATGGGGGGGAGCAGACTTTGGTGGCAGGGGGCTGTTTTTAGCAATAACTTACAAAACTTGTGATTTAAAAGCATGTGCTGAAAAGTTGCTTGTGCGTCCAGCCTTCAGGAAGCAATTAAAATGTCAAGATACCACTTTTGAATGTTCCAGCTAGGGAGAGAAGTGGGAGTTTTGTCTAACAGCAACTTTGACTCCCCATAAAGTAGCGCAGAGTGTTAATATTCCTGCTGTTAAGAACAGAACTATATTTTATTTGGATAGCTGATTGAATTAGTATAGCCGGCCCTTACCAGCGCTTTAAAACAAATTAAATGTATGTGAGTGGGGCTATGGAGCAATGATGGGGTACTTTTGCCCGGTGATAGTGAGGGAATCCGAGGAGGTGGTCATGTGGTGGGGTTGCTAAAAAAGACTGCTGCACCGGGCGCCACCAGAGATAAAGCCGGCCCTATGACCCAGTAAGTAACAGCTTGGCTCTAGGTGCAATAGAACTAAGTTGTAGCCCTGCATTTCTTAGATAAACAAGGTCTATGATCATGGGTAAATTGCTTCTTAACCCTATACTATGATTTCCAAATCTGGAAACATTCAGAGCTCTCATCTAAGGGATAACTTATTAGACAACATAAAAAACTTTGACATTTGCATTTTTCATTGTATTATTATTGAATTTCATGGCTGGTATTTAAAAGACAGTTCTGTTATCACTTGTAAATATAACAGTGTCTTACTAAACCCTCTAGGAGACTTAGACAATGAAGTGAGGGAATAGGAACAAGGCTCCGGTAGAACCTTGCTTCGGTCCTTTGCTGAACAAGAAGCTGTTGATCACTCTTCCTGGCGCACTGCCATTTGGTAGATGGTGGGATAAAGGGTGGGACTGCAGTCTCTGTTGTGTTAAGTTGAAAGATGCATTTAAATAAGGGCCATCCTTTTGTCTTTCCCTGATCACACCCTTCAGTTTGGCTGATGGCAGCCAGGCAGTGGTGGCCCCTCCGTTATGGCGGAGGAGCGCAACCCCCGCCAGCAGGCTGGCTGAGAACAGATTCAGGGGACCACAGGGGGCCCCTGTACTGCCGGTGGCATGGGCAGGGCAGGGCTCCCCCTGCCTAGCACCCTCATAATGCGCACTGTCTGCCGTGCATACAGCGCACATTACGAGGATGCTACTGCCACGTTCCCCTTGGCTGACCCGCGGAAATCTTGGCTTCTGCTGGTCAGCCCAGCAGAAAAGTCTTAATGGGGCTGGCGGGGAGCTAGCCAGCATGGTGGCAACCACCCCATCAGGAGTTTCCACCAAACTCATAATCAGGCCCTAAATCCTAGAAAACATCTCAATGCATCTTCATCAGGGAGAGGTCCAGCGTCAACAATGGCTTTGATCAGACTGACTTTGGGTTTAATGTCCATCACAGACATAGTGGGACCGATTCACAACGGTAAGGTAAGACCAGTGATTCTCAAAGTGCAGCCCTTCTGCCCTTTACATGTGGCCCCCTGGTCAACAGCAGCACTGGGCTGCTGTTAACTCGACTCAGCACTAAGATTAAAAAAGATATCAAACAGGCAAGCATTTATTTAAAAGGCAAACTGAAGTTGAAGAAAGGATGTAACTAGGGTGTTCTGCACCGCTTAACTGTGCAAACACCTTCATTTTTAAAGACATTTTGCAGCAAGAGTGTTAACATATGATAAAGTCTTCAAAATTCAAAAAACTGAATTTCATTAACACACAGAACCGTTTCACCTCAGTATATCAGATTACATCAGTGCTTTGAGAAGTATTTTTTTAAAGTAAAATGTTTTCAAACATAAATTTAGAAATATTCATTCTTCTCCTCCCCCACCATGCCAATACTGAACTAAGAGGCAAGTCAGTTATGTGCACTCTTTGGGCGACCTGGGTTTCTATGATACATGAACAACATTGCAGTTTATGAAATCCAAATCAGGAGAAGGTTTTGTACAGCACACATCCTGACATCATATATTTCAAGGTCCTCATATGTGATAATGAAGAAAAGTGAAATAAAACAATTGCCTATGATCACACAATATGGTTAAGTGGAGAAGCCAGGATGAATCCCAAGTTCTTGGTTTCACATTGTACATTTCAATCACTAGGGCCCTTAATACAAGCCTGGCGGTCCCTCGCGGTAGCGGTCATACCCCTGCCAAAGCAGCTGTCCGGCCTCCACATTATGACCGCGGCAGAGCCGCCACCGTCCGACCGCCAGCACCACTAGGTTGTCGCAGGTCGAGAGCCTGACTGTGCTGACAGTCTTAATCTGCCAGGGCAGCGCTGCAAGCAATGTTGAACAGCCTGGCTGGAGAAACTGCACAGACCCCAGGGTTGTGTCTGTGCGGTGGTCGAAGCAGCTGAGACCAATCCTGATGCTGCTTTCATGCTAGGTTTAGCATGAAAGCAGCACCAGGATTGCTCGGGAGCCTGTGCTGGTGTCCCAGTGAAAGCTAGGACACACCACGATGAGGGGAGAGGATCGACAAGCGAGGCGGCAGAAGACGGAGGCATCGTGGTAAAGGTAAGTTTATTTTGTTTTTATTGTTTTATTATTTTCATCCCCCCTGGTCTCCGTCCCTCAGCCCCCGCCCCTCCCTTTGAGAATTGTGGCAGCTGCCGCTGATAAAAACAGCTTTTCTGTAGTATTAACTTTCCAAATTATGATAGCATATGCTTTTCTATTTATATGTAGGTTTGAACACAAAATTTACAAATAGGCTAGCTCTACTTCGTTAACCTTGTAGGTTAAACAAGATTTAATACCAATGTAATATCTAGAAGCGTGTGCAGAAAGAAAAGGTGTATAGGTGCAACAGCTAAATGATATAATCACAGATGAAGACCTGTTTAGTGATATCAAGTTTCCCAAAATGTGGTGGCCGCCGCAGATGTCACACATACACGCACTCGCAAGGCATGCTAGCGCTAGAGGACTTCTGACTTGGCAAGCACGAGGTGCCGAATTAGACCGTGCGCCTGGATGTGGAGTGAGTAGC
The DNA here is from genome assembly GCF_031143425.1 of Pleurodeles waltl. Taxonomy (NCBI): domain Eukaryota; kingdom Metazoa; phylum Chordata; class Amphibia; order Caudata; family Salamandridae; genus Pleurodeles; species Pleurodeles waltl. The sequence continues at coordinate 39,723,474 of NC_090445.1, forward strand.
TCATGTTGTACACGCCACAATCAATCACACCGCCAAAATCTGAAATTGGTGCTCACTAGCCCGACACGTGCCACCTCCAATACAACTGCAAAGATGTAGATAAAGAACTGAGGGGCATATTTACAGTCCCCTTGCACCGCCCTCGCATCACTTTTTTTTACGCTAAGGTGGTGTTAAAGAGGCCTTTCCCCCGCCATATTTACAAAGTGGCACAATGCATGCATTGCGCCCCTTTGTAAACCCTTGCGCCACAGTATGCCTGAGCCAGGCATAATGTACGCCAGGAGGGCATCCCATGCAGGGAGGCCCCAAAAATGGCACAGAGAAATTTACAGCATTTCACTGTGCCATTTATTGTGTCATTTGTAATGCATACTCAGAGCATGTGATAAAATGACGCACCCCTATTAACCTATGGGCCTCCCTGTGCTTTGTTGCACTAGCATCAAAATCTTTGACGCTAGTGCAGCAAAGTGCCACAATAGCGTCAAAAATGTTGACACAAATCTGCTAAAGACAGCCATGGTGCACCGTATTATAAATACGGCGCATCCATGGTGTCATTATGTGGCGGTAGGGGGACACAAGAAAAATGGAGCATTGGGACCGAGGCATCACTTTCTTGTAAATCTGCCCATGAATCTGCAATGGATCGCAGGTCTCAGACCCTGTAACAGCTGACTCCAGCGCAGTGATTCTGTGGGTCCTTCCAATTCCTCAGCTTGTGGCCAATATGTAAGACAGGTGAGAGATTTCAAGTATTTATTTCTTATTTTTGAGGACCCATGAAACAGAAGGGAACCATCCAGGTGATTCGGTTTCTGTAGCTGACAAACCTGAAACATGGAGATTGAACCCTCATGGAACGAATACTAACAGGTTCTACATTCTACATAAAATTTTCATAAGAACACTTACCACAGTCTCCTTTCTACTTTGACAGTATAAAAGTTGAATTCACTGACCCACTTTTTGTTCCAGTTCCAAGTTCATTATGGCCAAGGAAAGGAGTTCTCTACAAAGTTCTCAAAGGACTACTGTGCAAGCTCACCTGCTATCTGCCGAAATAAAGCTTCCCAGAGGTCAGGCGACATTACCTGTGTCTATCCCCCTGCTTGAGGAGCTGTCTTCTGACCTAAAGTGCATAGAAGTCAGCTTGCCTGCTGAGAGAAGGAAGGAACCTGCCCTTCAGGAGGAGTGACTGTCCAAGAGGAGAAAAGGTCAGTGTGATGGGACTGACAGAAGGGTAACAGTGATCTGTGTACCTTGATTTCGGTGGATAGCAGTTTCTACACCAGTGGTTCCTCATGATTGAAGATAGTTAAATCCCAGCCAAAGGTGTGATCTGAGTCGGGATGGCCTGTACTGCTGTCATGACCCAGAGAGAAGCGGCATGTATTTGGCTCTTGTCAGTAGAAATCATGCTTGACCCTAGCTAGTGTGCTAAAAGAAACTGCAATGGGACCTTAGCCAGAAGAAAAAAAAGTGATCTAACCATGCTGCATTGCCCAGAAATGAGGCTGGTGAGGGTCCTTGTCTCCAACCTAAAATCAGCCTGTGCCCTGCCTTGAATATAGATCAACATGTAGCCACATTGGCAGGAGAAGATATATCCGAATGGGCCACACCAATCCAAGAGCAACCACCTAATCCGTGAGTGATACAGACGTCTGTGAGGACTGCCACCCCAATCTGCCCCATCCATCAGAAGATGTGAAACAGCTATCTCGCCAAAAACGCAACTGTCAGGTGACAGCAAAAGCTACAGAAGAGGCCCTGATGGAGCTGCCGTTTCACAAGAAGAAACAAAGTAGCTCAGGCACCTGAGAGTGATGGCCCCACCACAGACTGAGGCCCTGATTATGAGTTTAGCGAATAGGAAATCCCGTCCACCAAACTCCTTACAAGGTGGCCATCGCCATAGTGGCGACCACCCTGGCGGACCTATTAGGACCTATTAGGAGTTTTTCAGTAGGCCGGTGGGCGGAAACTGAGGTTCCACCTACCGGCCTAGCAAGAAACAGGCTACAGCATTGTCTCTGGCTCGTAATCGAGTTGGCAGCAATACTGTAGCCTACAGAGTGCACCAGCACCCTCGCAATTTTCACTGTCTGCACAGCACACAGTAAACATTGCAATGGTGCTGGACAGTGCATGAGCAGTGCAGAGGCCACCCCTGTGACCCACCTGTTCTCCACCAGCCTTTTCATGGTGGTGAAACCTCCATGAAAAGGCTGCCGGAGAACAAGGTCTTAATCCGCAGGGCAGTCCTGCATGCTCACCAATCCTGGCGGTGCTGGTGGAACCGTGGTGGTCTGACCACCAGGGTCTTTTTTTGGCAGTCGGCCCGTCACAGCAGTGGCAGTCATGACCATCAATGTGGGGCTGGCAGTCTGAAGACTGACAGCCTTGTAATAAGGCCCTGCGTAATGAAGTCTCACTCAATGCAAATAAAATGTGAACTGAAATGGACTGCACACACTTTAGTATAAAGGCTCTAATCTACACCTGAGCCTTATCATGCTATAACTTTGACTATGGAAGACCCACCTAGATGAGAAAGGAGGTCCAGAAGAAAGTAGCAGGTAGAAGTGCAGCTAACCTCAGTTTGCAAGAGGTGTTACCACACTGTGTGTGTAGTATTTAGTTCAGGTGTGCATTAAAGTACTTTAAAGGAAAGCACTGTTTTGGACACTTAGGACCTAATTATGAGTTTGGCGGTCCCACCGCCGGACCGCCAAACTCGCAGGGATGATGCCATCACCATTGCAGACTGACGGCAGGAACATTGTAATATGCATTCCCACCAGTCTAACCGGCAAGAACAGTGCTACTACATTGGCCTCCGCTTCTTTAGGGGAGCTAAAGCCAATACCATAGCACTGTAGCAAAGCAGAAACTGTGCATTCCGACGATGCTGGGCAGGGGTCCCTTGCATTTCTCATGCCAAGCATGGGCAGTGCAGGGGCCCCCGTAGCCCCCAGCAGACTCTTACCACCAGCCTTTCCATGGCGGTAAGGTGAGTTGTAATCAGCTAGGCAGCACTGAATATAGAGCCGGCCTGGCTGAGTTCAACTCAGACCACTGTCAACCCGGTGGGAATGGCGGTCTCCTGGTGGGTCAAGCCCCCAGTGTTTGTAATGTGGTAGCCAGACCACCACAGTTGCGGCGGTCCGACATCACTGCAAGGTTGGCAGTCCTTGTACTATTGCACTATTGCATGCGAGGCTCGTTTACCCATACAATATGTCCCTGAAAAGCCTGACATTCATGAGAAGTAATACTCTTTTTACGTATTTTTTTTTTTTTTAAATAGGCCCACCTCATTTAGACAGCAGCATTTTTACATTGTTTTTACCTTTAAACATTTGGGCGGTCATTACACCATTGGCGGTAAAAGCCGCTTACCGCCGTGCAGAAGACCGCCAACACACCGCCGCGGTCGCGGAATTCCGCCACAGCTATTATGACCCACATTTTCGGAATCCGCCAAAATTCAGACACCCACACAAGTCCGCCACACCAAAGGTCAGTGATAAACTGGCGAAAACAAAAACCTCCACCGTCACGCCAACACAAATACGCCCACACTATCACGACACACGAATCCACGTGGCGGTCTTTCAACCGCGGTATTCCATTGGCGGTACACACCGCCGCGCTCAAAATACACACATACACACAAAACACAGCCACATTGGACAATTCGAAATACACACACCTGATACACATACACACACCACTCCCACACATCCAATACAATATAAAACACACACCCACATCACACACAAACCCCTACTACCAAAAATTGAGAACGAAGCACAGAGAGAGACACCACCAGCAAGTACAACAGCATCCACAGGCACATAACACCATCAACCACACAACTTCCACGCACCTCACACAACACACCACTACATATCACCACACTTATCACCACATACACCACCCCACACATCACCCACACCACCCCATGGCACAGCAAAGACACCCCAGGTTCTCGGAGGAGGAACTCGGGGTCATGGTGGAGGAAATCGTCCGGGTAGAGCCACAGCTATTTGGATCACAGGTTCAGCACACCTCAATTGCAAGGAAGATGGAGCTATGGCGAAGAATAGTCGACAGGGTCAACGGGTGGGACAACACCCAAGAAATCGGGAGGACATCAGGAAAAGGTGGAACGACCTACGGGGGAAGGTGCGTTCCGTGGTCTCAAGACACCACCTGGCGGTTCAGCGGGCTGGCCGTGGACCCCCACCTCCTCCCCCACAACAAACAACATGGGAGGAGCAGGTCTTGGCGATTCTGCATCCTGAGGGCCTCGCAGGAGTTGGTGGAGGAATGGACTCTGGTAAGTCAAATCTTAACTATTCCATCCCCCACCCTACCTGCATGCCATGACATACCCCCACCCTCACCCCATCACTCCAACTCCACACAAATGTACCAATATCACAAACCACCCATCCCAACACCAAGCCCTGCATGCAACAACAAAGCATGGACACCCATCACTAAAGCATGTCCACTGCACATACCCATACAACCCCCTAAACCATCATCACACAAGGTCCCACACAGGAATGCTAGCACTGGGGTACATGGTCACCCACCCATTGCACACCATGACACACACAGATGCAATAATCATGCCTTTCCACCCCTGCAGGACCACTACCCAATGTCACCAGACAGGAGGGTCCAGACATGTCCACTCCACCCACAGAAGAGGCCCACAGTGATGACAGCAGCTCTGTCCAACTGGATCTAGATGACCAGCCCAGACCATCGGGGACCTCTGGACAGTCGGTTCCCCTCACACAGGCACAGGCCACCACAGACCTTCCCCCCTCTGGAAACACCAGCACAGCACCCACCCAGCGGGCCCATACCTCCGTCCCCAGGACACGTCAATCAGCTGTGTGTCCACCACTACAGGGAACCCAGGATAACCCACCACCCCAACAACAACAGGGACCTGGGGTCAGTGCCAGCGCATGTAGGAGGAACAGAATATGGGCTTCAGGGAGGAACTCAGAACCATCAGCTCCGCCCTGGGCACCATCGTAGGGGTGCTGAAGGAACTACTTAACACCAGGAGGGACACTGTGGCACTACAAGAGGCCCCTGACACTAGCATTGACGATGAACTGCCCACCACCTCTGCCGGCGCTAGTGGACAGGACGACCCGCCACAGGACCACCACACCAGCACCCCACCCCCTGCAGACGGAGAACCACCCCGCAAATGGTCCCTGAGATCCAGGAACAAGACAGAGCACGATGCCAAGACCCCCGCCAAGAAATGAGACCACCCTGATTGTCATCCCACTGTCCCACTTTGTCACCCTGTCCATAATTAAACTGCCCCAACTCCACTTCCAATGCCCATATGGGCAATGCACTTGTGAGACTAATAGACTGGACTTTGCCATGGACACTCCTCCGCCATCACCCCTCACCATTTAACTTCCCCCTTCAATATTTTGCATTTACATAAACACACCTAAAGCACAAAATGATCTGGAGTCTGTCTGTGATTTCGAAATAGTGTATTTGCAATTACAGTGACAAAATGTTCTTGAAATAGTAATGTCAACATACCTATGTCACACAGCTCTAGTCCATGAGGAATCTAAGCAGATGACACACGTTGGGACCCACATCTGTGAAACCGTAAGGGAAAGTGACAACTCAGTGACCATACACTGGGTGAAAACGACAGACAGTAGAGAGGTAGTAGTTGAAAAGTACATGTAGTAGGCAGGAACGTATTCTCACCTGTGTTTCTCTGGAAATATTGCTTGATCACTGAGTCCCCGTTCTGCATGTCTTCTTCCTCTGCTTCATCCTCATCACTGTCCACAGGTTCCACAGCTGCCACAACACCGCCATCTGGACCATCCTCCTGCAGAAAAGGCACCTGTCGTCGCAAAGCCAAGTTGTGAAGCATACAGCAGGCCACGATGATCTGGCACACCTTCTTTGGTGAGTAGAATAGGGATCCACCTGTCATATGTAGGCACCTGAACCTGGCCTTCAGGAGGGCGAACGTCCGCTCGATCACCCTCCTAGTTTGCCTATGGGCCTCATTGTAGCGTTCCTCTGCCCTGGTCCTGGGATTCCTCACTGGGGTCAGTAGCCATGACAGGTTGGGGTAACCAGAGTCACCTGCAAATGGCGAGGGACAACTGTTAGACACACACTAACCTGTAGAGATAACCCCAGACAACCATTCCCACTGTCTGGCTTGCAGGGGCTCACCTAATAGCCACACACGGTGCCTCTGGAGTTGAACCATCACATAAGGGATGCTGCTATTCCGCAGGATGTAGGAGTCATGCACTGAGCCAGGGAACATGGCATTCACATGGGAGATGTACTGGTCTGCCAAACATACCATCTGTACATTCATGGAATGATAACTCTTCCGGTTTCTGTACACCTGTTCACTCCTGTGGTGGGGGACCAAAGCCACATGGGTCCCATCAATGGCACCTATGATGTTGGGGATATGTCCAAGGGCATAGAAGTCACCTTTCACTGTAGGCAAATCCTCCACCTGAGGGAAAACGATGTAGCTCCGCATGTGTTTCAGAAGGGCAGACAACACTCTGGACAATACGTTGGAAAACATAGGCTGGGACATCCCTGATGCCATGGCCACAGTTGTTTGAAAAGACCCACTTGCAAGGAAATGGAGCACTGATAGCACATGCACTTGAGGGGGGATTCCTGTGGGATGGCGGATAGCTGACATCAGGTCTGGCTCCAACTGGGTACACAGTTCCTGGATTGTGGCACAGTCAAACCTGTAGGTGATTATCAAATGTCTTTCCTCCATTGTCGACAGGTCCACCAGCGGTCCGCCATCTCCTCACATGTCCCAGCGGACGGTGCCTATGAAGGACAACAGCGACCACAGAGTCAAACAACTCAGAGGTACGTACACACAGTTTACCCAGAACACCAATCATACACAATAGGTGGCCTGTATGTGTGTTGAGACTAGACCTAGGTATGTGTGACGCAGTTGGAAATTAGGCCATGTGGGCCCCTGAAATGGCGGCTGCCTGACCTCTAAAGTGGGACAATGGGATGTGAGGTAACTGCGCTGGCGTTGTACACCGTCGCGGTAGGCGGTCGAAGACCACGGCGCAATGCTGCATTGGTTAACATTGGACCCTATGGGTCCCAGGAGCCAATGACGATGTACGCCGGCGGTGATGGTACGCACCGCCGCGGACGTGACCGCCGCAGATGTGACCGCCATTTTCTATCTGTTCAATCACTCGATACCTGATCTTCGACAGGAGAGGACCTACACTGCAAGTGCTGCTGTGACCTCGGTCTGGAAGAGACAATGGCTCGTGCGTCTGGGGAAAGGGCCTCTGCCTTCACATCGGAGGAGTTGGAGAAGCTTGTTGATGGGGTCCTCCCCCAGTACACGCTACTCTACGGTCCTCCAGACAAACAGGTAAGTACACAGGGAGCATGTCGTATGGGCTATGCCTGTGTGGAGAGGGCTGGATGTAGGAAGGAAGGGGGCAGAGTTCTGCGTGCATGAAAGACGGTGGGTGCATGTGCCACATGGCAAGGGTAGGGATGGGGGCCAATCACTTTGATGGTGCAGTTGGTAATGACTTCTCTTCTTCCCCTGTACATTTCATGTAGGTCAGCGCCCACCAGAAGAAAGATATTTGGCGTGCCATCACCAAGGACGTCCGGACCCTGGGGGTCTACCACAGACGGAGCACCCACTGCCGGAAAAGATGGGAGGACATTCGCCGCTGGAGCAAGAAGACAGCGGAGGCTCAGCTGGGGATGGCCTCCCAACGTGGGAGGAGTGCCCGTCGAACCATGACCCCCCTGATGTGCAGGATCCTGGCGGTGGCCTACCCGGAGTTGGATGGGCGCTTAAGGGCATCACAGCAGACACAAGGGGGTGAGTACACTCTCATTCAGCTGACTTTGCGCGCAGTGGAGTTGTCTGGGTGGGGGAGGAGGGCTGTGGGTTTCCCTAGGCCAGGGCGAGTTCCGTAGGCTAGGCCCCTCCGTAAGGCATGGCCCTGTGGCCCCCCACCCCACCTCTGTAGAGTGCCAAGTACAGCTATTCATGCCCCTGTGTCATCTATGTGTGCAGATGTCGTCCATAGCCTTGTAGGCCATTTCCATGGATTGCACTGTAGAGCCCAAGAGCGCGGCGTAGTTCAGGGGGCTTCTGTGTCTGTCTTGTCCGCCAACGGTAGCGGTAATCCATACACTCAACATGTCTTTCTTCTGTCGTTCTCCCCTTTTTGTGGTTTCCCTGTTCTTGTGTGCATTAGCATCATCAGGCGGAGGAGCAGTGGCACCGGAGCACGAGAGAGCTGCATCCCACATGGCCATGGAGGGCCCACTACGGATTCAGAATTCACCAGTGGGACGGAGGGCGAGGGGAGCTCCACGGCGGGGACAGGAGCTGACACCAGCGACACGGACTCGTCCTCTGATGGGAGCTCCCTTGTGGTGGCGGCAACATCTGTGCCCCCCACATCTACAGGTACAGCCGCCACCCCCCCTACCAGCACCACCCTCCCAGCAGCCCCTCAGCCTTCGCCCCGTGCCCGCTCACCCAAGAGGGTGGGCATCACCTTCGCCCCAGGCACCTCCGGCCCTGCCCCAGTCACCCCTGCTGCCCTCAGTGAAGAGGCCATTGACCTTTCCAGGTCACTCACTGTTGGGCAGTCTACCATTTTGAATGCCATCCAGAGTGTAGAAAGGCAGTTGTAACAAACTAATGAATTCCTGGAGGGTATTCATTCTGGTCAGGCGGCCCTTCACTGAGCCTTTCAAAATCTGGCCTCAGCACTGATGGCAGCCATTGTCCCTGTGTCTAGCCTCCCCCCTCCAACTTCCTCCACCCAGACCCAATTCTCTGTACCTCTGCATATCCCAAGCACACCATCAGACCAGCCTGCACACACCTCACCACACAAGGGAAGCTCAGGCAAACATAAGCACCACCACACATCCCACAGGCACTCACGCAAGCATCACACACATGCAGACACACCAACATCCACTGCCTCCACTGTGTCCCCCTCGTCGTCGTCTCCCTCCTCCCTCCCAGTCTCGTCTACACACACACCTGCATGCACTACCTCTACAGCCACTACGTCCCTCACCAGCACACCCACCAGCACACCCCGCTCACGTGCAGTCACCACCCCCACTACCATTCACACGTCCCCTGTGTCCTCTCCCAGTGTGTCTGTGACGCCCCCTCCCAAGATACACAAACACAGGCACACACCCACCCCACAGCCATCCACCTCACGACAGCCTCCAGCGCATGCACCTTCACCCAAAGTCACCAAACGTACACCTCCTACAACCACCACCTCTTCCTCCACTCCCAAACCCCCTCCAACTACCCGTCCCAGTGTGTCCCAAAACCTTTTTCTGTTCAGCCTTGACATTTTTCCCACACCTCCCCCACCCCGTCCCGAAGTAGCATCTCAGCCACAACATCTCCGAGACCAGTGGTACCTGTAGTCACAGGTATGTGGAGTGCACCGGCCACCAGGACAGCCAGTGTGGCACGGAGCCACAGCACAGCCAGTCCCCCCCCTGTGAAGCATCAGCGGTTGGCCAGTGCCCAGCTGGAGAGGGGGAAGACTCCAGCCACCCAAGCCGCTCCCAGGGGTCCCGGTGGGAGTGTGGACTCAGCTGTGACACCTCCCAAGGTGGGGAAGGGCCACAAGAAACCCGGCAAGTCTGGGAAGAGCAGCACAGCGGAGAAGACCACCATCATCCCCGCTGCCCAGGAGGGCTCCGCCAGCCCCATCCCAGCTGCCCAGGAGGGCTCCGCCAGCCCCATCCCAGCTGCCCAGGAGGGCCCCACCAGCCCCATCCCAGCTGCCCAGGAGGGCCCGCCAGCCCAGCTGCCCAGGAGGGCCCCGCCAGCCCCAGCCCAGATGGGCCATGAAGGACCACCAGCCCCAGCCCAGATGGGCCATGAAGGACCGCCAGCACAAGACCCGCTGGGCCATGAAGGACCGCCAGCACAAGAGCCGCTGGGCCATGAAGAACCGCCAGCACAAGACCCGCTGGGCCATAAAGGACCGCCAACTCAAGCACAGCTGAACAGGGCACCGCCAACTCAAGCACCGCTGAACAGGGCACCGCCAACTCAAGCACCGATAAACAGGGCACCGCCAACTCAAGCACCGCTGAACAGGGCACCGCCAACTCAAGCACCGCTGAACAGGGCACTGCCAACTCAAGCACCGCTAGCCCATGACTGGCAGGGGCACTGACGCAACTGGGACCGTCACGGGGTGAGTGATGCACTCTGGGCACCAATCCCCCTCCAGAACCAGTGGAGACATGCATCCACTACCTCTGTCCTTCACAGGATGAAGCACTCTTGGCACCAGTCCCCCTCTAGAACCAGTGGAGACATGTATCCACTACCTCTGTCCTTCACAGGATGAAGCACTCTGGGCACCAGTCCCCCTCTAGAACCAGTGGAGACATGTATCCACTACCTCTGTCCTTCACAGGATGAAGCACTCTGGGCACCAGTCCCCCTCCAGAACCAGTGGAGACTGTTATCCACTTGAGAGACTGTGGCTTTGCACTCCCCAGGATAATGCAGCGGGCAACCCACCCACTGGAGAGACTTGAGAGACTGTGGCTTTGCACTCCCCAGGATAATGCAGTGGGCAAACCACTCACTGGAGAGACTTGAGAGACTGTGGCTTTGCACTCGCCAGGATAATGCAGTGGGCAAACCACCCACTGGAGAGACTTGAGAGACTGTGGCTTTGCACTCAGCAGGATAATGCAGTGGGCAAACCACCCACTGTAGAGACTTGAGAGACTGTGGCTTTGCACTCCCCAGAATTGAACAGTGGGCATTGAGCCCCCTCGTGGATCTGGCGTCTTGCAGTCATCCGGCTGAGGTGCCCCCCCTTCCCTTCCCCCTGAGGTGCCTGTTGTTTTTCTATCTGATGCCCCTGCAGTGTTCTCTCTGTTTTGATCTGGTATCGAGTGTGGGCCTCGCCCATGCATTTTGGGCCCAGTGGTCCACGGACTATAAATGGTGCAATACCTGGACTACTATTCTTGTTGTATATTTTGTTAATAGTGTAAATATGCATATTTTTGCGTACTCCATTTTAATAGATTACAATGGTTACACTAACTTCCTTTTGTCTTTGCATTCTTCCGGTGGGTTTGGGGGGTGTACTATATATAGATATGTATTAGTGTGTGTGTTGTAGTGGGTGAGGGTGGGGGGTGGGGGTGTTGCGTGTCCCTGTTTTTTGCCTCCCCCATCCCCTGTGTCGTAGGTGCAGTACTCACCGTGCTCTTCTCCACCGGCGTTCGTGCTCCTGGTACAGGAGCAGGAAGACTATCGCAGGTAAGATTTGGAGTTCCGGTTCCATGGTGTCCTCGTTCCTCGTGGAGTGTGATGAGGTGAGCGTTTTCCCTTCGAAATTCCTGTTTCTGCCGTGTTTTTATCCGCGGTGAATCCGCCCCGGAAAAGGTGGCGGATTGGCCTGTCATAATAGTGTGGGCGGTACATTTTCTCCCGCCTGTCTGTTGGCGGTGACCGCCGTGCTGTTTGTTTGTACCGCCGTGGCGGACGGAGTGTTAAAGTGGCTGCCTTTGTTGGCGGTTTCCGCCACGGTCATAATTGTAAATTGTTTTCCACCGGCCTGTTGGCGGTCTTACCGCCGCTTTAACACCGTCCGCCAGGGTTGTAATGACCACCTTGATTTCTATTGCATAGGCTTGCAAATGATAAATGAAGACAAAAATGAAGTCAAAAGAGCATGGCACGCTTCCTGAAGCCAGACCTACTGACTGTTTGCATTAATTATAGATTAAAAATTCAGTTTTATTTCGATATTTTTTTTATTCCATAAGACAACAGTGTTGCACCATCTGCAGATTTAGGGGGTGATTCTAACCCTGACGGGCGGCGGAGGCCGCCCGCCAGAGTTCCCCCCTCCAGAACACCGCTCCGCGGTCCTAAGACCGCTGCGGTGATTCTGGGTTTTCCACTGGGCTGGCGGGCGACCGCCAAAAGGCCGCCCGCCAGCCCAGTGGAAAACACCCTTCCCACGAGGACGCCGGCTCCGAATGGAGCCGGCGGAGTGGGAAGGTGCGACGGGTGCAGTTGCACCCGTCGCGAATTTCAGTGTCTGCTGAGCAGACACTGAAATTCTTTGTGGGGCCCTCTTACGGGGGCCCCTGCAGTGCCCATGCCATTGGCATGGGCACTGCAGGGGCCCCCAGGGGCCCCACGACACCCCATACCGCCATCCTGTTCCTGGCGGGAGAACCGCCAGGAACAGGATGGCGGTATGGGGTGTCAGAATCCCCATGGCGGCACAGCAAGCTGCGCCGCCATGGAGGATTCATTTGGGCAGCGGAAAACCGGCGGGAGACCGCCGGTTTTCCACTTCTGACCGCGGCAAAACCGCTGCGATCAGAATGCCCTGCGGGGCACCGCCAGCCTCTTGGCGGTGCTCCCGCCGACCCTGGCCCCGGCGGTCAAGGAACGCCGGGGTCAGAATGACCCCCTTAATTTTTTAAGTTTTGGGTGGTGCAATAGGTATCAGTTGCTGTTTGTCAAGACTTACCATTACACACAATGTACAAGACACAATATAGACATACAGTATGCAGAGATGGGCTTTGGATCTCTGGCATGAGAAAGTATTATGGGTGTCCCAGTTGGTGACTGTGAATCACTTTGCACTTCCCCTCAACGGGACCTGTTGTTCATGATAGATCAGCACCTCACATGGGCAAGCAGCTATTCTAAGGTCACACCTTTGTCTGCATGAGGATGTCTCTTTGGGGATTTCTCAGATGTTTGCATATATTCATTTGAAACATATACTAAAAAAATGCCAATAAATCTAATGGTCAGGATGCCTATCCATTAAAGAATCCAGCTCTTTCAGAACCCCTGTCTAATACTCCATGAGCTTCATTTCCAAGCCCCTTAAGCAGCGCTGTGTCATTTTTTGACGTACAGTGGCACTAGCAGTGCAATACACTGCTCGATATGTACAAACTGACACATTGGGCCCAATGCGCCAATGTAAAGCCCTTCATCACATTATAGCTGCGCAGGGATAATGTATGCAGGGTTGGCGTTTCCACTGAAAAAGCCATGTAGAACTGACGCAGTGAAATTTCCAACTGTTCACTGCGTCACTCTATGACTTCATTGCATCAAAGTTTTACAACCTGCTCAGACCAGACGTAAAATTGACACAGGGCTTTTTCCAATTGGACTCTCCGCACTTTGCTGGAGTTGCGTCAGTTTAATGACACAACTCTAGCAATGCGTCACTTTAGTGCCAACAGATGCGTCAGAATTTTGATGCATCTGTGAAAACATGGGTCATGGATCTCTGTATTGTAAATGTGGCAGGCCAAAAGAAACCTGAAGCATCGATGGCAATGCATCAGTTTCTTGTAAATGAGGTCCCATGCCCTATAAAACACTGGTTAACAAGACACATTAGGCATGTTAAGGGCAGATGGCGGGTGACGGTGGTCCACTGGATGGAGACGGGTGGGATAGCATGTAGATCTACGCCATGGACACTGATATTCAATCAGGAGTCAGGCTGAAGCAACTGCAGATACTTCATAGAATTTATTACACACGCACTTTACTTACTAAATATGGTGTAATTGCTGATAAATAATGCCTTAAAGGTTGCGGACAGCAGGGCACATTTCTTCATACTTTGTGGTAATGCGCCTGATTAGAACATTCTGGGAGTGTATGCAGTTTTGGGGCCCACAAAGAGTTATTTGAGGGAGCAGCTTTTGTGACCATCTGGTAGAACAGTCAAGCACAGAAATAATAGTGAACTTTTCTGTGAGATAGGCCCCATGGTCGTGAAGTGAGATATTGTTCAAATATTGGGTATCCAACTCAACCCATGACAATCACCTGGTGTAACAATAGAGATTGGTGTATGAGGATGGAATCTGTGTGCTCCAAACAATTTTTCAAAATTTGGGGACCTTAGGATGACTATTATGGATTGATGTTACTGTCTGACATTAAGCCCTAGTACCCAGTGTGCCAATAATGCAATGTCAGGTTGGTTTTGTAACTGCACATCACACATTTTTGGGGATTAGGCCCTACTTGGCTGCTCATGGTGTGAAAATGTGTGAAATCTCATTTAATGTACACCAGATCATATATCCTGGTTATGTTATGCAAAAAAGTAATATTAATATTTTTTAAAGTATTCTTTGTTTCTGAAAAGAGGAATACATATTTTGATAACTTTCTGGAAAATAAATATATAGATAACTTTCTAGGAGATTTGACATGTCTCTGATCACTATAAAATGCATCACTCTGGCAATAAATGTAACTTGAAGATTAAATATAAAATCTATTCATTTATATTCAATAATAAAACAGAAATGTGGATAATTATATACTTATGTGAGTGTGTGTGTGTATAGTTATTAAGGGTATATGAAAATATTTTAAAATAAAATATAGCCTGAAAGAAAAAGTAGTAACCTAACTCTAGTCTAAAATCGTTTAAAAAATCAATAAAGGAGAATCACTTTAAATATATTACTGAAATTACAATCCTACAAACATTGGTAAAAACGTGTACATGAGGGAGACCAGATTTAGGGTCTGATCACAAGGACCGCCATGTTGGCTGTTGCTATCAGACCACCAATGGGCTGGCGGAGCAGACCGCTGTATTATGAGTTTGGCAGTCGAGGAAATTGAAGACCACCAGCGGTCCGCCGTCACCACCAGGCAGCACAGACCGCTGCGGTCCTCTGGATGCACAAACAGGCCGGTGGAGACCATGTTTCCACTGGACCTATTACGTGGTTGCACACCACTAATGTGACTGCAGCGGTCCAACCACCAGGTAGCAGAAGGCGGAAACGGACAGTAAAGGGAGACACTCACCTGTAGACAGCCATCCAAGTCCGGAGCCACCATGTAGCCATTCCTAAACGTCATGCCGCTGCTCCTGCTTGCCAAAACACAATGGATTTAATATCAACGTGGACAACAGCAACCATGAGTATAAACACCTACCTGTATTAATGATATTACAAAAAAACTTTTACCGCTAGCAAACACATCATAGGGGGAAGACGCCACGGGCAGCAGCTACGCCTAACATTTGACATATCCATACCCACATACTGCAACACAGGCGTCCACACATTCACAACATGCACACTTCAGCCAGTACACACACACTGCACGGCAATACTACACATGTACACACGGCTACACAGCACTGGCTCAGGGACACAGAAGGCCACACAACATTAATACACACAGCAACAACAAAACAACTACTGCACATATACAAATGCATTCCACACACTCATACCCTACATGGGCCACACATACAACACACATATACATACATGTGCCATGGCAGACACACACATCATCAAACAGCCCTTCTACCGACACACCTCTCACACACACATAACACAATGGAAGCACAATGCCATGCATAATACACACAGAGACAAATAGACATAAGACACAAAGTGCACACCACAACAATACCTACTACTAGAACTACTAGAAGAATGCCTTCCAGATATCCTGCTTTTGACGGAAACTTGGCTCAACGAAGACTCTTCCTCCGAAGTAGTAAAGTCCTTACCTCAAGATTATTCAATTATCCGCTTAGATAGACCCCATGCGAGGGGTGGAGGTATTGCCATTATCCACAAGAATTCCATCAAATGCTCTACCACCCCACTAGACATCCCGACTGTGAAAGTCTGCTTTTTTCTTTAACCCTCAATGCTACATTCACCTACTCTGGAATACTCAACTATCGCCCTTCTGGCCCCTATGGGAGCTTTGTACAGGCCTTGCCAGACTTTGTAGCTGGTATTTCTTGCAAAACCTCCAATTTCACCATACTTGGAGACTTCAATATTCACGTAGACGACATACACTGTTCCTCTACCAAATCCCTTCTCTCCAACTTGGCTTCATTAGATCTGACTCAGCTCATTACAGGACCCACCCATATCAAAGGCCATACCATCGATTTAGGTTTCAGCAACCTCTCTAATTTTTCCTTCTGCACGCCTATTCCTTTGATTTGGGCAGATCACTACTTACTATCATTTACACTACCCTGTGGGTCTTCTTTTCCCCACCAACCTCCCATAAAGTCAACTTCCCGTCATTGGTCAAAATTGGACCCCCAGGGATTGGCAGGACACTCTTCACCTTTCATCTTCCAACCATGATGAGTCCAGGATTGGCCTCATAGAAAATTTTAATAACTGGATCTTGACTCACTTAGATATTCTCCTTCCAATTAAGACGATTGTTAGAAGGACTAATCATAAGTCCAAACCCTGGTTTACATCTCAATTGTCTGAACAAAAAAAGGAGTGTAAGAAGCTAGAAAGAAGGTGGAGAAGAGACTACAAAATTGCTTTAAAAAAAATATAGGGCAGCTATCTGAGCTTTCCATGAGGAATTAAATCTGCTCAAGCTATATTTTATAGTTCCAGAATAGAGCAATCTGCAAACTCCCATAAAGAGGTCTTTATGATCTTTAAAGAACTCACTCATATCCCTTCCATTGATACTCCTATAGAGGCTTCCACAGTTCACAGTAATAACTTGGCAGACTTCTTTCAAAAAAAGATCACCGACATCTATTCCCAGTCACTACCGGTCAAGAAATAGATCGATATTTGCACAAAGACTCACAAGTCTCAACGGTCTCGCTCTCAGTCTTTCAGCCTGTGACTGAGGATCTTGTCACCAACTACTTGCACAGTATAAAATCGGGATCGCCCCTAGACCCCGCTTCACCTTATATTCCAGCGTTGGCCTCCAACATAATGGGGGTCATTACAACATTGGCGGTAAAAGCCGCTTAACGCCATGCAGAAGACCGCCAATACACCGCCGCGGCCGCGGAATTCCGCCACAGCTATTATGACCCACATCTCGGAATCCGCCGAAATTCAGACACCCACACAAGTCCGCCACACCAAAGGTCAGTGATAAAGTGGTGAAAACAAAACCTCCACCGTCACGCCAACAGAAACACGCCCATGCTATTACGACCCACTAATGCACGCGGCGGTCTTTCAACCGTGGTATTCCATTGGCGGTACACACCGCCGCGCTCAAAATACACACACATCTCCAAAACACCGCCACATTGGACAATTTAAAATACACACACCTGATACACATACAAACACCACTCCCACACACCCAACACAATATAAAACACACACCCACATCACCCACAAACCCCTACGACCCAAAATTAGAGACAAAGGCGACAGAGAGAGAGCACAGCAATAGACAACTCCACCACACAGAGGCACACAACACCATCACCCACACAACATCCACGCACAAAACACCACACACCACTACACATCATCACACTCATCACCACATACACCCCACACACATCACCTACACCACCCCATGGCACGCCAAAGACACCCCAGGTTTTCGGAGGAGGAGCTCAGGGTTATGGTGGAGGAAATCGTACGGGTAGAGCCACAGCTATTTGGATCACAGGTGCAGCACACCTCTATAGCTAGGAAGATGGAGCTATGGCGAAGAATAGTCGACAGGGTCAACGCAGTGGGACAGCACCCAAGAATTCGGGAAGACATCAGGAAGAGGTGGAACGACCTATGGGGGAAGGTGCGTTCAGTGGTCTCCAGGCACAACATTGCGATTCAGCGGACTGGCGGCGGACCCCCACCTCCTCCCCCACAACTAACAACATGGGAGGAGCAGGTCTTGACCATTATGCATCCAGAGGGCCTCGGAGGAGTCGGTGGAGGAATGGACACTGTTAAGTCAAATCTTAACTATCATATCCCCCACCCTACCTGCATGCTATCACACACCCCCACCCTCACCCCCTCCCCTATCACTCCAACTCCTCACTAATGTACTAATAACACAAACCACCCATCCCAACACCAAGCCCTTCATGACACAACAAAGCATGGACACCCATCACTAAAGCAAGCCCACTGCACATATCCATAACAACCCCTAACCATCATCACACAAGCCACCACACAGGAATGCTAGCAGTGGGGTACACGCTCACCCACCTATTGCACACCATGACACACACAGATGCAATAATCATGCTTTTATACCCCTACAGGACCACTACCCAACGTCACCAGACAGGAGGGTCCACACATCTCTACCCCACCCACAGAAGAGGCCCACAGTGATGACAGCAGCTCTGGCCAACTGGATCCAGATGACCAGCCCGGGCCATCGTGGGCCTCGGGACAGTCGGTTCCCCTTGCACAGGCACAGCCCAACACTGACCTTCCACACTCTGGTAACACCAGCACAATACCCACCCAGCGGGCCCATACCTCCGTACCCAGGACACGTCAATCAGCTGTGTGTCCACCACTACAGGGAATCCAGGATAACCCATCACCCCAACAACAACAGGGACCTGGGGGCAGTGGTAGTGGGCACACGGTCCAGGGGACAGAGGCACAGGAACACAGGGGAACTGGGAGGGCTGCTGTGCGACAGGGGGCGGACAGGCCAAGGGAACCCACTCTCCACGAGGCCCTCTCCTCCATCATGGGACCATACCACCACTCCCAGGAGACGATGGCTACGGTCCTGGCCAAGTTTCAGGAGACCCAGCGCATGCAGGACGAACAGTATTTGGGGTTCAGGGAGGAGCTCATAACCATCAGCTCCGCCCTGGGCACCATCGTAGGGGTGCTGAAGGACATACAGAAGACCATGAGGGACACCGTGGCACTCCAAGGGGCCCCTGACACTAGCCTGGACGATGAACTGCCCAACACCTCCGCCAGCGCTAGTGGACAGGACGTCCGCCACAGGACCACCACACCAGCACCCCACCCCCTGCAGACGGAGAACCACCCGGCAAGCGGTCCCTGAGATCCAGGAACAGGAAAGAGCAAGATGGCAAGAACCCGCCAGGAAATGAGACCACCCTGATTGTCATCCCACTGTCCCACTTTGTTACCCTGTCCAGATTGGAACTGTCCTAGCTCCACTTCCTATGCCCATATGGGCAGTGCACCTGTGAGACTAATAGACTGGACTCTGCCATGGACATTCCTCCACCATCACCCATCACCATTTTGCCACCCCCTCCAATAATTAGCACTTCAATAAACACCCTTGAACCACAAAAAAATCTGGAGTCAGTCTGGGATTTTGAAAATGTTTATTATCTATGTCAATGACAAAATCCGTTCGAAAATGTAATGTCAACATACCTATGTCACACATCACAAGCCCATGAAGGATGAAAGCAGATGAAACACATTGGTAACCACACCTGTGAAACCGTAATGGAAATGTACCACTCAGTTAGCAAATACTGCTTCAAATTTACAGACAGGATAGAGGGAGAAGTGTGAAAGTAAATGTAATAGTAAAAAAATTGTTCTCACCTGTGTGTCACTGGAAATATTGCTGTATGACAGAGTCCCTGTTATCAATGTCTTCTTCCTCTGCTTCCTCCTCATCACTGTCCACAGGCTCCACAGCTGGCACAACACCGTCATCTGGACCATCCTCCTGCAGAAAACGCACCTGGCGTCGCAAAGCAAGATTGTGAAGCATAGAGCAGGCGATAATGATCTGGCACACCTTCCTTGGTGAGTAGAATAGGGAACCACCTGTCATATGGAGGCACCTGAACCTGGCCTTCAGGAGGCCGAAGGTGCGGTCGATCACCCTCCTAGTCCACCCATGGGCCTCATTGTAGCGTTCCCCTGCAGTGGTCCTGGGATTCCTCACTGGGGTCAATAGCCATGACAGGTTGGGGTAACCAGAGTCCCCTAATAGCCACACACGGTGCCTCTGGGGTTGACCCATCACATAAGGCATGCTGCTATTCCGCAGGATGTAAGCGTCATGCACTGAGCCAGGGAACATAGCATTTACCTGGGATATGTACTGGTCTGCCAAACATACCATCTGTACATTCATCGAATGATAACTCTTCCGGTTCCTGTACACCTCTTCACTCCTGTGGGGTGGGACCAAAGCCACATGGGTCCCATCAATGGCACCTATGATGTTAGGGATATGTCCCAGGGCATAGAAGTCACCTTTAACTGTAGCCAAATCCTCCACCTGAGGGAAAACGATGTAGCTCCTCACGTGTTTCAGCAGGGCAGACAACACTCTGGACAACACGTTGGAAAACATAGGCTGGGACATCACTGATGCCATGGCCACTGTTGTTTGAAATGACCCACTTGCTAGGAAATGGAGCACTGATAGCACCTGCACTTGAGGGGGGATTCCTGTGGGATGGCGGATTGGTGACATCAGGTCAGGCTCCAACTGGGTACACAGTTCCTGGATTGTGGCCCGGTCAAACCTGTAGGTGATGATTAAATGTCGCTCCTCCATTGTCAACAGGTCCACCAGCGGTCGGTACACCGGAGGATTCCGCCATCTCCTCACATGTCCCAGCTGACGGTGCCTAGGAAGGACAACAGCGACCACAGAGTCAACCAATTCTGAGGTATGTACCCACAGCTACACAGAACACGACACAAAATACAAAAATCTTCCTGTATGTGTGTTGAGTCCAGGCCTAGGTATGTGTGACGCAGTTGTAAATGAAGCCATGTGAGCCCCTGAAATGGCGGCTGCCTGACCTCTAAAGTGGGACAATGGGATGTGAGGTAACTGCGCTGGCGTTGTACACCGTCGCAGTCGGCGGTCGTAGACCGCGGCGCAATGCTGCATTGGTCAACATTGGACCCTATGGGTCCCAGGAGCCAATGACGAAGTGCGCCGGCGGTGATGATACGCACCGCTGCGGACGTCACTGCCGCGGACGTGATCGCCATTTTCTATCTGTTCAATCACTCGATACCTGATCTTCGACAGGAGAGCACCTACACTGCAAGTGCTGCTGTGACCTCGGTCTGGAAGAGACAATGGCACGTGCGTCTGGGGAAAGGGCCCCTGTCTTCACTGCACAGGAGTTGGAGAAGCTCATGGACGGGGTCCTCCCCCAGTACACGCTACTCTACGGTCCTCCAGACCAACAGGTGAGTACATAGGGTGCAAGTTGTATGGGCTATGCCTGGGTGGAGAGGGCTGGATGTAAGTAGGAAGGGGGCAGAGTTATGCGAGCATGAAAGAGTGTGAATGCATGTGCCACATGGCAAAGGCAGGGATGTGGGCAACTCACTATGACGGTGCAGTAGGTAATGACTTCTCTTCTTCCCCTGTACATGTCATGTAGGTCAGCGCCCACCAGAAGAAGGATATTTGGCGTGCCATCACCAAGGACGTCCGGACCCTGGGGGTCCACCAGAGACGGAGCACCCACTGCCGGAAGAGATGGGAGGACATTCGCCGATGGAGCAAGAAAACGGCGGAGGCTCAGCTCGGGATGGCCTCCCAACGTGGGAGGGGTGCCCATCGCACCATGACCCCCCTGATGTTCCGGATCCTGGCGGTGGCCTACCCTGAGTTGGATGGGCGCATGAGGGCATCACAGCAGACACAAGGGGGTGAGTACACTCACATTCTCATGACTTTGCGCGCAGTGGAGGGGTCTGGGTGGGGGAGGAGGGCTGTGGGTTTCCCTAGGCCAGGGGGAGTTCCGTAGGCTAGGCCCCTCCGTAATGCAGGCCATTTGCCACTCCACCCCACCTCTGTAGAGTGCAAAGTACATGTATACATGCCCCTGGGTCATCTATGTGGGCAGATGACTCTCATAGCCATGTAGGCCATATCCCAGGAACTGCATCTGTAGAGGCCAAGAGCACGGCGTAGTGCAGGGGGCTGCTGTGTCTGTATTGTCCAGCAATGGTAGCAGTAAGCCATGCACTCAACCTGTCTTTCTTCTGTTTCCCCACCCCTTTTTGTGCTCTCCCTGTTCTTTTGTGCATCAGCATCATCAGGCGGAGGTACAGGGGCACCGGAGCACGAGGGGGCTGCGTCCCACATGGCCATGGAGGGCCACACCACGGACTCGAAATACACCAGTGGGACGGAGGGCGAGGGGAGCTTCACGGCGGTCACCGGATCAGCAAACAGCAACACGGACTCGTCCTCCAATGGGAGCTCCCTTGTGGTGGCGGCACCATCTGTGCCCCCCACTTCAACAGGTACAGCCGCCACCCCCCTACCAGCACCGCCCTCCCAGCAGCCCCTCAGCCTTCGCCCGTGCCCGCTCATCCAGGAGGGTGGGCATCACCTTCGCCCCAGGCACCTCAGCCCCTGCCCCTGTCACCCCTGCTGCCCTCAGTGAGGAGGCCATTGACCTCCTCAGGTCACTCACTGTTGGGCAGTCTACTATTGTGAATGCCATCCAGAGTGTCGAAAGGGAGTTGCAACACACTAATGCATTCCTAGAGGGCATTCATTCTGGTCAGGCTGCCCATCATCAAACCCTGCAATCTCTGGCCTCAGCACTGATGGCAGCCATTGTCCCTGTGTCTAGCCTCCCCCCTCCAACTTCCTCCACCCAGGCCCAATCCTCTGTACCTCTGCCTATCCCAAGCACACCATCAGACCAGCCTGCACACACCTCAACACACAAGGGAAGCTCAGGCAAACATACGCACCACCCATTCCACAGGCACTCTCACAAGCATCACCCACATACAGACACAGCAACATCCACTGCCTCCACTGTGTCCCTCTCCTCGTCGTCTCCCTCCTCCCTCCCAGTCTCATCTACACTCTCACCTGCATGCACTACCACTACAGCCACTAGGACTCACACCAGAACACCCAGCACCACACCCCGCTCACCTGCACTCACCACCCCCACTACCATTTACACGTCCCCTGTGTCCTCTCCCAGTGTGTCTGTGACGCCCCCTCCCAAAGTACACAAACGCGGGCACACACACACCCAACATCCATCCACCTCACGACAGCCTCCAGAACATGCACCTGCACCCAAATCTTCAAAAGTTACACCTCCAACAACCACCTCCTCTTCCTCTACTCCCAGACTCCCTCCAGCTACCCGTCCCAGTGTTCGTCAGAAACTTTTCCTGAGCAACCTTGACCTCTGTCCCATCACCCCCCCTTCCAATTCATAGGTCCCGTAGTAGCACCTCAGCCAAAAAGATTCCGGGACCAGTGGTGCCTGTTAGAGGTATGTGGAGTGCACCGGGCACCAGGGCAGCCAGTGTGACACGGAGCCAAAGCACTGCCAGTCCACCCCCTGTGAAGCACCAGAAGTTGGACAGTGCCTGACAGGAGAGGGGGTAGACACCTGCCGGCAAAGCCGCCCACAAGGGTCCCGGGGGGAGCGTTGAGTCAGCTGTGACTCCTCCCAAGGTGGTGAAGGGGCAAAAGAAGTCTCCAAAGTCTGGGAAGAGCAGCACGGTGGAGAAGGCTGCCATCCTCCCCGCTGCCCAAGACGCCACTGCCAGCTCCATCGTCACAGGTCCGGAGACCACCGCCAGAGTCAGTGCCCAGGAGGGCAGCAAAATCGTCACTGGTCAGGAGACCACCGCCAGAGTCAGTGCCCAGGAGGGCAGCACAATCGTCACTGGTCCAGAGACCACCGCCAGAGTCAGTGCTCAGGAGGGCAGCACAATCATCATTGGTCAGGAGACCACCGCCGGAGTTAGTGCCCAGGAGGGCAGCACAATCGTCACTGGTCAGGAGACCACCGCCGGAGTCAGTGCCCAGGAGGGCAGTACAATTGTCACTGGTCAGGAGACCACCGCCAGAGTCAGTGCCCAGGAGGGCAGCACAATCGTCACTGGTCAGGAGACCACCGCCAGAGTCAGTGGCCAGGAGGGCCCGGCAGCCACAGCCCCGCTGGGCAATGAGGGACCGCCATGGCACACACCGCTGCACAGGTCAGAGGCAGCAAAGTCAAGCACCGCTGAACAGGGCAAGCACCGCTGAACAGGGCAAAGACCGCTGAACGGGGCAAAGACCGCTGAACAGGGCAAAGACCGCTGAACAGGGCAAGCACCACTGAACAGGGCAAGCACCGCCAACTCAAGCATCGTTTGCCCATGAGTGGCAGGAGCAGTGACGGAACTGGGACCGTCACGGGGAGCGTGATGCACTCTGGGCACCAGTCCCCCTCCAGAACCAGTGGAGACTGTTATCCACTTGAGAGACTGTGGCTTTGCACTCCCCAGGATGGTACAGTGGGCAAACCACCCACTGAAAAGGCTTGTGAGACTGTGGCTTTGCACTCCCCAGGATGATACAGTGGGCAAACCTCCCACTGAAAAAACTTGTGAGACTGTGGCTTTGCACTCCCCAGGATGGTACAGTGGGCAAACCTCCCACTGAAAAAACTTGTGAGACTGTGGCTTTGCACTCCCCAGGATGGTACAGTGGGCAAACCACTCACTGAAAAGACTTGTGAGACTGTGGCTTTGCACTCCCCAGGATGGTACAGTGGGCAAACCACCCACTGAAAAGACTTGAGAGACTGTGGCTTTGCACTCCCCAGGATGGTACAGTGGGCAAACCACCCACTGAAAAGACTTGAGAGACCGTGGCTTTGCACTCCCCAGGATGGTACAGTGGGCAAACCACCCACTGAAAAGACTTGTGAGACTGTGGCTTTGCACTCCCCAGGATACATCAATGGGCATGGAGCCCCGTCGTGGATCTGGCGTGGTGCTGTCATCCGGCTGAGGTCCCCCCCCTTCCCTTCCCCCTGAGGTGCCTGTTGTATTTCGATCTGATGCCCCTGCAGTGTTTCCTCCGTTTCAGGACAGGTATCGTGTGTGGGCCTCGCCCATGCATTTTGGGCCCAGTGGTCCACGGACATTGAATTGTGCATACCTGCACTACTATTCGTGATGTATATATTTTTAATGTGTATATATTTATGTATATATGACCTTACTGTATTTTGATACATTACAATGGTTGTACTCATTTCCTTTTGTCTTTGCATTCTTCCGGGGGGGTTGGGGGTTGTTACTGTCATGTTTGGAAATGCATTGGTGTGTGTGTTGTAGTGTGCGAGGGTCGGGGTGGGGGTGTTGCGTGTGTGTGTCTGTGACTTTTGCCTCCCCCCTCCCCTATGTCGTAGGTGCAGTACTCACCGTTGTCTTCGGTGCCGCCTTTGCTGATGTTCGTAGAGGAGCAGGAAGATAAGCGCAGGGAGTGTGTGGAGTTACGGCTCCATGGTGCCCTCCTTCCTCGTGGAGTGTGTTAAGGTGAGCGTTTTCCCATTGCAAAAGCTGTTTCCGCTGTGTTTTTATCCACGGTGTATCCGCCCCGGAAAAGGTGGCGGATTGGCCTGTTGTAATACTGTGGGCGGGACTTTGTCTTCCGCCTGTCTGTTGGCGGTGACCGCCGCGCTGCTCGTCTGTACCGCTGTGGCGGTCGGAGTGTTAAAGTGGCTGTCTATGTTGGCGGTTTCCGCCACAGTCATAATTCCCTTTTTTTTCCGCTGCCCTGTTTGCGGTATTACCGCCACTTTAACACCATCTGCCAGGGTTGTAATTACCCCCAATATCTCCTATATTGCCAAACATTCCAAACCATTTCTTAACCTCTGGCTCTATACCTCAGTCTCTGAAACATGCTGTTGTTAAACCTTTATTGAAAAAACCTAAACTCGACCCATGCAGCTGAGCAACTATAGACCTATTGCTCTTCTCCCTATCCTGTCTAAGATAATGGAAAAGCATGTCAAGAACCAGCTAACATGCTTCCTTGAAGATCATGAACTTCTGCACTCCTCTCAAATGGGATTTAGACCCCAGCACAGCACAGAATCAGCCTTACTACCGGTCATGGAAAACGCCATCCAACTTTTTAATTTCTATCTTTCTTCTCTGGCCAAAGTTGTGGAACAGCAAAAAGAGAGAAAGTCCCCAGAGGAAATGTGAACCAATCAACACACCTTTTCACTTCAATAACTGTTCACAAATATACCAAATATTGTAACACCCAATCACTCACTCCAATAATTAGTCTCAAATAAAGGAATCAGTAAAATATTTAGATTTAATTAAATAATCCCATGTAATTACAAGGTCCCTAAAAATTACAAAATCCAACTCTCCATAACAAGTAAAAACATAAAAACTATTAAATAGAAACCAAACCCAAAATGAGTCCAGGTGGTTGTAGCAAGGCCACTCTGACGTGGCCCACATGTGGTGTTGCAAGGAACAACAATGAAGTCAGGTCCTAAACATCATGGAGAGACATCTCTATAATACACACAAGAAGGGTCCTGTATGGCCCAGGATAGCCCCCACCAATGTCTCACACCAATTTCCATGTTTACTTCTGAGTGTGTTTGCAGTAGACAACTATACTGTGCAGGAAAAGATGGGCACAGACCTTGCAACCACTAACTGAAGGACACTAAAGTGTTATACAACGAGAAGCTACATCACTACCCACATGTCAGACATGGCAAGTATGGCATCTGTCTGTGGATGAATCCCTGAGCCCAAACACATGTGATGCAAACATCACTGCAAGTCAATCCATGATGCATCCCAAAGGTTATGGCACAATTCCATTTCCAATCAACACACAGGTGCTGTGCACCTACAACCAACATTACACATCAAGGGTAGAAATGATCATTAAGTGGATCCACACCCTGGTCCAACCTGTCATGGCAGTCATGGATACTGCAGTTGCACATGGCCAATGACATACTATGAGGCATGAATGTATCTGTCTGACAACATATGATGGTTACACAGTCCTGTCTGGGGCATCACAGTAAATGGAAAACCTTTTCAGATGTACCTTTATGGCAACAGGATCCCATGGGCATATATGTTAGAGATTCCAGACATCATCCCATCTGCATGCCTAGCACATGCCTACATCTAATGTATAGTCATGTACCCTAGTGGGAATGGAGCACATGCAGACACATAGGCAACTGGAATGTTGGCTACACTGATGACACATCACTCATGACAAGGCGCATTCCCCACTTGCCAAGGGAAAGTGGTATGGTACAGCTGCCAATATTTTGCCATATAGGTCATGTTACATGTATGATGGACACCCATGCATTACAGACTGCTGTGCGGCACCAGCACCCTACATAAAATGGAGAAAACTGGCCCATGGGTTGCAGACATCAACCCACACATATCCCCAGATGCATGCCAGTGGACAGTGAGCCACATCCTACCTACCTTTGGACTGTGTCTTTTGGAAGGAGTCATCTGTTGGTGGATACTATTACCCACCAGAGTAGGTAAAGCAGAACTTTTGTACACTAAATACAGTTGTATGTGCTCCCTGCCGTGCAATTTGACTGAGAGTTCCCAACATTTTAGTCCTACATCCCAGCTCCAAAAGGATGAGCACACCATTTGGAAACACATGGCCTGTCTACGCTAATTTGATCCCAGATGATCTGTGACACATGACACATCCCACATTGTCAGGGGGAGCAGTCTGTCCCTCACTCAATCACCTGGCAAATGGTCAGGCATAAATGTGGCTTGTACTCACCCCCTTGTGGCTGCTGTGCTGCCCTCAAACGCCCATCCAAGGTTGGGTAGGCCACCGCCAGAATGCGGCCATTAGTGGGGTCATAGTCTGAAGGAAAGCCTGCCCTCTTTGGGAGAACAGCCCCAAATGGGCCTCTGCGGTCTTCCAGGCCCAGCGTCCCAGTTCCCCCACCTTTTCCGACAGTGGGCATTCCACCAGCTGTGGACCCCCAGGTCCGCACCTTCTTGGCAATGGCTCTCCAGATTCCCTTCTTCTGATGGGAGTTGACCTGCATGGATTCAAGTGACATGACAGCATATTATGTCCACAAGTCCCATACAAAATGGCTGAGTCACATACATGTCAGTGCAGCAAGCTATTAACAACCTGTCTTGACCATCCTGTCCAACTGTGGCACATAGCAGTCATTGGACACAGGGACATGACTGCAAACACTTCCCAATAGGGTGCCCTACACCTACCTCAGCTCAGGCCCGGCACTGACCGAGTAGGCAAACTGGGACTGTCACAGGCACTAAGCCTACCCCCATAAGTGAGGTACCATTTTTATCGAGAGACCTGGGGGAATGCTGGGTAGAAGGAAATGTGTGGCTCCTCTCAGATTCCAGAATTTTGCAGCATTGAAATGTGAGGGGAAAGTGTTTTTTTGCCGAATGTTGAGATTTGCTAAGGATTCTGGGTAACAGAACCTGGTGAGAGCCCCACAAGTCACCCCATTCTGAATTCCCCTAGGCGTCTAGTTTGAAACAAATTATAGGTTTGCTAGGTTTCCCTACGTGCAGGCTGAGCTAGAGGCAGAAGCACGTCCGATTTCAATGTAAAAATGTGATGTGTCCATGTTGCGTTTCCTGTCGCAGGCATTAGGCCTACCCACAAAAGTGAGGTACCATTTATATCGGGAGTCTTGGAGAAACACAGAATAGCAGAACAAGTGTTATTGCCCCTTGTCTTTCTCTACATTTTTTCCTTCCAAATGTAAGACAGTGTGTAAAAAATATGTCTATTTGAGAAATGCCCTGTAATTCACATGGTAGTATGGGCACCCCAGAATTCAGAGATGTGCAAATAACCACTGCTTCTCAACACCTTATCTTGTGCCAATTTTGGAAATACAAAGGTTTCCTTCATACCTATTTTTCACACTTTATATTTCACCAAACGAATTGCTGTATACCCGGTATACAATGAAATACCATTTCAAGGTGCAGCTTCTTTGTTGGATCTGGGTGCCTAGGGTTCTTGATGAACCTACAAGCCCTATATATCTCCGCAACCAGACGAGTCCAGCCGATGTAACAGTATATTGCTTCCAAAAATCTGCCATAGCTGGAATAAGTTATAGAATTTCAATATTTGTTTTATTTTAGCTGTTATTTTCTGTACGTAAACCTTAAAAGATCTACACAAATGACCCCTTGCTGAATTCAGAATTTTGTCTACTTTTCAGAAATATTTAGCTGTCTGGGAACCACCATTGGTTTCACACCCATTTCTTTCACTAACTGGAAGGAGGCTAAAGCACAAAAAATAGTAAAAATAAGGTATGTCCAAGTAAAATGCCACAATTGTGTTGAAAAATGTGTTTTTTTTATTCAAGTCTGCCTGTTCCTGAAAGCTGGGGAGATGGTGATTTTAGCCCCACAAACCTTTTGTTGATGCCATTTTCAGGGAAAAAACCACAAGCCTTCTTCTGCAGCCCTTTTTCCCCAATTTGTTTTAAAAAACTAAAATTTTGCTGTATTTTCGCTAATTTCTTGGTGTCCTCCAAGGGAACCCCCAAAACTATGGGTACCTCTAGAATCCTTAGGGTGTTGGAAAAAAAGGACGCAAAGTTGACCTTGGTAGCTTATGTGGACAAATGTTTATGAGGGCCTAAGCGCGAACTGCCTCAAATAGCCAAAAAAAGGCCTGGCACCTGAGGGGGAAAAGGCCTGGCAGTGAAGGGGTTAAATCTGGCCCAAAGAATCAAGCCTGTCAATGTGTGGGCACATGCAGATACAGATGCAGGCACCTGCTGCATCAGTGTGTGGGGGTCTGTGTGTCACACCAATATTACAATACACACATATGTGTTCACTAAAAGTAGAGTACCTTAAGAGAAACCTGGCCATACATTCTACATGTCCCGCTTTATGCTCAAAGCACAGAGTCCGATATGATGGTACATCGGTTATCAACACACTGTAGGCAGATGTGCAATGTCCAAAATGCAAGGAGCATGCACAGGACACATCAGAGCTTGGTGAAAGGGACCACAGGGCTGTGGGTTCAAGGGACCTGTCAAGTCAATGTGACACACATTGTCATTGTGGAAAAGAGCACATCAGTCACAGATCACCAGCCTGCCCCCAATGCATTTCCCATTGTAATCAGTGGACAGAGGCTCAGGAAGCTGCATATTGGAGGTGAGGCATGATTTGGCAACATCACATTCTGTGCAGGGGTACAGGGTGTGGGCACAGTGTCACACTTGCATTGCAAAAGGGAATCAATACCAGACCAGATGTCAACTTTTGTGTGTGTCAGGATAGACAGGACCCGGTCTCTGCCGCCTAAGCAGACAGACTTACACAAAACAACATATCCGACAAATAACATGCATCACAGTACATCATGTAGCCTATAGCCAATTGCCATTGGGTGTCTATGTGCAGAGCTGAGGGCATTGTGAGTTGTTACCTGGCTGTAGAAGAATAGTCCAACAAGGCCAGATGTGACCAGAGGTCACTGAGCAAACAAAGAAAGAGCTCAAATAACGAGCAAGCAACACATGCAACATGCATTCACACCTCCTGCTGTCATGCAATCACATGTAACCACACACAAAAAATAATTTATGACAAGAGTTACCTGGGGATGGCTGTCATGACACCTCACCTAGTCATGTGCATCCAACACAATATGGGTCAGGGAACACTCAATACACACTCACTACATTGTCTCAGTACTCCAAACCTGTCACTTGCCATAGATACATGCCCATTGACTCAACCATTATTGCACACTGTCAGCCCCTACAGGGCTTTGAGGACACAATCTGTCAAACTGGGCACTAAACCTAGGCTGACTAAATCTTAGATAGGTAGAGGTACAAAGAAAGGTGTGCACATGGGGCACTTACCTGCTCCTATGGTGCACCATAGAGCTGTTCATACAGGGGTAGGACCTCTTCCACCAGCTTCTCTAGTTCTTCCGGTGGGAAGGCAGGGGCCCTATCACCTGTTGGACGAGACATTATTGCTCCCAGAGGTGGTACAAAGCAGCTCAGATAGTGGAGGTCTTGCTGGCAGCAATGTCAGGAGTCAAGTGAGTGATTCAGCAGAAGATGGCGGTCACGTCCGCCACGTACGCGACCATCACCTCCGACGGACACTGCCATTGGCCCAAGAGCACCATAGCCAACAATGTTATCCTATGGCAAAGTCCGCCGTGGTAGCATCTGCCTAGCGCCATGATGACTTCCACCGGCGGTCATGGTTGGCTCCCAATGTCCAGTGGAGTAGGTCAGGCAGCCACTATTTTATAAACATACAATGTAATTTAACGCTATTTTAAATGCGTCACAATTTGGAAAATGTTGTCATGGCGAATCTTGAGTGCTGGCCTTGTCCTGTCATGAAGTTCAGTCATTTTAGTGAACATATTGGTATGTGGTCCAGCACACATGAAAACATAATTGGGAGCAGAGCCACCACCCTCTCCCCTACAGGCATTCCTGGATTTGGGGCATTGAATCAGTCAGAGTTTCAAGTTATATGCCCATATGTTTGCTGTCCATATAGAGGATGTGTGCACATATGTTGAATAGCAAGGGGGTGACGTGTTACAAATTTGAAAATGTTAGTTCTGATGAGTGCTGTGTATCATGTTTTCAGTGACTCACATGACATGTGACAGTTCGTATATGACATGTATTATGTAATATGCAAGGGACACAATGAAAGACAGCCATAACTTCCTTTTTTCCCACATAGTTACCTTGGCAGGAGAAGGATCAGACAACTTCCTGTGTACCCCTCACTAGCAGACTTGCAGGCCATGTAAGACAGACATGTAATCCAGATATATCACCTGGATAGGCAGACAATCATGGGTCTATGCCCTGAGTTGGAGCCAGATCTAATGCCAGCCACCCGTCATCCAAATAGCATACCACCCATCGCACAAGTCTTATCAGTGTTACACTTCCTGGCCAGAGGGTCCTTCCAAAATACAGTGGCCCTAACTGCTGGGATGTCCCAGCCTGTGTTCAGTCTTGTCTTGACGGATGTTCTATCAGCAATGTTGAAACACTTGGCCAGCTACATCCGGTTTCTTCAACGTGAGAATTTTGCCCATGTGAAGGTAGAGCTCTATGGTTTGACACACATCCCACATGTTGTGGGACCATTGGTGGTACCTATGTAGCCTTGGTTCCACCATATGGCAATGAACATCTCTATCGTAACAGGAAGAACTACCATTTCATCAATGTCCAAGCCTGTGCCTGGTTCCCGGGTTCAGTCCATGATGCCTTCATCATGCGGAACAGCGCTATTCCACAGTTGATGACACAACTGTACCCAGAGGCGGCCTGGCTGGTTGGTAAACATTTACCCTGGCCCTCATTTTAAACATGGCGGTAATAACTGCACCGCCGGCGGTCATTACCGCCTACAGCATGGTGGTGCAGACCGCCATATAATGATGACAGTAGTGAACTGGCTGCGAAGCAGCCAGTTCACTACTACCCACCGCCAGGCCTGAATCGACCGGTGGGCTGACGGTAGCCACTTTTGACCCTGCGGTGGAGCCCAGACCGCCGGTGGGATAATGATACCATTACCACAGGTAATCCCTGGCGGAAAGCATCCTGGAGACAAGAATACTCATTCCTGTCACCAGTATGTGACACGCTAGCCCCCCCGCCACAACCTCCAAATACCCCCCCAAAGCCCCTGGACACCCCACCCCGAAAACCTCCACCCTACCCCTCCTCCCTCAGTCTCCCTGTAGGCTCTCCTCAACCCCCCCTCACTATCCCCGACCCCCACCTCTGTTTAGGCCTCCCCAACCCCCACCCCCATAAATACACATGCATGCCTACATAGACATACACACATGCATTCATACACGCAGATACACATTCCCCATTCATAAACACACACGCACACTCCCATGCACGCACTCACTCAACACACACACACCCTTCCCTCTCGGGCAGCACTTATCTGTTCTGAGGTGCTGCTTCAGGAGGGAACTGGCTCCTAGGATGCTGCTCACCAGCAGCACTTTGTCTCCTCACACCGCCAAGCCTCTTATTGTATCATAATAGGCGTGGCGGTGTCTGGACTGACTTGGCCGTGAGGGTGGAGCAGCATCCACCCCTGCCACCGACCGCCAGCATGGCCCATGGTGGCCCTCACCGCCATCAAAGTCGGTGAGGCTCCAGGCGTCATTATTAGGTGGGTTGCCTGCCGCCGCCACTAGCAGTCTTCCATCGACCAGCAGCATGGTTGTCGGCAGGGCATCCCGCCAAATTAAAAATGACCACCTATGTCTGCTGCTAGTGAGACGATGCTTTGGACTCATGGTTGCACATATGTTGCATTCTCTTACAGGGGAGTCTGCATACCCAAACCGTCCCTGGTTTTTGACACCAGTGAGGCACCCAACGATGCCAGGGGAAGTCCGCTTCAACGAGGCACTTGGAAGAACACAGCGTGTCGTGGGGCAGAGTTTTGGACTCCTGAAGGTAAGATTCCTAGCCATTGACAAGACAGGTGGAGCCCTTCTCTACTCACCCGTAAAAGTGTGTAAGATCATTGTGTCCTGCTGCATGCTCCACAACCTTTCCCTGAGGAGAAACATCCCATACATCCCTGATGAGGAGGAGCTAGCAGTGCCACCGGGTGAGCCTTCTGAAATGCCAAGTGAGGATGACTGTGATGAGGATGAAGGTGGAGATATGCAGGCAGATCTCATCAATCAGTATTTCACTTGAGTGTAAGTATTTTATGTTCTGTGATTAGTGTGACTGCATGGGGTACTGTAGGGGTCAGTATTTGTTGAGAAGGGTATCTCTGTAACCATGAGACAGGGCGTCTCACGCTATGCATCATGCAGGCCTGGTTTGCTGGCCACATCAGGCTTGAAGATGTGACTCTCTTGAGGATCTGCCTCAAACAAAGGAGTCTGCCCACATCCGCTGGTTCCAGGTCGACCATTGTCAATGTTGGCAGTGTTGGTGACTCAGGAACCTGGCCGGGGGCACAAGATGTAGGAGACTGTTGTAGGGATGCAGGTCTCAGGGTGACTGGCTGCCTGCAAATGTTATCGCCGCTTGCCTTTCTCTACATTTTTTCCTTCCAAATGTAAGACAGTGTGTAAAAAATATGTCTATTTGAGAAATGCCCTGTAATTCACATGGTAGTATGGGCACCCCAGAATTCAGAGATGTGCAAATAACCACTGCTTCTCAACACCTTATCTTGTGCCAATTTTGGAAATACAAAGGTTTCCTTCATATCTATTTTTCACACTTTATATTTCACCAAACGAATTGCTGTATACCCGGTATACAATGAAATACCATTTCAAGGTGCAGCTTCTTTATTGGATTTGGGTGCCTAGGGTTCTTGATGAACCTACAAGCCCTATATATCTCCGCAACCAGACGAGTCCAGCCGATGTAACAGTATATTGCTTCCAAAAATCTGCCATAGCTGGAATAAGTTATAGAATTTCAATATTTGTTTTATTTTAGCTGTTATTTTCTGTACGTAAACCTTAAAAGATCTACACAAATGACCCCTTGCTGCATTCAGAATTTTGTCTACTTTTCAGAAATATTTAGCTGTCTGGGAACCACCATTGGTTTCCCACCCATTTCTTTCACTAACTGGAAGGAGGCTAAAGCACAAAAAATTGTAAAAATAAGGTATGTCCAAGTAAAATGCCACAATTGTGTTGAAAAATGTTTTTTTTTTATTCAAGTCTGCCTGTTCCTGAAAGCTGGGGAGATGGTGATTTTAGCCCCACAAACCTTTTGTTGATGCCATTTTCAGGGGAAAAACCACAAGCCTTCTTCTGCAGCCTTTTTTCCCCAATTTGTTTTAAAAAACTAAAATTTTGCTGTATTGTCGCTAATTTCTTGGTGTCCTCCAAGGGAACCCTCAAAACTATGGGTACCTCTAGAATCCTTAGGGTGTTGGAAAAAAGGACGCAAAGTTGACCTGGGTAGCTTATGTGGACAAAAGTTTATGAGGGCCTAAGCGCGAACTGCCTCAAATAGCCAAAAAAAGGCCTGGCACCTGAGGGGGAAAAGGCCTGGCAGTGAAGGGGTTAAATCTGGCCCAAAGAATCAAGCCTGTCAATGTGTGGGCACATGCAGATACAGATGCAGGCACCTGCTGCATCAGTGTGTGGGGGTCTGTGTGTCACACCAATATTACAATACACACATATGTGTTCACTAAAAGTAGAGTACCTTAAGAGAAACCTGGCCATACATTCTACATGTCCCGCTTTATGCTCAAAGCACAGAGTCCGATATGATGGTATATCGGTTATCAACACACTGTAGGCAGATGTGCAATGTCCAAAATGCAAGGAGCATGCACAGGACACATCAGAGCTTGGTGAAAGGGACCACAGGGCTGTGGGTTCAAGGGACCTGTCAAGTCAATGTGACACACATTGTCATTGTGGAAAAGAGCACATCAGTCACAGATCACCAGCCTGCCCCCAATGCATTTCCCATTGTAATCAGTGGACAGAGGCTCAGGAAGCTGCATATTGGAGGTGAGGCATGATTTGGCAACATCACATTCTGTGCAGGGGTACAGGGTGTGGGCACAGTGTCACACTTGCATTGCAAAAGGGAATCAATACCAGACCAGATGTCAACTTTTGCTGTGTGTCAGGATAGACAGGACCCGGTCTCTGCCGCCTAAGCAGACAGACTTACACAAAACAACATATCCGACAAATAACATGCATCACAGTACATCATGTAGCCTATAGCCAATTGCCATTGGGTGTCTATGTGCAGAGCTGAGGGCATTGTGAGTTGTTACCTGGCTGTAGAAGAATAGTCCAACAAGGCCAGATGTAACCAGAGGTCACTGAGCAAACAAAGAAAGAGCTCAAATAACGAGCAAGCAACACATACAACATGCATTCACACCTCCTGCTGTCATGTAACCACACACAAAAAATAATTTATGACAAGAGTTACCTGGGGATGGCTGTCATGACACCTCACCTAGTCATGTGCATCCAACACAATATGGGTCAGGGAACACTCAATACACACTCACTACATTGTCTCAGTACTCCAAACCATAGATACATGCCCATTGACTCAACTATTATTGCACACTGTCAGCCCCTACAGGGCTTTGAGGACACCATCTGTCAAACTGGGCACTAAACCTAGGCTGACTAAATCTTAGATAGGTAGAGGTACAAAGAAAGGTGTGCACATGGGGCACTTACCTGCTCCTATGGTGCACCATAGAGCTGTTCATACAGGGGTAGGACCTCTTCCACCAGCTTCTCTAGTTCTTCCGGTGGGAAGGCAGGGGCCCTATCACCTGTTGGACGAGACATTATTGCTCCTAGAGGTGGTACACAGCAGCTCAGATAGTGGAGGTCTTGCTGGCAGCAATGTCAGGAGTCAAGTGAGTGATTCAGCAGAAGATGGCGGTCACGTCCGCCACGTACGCGACCATCACCTCCGACGGACACTGCCATTGGCCCAAGAGCACCATAGGCAACAATGTTATCCTATGGCAAAGTCCGCCGTGGTAGCATCTGCCTAGCGCCATGATGACTTCCACCGGCGGTCATGGTTGGCTCCCAATGTCCAGTGGAGTAGGTCAGGCAGCCACTATTTTATAAACATACAATGTAATTTAACGCTATTTTAAATGCGTCACAATTTGGAAAATGTTGTCATGGCGAATCTTGAGTGCTGGCCTTGTCCTGTCATGAAGTTCAGTCATTTTAGTGAACATATTGGTATGTGGTCCAGCACACATGAAAACATAATTGGGAGCAGAGCCACCACCCTCTCCCCTACAGGCATTCCTGGATTTGGGGCATTGAATCAGTCAGAGTTTCAAGTTATATGCCCATATGTTTGCTGTCCATATAGAGGATGTGTGCACATATGTTGAATAGCAAGGGGGTGACGTGTTACAAATTTGAAAATGTTAGTTCTGATGAGTGCTGTGTATCATGTTTTCAGTGACTCACATGACATGTGACAGTTCGTATATGACATGTATTATGTAATATGCAAGGGACACAATGAAAGACAGCCATAACTTCCTTTTTTCCCACATAGTTACCTTGGCAGGAGAAGGATCAGACAACTTCCTGTGTACCCCTCACTAGCAGACTTGCAGGCCATGTAAGACAGACATGTAATCCAGATATATCACCTGGATAGGCAGACAATCATGGGTCTATGCCCTGAGTTGGAGCCAGATCTAATGCCAGCCACCCGTCATCCAAATAGCATACCACCCATCGCACAAGTCTTATCAGTGTTACACTTCCTGGCCAGAGGGTCCTTCCAAAATACAGTGGCCCTAACTGCTGGGATGTCCCAGCCTGTGTTCAGTCTTGTCTTGACGGATGTTCTATCAGCAATGTTGAAACACTTGGCCAGCTACATCCGGTTTCTTCAACGTGAGAATTTTGCCCATGTGAAGGTAGAGCTCTATGGTTTGACACACATCCCACATGTTGTGGGACCATTGGTGGTACCTATGTAGCCTTGGTTCCACCATATGGCAATGAACATCTCTATCGTAACAGGAAGAACTACCATTTCATCAATGTCCAAGCCTGTGCCTGGTTCCCGGGTTCAGTCCATGATGCCTTCATCATGCAGAACAGCGCTATTCCACAGTTGATGACACAACTGTACCCAGAGGCGGCCTGGCTGGTTGGTAAACATTTACCCTGGCCCTCATTTTAAACATGGCGGTAATAACTGCACCGCCGGCGGTCATTACCGCCTACAGCATGGTGGTGCAGACCGCCATATAATGATGACAGTAGTGAACTGGCTGCGAAGCAGCCAGTTCACTACTACCCACCGCCAGGCCTGAATCGACCGGTGGGATGACGGTAGCCACTTTTGACCCTGCGGTGGAGCCCAGACCGCCGGTGGGATAATGATCCCATTACCACAGGTAATCCCTGGCGGAAAGCATACTGGTGACAAGAATACTCATTCCTGTCACCAGTATGTGACACGCTAGCCCCCCCGCCACAACCTCCAAATACCCCCCCAAAGCCCCTGGACACCCCACCCCGAAAACCTCCACCCTACCCCTCCTCCCTCAGTCTCCCTGTAGGCTCTCCTCAACCCCCCCTCACTATCCCCGACCCCCACCTCTGTTTAGGCCTCCCCAACCCCCACCCCCATAAATACACATGCATGCCTACATAGACATACACACATGCATTCATACACGCAGATACACATTCCCCCTTCATAAACACACACGCACACTCCCATGCACGCACTCACTCAACACACACACACCCTCCCCCCTTCCCTCTCGGGCAGCACTTATCTGTTCTGAGGTGCTGCTTCAGGAGGGAACTGGCTCCTAGGATGCTGCTCACCAGCAGCACTTTGTCTCCTCACACCGCCAAGCCTCTTATTGTATCATAATAGGCGTGGCGGTGTCTGGACTGACTTGGCGGTGAGGGTGGAGCAGCATCCACCCCTGCCACCGACCGCCAGCATGGCCCATGGTGGCCCTCACCGCCATCAAAGTCGGTGAGGCTCCAGGCGTCATTATTAGGTGGGTTGCCTGCCGCCGCCAATAGCAGTCTTCCATCGACCATCAGCATGGTTGTCGGCAGGGCATCCCGCCAAATTAAAAATGACCACCTATGTCTGCTGCTAGTGAGACGATGCTTTGGACTCATGGTTGCACATATGTTGCATTCTCTTACAGGGGAGTCTGCATACCCAAACCGTCCCTGGTTTTTGACACCAGTGAGGCACCCAACGATGCCAGGGGAAGTCCGCTTCAACGAGGCACTTGGAAGAACACAGCGTGTCGTGGGGCAGAGTATTGGACTCCTGAAGGTAAGATTCCTAGCCATTGACAAGACAGGTGGAGCCCTTATCTACTCACCCGTAAAAGTGTGTAAGATCATTGTGTCCTGCTGCATGCTCCACAACCTTTCCCTGAGGAGAAACATCCCATACATCCCTGATGAGGAGGAGCTAGCAGTGCCACCGGGTGAGCCTTCTGAAATGCCAAGTGAGGATGACTGTGATGAGGATGAAGGTGGAGATATGCAGGCAGATCTCATCAATCAGTATTTCACTTGAGTGTAAGTATTTTATGTTCTGTGATTAGTGTGACTGCATGGGGTACTGTAGGGGTCAGTATTTGTTGAGAAGGGTATCTCTGTAACCATGAGACAGGGCGTCTCACGCTATGCATCATGCAGGCCTGGTTTGCTGGCCACATCAGGCTTGAAGATGTGACTCTCTTGAGGATCTGCCTGAAACAAAGGAGTCTGCCCACATCCACTGGTTCCAGGTCGACCATTGTCAATGTTGGCAGTGTTGGTGACTCAGGAACCTGGTCGGGGGGCAGAAGATGTAGGAGACTGTTGTAGGGATGCAGGTCTCAGGGTGACTGGCTGCCTGCAAATGTTATCGCCCCTTGCCTTTCTCTACATTTTTTCCTTCCAAATGTAAGACAGTGTGTAAAAAATATGTCTATTTGAGAAATGCCCTGTAATTCACATGGTAGTATGGGCACCCCAGAATTCAGAGATGTGCAAATAACCACTGCTTCTCAACACCTTATCTTGTGCCAATTTTGGAAATACAAAGGTTTCCTTCATACCTATTTTTCACACTTTATATTTCACCAAACTAATTGCTGTATACCCGGTATACAATGAAATACCATTTCAAGGTGCAGCTTCTTTATTGGATTTGGGTGCCTAGGGTTCTTGATGAACCTACAAGCCCTATATATCTCCGCAACCAGACGAGTCCAGCCGATGTAACAGTATATTGCTTCCAAAAATCTGCCATAGCTGGAATAAGTTATACAATTTCAATATTTGTTTTATTTTAGCTGTTATTTTCTGTACGTAAACATTAAAAGATCTACACAAATGACCCCTTGCTGAATTCAGAATTTTGTCTACTTTTCAGAAATATTTAGCTGTCTGGGAACCACCATTGGTTTCACACCCAATTCTTTCACTAACTGGAAGGAGGCTAAAGCACAAAAAATAGTAAAAATAAGGTATGTCCAAGTAAAATGCCACAATTGTGTTGAAAAATGTGTTTTTTTTATTCAAGTCTGCCTGTTCCTGAAAGCTGGGGAGATGGTGATTTTAGCCCCACAAACCTTTTGTTGGTGCCATTTTCAGGGGAAAAACCACAAGCCTTCTTCTGCAGCCCTTTTTCCCCAATTTGTTTTAAAAAACTAAAATTTCGCTGTATTTTCGCTAATTTCTTGGTGTCCTCCAAGGGAACCCTCAAAACTATGGGTACCTCTAGAATCCTTAGGGTGTTGGAAAAAAGGACGCAAAGTTGACCTGGGTAGCTTATGTGGACAAAAGTTTATGAGGGCCTAAGCGCGAACTGCCTCAAATAGCCAAAAAAAGGCCTGGCACCTGAGGGGGAAAAGGCCTGGCAGTGAAGGGGTTAAATCTGGCCCAAAGAATCAAGCCTGTCAATGTGTGGGCACATGCAGATACAGATGCAGGCACCTGCTGCATCAGTGTGTGGGGGTCTGTGTGTCACACCAATATTACAATACACACATATGTGTTCACTAAAAGTAGAGTACCTTAAGAGAAACTTGGCCATACATTCTACATGTCCCGCTTTATGCTCAAGGCACAGAGTCCGATATGATGGTACATCGGTTATCAACACACTGTAGGCAGATGTGCAATGTCCAAACTGCAAGGAGCATGCACAGGACACATCATAGCTTGGTGAAAGGGACCACAGGGCTGTGGGTTCAAGGGACCTGTCAAGTCAATGTGACACACATTGTCATTGTGGAAAAGAGCACATCAGTCACAGATCACCAGCCTGCCCCCAATGCATTTCCCATTGTAATCAGTGGACAGAGGCTCAGGAAGCTGCATATTGGAGGTGAGGCATGATTTGGCAACATCACATTCTGTGCAGGGGTACAGGGTGTGGGCACAGTGTCACACTTGCATTGCAAAAGGGAATCAATACCAGACCAGATGTCAACTTTTGCTGTGTGTCAGGATAGACAGGACCCGGTCTCTGCCGCCTAAGCAGACAGACTTACACAAAACAACATGTCCGACAAATAACATGCA
Source organism: Pleurodeles waltl (assembly GCF_031143425.1). Classification (NCBI taxonomy): domain Eukaryota; kingdom Metazoa; phylum Chordata; class Amphibia; order Caudata; family Salamandridae; genus Pleurodeles; species Pleurodeles waltl. The sequence goes on from NC_090445.1 coordinate 39,764,335, forward strand.
TCACAGTACATCATGTAGCCTATAGCCAATTGCCATTGGGTGTCTATGTGCAGAGCTGAGGGCATTGTGAGTTGTTACCTGGCTGTAGAAGAATAGTCCAACAAGGCCAGATGTAACCAGAGGTCACTGAGCAAACAAAGAAAGAGCTCAAATAACGAGCAAGCAACACATACAACATGCATTCACACCTCCTGCTGTCATGCAATCACATGTAACCACACACAAAAAATAATTTATGACAAGAGTTACCTGGGGATGGCTGTCATGACACCTCACCTAGTCATGTGCATCCAACACAATATGGGTCAGGGAACACTCAATACACACTCACTACATTGTCTCAGTACTCCAAACCATAGATACATGCCCATTGACTCAACCATTATTGCACACTGTCAGCCCCTACAGGGCTTTGAGGACACAATCTGTCAAACTGGGCACTAAACCTAGGCTGACTAAATCTTAGATAGGTAGAGGTACAAAGAAAGGTGTGCACATGGGGCACTTACCTGCTCCTATGGTGCACCATAGAGCTGTTTATACAGGGGTAGGACCTCTTCCACCAGCTTCTCTAGTTCTTCCGGTGGGAAGGCAGGGGCCCTATCACCTGTTGGACGAGACATTATTGCTCCCAGAGGTGGTACACAGCAGCTCAGATAGTGGAGGTCTTGCTGGCAGCAATGTCAGGAGTCAAGTGAGTGATTCAGCAGAAGATGGCGGTCACGTCCGCCACGTACGCGACCATCACCTCCGACGGACACTGCCATTGGCCCAAGAGCACCATAGGCAACAATGTTATCCTATGGCAAAGTCCGCCGTGGTAGCATCTGCCTAGCGCCATGATGACTTCCACTGGCGGTCATGGTTGGCTCCCAATGTCCAGTGGAGTAGGTCAGGCAGCCACTATTTTATAAACATACAATGTAATTTAACGCTATTTTAAATGCGTCACAATTTGGAAAATGTTGTCATGGTGAATCTTGAGTGCTGGCCTTGTCCTGTCATGAAGTTCAGTCATTTTAGTGAACATATTGGTATGTGGTCCAGCACACATGAAAACATAATTGGGAGCAGAGCCACCACCCTCTCCCCTACAGGCATTTCTGGATTTGGGGCATTGAATCAGTCAGAGTTTCAAGTTATATGCCCATATGTTTGCTGACCATATAGAGGATGTGTGCACATATGTTGAATAGCAAGGGGGTGACGTGTTACAAATTTGAAAATGTTAGTTCTGATGAGTGCTGTGTATCATGTTTTCAGTGACTCACATGACATGTGACAGTTCGTATATGACATGTATTATGTAATATGCAAGGGACACAATGAAAGACAGCCATAACTTCCTTTTTTCCCACATAGTTACCTTGGCAGGGGAAGGATCAGACAACTTCCTGTGTACCCCTCACTAGCAGACTTGCAGGCCATGTAAGACAGACATGTAATCCAGATATATCACCTGGATAGGCAGACAATCATGGGTCTATGCCCTGAGTTGGAGCCAGATCTGATGCCAGCCACCCGTCATCCAAATAGCATACCACCCATCGCACAAGTCTTATCAGTGTTACACTTCCTGGCCAGAGGGTCCTTCCAAAATACAGTGGCCCTAACTGCTGGGATGTCCCAGCCTGTGTTCAGTCTTGTCTTGACGGATGTTCTATCAGCAATGTTGAAACACTTGGCCAGCTACATCCGGTTTCTTCAACGTGAGAATTTTGCCCATGTGAAGGTAGAGCTCTATGGTTTGACACACATCCCACATGTTGTGGGACCATTGGTGGTACCTATGTAGCCTTGGTTCCACCATATGGCAATGAACATCTCTATCGTAACAGGAAGAACTACCATTTCATCAATGTCCAAGCCTGTGCCTGGTTCCCGGGTTCAGTCCATGATGCCTTCATCATGCGGAACAGCGCTATTCCACAGTTGATGACACAACTGTACCCAGAGGCGGCCTGGCTGGTTGGTAAACATTTACCCTGGCCCTCATTTTAAACATGGCGGTAATAACTGCACCGCCGGCGGTCATTACCGCCTACAGCATGGTGGTGCAGACCGCCGTATAATGATGACAGTAGTGAACTGGCTGCGAAGCAGTCAGTTCACTACTACCCACCGCCAGGCCTGAATCGACCGGTGGGCTGACGGTAGCCACTTTTGACCCTGCGGTGGAGCCCAGACCGCCGGTGGGATAATGATCCCATTACCACAGGTAATCCCTGGCGGAAAGCATACTGGTGACAAGAATACTCATTCCTGTCACCAGTATGTGACACGCTAGCCCCCCCGCCACAACCTCCAAATACCCCCCCAAAGCCCCTGGACACCCCACCCCGAAAACCTCCACCCTACCCCTCCTCCCTCAGTCTCCCTGTAGGCTCTCCTCAACCCCCCCTCACCATCCCCGACCCCCACTTCTGTTTAGGCCTCCCCAACCCCCACCCCCATAAATACACATGCATGCCTACATAGACATACACACATGCATTCATACACGCAGATACACATTCCCCCTTCATAAACACACACGCACACTCCCATGCACGCACTCACTCAACACACACACACCCTCCCCCCTTCCCTCTCGGGCAGCACTTATCTGTTCTGAGGTGCTGCTTCAGGAGGGAACTGGCTCCTAGGATGCTGCTCACCAGCAGCACTTTGTGTCCTCACACCGCCAAGCCTCTTATTGTATCATAATAGGCGTGGCGGTGTCTGGACTGACTTGGCGGTGAGGGTGGAGCAGCATCCACCCCTGCCACCGACTGCCAGCATGGCCCATGGTGGCCCTCACCGCCATCAAAGTCGGTGAGGCTGCAGGTGTCATTATTAGGTGGGTTGCCTGCCGCCTCCACTAGCAGTCTTCCATCGACCATCAGCATGGTTGTCGGCAGGGCATCCCCCCAAATTAAAAATGACCACCTATGTCTGCTGCTAGTGAGACGATGCTTTGGACTCATGGTTGCACATATGTTGCATTCTCTTACAGGGGAGTCTGCATACCCAAACCGTCCCTGGTTTTTGACACCAGTGAGGCACCCAACGATGCCAGGGGAAGTCCGCTTCAACGAGGCACTTGGAAGAACACAGCGTGTCGTGGGGCAGAGTTTTGGACTCCTGAAGGTAAGATTCCTAGCCATTGACAAGACAGGTGGAGCCCTTCTCTACTCACCCGTAAAAGTGTGTAAGATCATTGTGTCCTGCTGCATGCTCCACAACCTTTCCCTGAGGAGAAACATCCCATACATCCCTGATGAGGAGGAGCTAGCAGTGCCACCGGGTGAGCCTTCTGAAATGCCAAGTGAGGATGACTGTGATGAGGATGAAGGTGGAGATATGCAGGCAGATCTCATCAATCAGTATTTCACTTGAGTGTAAGTATTTTATGTTCTGTGATTAGTGTGACTGCATGGGGTACTGTAGGGGTCAGTATTTGTTGAGAAGGGTATCTCTGTAACCATGAGACAGGGCGTCTCACGCTATGCATCATGCAGGCCTGGTTTGCTGGCCACATCAGTCTTGAAGATGTGACTCTCTTGAGGATCTGCCTCAAACAAAGGAGTCTGCCCACATCCGCTGGTTCCAGGTCGACCATTGTCAATGTTGGCAGTGTTGGTGACTCAGGAACCTGGTCGGGGGGCACAAGATGTAGGAGACTGTTGTAGGGATGCAGGTCTCAGGGTGACTGGCTGCCTGCAAATGTTATCGCCCCTTGCCTTTCTCTACATTTTTTCCTTCCAAATGTAAGACAGTGTGTAAAAAATATGTCTATTTGAGAAATGCCCTGTAATTCACATGGTAGTATGGGCACCCCAGAATTCAGAGATGTGCAAATAACCACTGCATCTCAACACCTTATCTTGTGCCAATTTTGGAAATACAAAGGTTTCCTTCATATCTATTTTTCACACTTTATATTTCACCAAACGAATTGCTGTATACCCGGTATACAATGAAATACCATTTCAAGGTGCAGCTTCTTTATTGGATTTGGGTGCCTAGGGTTCTTGATGAACCTACAAGCCCTATATATCTCCGCAACCAGACGAGTCCAGCCGATGTAACAGTATATTGCTTCCAAAAATCTGCCATAGCTGGAATAAGTTATAGAATTTCAATATTTGTTTTATTTTAGCTGTTATTTTCTGTACGTAAACCTTAAAAGATCTACACAAATGACCCCTTGCTGAATTCAGAATTTTGTCTACTTTTCAGAAATATTTAGCTGTCTGGGAACCACCATTGGTTTCACACCCATTTCTTTCACTAACTGGAAGGAGGCTAAAGCACAAAAAATAGTAAAAATAAGGTATGTCCAAGTAAAATGCCACAATTGTGTTGAAAAATGTTTTTTTTTTATTCAAGTCTGCCTGTTCCTGAAAGCTGGGGAGATGGTGATTTTAGCCCCACAAACCTTTTGTTGATGCCATTTTCAGGGAAAAAACCACAAGCCTTCTTCTGCAGCCCTTTTTCCCCAATTTGTTTTAAAAAACAAAAATTTCGCTGTATTTTCGCTAATTTCTTGGTGTCCTCCAAGGGAACCCTCAAAACTATGGGTACCTCTAGAATCCTTAGGGTGTTGGAAAAAAGGACGCAAAGTTGACCTGGGTAGCTTATGTGGACAAAAGTTTATGAGGGCCTAAGCGCGAACTGCCTCAAATAGCCAAAAAAAGGCCTGGCACCTGAGGGGGAAAAGGCCTGGCAGTGAAGGGGTTAAATCTGGCCCAAAGAATCAAGCCTGTCAATGTGTGGGCACATGCAGATACAGATGCAGGCACCTGCTGCATCAGTGTGTGGAGGTCTGTGTGTCACACCAATATTACAATACACACATATGTGTTCACTAAAAGTAGAGTACCTTAAGAGAAACCTGGCAATACATTCTACATGTCCCGCTTTATGCTCAAGGCACAGAGTCCGATATGATGGTATATCGGTTATCAACACACTGTAGGCAGATGTGCAATGTCCAAAATGCAAGGAGCATGCACAGGACACATCAGAGCTTGGTGAAAGGGACCACAGGGCTGTGGGTTCAAGGGACCTGTCAAGTCAATGTGACACACATTGTCATTGTGGAAAAGAGCACATCAGTCACAGATCACCAGCCTGCCCCCAATGCATTTCCCATTGTAATCAGTGGACAGAGGCTCAGGAAGCTGCATATTGGAGGTGAGGCATGATTTCGCAACATCACATTCTGTGCAGGGGTACAGGGTGTGGGCACAGTGTCACACTTGCATTGCAAAAGGGAATCAATACCAGACCAGATGTCAACTTTTGCTGTGTGTCAGGATAGACAGGACCCGGTCTCTGCCGCCTAAGCAGACAGACTTACACAAAACAACATATCCGACAAATAACATGCATCACAGTACATCATGTAGCCTATAGCCAATTGCCATTGGGTGTCTATGTGCAGAGCTGAGGGCATTGTGAGTTGTTACCTGGCTGTAGAAGAATAGTCCAACAAGGCCAGATGTAACCAGAGGTCACTGAGCAAACAAAGAAAGAGCTCAAATAACGAGCAAGCAACACATACAACATGCATTCACACCTCCTGCTGTCATGCAATCACATGTAACCACACACAAAAAATAATTTATGACAAGAGTTACCTGGGGATGGCTGTCATGACACCTCACCTAGTCATGTGCATCCAACACAATATGGGTCAGGGAACACTCAATACACACTCACTACATTGTCTCAGTACTCCAAACCATAGATACATGCCCATTGACTCAACCATTATTGCACACTGTCAGCCCCTACAGGGCTTTGAGGACACAATCTGTCAAACTGGGCACTAAACCTAGGCTGACTAAATCTTAGATAGGTAGAGGTACAAAGAAAGGTGTGCACATGGGGCACTTACCTGCTCCTATGGTGCACCATAGAGCTGTTCATACAGGGGTAGGACCTCTTCCACCAGCTTCTCTAGTTCTTCCGGTGGGAAGGCAGGGGCCCTATCACCTGTTGGAAGAGACATTATTGCTCCCAGAGGTGGTACACAGCAGCTCAGATAGTGGAGGTCTTGCAGGCAGCAATGTCAGGAGTCAAGTGAGTGATTCAGCAGAAGATGGCGGTCACGTCCGCCACGTACGCGACCATCACCTCCGACGGACACTGCCATTGGCCCAAGAGCACCATAGGCAACAATGTTATCCTATGGCAAAGTCCGCCGTGGTAGCATCTGCCTAGCGCCATGATGACTTCCACCGGCGGTCATGGTTGGCTCCCAATGTCCAGTGGAGTAGGTCAGGCAGCCACTATTTTATAAACATACAATGTAATTTAACGCTATTTTAAATGCGTCACAATTTGGAAAATGTTGTCATGGCGAATCTTGAGTGCTGGCCTTGTCCTGTCATGAAGTTCAGTCATTTTAGTGAACATATTGGTATGAGGTCCAGCACACATGAAAACATAATTGGGAGCAGAGCCACCACCCTCTCCCCTACAGGCATTCCTGAATTTGGGGCATTGAATCAGTCAGAGTTTCAAGTTATATGCCCATATGTTTGCTGTCCATATAGAGGATGTGTGCACATATGTTGAATAGCAAGGGGGTGACGTGTTACAAATTTGAAAATGTTAGTTCTGATGAGTGCTGTGTATCATGTTTTCAGTGACTCACATGACATGTGACAGTTCGTATATGACATGTATTATGTAATATGCAAGGGACACAATGAAAGACAGCCATAACTTCCTTTTTTCCCACATAGTTACCTTGGCAGGAGAAGGATCAGACAACTTCCTGTGTACCCCTCACTAGCAGACTTGCAGGCCATGTAACACAGACATGTAATCCAGATATATCAACTGGATAGGCAGACAATCATGGGTCTATGCCCTGAGTTGGAGCCAGATCTGATGCCAGCCACCCGTCATCCAAATAGCATACCACCCATCGCACAAGTCTTATCAGTTTTACACTTCCTGGCCAGAGGGTCCTTCCAAAATACAGTGGCCCTAACTGCTGGGATGTCCCAGCCCGTGTTCAGTCTTGTCTTGACGGATGTTCTATCAGCAATGTTGAAACACTTGGCCAGCTACATCCGGTTTCTTCAACGAGAGAATTTTGCCCATGTGAAGGTAGAGTTCTATGGTTTGACACACATCCCACATGTTGTGGGACCATTGGTGGTACCTATGTAGCCTTGGTTCCACCATATGGCAATGAACATCTCTATCGTAACAGGAAGAACTACCATTTCATCAATGTCCAAGCCTGTGCCTGGTTCCCGGGTTCAGTCCATGATGCCTTCATCATGCGGAACAGCGCTATTCCACAGTTGATGACACAACTGTACCCAGAGGCGGCCTGTATGGTTGGTAAACATTTACCCTGGCCCTCATTTTAAACATGGCGGTAATAACTGCACCGCCGGCGGTCATTACCGCCTACAGCATGGTGGTGCAGACCGCCATATAATGATGACAGTAGTGAACTGGCTGCGAAGCAGCCAGTTCACTACTACCCACCGCCAGGCCTGAATCGACCGGTGGGCTGACGGTAGCCACTTTTGACCCTGCGGTGGAGCCCAGACTGCCGGTGGGATAATGATCCCATTACCACAGGTAATCCCTGGCGGAAAGCATACTGGTGACAAGAATACTCATTCCTGTCACCAGTATGTGACACGCTAGCCCCCCCGCCACAACCTCCAAATACCCCCCCAAAGCCCCTGGACACCCCACCCCGAAAACCTCCACCCTACCCCTCCTCCCTCAGTCTCCCTGTAGGCTCTCCTCAACCCCCGCTCACCATCCCCGACCCCCACCTCTGTTTAGGCCTCCCCAATCCCCACCCCCATAAATACACATGCATGCCTACATAGACATACACACATGCATTCATACACGCAGATACACATTCCCCCTTCATAAACACACACGCACACTCCCATGCACGCACTCACTCAACACACACACACCCTCCCCCCTTCCCTCTCGGGCAGCACTTATCTGTTCTTAGGTGCTGCTTCAGGAGGGAACTGGCTCCTAGGATGCTGCTCACCAGCAGCACTTTGTCTCCTCACACCGCCAAGCCTCTTATTGTATCATAATAGGCGTGGCGGTGTCTGGACTGACTTGGCGGTGAGGGTGGAGCAGCATCCACCCCTGCCACCGACCGCCAGCATGGCCCATGGTGGCCCTCACCGCCATCAAAGTCGGTGAGGCTCCAGGCGTCATTATTAGGTGGGTTGCCTGCCGCCGCCACTAGCAGTCTTCCATCGACCATCAGCATGGTTGTCGGCAGGACATCCCGCCAAATTAAAAATGACCACCTATGTCTGCTGCTAGTGAGACGATGCTTTGGACTCATGGTTGCACATATGTTGCATTCTCTTACAGGGGAGTCTGCATACCCAAACCGTCCCTGGTTTTTGACACCAGTGAGGCACCCAACGATGCCAGGGGAAGTCCGCTTCAACGAGGCACTTGGAAGAACACAGCGTGTCGTGGGGCAGAGTTTTGGACTCCTGAAGGTAAGATTCCTAGCCATTGACAAGACAGGTGGAGCCCTTATCTACTCACCCGTAAAAGTGTGTAAGATCATTGTGTCCTGCTGCATGCTCCACAACCTTTCCCTGAGGAGAAACATCCCATACATCCCTGATGAGGAGGAGCTAGCAGTGCCACCGGGTGAGCCTTCTGAAATGCCAAGTGAGGATGACTGTGATGAGGATGAAGGTGGAGATATGCAGGCAGATCTCATCAATCAGTATTTCACTTGAGTGTAAGTATTTTATGTTCTGTGATTAGTGTGACTGCATGGGGTACTGTAGGGGTCAGTATTTGTTGAGAAGGGTATCTCTGTAACCATGAGACAGGGCGTCTCACGCTATGCATCATGCAGGCCTGGTTTGCTGGCCACATCAGGCTTGAAGATGTGACTCTCTTGAGGATCTGCCTGAAACAAAGGAGTCTGCCCACATCCACTGGTTCCAGGTCGACCATTGTCAATGTTGGCAGTGTTGGTGACTCAGGAACCTGGTCGGGGGGCACAAGATGTAGGAGACTGTTGTAGGGATGCAGGTCTCAGGGTGACTGGCTGCCTGCAAATGTTATCGCCCCTTGCCTTTCTCTACATTTTTTCCTTCCAAATGTAAGACAGTGTGTAAAAAATATGTCTATTTGAGAAATGCCCTGTAATTCACATGGTAGTATGGGCACCCCAGAATTCAGAGATGTGCAAATAACCACTGCTTCTCAACACCTTATCTTGTGCCAATTTTGGAAATACAAAGGTTTCCTTCATACCTATTTTTCACACTTTATATTTCACCAAACGAATTGCTGTATACCCGGTATACAATGAAATACCATTTCAAGGTGCAGCTTCTTTATTGGATTTGGGTGCCTAGGGTTCTTGATGAACCTACAAGCCCTATATATCTCCGCAACCAGACGAGTCCAGCCGATGTAACAGTATATTGCTTCCAAAAATCTGCCATAGCTGGCATAAGTTATAGAATTTCAATATTTGTTTTATTTTAGCTGTTATTTTCTGTACGTAAACCTTAAAAGATCTACACAAATGACCCCTTGCTGAATTCAGAATTTTGTCTACTTTTCAGAAATATTTAGCTGTCTGGGAACCACCATTGGTTTCACACCCAATTCTTTCACTAACTGGAAGGAGGCTAAAGCACAAAAAATAGTAAAAATAAGGTATGTCCAAGTAAAATGCCACAATTGTGTTGAAAAATGTTCTTTTTTTATTCAAGTCTGCCTGTTCCTGAAAGCTGGGGAGATGGTGATTTTAGCCCCACAAACCTTTTGTTGATGCCATTTTCAGGGAAAAAACCACAAGCCTTCTTCTGCAGCCCTTTTTCCCCAATTTGTTTTAAAAAACTAAACTTTCGCTGTATTTTCGCTAATTTCTTGGTGTCCTCCAAGGGAACCCTCAAAACTATGGGTACCTCTAGAATCCTTAGGGTGTTGGAAAAAAGGACGCAAAGTTGACCTGGGTAGCTTATGTGGACAAAAGTTTATGAGGGCCTAAGCGCGAACTGCCTCAAATAGCCAAAAAAAGGCCTGGCACCTGAGGGGGAAAAGGCCTGGCAGTGAAGGGGTTAAATCTGGCCCAAAGAATCAAGCCTGTCAATGTGTGGGCACATGCAGATACAGATGCAGGCACCTGCTGCATCAGTGTGTGGGGGTCTGTGTGTCACACCAATATTACAATACACACATATGTGTTCACTAAAAGTAGAGTACCTTAAGAGAAACTTGGCCATACATTCTACATGTCCCGCTTTATGCTCAAAGCACAGAGTCCGATATGATGGTACATCGGTTATCAACACACTGTAGGCAGATGTGCAATGTCCAAAATGCAAGGAGCATGCACAGGACACATCAGAGCTTGGTGAAAGGGACCACAGGGCTGTGGGTTCAAGGGACCTGTCAAGTCAATGTGACACACATTGTCATTGTGGAAAAGAGCACATCAGTCACAGATCACCAGCCTGCCCCCAATGCATTTCCCATTGTAATCAGTGGACAGAGGCTCAGGAAGCTGCATATTGGAGGTGAGGCATGATTTGGCAACATCACATTCTGTGCAAGGGTACAGGGTGTGGGCACAGTGTCACACTTGCATTGCAAAAGGGAATCAATACCAGACCAGATGTCAACTTTTGCTGTGTGTCAGGATAGACAGGACCCGGTCTCTGCCGCCTAAGCAGACAGACTTACACAAAACACCATGTCCGACAAATAACATGCATCACAGTACATCATGTAGCCTATAGCCAATTGCCATTGGGTGTCTATGTGCAGAGCTGAGGGCATTGTGAGTTGTTAGCTGGCTGTAGAAGAATAGTCCAACAAGGCCAGATGTAACCAGAGGTCACTGAGCAAACAAAGAAAGAGCTCAAATAACGAGCAAGCAACACATACAACATGCATTCACACCTCGTGCTGTCATGCAATCACATGTAACCACACACAAAAAATAATTTATGACAAGAGTTACCTGGGGATGGCTGTCATGACACCTCACCTAGTCATGTGCATCCAACACAATATGGGTCAGGGAACACTCAATACACACTCACTACATTGTCTCAGTACTCCAAACCATAGATACATGCCCATTGACTCAACCATTATTGCACACTGTCAGCCCCTACAGGGCTTTGAGGACACAATCTGTCAAACTGGGCACTAAACCTAGGCTGACTAAATCTTAGATAGGTAGAGGTACAAAGAAAGGTGTGCACATGGGGCACTTACCTGCTCCTATGGTGCACCATAGAGCTGTTCATACAGGGGTAGGACCTCTTCCACCAGCTTCTCTAGTTCTTCCGGTGGGAAGGCAGGGGCCCTATCACCTGTTGGAAGAGACATTATTGCTCCCAGAGGTGGTACACAGCAGCTCAGATAGTGGAGGTCTTGCTGGCAGAAATGTCAGGAGTCAAGTGAGTGATTCATCAGAAGATGGCGGTCACGTCCGCCACGTACGCGACCATCACCTCCGACGGACACTGCCATTGGCCCAAGAGCACCATAGGCAACAATGTTATCCTATGGCAAAGTCCGCCGTGGTAGCATCTGCCTAACGCCATGATGACTTCCACCGGCGGTCATGGTTGGCTCCCAATGTCCAGTGGAGTAGGTCAGGCAGCCACTATTTTATAAACATACAATGTAATTTAACGCTATTTTAAATGCGTCACAATTTGGAAAATGTTGTCATGGCGAATCTTGAGTGCTGGCCTTGTCCTGTCATGAAGTTCCGTCATTTTAGTGAACATATTGGTATGTGGTCCAGCACACATGAAAACATAATTGGGAGCAGAGCCACCACCCTCTCCCCTACAGGCATTCCTGGATTTGGGGCATTGAATCAGTCAGAGTTTCAAGTTATATGCCCATATGTTTGCTGTCCATATAGAGGATGTGTGCACATATGTTGAATAGCAAGGGGGTGACGTGTTACAAATTTGAAAATGTTAGTTCTGATGAGTGCTGTGTATCATGTTTTCAGTGACTCACATGACATGTGACAGTTCGTATATGACATGTATTATGTAATATGCAAGGGACACAATGAAAGACAGCCATAACTTCCTTTTTTCCCACATAGTTACCTTGGCAGGAGAAGGATCAGACAACTTCCTGTGTACCCCTCACTAGCAGATTTGCAGGCCATGTAAGACAGACATGTAATCCAGATATATCACCTGGATAGGCAGACAATCATGGGTCTATGCCCTGAGTTGGAGCCAGATCTGATGCCAGCCACCCGTCATCCAAATAGCATACCACCCATCGCACAAGTCTTATCAGTGTTACACTTCCTGGCCAGAGGGTCCTTCCAAAATACAGTGGCCCTAACTGCTGGGATGTCCCAGCCTGTGTTCAGTCTTGTCTTGACGGATGTTCTATCAGCAATGTTGAAACACTTGGCCAGCTACATCCGGTTTCTTCAACGTGAGAATTTTGCCCATGTGAAGGTAGAGCTCTATGGTTTGACACACATCCCACATGTTGTGGGACCATTGGTGGTACCTATGTAGCCTTGGTTCCACCATATGGCAATGAACATCTCTATCGTAACAGGAAGAACTACCATTTCATCAATGTCCAAGCCTGTGCCTGGTTCCCGGGTTCAGTCCATGATGCCTTCATCATGCGGAACAGCGCTATTCCACAGTTGATGACACAACTGTACCCAGAGGCGGCCTGGCTGGTTGGTAAACATTTACCCTGGCCCTCATTTTAAACATGGCGGTAATAACTGCACCGCCGGCGGTCATTACCGCCTACAGCATGGTGGTGCAGACCGCCATATAATGATGACAGTAGTGAACTGGCTGCGAAGCAGCCAGTTCACTACTACCCACCGCCAGGCCTGAATCGACCGGTGGGCTGACGGTAGCCACTTTTGACCCTGCGGTGGAGCCCAGACCGCCGGTGGGATAATGATCCCATTACCACAGGTAATCCCTGGCGGAAAGTATACTGGTGACAAGAATACTCATTCCTGTCACCAGTATGTGACACGCTAGCCCACCCGCCACAACCTCCAAATACCCCCCCAAAGCCCCTGGACACCCCACCCCGAAAACCTCCACCCTACCCCTCCTCCCTCAGTCTCCCTGTAGGCTCTCCTCAACCCCCCCTCACCATCCCCGACCCCCACTTCTGTTTAGGCCTCCCCAACCCCCACCCCCATAAATACACATGCATGCCTACATAGACATACACACATGCATTCATACACGCAGATACACATTCCCCCTTCATAAACACACACGCACACTCCCATGCACGCACTCACTCAACACACACACACCCTCCCCCCTTCCCTCTCGGGCAGCACTTATCTGTTCTGAGGTGCTGCTTCAGGAGGGAACTGGCTCCTAGGATGCTGCTCACCAGCAGCACTTTGTCTCCTCACACCGCCAAGCCTCTTATTGTATCATAATAGGCGTGGCGGTGTCTGGACTGACTTGGCGGTGAGGGTGGAGCAGCATCCACCCCTGCCACCGACCGCCAGCATGGCCCATGGTGGCCCTCACCGCCATCAAAGTCGGTGAGGCTCCAGGCGTCATTATTAGGTGGGTTGCCTGCCGCCGCCACTAGCAGTCTTCCATCGACCATCAGCATGGTTGTCGGCAGGGCATCCCGCCAAATTAAAAATGACCACCTATGTCTGCTGCTAGTGAGACGATGCTTTGGACTCATGGTTGCACATATGTTGCATTCTCTTACAGGGGAGTCTGCATACCCAAACCGTCCCTGGTTTTTGACACCAGTGAGGCACCCAACGATGCCAGGGGAAGTCCGCTTCAACGAGGCACTTGGAAGAACACAGCGTGTCGTGGGGCAGAGTTTTGGACTCCTGAAGGTAAGATTCCTAGCCATTGACAAGACAGGTGGAGCCCTTCTCTACTCACCTGTAAAAGTGTGTAAGATCATTGTGTCCTGCTGCATGCTCCACAACCTTTCCCTGAGGAGAAACATCCCATACATCCCTGATGAGGAGGAGCTAGCAGTGCCACCGGGTGAGCCTTCTGAAATGCCAAGTGAGGATGACTGTGATGAGGATGAAGGTGGAGATATGCAGGCAGATCTCATCAATCAGTATTTCACTTGAGTGTAAGTATTTTATGTTCTGTGATTAGTGTGACTGCATGGGGTACTGTAGGGGTCAGTATTTGTTGAGAAGGGTATCTCTGTAACCATGAGACAGGGCGTCTCACGCTATGCATCATGCAGGCCTGGTTTGCTGGCCACATCAGGCTTGAAAATGTGACTCTCTTGAGGATCTGCCTCAAACAAAGGAGTCTGCCCACATCCGCTGGTTCCAGGTCGACCATTGTCAATGTTGGCAGTGTTGGTGACTCAGGAACCTGGCCGGGGGCACAAGATGTAGGAGACTGTTGTAGGGATGCAGGTCTCAGGGTGACTGGCTGCCTGCAAATGTAATCGCCCCTTGCCTTTCTCTACTTTTTTTCCTTCCAAATGTAAGACAGTGTGTAAAAAATATGTCTATTTGAGAAATGCCCTGTAATTCACATGGTAGTATGGGCACCCCAGAATTCAGAGATGTGCAAATAACCACTGCTTCTCAACACCTTATCTTGTGCCAATTTTGGAAATACAAAGGTTTCCTTCATATCTATTTTTCACACTTTATATTTCACCAAACGAATTGCTGTATACCCGGTATACAATGAAATACCATTTCAAGGTGCAGCTTCTTTATTGGATTTGGGTGCCTAGGGTTCTTGATGAACCTACAAGCCCTATATATCTCCGCAACCAGACGAGTCCAGCCGATGTAACAGTATATTGCTTCCAAAAATCTGCCATAGCTGGAATAAGTTATAGAATTTCAATATTTGTTTTATTTTAGCTGTTATTTTCTGTACGTAAACCTTAAAAGATCTACACAAATGACCCCTTGCTGAATTCAGAATTTTGTCTACTTTTCAGAAATATTTAGCTGTCTGGGAACCACCATTGGTTTCACACCCATTTCTTTCACTAACTGGAAGGAGGCTAAAGCACAAAAAATAGTAAAAATAAGGTATGTCCAAGTAAAATGCCACAATTGTGTTGAAAAATGTTTTTTTTTTATTCAAGTCTGCCTGTTCCTGAAAGCTGGGGAGATGGTGATTTTAGCCCCACAAACCTTTTGTTGATGCCATTTTCAGGGAAAAAACCACAAGCCTTCTTCTGCAGCCCTTTTTCCCCAATTTGTTTTAAAAAACTAAAATTTCGCTGTATTTTCGCTAATTTCTTGGTGTCCTCCAAGGGAACCCTCAAAACTATGGGTACCTCTAGAATCCTTAGGGTGTTGGAAAAAAGGACGCAAAGTTGACCTGGGTAGCTTATGTGGACAAAAGTTTATGAGGGCCTAAGCGCGAACTGCCTCAAATAGCCAAAAAAAGGCCAGGCACCTGAGGGGGAAAAGGCCTGGCAGTGAAGGGGTTAAATCTGGCCCAAAGAATCAAGCCTGTCAATGTGTGGGCACATGCAGATACAGATGCAGGCACCTGCTGCATCAGTGTGTGGGGGTCTGTGTGTCACACCAATATTACAATACACACATATGTGTTCACTAAAAGTAGAGTACCTTAAGAGAAACCTGGCCATACATTCTACATGTCCCGCTTTATGCTCAAAGCACAGAGTCCGATATGATGGTATATCGGTTATCAACACACTGTAGGCAGATGTGCAATGTCCAAAATGCAAGGAGCATGCACAGGACACATCAGAGCTTGGTGAAAGGGACCACAGGGCTGTGGGTTCAAGGGACCTGTCAAGTCAATGTGACACACATTGTCATTGTGGAAAAGAGCACATCAGTCACAGATCACCAGCCTGCCCCCAATGCATTTCCCATTGTAATCAGTGGACAGAGGCTCAGGAAGCTGCATATTGGAGGTGAGGCATGATTTGGCAACATCACATTCTGTGCAGGGGTACAGGGTGTGGGCACAGTGTCACACTTGCATTGCAAAAGAGAATCAATACCAGACCAGATGTCAACTTTTGCTGTGTGTCAGGATAGACAGGACCCGGTCTCTGCCGCCTAAGCAGACAGACTTACACAAAACAACATATCCGACAAATAACATGCATCACAGTACATCATGTAGCCTATAGCCAATTGCCATTGGGTGTCTATGTGCAGAGCTGAGGGCATTGTGAGTTGTTACCTGGCTGTAGAAGAATAGTCCAACAAGGCCAGATGTAACCAGAGGTCACTGAGCAAACAAAGAAAGAGCTCAAATAACGAGCAAGCAACACATACAACATGCATTCACACCTCCTGCTGTCATGCAATCACATGTAACCACACACAAAAAATAATTTATGACAAGAGTTACCTGGGGATGGCTGTCATGACACCTCACCTAGTCATGTGCATCCAACACAATATGGGTCAGGAAACACTCAATACACACTCACTACATTGTCTCAGTACTCCAAACCATAGATACATGCCCATTGACTCAACCATTATTGCACACTGTCAGCCCCTACAGGGCTTTGAGGACACAATCTGTCAAACTGGGCACTAAACCTGGGCTGACTAAATCTTAGATAGGTAGAGGTACAAAGAAAGGTGTGCACATGGGGCACTTACCTGCTCCTATGGTGCACCATAGAGCTGTTCATACAGGGGTAGGACCTCTTCCACCAGCTTCTCTAGTTCTTCCGGTGGGAAGGCAGGGGCCCTATCACCTGTTGGATGAGACATTATTGCTCCCAGAGGTGGTACACAGCAGCTCAGATAGTGGAGGTCTTGCTGGCAGCAATGTCAGGAGTCAAGTGAGTGATTCAGCAGAAGATGGCGGTCACGTCCGCCACGTACGCGACCATCACCTCCGACGGACACTGCCATTGGCCCAAGAGCACCATAGGCAACAATGTTATCCTATGGCAAAGTCCGCCGTGGTAGCATCTGCCTAGCGCCATGATGACTTCCACCGGCGGTCATGGTTGGCTCCCAATGTCCAGTGGAGTAGGTCAGGCAGCCACTATTTTATAAACATACAATGTAATTTAACGCTATTTTAAATGCGTCACAATTTGGAAAATGTTGTCATGGCGAATCTTGAGTGCTGGCCTTGTCCTGTCATGAAGTTCAGTCATTTTAGTGAACATATTGGTATGTGGTCCAGCACACATGAAAACATAATTGGGAGCAGAGCCACCACCCTCTCCCCTACAGGCATTCCTGGATTTGGGGCATTGAATCAGTCAGAGTTTCAAGTTATATGCCCATATGTTTGCTGTCCATATAGAGGATGTGTGCACATATGTTGAATAGCAAGGGGGTGACGTGTTACAAATTTGAAAATGTTAGTTCTGATGAGTGCTGTGTATCATGTTTTCAGTGACTCACATGACATGTGACAGTTCGTATATGACATGTATTATGTAATATGCAAGGGACACAATGAAAGACAGCCATAACTTCCTTTTTTCCCACATAGTTACCTTGGCAGGAGAAGGATCAGACAACTTCCTGTGTACCCCTCACTAGCAGACTTGCAGGCCATGTAAGGCAGACATGTAATCCAGATATATCACCTGGATAGGCAGACAATCATGGGTCTATGCCCTGAGTTGGAGCCAGATCTGATGCCAGCCACCCGTCATCCAAATAGCATACCACCCATCGTACAAGTCTTATCAGTGTTACACTTCCTGGCCAGAGGGTCCTTCCAAAATACAGTGGCCCTAACTGCTGGGATGTCCCAGCCTGTGTTCAGTCTTGTCTTGACGGATGTTCTATCAGCAATGTTGAAACACTTGGCCAGCTACATCCGGTTTCTTCAACGTGAGAATTTTGCCCATGTGAAGGTAGAGCTCTATGGTTTGACACACATCCCACATGTTGTGGGACCATTGGTGGTACCTATGTAGCCTTGGTTCCACCATATGGCAATGAACATCTCTATCGTAACAGGAAGAACTACCATTTCATCAATGTCCAAGCCTGTGCCTGGTTCCCGGGTTCAGTCCATGATGCCTTCATCATGCGGAACAGCGCTATTCCACAGTTGATGACACAACTGTACCCAGAGGCGGCCTGGCTGGTTGGTAAACATTTACCCTGGCCCTCATTTTAAACATGGCGGTAATAACTGCACCGCCGGCGGTCATTACCGCCTACAGCATGGTGGTGCAGACCGCCATATAATGATGACAGTAGTGAACTGGCTGCGAAGCAGCCAGTTCACTACTACCCACCGCCAGGCCTGAATCGACCGGAGGGCTGACGGTAGCCACTTTTGACCCTGCGGTGGAGCCCAGACCGCCGGTGGGATAATGATCCCATTACCACAGGTAATCCCTGGCGGAAAGCATACTGGTGACAAGAATACTCATTCCTGTCACCAGTATGTGACACGCTAGCCCCCCCGCCACAACCTCCAAATACCCCCCCAAAGCCCCTGGACACCCCACCCCGAAAACCTCCACCCTACCCCTCCTCCCTCAGTCTCCCTGTAGGCTCTCCTCAACCCCCCCTCACCATCCCCGACCCCCACCTCTGTTTAGGCCTCCCCAACCCCCACCCCCATAAATACACATGCATGCCTACATAGACATACACACATGCATTCATACACGCAGATACACATTCCCCCTTCATAAACACACACGCACACTCCCATGCACGCACTCACTCAACACACACACACCCTCCCCCCTTCCCTCTCGGGCAGCACTTATCTGTTCTGAGGTGCTGCTTCAGGAGGGAACTGGCTCCTAGGATGCTGCTCACCAGCAGCACTTTGTCTCCTCACACCGCCAAGCCTCTTATTGTATCATAATAGGCGTGGCGGTGTCTGGACTGACTTGGCGGTGAGGGTGGAGCAGCATCCACCCCTGCCACCGACCGCCAGCATGGCCCATGGTGGCCCTCACCGCCATCAAAGTCGGTGAGGCTCCAGGCGTCATTATTAGGTGGGTTGCCTGCCGCCGCCACTAGCAGTCTTCCATCGACCATCAGCATGGTTGTCGGCAGGGCATCCCGCCAAATTAAAAATGACCACCTATGTCTGCTGCTAGTGAGACGATGCTTTGGACTCATGGTTGCACATATGTTGCATTCTCTTACAGGGGAGTCTGCATACCCAAACCGTCCCTGGTTTTTGACACCAGTGAGGCACCCAACGATGCCAGGGGAAGTCCGCTTCAACGAGGCACTTGGAAGAACACAGCGTGTCGTGGGGCAGAGTTTTGGACTCCTGAAGGTAAGATTCCTAGCCATTGACAAGACAGGTGGAGCCCTTATCTACTTACCCGTAAAAGTGTGTAAGATCATTGTGTCCTGCTGCATGCTCCACAACCTTTCCCTGAGGAGAAACATCCCATACATCCCTGATGAGGAGGAGCTAGCAGTGCCACCGGGTGAGCCTTCTGAAATGCCAAGTGAGGATGACTGTGATGAGGATGAAGGTGGAGATATGCAGGCAGATCTCATCAATCAGTATTTCACTTGAGTGTAAGTATTTTATGTTCTGTGATTAGTGTGACTGCATGGGGTACTGTAGGGGTCAGTATTTGTTGAGAAGGGTATCTCTGTAACCATGAGACAGGGCGTCTCACGCTATGCATCATGCAGGCCTGGTTTGCTGGCCACATCAGGCTTGAAGATGTGACTCTCTTGAGGATCTGCCTGAAACAAAGGAGTCTGCCCACATCCACTGGTTCCAGGTCGACCATTGTCAATGTTGGCAGTGTTGGTGACTCAGGAACCTGGTCGGGGGGCACAAGATGTAGGAGACTGTTGTAGGGATGCAGGTCTCAGGGTGACTGGCTGCCTGCAAATGTTATCGCCCCTTGCCTTTCTCTACATTTTTTCCTTCCAAATGTAAGACAGTGTGTAAAAAATATGTCTATTTGAGAAATGCCCTGTAATTCACATGGTAGTATGGGCACCCCAGAATTCAGAGATGTGCAAATAACCACTGCTTCTCAACACCTTATCTTGTGCCAATTTTGGAAATACAAAGGTTTCCTTCATACCTATTTTTCACACTTTATATTTCACCAAACGAATTGCTGTATACCCGGTATACAATGAAATACCATTTCAAGGTGCAGCTTCTTTATTGGATTTGGGTGCCTAGGGTTCTTGATGAACCTACAAGCCCTATATATCTCCGCAACCAGACGAGTCCAGCCGATGTAACAGTATATTGCTTCCAAAAATCTGCCATAGCTGGAATAAGTTATAGAATTTCAATATTTGTTTTATTTTAGCTGTTATTTTCTGTACGTAAACCTTAAAAGATCTACACAAATGACCCCTTGCTGAATTCAGAATTTTGTCTACTTTTCAGAAACATTTAGCTGTCTGGGAACCACCATTGGTTTCACACCCAATTCTTTCACTAACTGGAAGGAGGCTAAAGCACAAAAAATAGTAAAAATAAGGTATGTCCAAGTAAAATGCCACAATTGTGTTGAAAAATGTGTTTTTTTTATTCAAGTCTGCCTCTTCCTGAAAGCTGGGGAGATGGTGATTTTAGCCCCACAAACCTTTTGTTGGTGCCATTTTCAGGGAAAAAACCACAAGCCTTCTTCTGCAGCCCTTTTTCCCCAATTTGTTTTAAAAAACTAAAATTTCGCTGTATTTTCGCTAATTTCTTGGTGTCCTCCAAGGGAACCCTCAAAACTATGGGTACCTCTAGAATCCTTAGGGTGTTGGAAAAAAGGACGCAAAGTTGACCTGGGTAGCTTATGTGGACAAAAGTTTATGAGGGCCTAAGCGCGAACTGCCTCAGATAGCCAAAAAAAGGCCTGGCACCTGAGGGGGAAAAGGCCTGGCAGTGAAGGGGTTAAATCGGGCCCAAAGAATCAAGCCTGTCAATGTGTGGGCACATGCAGATACAGATGCAGGCACCTGCTGCATCAGTGTGTGGGGGTCTGTGTGTCACACCAATATTACAATACACACATATGTGTTCACTAAAAGTAGAGTACCTTAAGAGAAACTTGGCCATACATTCTACATGTCCCGCTTTATGCTCAAAGCACAGAGTCCGATATGATGGTACATCGGTTATCAACACACTGTAGGCAGATGTGCAATGTCCAAAATGCAAGGAGCATGCACAGGACACATCATAGCTTGGTGAAAGGGACCACAGGGCTGTGGGTTCAAGGGACCTGTCAAGTCAATGTGACACACATTGTCATTGTGGAAAAGAGCACATCAGTCACAGATCACCAGCCTGCCCCCAATGCATTTCCCATTGTAATCAGTGGACAGAGGCTCAGGAAGCTGCATATTGGAGGTGAGGCATGATTTGGCAACATCACATTCTGTGCAGGGGTACAGGGTGTGGGCACAGTGTCACACTTGCATTGCAAAAGGGAATCAATACCAGACCAGATGTCAACTTTTGCTGTGTGTCAGGATAGACAGGACCCGGTCTCTGCCGCCTAAGCAGACAGACTTACACAAAACAACATGTCCGACAAATAACATGCATCACAGTACATCATGTAGCCTATAGCCAATTGCCATTGGGTGTCTATGTGCAGAGCTGAGGGCATTGTGAGTTGTTACCTGGCTGTAGAAGAATAGTCCAACAAGGCCAGATGTAACCAGAGGTCACTGAGCAAACAAAGAAAGAGCTCAAATAACGAGCAAGCAACACATACAACATGCATTCACACCTCCTGCTGTCATGCAATCACATGTAACCACACACAAAAAATAATTTATGACAAGAGTTACCTGGGGATGGCTGTCATGACACTTCACCTAGTCATGTGCATCCAACACAATATGGGTCAGGGAACACTCAATACACACTCACTACATTGTCTCAGTACTCCAAACCATAGATACATGCCCATTGACTCAACCATTATTGCACACTGTCAGCCCCTACAGGGCTTTGAGGACACAATCTGTCAAACTGGGCACTAAACCTAGGCTGACTAAATCTTAGATAGGTAGAGGTACAAAGAAAGGTGTGCACATGGGGCACTTACCTGCTCCTATGGTGCACCATAGAGCTGTTCATACAGGGGTAGGACCTCTTCCACCAGCTTCTCTAGTTCTACCGGTGGGAAGGCAGGGGCCCTATCACCTGTTGGACGAGACATTATTGCTCCCAGAGGTGGTACACAGCAGCTCAGATAGTGGAGGTCTTGCTGGCAGCAATGTCAGGAGTCAAGTGAGTGATTCAGCAGAAGATGGCGGTCACGTCCGCCACGTACGCGACCATCACCTCCGACGGACACTGCCATTGGCCCAAGAGCACCATAGGCAACAATGTTATCCTATGGCAAAGTCCGCCGTGGTAGCATCTGCCTAACGCCATGATGACTTCCACCGGCGGTCATGGTTGGCTCCCAATGTCCAGTGGAGTAGGTCAGGCAGCCACTATTTTATAAACATACAATGTAATTTAACGCTATTTTAAATGCGTCACAATTTGGAAAATGTTGTCATGGCGAATCTTGAGTGCTGGCCTTGTCCTGTCATGAAGTTCCGTCATTTTAGTGAACATATTGGTATGTGGTCCAGCACACATGAAAACATAATTGGGAGCAGAGCCACCACCCTCTCCCCTACAGGCATTCCTGGATTTGGGGCATTGAATCAGTCAGAGTTTCAAGTTATATGCCCATATGTTTGCTGTCCATATAGAGGATGTGTGCACATATGTTGAATAGCAAGGGGGTGACGTGTTACAAATTTGAAAATGTTAGTTCTGATGAGTGCTGTGTATCATGTTTTCAGTGACTCACATGACATGTGACAGTTCGTATATGACATGTATTATGTAATATGCAAGGGACACAATGAAAGACAGCCATAACTTCCTTTTTTCCCACATAGTTACCTTGGCAGGAGAAGGATCAGACAACTTCCTGTGTACCCCTCACTAGCAGATTTGCAGGCCATGTAAGACAGACATGTAATCCAGATATATCACCTGGATAGGCAGACAATCATGGGTCTATGCCCTGAGTTGGAGCCAGATCTGATGCCAGCCACCCGTCATCCAAATAGCATACCACCCATCGCACAAGTCTTATCAGTGTTACACTTCCTGGCCAGAGGGCCCTTCCAAAATACAGTGGCCCTAACTGCTGGGATGTCCCAGCCTGTGTTCAGTCTTGTCTTGACGGATGTTATATCAGCAATGTTGAAACACTTGGCCAGCTACATCCGGTTTCTTCAACGTGAGAATTTTGCCCATGTGAAGGTAGAGCTCTATGGTTTGACACACATCCCACATGTTGTGGGACCATTGGTGGTACCTATGTAGCCTTGGTTCCACCATATGGCAATGAACATCTCTATCGTAACAGGAAGAACTACCATTTCATCAATGTCCAAGCCTGTGCCTGGTTCCCGGGTTCAGTCCATGATGCCTTCATCATGCGGAACAGCGCTATTCCACAGTTGATGACACAACTGTACCCAGAGGCGGCCTGGCTGGTTGGTAAACATTTACCCTGGCCCTCATTTTAAACATGGCGGTAATAACTGCACCGCCGGCGGTCATTACCGCCTACAGAATGGTGGTGCAGACCGCCATATAATGATGACAGTAGTGAACTGGCTGCGAAGCAGCCAGTTCACTACTACCCACCGCCAGGCCTGAATCGACCGGTGGGCTGACGGTAGCCACTTTTGACCCTGCGGTGGAGCCCAGACCGCCGGTGGGATAATGATCCCATTACCACAGGTAATCCCTGGCGGAAAGCATACTGGTGACAAGAATACTCATTCCTGTCACCAGTATGTGACACGCTAGCCCACCCGCCACAACCTCCAAATACCCCCCAAAGCCCCTGGACACCCCACCCCGAAAACCTCCACCCTACCCCTCCTCCCTCAGTCTCCCTGTAGGCTCTCCTCAACCCCCCCTCACCATCCCCGACCCCCACTTCTGTTTAGGCCTCCCCAACCCCCACCCCCATAAATACACATGCATGCCTACATAGACATACACACATGCATTCATACACGCAGATACACATTCCCCCTTCATAAACACACACGCACACTCCCATGCACGCACTCACTCAACACACACACACCCTCCCCCCTTCCCTCTCGGGCAGCACTTATCTGTTCTGAGGTGCTGCTTCAGGAGGGAACTGGCTCCTAGGATGCTGCTCACCAGCAGCACTTTGTCTCCTCACACCGCCAAGCCTCTTATTGTATCATAATAGGCGTGGCGGTGTCTGGACTGACTTGGCGGTGAGGGTGGAGCAGCATCCACCCCTGCCACCGACCGCCAGCATGGCCCATGGTGGCCCTCACCGCCATCAAAGTCGGTGAGGCTCCAGGCGTCATTATTAGGTGGGTTGCCTGCCGCCGCCACTAGCAGTCTTCCATCGACCATCAGCATGGTTGTCGGCAGGGCATCCCGCCAAATTAAAAATGACCACCTATGTCTGCTGCTAGTGAGACGATGCTTTGGACTCATGGTTGCACATATGTTGCATTCTCTTACAGGGGAGTCTGCATACCCAAACCGTCCCTGGTTTTTGACACCAGTGAGGCACCCAACGATGCCAGGGGAAGTCCGCTTCAACGAGGCACTTGGAAGAACACAGCGTGTCGTGGGGCAGAGTTTTGGACTCCTGAAGGTAAGATTCCTAGCCATTGACAAGACAGGTGGAGCCCTTCTCTACTCACCCGTAAAAGTGTGTAAGATCATTGTGTCCTGCTGCATGCTCCACAACCTTTCCCTGAGGAGAAACATCCCATACATCCCTGATGAGGAGGAGCTAGCAGTGCCACCGGGTGAGCCTTCTGAAATGCCAAGTGAGGATGACTGTGATGAGGATGAAGGTGGAGATATGCAGGCAGATCTCATCAATCAGTATTTCACTTGAGTGTAAGTATTTTATGTTCTGTGATTAGTGTGACTGCATGGGGTACTGTAGGGGTCAGTATTTGTTGAGAAGGGTATCTCTGTAACCATGAGACAGGGCGTCTCACGCTATGCATCATGCAGGCCTGGTTTGCTGGCCACATCAGGCTTGAAAATGTGACTCTCTTGAGGATCTGCCTCAAACAAAGGAGTCTGCCCACATCCGCTGGTTCCAGGTCGACCATTGTCAATGTTGGCAGTGTTGGTGACTCAGGAACCTGGCCGGGGGCACAAGATGTAGGAGACTGTTGTAGGGATGCAGGTCTCAGGGTGACTGGCTGCCTGCAAATGTAATCGCCCCTTGCCTTTCTCTACATTTTTTCCTTCCAAATGTAAGACAGTGTGTAAAAAATATGTCTATTTGAGAAATGCCCTGTAATTCACATGGTAGTATGGGCACCCCAGAATTCAGAGATGTGCAAATAACCACTGCTTCTCAACACCTTATCTTGTGCCAATTTTGGAAATACAAAGGTTTCCTTCATATCTATTTTTCACACTTTATATTTCACCAAACGAATTGCTGTATACCCGGTATACAATGAAATACCATTTCAAGGTGCAGCTTCTTTATTGGATTTGGGTGCCTAGGGTTCTTGATGAACCTACAAGCCCTATATATCTCCGCAACCAGACGAGTCCAGCCGATGTAACAGTATATTGCTTCCAAAAATCTGCCATAGCTGGAATAAGTTATAGAATTTCAATATTTGTTTTATTTTAGCTGTTATTTTCTGTACGTAAACCTTAAAAGATCTACACAAATGACCCCTTGCTGAATTCAGAATTTTGTCTACTTTTCAGAAATATTTAGCTGTCTGGGAACCACCATTGGTTTCACACCCATTTCTTTCACTAACTGGAAGGAGGCTAAAGCACAAAAAATAGTAAAAATAAGGTATGTCCAAGTAAAATGCCACAATTGTGTTGAAAAATGTTTTTTTTTTATTCAAGTCTGCCTGTTCCTGAAAGCTGGGGAGATGGTGATTTTAGCCCCACAAACCTTTTGTTGATGCCATTTTCAGGGAAAAAACCACAAGCCTTCTTCTGCAGCCCTTTTTCCCCAATTTGTTTTAAAAAACTAAAATTTCGCTGTATTTTCGCTAATTTCTTGGTGTCCTCCAAGGGAACCCTCAAAACTATGGGTACCTCTAGAATCCTTAGGGTGTTGGAAAAAAGGACGCAAAGTTGACCTGGGTAGCTTATGTGGACAAAAGTTTATGAGGGCCTAAGCGCGAACTGCCTCAAATAGCCAAAAAAAGGCCTGGCACCTGAGGGGGAAAAGGCCTGGCAGTGAAGGGGTTAAATCTGGCCCAAAGAATCAAGCCTGTCAATGTGTGGGCACATGCAGATACAGATGCAGGCACCTGCTGCATCAGTGTGTGGGGGTCTGTGTGTCACACCAATATTACAATACACACATATGTGTTCACTAAAAGTAGAGTACCTTAAGAGAAACCTGGCCATACATTCTACATGTCCCGCTTTATGCTCAAAGCACAGAGTCCGATATGATGGTATATCGGTTATCAACACACTGTAGGCAGATGTGCAATGTCCAAAATGCAAGGAGCATGCACAGGACACATCAGAGCTTGGTGAAAGGGACCACAGGGCTGTGGGTTCAAGGGACCTGTCAAGTCAATGTGACACACATTGTCATTGTGGAAAAGAGCACATCAGTCACAGATCACCAGCCTGCCCCCAATGCATTTCCCATTGTAATCAGTGGACAGAGGCTCAGGAAGCTGCATATTGGAGGTGAGGCATGATTTGGCAACATCACATTCTGTGCAGGGGTACAGGGTGTGGGCACAGTGTCACACTTGCATTGCAAAAGAGAATCAATACCAGACCAGATGTCAACTTTTGCTGTGTGTCAGGATAGACAGGACCCGGTCTCTGCCGCCTAAGCAGACAGACTTACACAAAACAACATATCCGACAAATAACATGCATCACAGTACATCATGTAGCCTATAGCCAATTGCCATTGGGTGTCTATGTGCAGAGCTGAGGGCATTGTGAGTTGTTACCTGGCTGTAGAAGAATAGTCCAACAAGGCCAGATGTAACCAGAGGTCACTGAGCAAACAAAGAAAGAGCTCAAATAACGAGCAAGCAACACATACAACATGCATTCACACCTCCTGCTGTCATGCAATCACATGTAACCACACACAAAAAATAATTTATGACAAGAGTTACCTGGGGATGGCTGTCATGACACCTCACCTAGTCATGTGCATCCAACACAATATGGGTCAGGGAACACTCAATACACACTCACTACATTGTCTCAGTACTCCAAACCATAGATACATGCCCATTGACTCAACCATTATTGCACACTGTCAGCCCCTACAGGGCTTTGAGGACACAATCTGTCAAACTGGGCACTAAACCTAGGCTGACTAAATCTTAGATAGGTAGAGGTACAAAGAAAGGTGTGCACATGGGGCACTTACCTGCTCCTATGGTGCACCATAGAGCTGTTCATACAGGGGTAGGACCTCTTCCACCAGCTTCTCTAGTTCTTCCGGTGGGAAGGCAGGGGCCCTATCACCTGTTGGATGAGACATTATTGCTCCCAGAGGTGGTACACAGCAGCTCAGATAGTGGAGGTCTTGCTGGCAGCAATGTCAGGAGTCAAGTGAGTGATTCAGCAGAAGATGGCGGTCACGTCCGCCACGTACGCGACCATCACCTCCGACGGACACTGCCATTGGCCCAAGAGCACCATAGGCAACAATGTTATCCTATGGCAAAGTCCGCCGTGGTAGCATCTGCCTAGCGCCATGATGACTTCCACCGGCGGTCATGGTTGGCTCCCAATGTCCAGTGGAGTAGGTCAGGCAGCCACTATTTTATAAACATACAATGTAATTTAACGCTATTTTAAATGCGTCACAATTTGGAAAATGTTGTCATGGCGAATCTTGAGTGCTGGCCTTGTCCTGTCATGAAGTTCAGTCATTTTAGTGAACATATTGGTATGTGGTCCAGCACACATGAAAACATAATTGGGAGCAGAGCCACCACCCTCTCCCCTACAGGCATTCCTGGATTTGGGGCATTGAATCAGTCAGAGTTTCAAGTTATATGCCCATATGTTTGCTGTCCATATAGAGGATGTGTGCACATATGTTGAATAGCAAGGGGGTGACGTGTTACAAATTTGAAAATGTTAGTTCTGATGAGTGCTGTGTATCATGTTTTCAGTGACTCACATGACATGTGACAGTTCGTATATGACATGTATTATGTAATATGCAAGGGACACAATGAAAGACAGCCATAACTTCCTTTTTTCCCACATAGTTACCTTGGCAGGAGAAGGATCAGACAACTTCCTGTGTACCCCTCACTAGCAGACTTGCAGGCCATGTAAGACAGACATGTAATCCAGATTTATCACCTGGATAGGCAGACAATCATGGGTCTATGCCCTGAGTTGGAGCCAGATCTGATGCCAGCCACCCGTCATCCAAATAGCATACCACCCATCGTACAAGTCTTATCAGTGTTACACTTCCTGGCCAGAGGGTCCTTCCAAAATACAGTGGCCCTAACTGCTGGGATGTCCCAGCCTGTGTTCAGTCTTGTCTTGACGGATGTTCTATCAGCAATGTTGAAACACTTGGCCAGCTACATCCGGTTTCTTCAACGTGAGAATTTTGCCCATGTGAAGGTAGAGCTCTATGGTTTGACACACATCCCACATGTTGTGGGACCATTGGTGGTACCTATGTAGCCTTGGTTCCACCATATGGCAATGAACATCTCTATCGTAACAGGAAGAACTACCATTTCATCAATGTCCAAGCCTGTGCCTGGTTCCCGGGTTCAGTCCATGATGCCTTCATCATGCGGAACAGCGCTATTCCACAGTTGATGACACAACTGTACCCAGAGGCGGCCTGGCTGGTTGGTAAACATTTACCCTGGCCCTCATTTTAAACATGGCGGTAATAACTGCACCGCCGGCGGTCATTACCGCCTACAGCATGGTGGTGCAGACCGCCATATAATGATGACAGTAGTGAACTGGCTGCGAAGCAGCCAGTTCACTACTACCCACCGCCAGGCCTGAATCGACCGGTGGGCTGACGGTAGCCACTTTTGACCCTGCGGTGGAGCCCAGACCGCCGGTGGGATAATGATCCCATTACCACAGGTAATCCCTGGCGGAAAGCATACTGGTGACAAGAATACTCATTCCTGTCACCAGTATGTGACACGCTAGCCCCCCCGCCACAACCTCCAAATACCCCCCCAAAGCCCCTGGACACCCCACCCCGAAAACCTCCACCCTACCCCTCCTCCCTCAGTCTCCCTGTAGGCTCTCCTCAACCCCCCTCACCATCCCCGACCCCCACCTCTGTTTAGGCCTCCCCAACCCCCACCCCCATAAATACACATGCATGCCTACATAGACATACACACATGCATTCATACACGCAGATACACATTCCCCCTTCATAAACACACACGCACACTCCCATGCACGCACTCACTCAACACACACACACCCTCCCCCCTTCCCTCTCGGGCAGCACTTATCTGTTCTGAGGTGCTGCTTCAGGAGGGAACTGGCTCCTAGGATGCTGCTCACCAGCAGCACTTTGTCTCCTCACACCGCCAAGCCTCTTATTGTATCATAATAGGCGTGGCGGTGTCTGGACTGACTTGGCGGTGAGGGTGGAGCAGCATCCACCCCTGCCACCGACCGCCAGCATGGCCCATGGTGGCCCTCACCGCCATCAAAGTCGGTGAGGCTCCAGGCGTCATTATTAGGTGGGTTGCCTGCCGCCGCCACTAGCAGTCTTCCATCGACCATCAGCATGGTTGTCGGCAGGGCATCCCGCCAAATTAAAAATGACCACCTATGTCTGCTGCTAGTGAGACGATGCTTTGGACTCATGGTTGCACATATGTTGCATTCTCTTACAGGGGAGTCTGCATACCCAAACCGTCCCTGGTTTTTGACACCAGTGAGGCACCCAACGATGCCAGGGGAAGTCCGCTTCAACGAGGCACTTGGAAGAACACAGCGTGTCGTGGGGCAGAGTTTTGGACTCCTGAAGGTAAGATTCCTAGCCATTGACAAGACAGGTGGAGCCCTTATCTACTTACCCGTAAAAGTGTGTAAGATCATTGTGTCCTGCTGCATGCTCCACAACCTTTCCCTGAGGAGAAACATCCCATACATCCCTGATGAGGAGGAGCTAGCAGTGCCACCGGGTGAGCCTTCTGAAATGCCAAGTGAGGATGACTGTGATGAGGATGAAGGTGGAGATATGCAGGCAGATCTCATCAATCAGTATTTCACTTGAGTGTAAGTATTTTATGTTCTGTGATTAGTGTGACTGCATGGGGTACTGTAGGGGTCAGTATTTGTTGAGAAGGGTATCTCTGTAACCATGAGACAGGGCGTCTCACGCTATGCATCATGCAGGCCTGGTTTGCTGGCCACATCAGGCTTGAAGATGTGACTCTCTTGAGGATCTGCCTGAAACAAAGGAGTCTGCCCACATCCACTGGTTCCAGGTCGACCATTGTCAATGTTGGCAGTGTTGGTGACTCAGGAACCTGGTCGGGGGGCACAAGATGTAGGAGACTGTTGTAGGGATGCAGGTCTCAGGGTGACTGGCTGCCTGCAAATGTTATCGCCCCTTGCCTTTCTCTACATTTTTTCCTTCCAAATGTAAGACAGTGTGTAAAAAATATGTCTATTTGAGAAATGCCCTGTAATTCACATGGTAGTATGGGCACCCCAGAATTCAGAGATGTGCAAATAACCACTGCTTCTCAACACCTTATCTTGTGCCAATTTTGGAAATACAAAGGTTTCCTTCATACCTATTTTTCACACTTTATATTTCACCAAACGAATTGCTGTATACCCGGTATACAATGAAATACCATTTCAAGGTGCAGCTTCTTTATTGGATTTGGGTGCCTAGGGTTCTTGATGAACCTACAAGCCCTATATATCTCCGCAACCAGACGAGTCCAGCCGATGTAACAGTATATTGCTTCCAAAAATCTGCCATAGCTGGAATAAGTTATAGAATTTCAATATTTGTTTTATTTTAGCTGTTATTTTCTGTACGTAAACCTTAAAAGATCTACACAAATGACCCCTTGCTGAATTCAGAATTTTGTCTACTTTTCAGAAACATTTAGCTGTCTGGGAACCACCATTGGTTTCACACCCAATTCTTTCACTAACTGGAAGGAGGCTAAAGCACAAAAAATAGTAAAAATAAGGTATGTCCAAGTAAAATGCCACAATTGTGTTGAAAAATGTGTTTTTTTTATTCAAGTCTGCCTGTTCCTGAAAGCTGGGGAGATGGTGATTTTAGCCCCACAAACCTTTTGTTGGTGCCATTTTCAGGGAAAAAACCACAAGCCTTCTTCTGCAGCCCTTTTTCCCCAATTTGTTTTAAAAAACTAAAATGTTGCTGTATTTTCGCTAATTTCTTGGTGTCCTCCAAGGGAACCCTCAAAACTATGGGTACCTCTAGAATCCTTAGGGTGTTGGAAAAAAGGACGCAAAGTTGACCTGGGTAGCTTATGTGGACAAAAGTTTATGAGGGCCTAAGCGCGAACTGCCTCAGATAGCCAAAAAAAGGCCTGGCACCTGAGGGGGAAAAGGCCTGGCAGTGAAGGGGTTAAATCTGGCCCAAAGAATCAAGCCTGTCAATGTGTGGGCACATGCAGATACAGATGCAGGCACCTGCTGCATCAGTGTGTGGGGGTCTGTGTGTCACACCAATATTACAATACACACATATGTGTTCACTAAAAGTAGAGTACCTTAAGAGAAACTTGGCCATACATTCTACATGTCCCGCTTTATGCTCAAAGCACAGAGTCCGATATGATGGTACATCGGTTATCAACACACTGTAGGCAGATGTGCAATGTCCAAAATGCAAGGAGCATGCACAGGACACATCGTAGCTTGGTGAAAGGGACCACAGGGCTGTGGGTTCAAGGGACCTGTCAAGTCAATGTGACACACATTGTCATTGTGGAAAAGAGCACATCAGTCACAGATCACCAGCCTGCCCCCAATGCATTTCCCATTGTAATCAGTGGACAGAGGCTCAGGAAGCTGCATATTGGAGGTGAGGCATGATTTGGCAACATCACATTCTGTGCAGGGGTACAGGGTGTGGGCACAGTGTCACACTTGCATTGCAAAAGGGAATCAATACCAGACCAGATGTCAACTTTTGCTGTGTGTCAGGATAGACAGGACCCGGTCTCTGCCGCCTAAGCAGACAGACTTACACAAAACAACATGTCCGACAAATAACATGCATCACAGTACATCATGTAGCCTATAGCCAATTGCCATTGGGTGTCTATGTGCAGAGCTGAGGGCATTGTGAGTTGTAACCTGGCTGTAGAAGAATAGTCCAACAAGGCCAGATGTAACCAGAGGTCACTGAGCAAACAAAGAAAGAGCTCAAATAACGAGCAAGCAACACATACAACATGCATTCACACCTCCTGCTGTCATGCAATCACATGTAACCACACACCAAAAAATTTTTATGACAAGAGTTACCTGGGGATGGCCGTCATGACACCTCACCTAGTCATGTGCATCCAACACAATATGGGTCAGGGAACACTCAATACACACTCACTACATTGTCTCAGTACTCCAAACCATAGATACATGCCCATTGACTCAACCATTATTGCACACTGTCAGCCCCTACAGGGCTTTGAGGACACAATCTGTCAAACTGGGCACTAAACCTAGGCTGACTAAATCTTAGATAGGTAGAGGTACAAAGAAAGGTGTGCACATGGGGCACTTACCTGCTCCTATGGTGCACCATAGAGCTGTTCATACAGGGGTAGGACCTCTTCCACCAGCTTCTCTAGTTCTTCCGGTGGGAAGGCAGGGGCCCTATCACCTGTTGGACGAGACATTATTGCTCCCAGAGGTGGTGCACAGCAGCTCAGATAGTGGAGGTCTTGCTGGCAGCAATGTCAGGAGTCAAGTGAGTGATTCAGCAGAAGATGGCGGTCACGTCCGCCACGTACGCGACCATCACCTCCGACGGACACTGCCATTGGCCCAAGAGCACCATAGGCAACAATGTTATCCTATGGCAAAGTCCGCCGTGGTAGCATCTGCCTAGCGCCATGATGACTTCCACTGGCGGTCATGGTTGGCTCCCAATGTCCAGTGGAGTAGGTCAGGCAGCCACTATTTTATAAACATACAATGTAATTTAACGCTATTTTAAATGTGTCACAATTTGGAAAATGTTGTCATGGCGAATCTTGAGTGCTGGCCTTGTCCTGTCATGAAGTTCAGTCATTTTAGTGAACATATTGGTATGTGGTCCAGCACACATGAAAACATAATTGGGAGCAGAGCCACCACCCTCTCCCCTACAGGCATTCCTGGATTTGGGGCATTGAATCAGTCAGAGTTTCAAGTTATATGCCCATATGTTTGCTGTCCATATAGAGGATGTGTGCACATATGTTGAATAGCAAGGGGGTGACGTGTTACAAATTTGAAAATGTTAGTTCTGATGAGTGCTGTGTATCATGTTTTCAGTGACTCACATGACATGTGACAGTTCGTATATGACATGTATTATGTAATATGCAAGGGACACAATGAAAGACAGCCATAACTTCCTTTTTTCCCACATAGTTACCTTGGCAGGGGAAGGATCAGACAACTTCCTGTGTACCCCTCACTAGCAGACTTGCAGGCCATGTAAGACAGACATGTAATCCAGATATATCACCTGGATAGGCAGACAATCATGGGTCTATGCCCTGAGTTGGAGCCAGATCTGATGCCAGCCACCCGTCATCCAAATAGCATACCACCCATCGCACAAGTCTTATCAGTGTTACACTTCCTGGCCAGAGGGTCCTTCCAAAATACAGTGGCCCTAACTGCTGGGATGTCCCAGCCTGTGTTCAGTCTTGTCTTGACGGATGTTCTATCAGCAATGTTGAAACACTTGGCCAGCTACATCCGGTTTCTTCAACGTGAGAATTTTGCCCATGTGAAGGTAGAGCTCTATGGTTTGACACACATCCCACATGTTGTGGGACCATTGGTGGTACCTATGTAGCCTTGGTTCCACCATATGGCAATGAACATCTCTATCGTAACAGGAAGAACTACCATTTCATCAATGTCCAAGCCTGTGCCTGGTTCCCGGGTTCAGTCCATGATGCCTTCATCATGCGAAACAGCGCTATTCCACAGTTGATGACACAACTGTACCCAGAGGCGGCCTGGCTGGTTGGTAAACATTTACCCTGGCCCTCATTTTAAACATGGCGGTAATAACTGCACAGCCGGCGGTCATTACCGCCTACAGCATGGTGGTGCAGACCGCCATATAATGATGACAGTAGTGAACTGGCTGCAAAGCAGCCAGTTCACTACTACCCACCGCCAGGCCTGAATCGACCGGTGGGCTGACGGTAGCCACTTTTGACCCTGCGGTGGAGCCCAGACTGCCGGTGGGATAATGATCCCATTACCACAGGTAATCCCTGGCGGAAAGCATACTGGTGACAAGAATACTCATTCCTGTCACCAGTATGTGACACGCTAGCCGCCCCGCCACAACCTCCAAATACCCCCCCAAAGCCCCTGGACACCCACACCCCGAAAACCTCCACCCTACCCCTCCTCCCTCAGTCTCCCTGTAGGCTCTCCTCAACCCCCCCTCACCATCCCCGACCCCCACCTCTGTTTAGGCCTCCCCAACCCCCACCCCCATAAATACACATGCATGCATACATAGACATACACACATGCATTCATACACGCAGATACACATTCCCCCTTCATAAACACACATGCACACTCCCATGCACGCACTCACTCAACACACACACCCCCTCCCCCCTTCCCTCTCGGGCAGCACTTATCTGTTCTGAGGTGCTGCTTCAGGAGGGGACTGGCTCCTAGGATGCTGCTCACCAGCAGCACTTTGTCTCCTCACACCGCCAAGCCTCTTATTGTATCATAATAGGCGTGGCGGTGTCTGGACTGACGTGGCGGTGAGGGTTGAGCAGCATCCACCCCTGCCACTGACCGCCAGCATGGCCCATGGTGGCCCTCACCGCCATCAAAGTCGGTGAGGCTCCAGGCGTCATTATTAGGTGGGTTGCCTGCCGCCGCCACTAGCAGTCTTCCATCGACCATCAGCATGGTTGTCGGCAGGGCATCCCGCCAAATTAAAAATGACCACCTATGTCTGCTGCTAGTGAGACGATGCTTTGGACTCATGGTTGCACATATGTTGCATTCTCTTACAGGGGAGTCTGCATACCCAAACCGTCCCTGGTTTTTGACACCAGTGAGGCACCCAACGATGCCAGGGGAAGTCCGCTTCAACGAGGCACTTGGAAGAACACAGCGTGTCGTGGGGCAGAGTTTTGGACTCCTGAAGGTAAGATTCCTAGCCATTGACAAGACAGGTGGAGCCCTTCTCTACTCACCCGTAAAAGTGTGTAAGATCATTGTGTCCTGCTGCATGCTCCACAACCTTTCCCTGAGGAGAAACATCCCATACATCCCTGATGAGGAGGAGCTAGCAGTGCCACCGGGTGAGCCTTCTGAAATGCCAAGTGAGGATGACTGTGATGAGGATGAAGGTGGAGATATGCAGGCAGATCTCATCAATCAGTATTTCACTTGAGTGTAAGTATTTTATGTTCTGTGATTAGTGTGACTGCATGGGGTACTGTAGGGGTCAGTATTTGTTGAGAAGGGTATCTCTGTAACCATGAGACAGGGCGTCTCACGCTAGGCATCATGCAGGCCTGGTTTGCTGGCCACATCAGGCTTGAAGATGTGACTCTCTTGAGGATCTGCCTGAAACAAAGGAGTCTACCCACATCCACTGGTTCCAGGTCGACCATTGTCAATGTTGGCAGTGTTGGTGACTCAGGAACCTGGTCGGGGGGCACAAGATGTAGGAGACTGTTGTAGGGATGCAGGTCTCAGGGTGACTGGCTGCCTGCAAATGTTATCGCCCCTTGCCTTTCTCTACATTTTTTCCTTCCAAATGTAAGACAGTGTGTAAAAAATATGTCTATTTGAGAAATGCCCTGTAATTCACATGGTAGTATGGGCACCCCAGAATTCAGAGATGTGCAAATAACCACTGCTTCTCAACACCTTATCTTGTGCCAATTTTGGGAATACAAAGGTTTCCTTCATACCTATTTTTCACACTTTATATTTCACCAAACGAATTGCTGTACACCCGGTATACAATGAAATACCATTTCAAGGTGCAGCTTCTTTATTGGATTTGGGTGCCTAGGGTTCTTGATGAACCTACAAGCCCTATATATCTCCGCAACCAGACGAGTCCAGCCGATGTAACAGTATATTGCTTCCAAAAATCTGCCATAGCTGGAATAAGTTATAGAATTTCAATATTTGTTTTATATTAGCTGTTATTTTCTGTACGTAAACCTTAAAAGATCTACACAAATGACCCCTTGCTGAATTCAGAATTTTGTCTACTTTTCAGAAATATTTAGCTGTCTGGGAACCACCATTGGTTTCACACCCAATTCTTTCACTAACTGGAAGGAGGCTAAAGCACAAAAAATAGTAAAAATAAGGTATGTCCAAGTAAAATGCCACAATTGTGTTGAAAAATGTGTTTTTTTTATTCAAGTCTGCCTGTTCCTGAAAGCTGGGGAGATGGTGATTTTAGCCCCACAAACCTTTTGTTGATGCCATTTTCAGGGAAAAAAACACAAGCCTTCTTCTGCAGCCTTTTTTCCCCAATTTGTTTTAAAAAACTAAAATTTCGCTGTATTTTCGCTAATTTCTTGGTGTCCTCCAAGGGAACTGTAGGAGGCTGGACTGGCTTGTAGTGAGTACCAAGGGGTACTTGCACCTTGCACCAGGCCCAGTTATCCCTTATTAGTGTATAGGGTGTCTAGCAGCTTAGGCTGATAGATAATGGTAGCTTAGCAGAGCAGCTTAGGCTGAACTAGGAGACGTGTGAAGCTACTACAGTACCACTTAGTGTCATATGCACAATATCATAAGAAAACACAATACACAGTTATACTAAAAATAAAGGGACTTTATTTTTATGACAATATGCCAAAGTATCTTAGAGTGTACCCTCAGTGAGAGGATAGGAAATATACACAAGATATATATACACAATAGCAAAAATATGCAGTATAGTCTTAGAAAACAGTGCAAACAATGTATAGTTACAATAGGATGCAATGGGGAAACATAGGGATAGGGGCAACACAAACCATATACTCCAAAAGTGGAATGTGAACCACGAATGGACCCCAAACCTATGTGACCTTGTAGAGGGTCGCTGGGACTATTAGAAAATAGTGAGAGTTAGAAAAATAACCCTCCCCAAGACCCTGAAAAGTGAGTGCAAAGTGCACTAAAGTTCCCCTAAGGACAAAATAGTCGTGTTAGAGGGAAAATGCAAGGAAAACACAAATCAGCAATGCAACAACGATGGATTCCTGACTGAGGGTACCTGTGGAACAAGGGGACCAAGTCCAAAAGTCACAAGCAGCTCGGAGATGGGCAGATGCCCAAGAAATGCCAGCGGTTGGTGCAAAGAAGCTCTTACTAGGCTGAAGAACTGTGAATACTGCAGGAACGACAAGGGCTAGAGACTTCCCCTTCGGAGGATGGATTCCCCACGCCTTGGAGAGTCGTGCAGAAGTGTTTTCCCGCCGGATGGACGCCAACAAGCCTTGCTACACGCAAATCGTGCGTTTGGCGTTTTTGGACGCTGCTGGGGCCCAGAAGGGACCAGGAGGTCGCAAATTGGACCTGCAGAGAGAGGGGACGTCGAGCAAGACAAAGAGCCCTCACTGAAGCAGGTAGCACCCGGAGAAGTGCCAGAAACAGGCACTACAAGGATGCGTGAAACGGTGCTCACCGAAGTTGCACAAAGGAGTCCCACGTCGCCGGAGACCAACTTAGAAAGTCGTGCAGTGCAGGTTAGAGTGCCGTGGACCCAGGCTTGGCTGTGCACGAAGGATTTCCGCCGGAAGTGCACAGGGGCCGGAGTAGCTTGCAAAGTCGCGGTTCCCAGCAATGCAGCCCAGCGAGGTGAGGCAAGGACTTACCTCCACCAAACTTGGGCTGAAGAGTCACTGGACTGTGGGGGTCACTTGGACGGTGTCGCTGGATTCGAGGGACCTCGCTCGTCGTGCTGAGAGGAGACCCAAGGGAACGGTAATGCAGCTTTTTGGTGCCTGCGGTTGCAGGGGGAAGATTCCGTCGACCCACGGGAGATTTCTTCGGAGCTTCTGGTGCAGAGAGGAGGCAGACTACCCCCACAGCATGCACAAGCAGGAAAACAGTCGAGAAGGCGGCAGGATCAGCGTTACAGAGTTGCAGTAGTCGTCTTTGCTACTATGTTGCAGGTTTGCAGGCTTCCAGCGCGGTCAGCGGTCGATTCCTTATCAGAAGGTGAAGAGGGAGATGCAGAGGAACTCGGCTGAGCTCATGCATTCGTTATCTAAAGTTTCCCCAGAGACAGAGACCCTAAATAGCCAGAAAAGAGGGTTTGGCTACCTAGGAGAGAGGAAAGGCTACTAACACCTGAAGGAGCCTATCACAAGGAGTCTCTGACGTCACCTGGTGGCACTGGCCACTCAGAGCAGTCCAGTGTGCCAGCAGCACCTCTGTTTCCAAGATGGCAGAGGTCTGGAGCACACTGGAGGAGCTCTGGACACCTCCCAGGGGAGGTGCAGGTCAGGGGAGTGGTCACTCCCCTTTCCTTTGTCCAGTTTCGCGCCAGAGCAGGGGCTAAGGGGTCCCTGAACCGGTGTAGACTGGCTTATGCAGAATTGGGCACATCTGTGCCCAACAAAGCATTTCCAGAGGCTGGGGGAGGCTACTCCTCCCCTGCCTTCACACCATTTTCCAAAGGGAGAGGGTGTCACACCCTCTCTCAGAGGAAGTTCTTTGTTCTGCCATCCTGGGCCAGGCCTGGCTGGACCCCAGGAGGGCAGCTGCCTGTCTGAGGGGTTGGCAGCAGCAGCAGCTGCAGAGAAACCCCAGGAAGGGCAGTCTGGCAGTACCAGGGTCTGTGCTACAGACCACTGGGATCATGGAATTGTACCAACAATGCCAGGATGGCATAGAGGGGGCAATTCCATGATCATAGACATGTTACATGGCCATATTCGGAGTTACCATGGTGAAGCTACATATAGGTAGTGACCTATATGTAGTGCACGCGTGTAATGGTGTCCCCGCACTCACAAAGTTCAGTGAATTGGCTCTGAACAATGTGGGGGCACCTTGGCTAGTGCCAGGGTGCCCTCACACTAAGTAACTTTGCACCTAACCTTTACCAGGTAAAGGTTAGACATATAGGTGACTTATAAGTTACTTAAGTGCAGTGAAAAATGGCTGTGAAATAACGTGGACGTTATTTCACTCAGGCTGCAGTGGCAGGCCTGTGTAAGATTTGTTAGAGCTCCCTATGGGTGGCAAAAGAAATGCTGCAGCCCATAGGGATCTCCTGGAACCCCAATACCCTGGGTACCTCAGTACCATATACTAGGGAATTATAAGGGTGTTCCAGTAAGCCAATGTAAATTGGTAAAAATGGTCACTAGCCTGTTAGTGACAATTTGAAAGTAATGAGAGAGCATAACCACTGAGGTTCTGGTTAGCAGAGCCTCAGTGAGACAGTTAGGCACCACACAGGGAACACATACATGCACACCTATGAGCACTGGGGCCCTGTGTGACAGGGTCCCAGTGACACATACATATAGGCCACAAACTTATGAGCACTGGGGTCCTGACCAGCAGGATCCCAGTGACACATAACAACATACTGAAAACATAGTGTTTTCACTATGAGCACTGAGGCCTGGCTATCAGGATCCCAGTGAGACAGTGAAAACAGTGACAAACACCCTGACATACACTCACAAACAGGCCAAAAGTGGGGGTAACAAGGCTAGAAAGAGGCTACCTTCTCACACAACCCCCCCCCAAACGAAGGACAATAAGGCTAACCTTGGCCAGTTGAGACTTTATTGTCTAAGTGGTGATAAGTAGAGAGTAGCTCTGCAATAGACTGGTTACTCCCTTTATCATCCACTATATGGTTACTTCCCTGTGGGGATGTAAACCACCCTGTTTGAAGTTTTTTAGCTAAGCAACAATGTGAAGATGTATTTTCAGAGTTTCTATCAGTAAGTTTTAGTTTAGAGCAGTGGGAATTATCCACTGAACCTATTTGTAATGATGGAAATGCCAGACAGGGATGCTGTCTCAGAAAAGCCATAGCTGGGCAAAAACTTTGTCCATCTGGCTGGAAGAGAGAACAGGGATGCTGTTTCTCTTGAGTTGGAGCAGGGCAGGGATGCTGTCCTATGAGCTCCACACTAGGGCAGGGATGCTGTCCTAAGTGTTGTGACGTAGTGCAGGGTTTCTGCACTAAAGTTTCTCTGGGAGGGTTGGAGGGATGCTCCATGTTAACTAAAATGGTGCTGTTTTTCTCACCAATGTTAGTTATCCCACAGAGAGGTACTTCTACCTCAGGGAGTCCAGCTATGCCAGCTGATGATTCCCTTGGAACAGGTGCCACCCCAGGAGAGGTTTCTCCCACCACAGGAATGGTATCCTGAATGGTAGGGTGGTTAGGGGATACTGTGATACCCTTTTTACCTGTTGATGGAGAGGGATCCTGAGTTTTCAGGCCTTCTCTCCTTTGCTTTTTCATTTCACTTGAAATGAGAGGGAACAATTCCTCAGGGATGCCCAGCATGGCTGCATGGGCATAAAACTCTACATCAGCCCAACCTGAGGCCTCTAGGTCATTACCTAAGAGACAGTCTACAGGTAAGCTAGGTGATACCACCACCTGCTTAGGGCCAGTAACTCCACCCCAACTAAACTGAATTATAGCTAAGGGAAGAAACTTAGTGGAGTTATGGACATCAATAATCTTATACTGTTGTCCAATGATGTGTTGTTCAGGAGGCACTAGGTTTTCAGTCACCAAAGTGAAACTGGCACCTGTGTCCCTGTAGGCCAAGGCCTCAACACCATTTATTGAAACTGTCTGCCTGTACTTATCCATTGTAAGGGGACAAGCAGCCAGTGTGGCAAGGCCAATGCCACTAGGTGTGACAGAAACTGTCTTGGGACTGATTACATCAGTTTCCACTATGGACCCATAAGTGAACCCAACTACACCCTTTGCTTGACTGTTGCCAGCAGTCCCACCACTAGTACCACTACTGCTAGGGGCACTAGAGCTTGATGTATTAGTGGTGGTAGGCTCAGGGGGTTTACCTGGACAGGACTTATCCCCTGGCCTATGGCCTCTGTTTTTACACACAAAGCACCAAGGCTTTTTAATGTGTGCAGGTTGGGAAGAAGAGGAAGAATTTGTTTTATCCCCACCCTCTGAAGAGTGTTTAAGATTTGAAGTGTGATCTTTGGTTTTACCCTTATCCCCATGCTTATCTTGAGATTTTTCACCATCTTTCTTCTTATTGCCATCTTTGTCACCCCCTGTATGAACTTTTCTGTTCACCCTTGTTCTGACCCATTTGTCTGCCTTCTTTCCCAATTCTTGGGGAGAGGTCAGATCAGAGTCTACCAGGTACTGATGCAACAAATCAGACACACAATTATTAAGTATATGCTCTCTCAGGATTGTGTTATACAGGCTTTCATAATCAGTAACTTTACTGCCATGTAACCACCCCTCCAAGGCCTTCACTGAATGGTCAATGAAATCAACCCAGTCTTGTGAAGACTCCTTTTTGGTCTCTCTGAACTTTATCCTGTACTGTTCAGTGGTTAAGCCATAACGATCCAGGAGTGCATTCTTAAGAACTTGGAAATTATTAGCATCATTTTCTTTTACAGTAAGGAGCCTATCCCTACCTTTTCCAGTAAATGATAGCCATAGGATAGCAGCCCACTGCTTTTGAGGGACATCCTGTACAGCACAGGCCCTCTCAAGTGCAGCAAACCACTTGTTAATGTCATCCCCCTCCTTATAAGGGGGAACTATCTTGTGCAGATTCCTGGAATCATGCTCTTTTGCAGGATGACTATGGGGAATACTGCTGCTGCCACCATGGGTTTCTAAACCCAACTTCTGTCTTTCCCTCTCTACTTCTAAAGACTCTCTATCCAAATCCAGCTGTTGCTTCTTGAGCTTCAGTCTGGTTTGTTCCACTCTCAATCTATTGAGCTCCCTTTCTAACAATCTGTCATCAGGGTGGGTGGGAGGGACATTTCTAGATACAGAGGTATGATGGGAATGAACAGAAGGAGACCTGTCCCTTACAGAGGGCACCCTAACAGCTTGGCTACCAGTATAATGTGAGAGCACACCATTAGTATGGTGTGATTCAACCTCTGTACCAACTATGCTAGACTGTCTAGTAATGGGCAGGCTGAGAAGTTTCTTTCCCGAACCTTTTCCTGGGGGAGTCCCTGGATCAGATTGAGAACCATTAGCTACTTTTTCTACAGATTGGGCACTTATGGCCTTATCCTGTACTCTAAGCATATTAATTAACAGTTCTAAAGAAGGATTCTTCCCTACACTCAAACCTCTCTCTATGCAGAGACTCCTTGCTCCTTTCCAGCTAAGGTGATCATATGCAAGTTTGGACAGTTCAACATTTTTTCCTGTGCCAGACATTTTTTAGAGAGAGTTGAAGTGATAGAATAATAGAAAAAAGTTTTCAGAACTTTTTGGAAAGACAGAAAAAAACTTTTTAAACTTTTAAGAACTTTTTGAAAGTTTTAGAAGTACTTTTCAGCACTTAGAAAAGAGTGAAAAGAGGAAATGCAAAACTTTTTGGCTATGTGTATATACACTGACCTTGTTTTGTATATTTTTCTCTTAAGAAAAGTACAATGACAAGAGTGGTAAGTAGTCTCAAGCACTTATCCCACCACTGCACAACCAATGTAGGAGGCTGGACTGGCTTGTAGTGAGTACCAAGGGGTACTTGCACCTTGCACCAGGCCCAGTTATCCCTTATTAGTGTATAGGGTGTCTAGCAGCTTAGGCTGATAGATAATGGTAGCTTAGCAGAGCAGCTTAGGCTGAACTAGGAGACGTGTGAAGCTACTACAGTACCACTTAGTGTCATATGCACAA
The DNA here is from genome assembly GCF_031143425.1 of Pleurodeles waltl. Taxonomy (NCBI): domain Eukaryota; kingdom Metazoa; phylum Chordata; class Amphibia; order Caudata; family Salamandridae; genus Pleurodeles; species Pleurodeles waltl. The sequence continues at coordinate 39,807,427 of NC_090445.1, forward strand.
TATCATAAGAAAACACAATACACAGTTATACTAAAAATAAAGGGACTTTATTTTTATGACAATATGCCAAAGTATCTTAGAGTGTACCCTCAGTGAGAGGATAGGAAATATACACAAGATATATATACACAATAGCAAAAATATGCAGTATAGTCTTAGAAAACAGTGCAAACAATGTATAGTTACAATAGGATGCAATGGGGAAACATAGGGATAGGGGCAACACAAACCATATACTCCAAAAGTGGAATGTGAACCACGAATGGACCCCAAACCTATGTGACCTTGTAGAGGGTCGCTGGGACTATTAGAAAATAGTGAGAGTTAGAAAAATAACCCTCCCCAAGACCCTGAAAAGTGAGTGCAAAGTGCACTAAAGTTCCCCTAAGGACAAAATAGTCGTGTTAGAGGGAAAATGCAAGGAAAACACAAATCAGCAATGCAACAACGATGGATTCCTGACTGAGGGTACCTGTGGAACAAGGGGACCAAGTCCAAAAGTCACAAGCAGCTCGGAGATGGGCAGATGCCCAAGAAATGCCAGCGGTTGGTGCAAAGAAGCTCTTACTAGGCTGAAGAACTGTGAATACTGCAGGAACGACAAGGGCTAGAGACTTCCCCTTCGGAGGATGGATCCCCCACGCCTTGGAGAGTCGTGCAGAAGTGTTTTCCCGCCGGATGGACGCCAACAAGCCTTGCTACACGCAAATCGTGCGTTTGGCGTTTTTGGACGCTGCTGGGGCCCAGAAGGGACCAGGAGGTCGCAAATTGGACCTGCAGAGAGAGGGGACGTCGAGCAAGACAAAGAGCCCTCACTGAAGCAGGTAGCACCCGGAGAAGTGCCAGAAACAGGCACTACAAGGATGCGTGAAACGGTGCTCGCCGAAGTTGCACAAAGGAGTCCCACGTCGCCGGAGACCAACTTAGAAAGTCGTGCAATGCAGGTTAGAGTGCCGTGGACCCAGGCTTGGCTGTGCACGAAGGATTTCCGCCGGAAGTGCACAGGGGCCGGAGTAGCTTGCAAAGTCGCGGTTCCCAGCAATGCAGCCCAGCGAGGTGAGGCAAGGACTTACCTCCACCAAACTTGGGCTGAAGAGTCACTGGACTGTGGGGGTCACTTGGACGGTGTCGCTGGATTCGAGGGACCTCGCTCGTCGTGCTGAGAGGAGACCCAAGGGACCGGTAATGCAGCTTTTTGGTGCCTGCGGTTGCAGGGGGAAGATTCCGTCGACCCACGGGAGATTTCTTCGGAGCTTCTGGTGCAGAGAGGAGGCAGACTACCCCCACAGCATGCACAAGCAGGAAAACAGTCGAGAAGGCGGCAGGATCAGCGTTACAGAGTTGCAGTAGTCGTCTTTGCTACTATGTTGCAGGTTTGCAGGCTTCCAGCGCGGTCAGCGGTCGATTCCTTATCAGAAGGTGAAGAGGGAGATGCAGAGGAACTCGGCTGAGCTCATGCATTCGTTATCTAAAGTTTCCCCAGAGACAGAGACCCTAAATAGCCAGAAAAGAGGGTTTGGCTACCTAGGAGAGAGGAAAGGCTACTAACACCTGAAGGAGCCTATCACAAGGAGTCTCTGACGTCACCTGGTGGCACTGGCCACTCAGAGCAGTCCAGTGTGCCAGCAGCACCTCTGTTTCCAAGATGGCAGAGGTCTGGAGCACACTGGAGGAGCTCTGGACACCTCCCAGGGGAGGTGCAGGTCAGGGGAGTGGTCACTCCCCTTTCCTTTGTCCAGTTTCGTGCCAGAGCAGGGGCTAAGGGGTCCCTGAACCGGTGTAGACTGGCTTATGCAGAATTGGGCACATCTGTGCCCAACAAAGCATTTCCAGAGGCTGGGGGAGGCTACTCCTCCCCTGCCTTCACACCATTTTCCAAAGGGAGAGGGTGTCACACCCTCTCTCAGAGGAAGTTCTTTGTTCTGCCATCCTGGGCCAGGCCTGGCTGGACCCCAGGAGGGCAGCTGCCTGTCTGAGGGGTTGGCAGCAGCAGCAGCTGCAGAGAAACCCCAGGAAGGGCAGTCTGGCAGTACCAGGGTCTGTGCTACAGACCACTGGGATCATGGAATTGTACCAACAATGCCAGGATGGCATAGAGGGGGCAATTCCATGATCATAGACATGTTACATGGCCATATTCGGAGTTACCATGGTGAAGCTACATATAGGTAGTGACCTATATGTAGTGCACGCGTGTAATGGTGTCCCCGCACTCACAAAGTTCAGTGAATTGGCTCTGAACAATGTGGGGGCACCTTGGCTAGTGCCAGGGTGCCCTCACACTAAGTAACTTTGCACCTAACCTTTACCAGGTAAAGGTTAGACATATAGGTGACTTATAAGTTACTTAAGTGCAGTGAAAAATGGCTGTGAAATAACGTGGACGTTATTTCACTCAGGCTGCAGTGGCAGGCCTGTGTAAGATTTGTTAGAGCTCCCTATGGGTGGCAAAAGAAATGCTGCAGCCCATAGGGATCTCCTGGAACCCCAATACCCTGGGTACCTCAGTACCATATACTAGGGAATTATAAGGGTGTTCCAGTAAGCCAATGTAAATTGGTAAAAATGGTCACTAGCCTGTTAGTGACAATTTGAAAGTAATGAGAGAGCATAACCACTGAGGTTCTGGTTAGCAGAGCCTCAGTGAGACAGTTAGGCACCACACAGGGAACACATACATGCACACCTATGAGCACTGGGGCCCTGTGTGACAGGGTCCCAGTGACACATACATATAGGCCACAAACTTATGAGCACTGGGGTCCTGACCAGCAGGATCCCAGTGACACATAACAACATACTGAAAACATAGTGTTTTCACTATGAGCACTGAGGCCTGGCTATCAGGATCCCAGTGAGACAGTGAAAACAGTGACAAACACCCTGACATACACTCACAAACAGGCCAAAAGTGGGGGTAACAAGGCTAGAAAGAGGCTACCTTCTCACAGGAACCCTCAAAACTATGGGTACCTCTAGAATCCTTAGGGTGTTGGAAAAAAGGACGCAAAGTTGACCTGGGTAGCTTATGTGGACAAAAGTTTATGAGGGCCTAAGCGCGAACTGCCTCAAATAGCCAAAAAAAGGCCTGGCACCTGAGGGGGAAAAGGCCTGGCAGTGAAGGGGTTAAATCTGGCCCAAAGAATCAAGCCTGTCAATGTGTGGGCACATGCAGATACAGATGCAGGCACCTGCTGCATCAGTGTGTGGGGGTCTGTGTGTCACACCAATATTACAATACACACATATGTGTTCACTAAAAGTAGAGTACCTTAAGAGAAACTTGGCCATACATTCTACATGTCCCGCTTTATGCTCAAAGCACAGAGTCCGATATGATGGTACATCGGTTATCAACACACTGTAGGCAGATGTGCAATGTCCAAAATGCAAGGAGCATGCACAGGACACATCAGAGCTTGGTGAAAGGGACCACAGGGCTGTGGGTTCAAGGGACCTGTCAAGTCAATGTGACACACATTGTCATTGTGGAAAAGAGCACATCAGTCACAGATCACCAGCCTGCCCCCAATGCATTTCCCATTGTAATCAGTGGACAGAGGCTCAGGAAGCTGCATATTGGAGGTGAGGCATGATTTGGCAACATCACATTCTGTGCAGGGGTACAGGGTGTGGGCACAGTGTCACACTTGCATTGCAAAAGGGAATCAATACCAGACCAGATGTCAACTTTTGCTGTGTGTCAGGATAGACAGGACCCGGTCTCTGCCGCCTAAGCAGACAGACTTACACAAAACAACATATCCGACAAATAACATGCATCACAGTACATCATGTAGCCTATAGCCAATTGCCATTGGGTGTCTATGTGCAGAGCTGAGGGCATTGTGAGTTGTTACCTGGCTGTAGAAGAATAGTCCAACAAGGCCAGATGTAACCAGAGGTCACTGAGCAAACAAAGAAAGAGCTCAAATAACGAGCAAGCAACACATACAACATGCATTCACACCTCCTGCTGTCATGCAATCACATGTAACCACACACAAAAAATAATTTATGACAAGAGTTACCTGGGGATGGCTGTCATGACACCTCACCTACTCATGTGCATCCAACACAATATGGGTCAGGGAACACTCAATACACACTCACTACATTGTCTCAGTACTCCAAACCATAGATACATGCCCATTGACTCAACCATTATTGCACACTGTCAGCCCCTACAGGGCTTTGAGGACACAATCTGTCAAACTGGGCACTAAACCTAGGCTGACTAAATCTTAGATAGGTAGAGGTACAAAGAAAGGTGTGCACATGGGGCACTTACCTGCTCCTATGGTGCACCATAGAGCTGTTCATACAGGGGTAGGACCTCTTCCACCAGCTTCTCTAGTTCTTCCGGTGGGAAGGCAGGGGCCCTATCACCTGTTGGACGAGACATTATTGCTCCCAGAGGTGGTACACAGCAGCCCAGTTAGTGGAGGTCTTGCTGGCAGCAATGTCAGGAGTCAAGTGAGTGATTCAGCAGAAGATGGCGGTCACGTCCGCCACGTACGCGACCATCACCTCCGACGGACACTGCCATTGGCCCAAGAGCACCATAGGCAACAATGTTATCCTATGGCAAAGTCCGCCGTGGTAGCATCTGCCTAGCGCCATGATGACTTCCACCGGCGGTCATGGTTGGCTCCCAATGTCCAGTGGAGTAGGTCAGGCAGCCACTATTTTATAAACATACAATGTAATTTAACGCTATTTTAAATGCGTCACAATTTGGAAAATGTTGTCATGGCGAATCTTGAGTGCTGGCCTTGTCCTGTCATGAAGTTCAGTCATTTTAGTGAACATATTGGTATGTGGTCCAGCACACATGAAAACATAATTGGGAGCAGAGCCACCACCCTCTCCCCTACAGGCATTCCTGGATTTGGGGCATTGAATCAGTCAGAGTTTCAAGTTATATGCCCATATGTTTGCTGTCCATATAGAGGATGTGTGCACATATGTTGAATAGCAAGGGTGTGACGTGTTACAAATTTGAGAATGTTAGTTCTGATGAGTGCTGTGTATCATGTTTTCAGTGACTCACATGACATGTGACAGTTCGTATATGACATGTATTATGTAATATGCAAGGGACACAATGAAAGACAGCCATAACTTCCTTTTTTCCCACATAGTTACCTTGGCAGGAGAAGGATCAGACAACTTCCTGTGTACCCCTCACTAGCAGACTTGCAGGCCATGTAAGACAGACATGTAATCCAGATATATCACCTGGATAGGCAGACAATCATGGGTCTATGCCCTGAGTTGGAGCCAGATCTGATGCCAGCCACCCGTCATCCAAATAGCATACCACCCATCGCACAAGTCTTATCAGTGTTACACTTCCTGGCCAGAGGGTCCTTCCAAAATACAGTGGCCCTAACTGCTGGGATGTCCCAGCCTATGTTCAGTCTTGTCTTGACGGATGTTCTATCAGCAATGTTGAAACACTTGGCCAGCTACATCCGGTTTCTTCAACGTGAGAATTTTGCCCATGTGAAGGTAGAGCTGTATGGTTTGACACACATCCCACATGTTGTGGGACCATTGGTGGTACCTATGTAGCCTTGGTTCCACCATATGGCAATGAACATCTCTATCATAACAGGAAGAACTACCATTTCATCAATGTCCAAGCCTGTGCCTGGTTCCCGGGTTCAGTCCATGATGCCTTCATCATGCGGAACAGCGCTATTCCACAGTTGATGACACAACTGTACCCAGAGGCGGCCTGGCTGGTTGGTAAACATTTACCCTGGCCCTCATTTTAAACATGGCGGTAATAACTGCACCGCCGGCGGTCATTACCGCCTACAGCATGGTGGTGCAGACCGCCATATAATGATGACAGTAGTGAACTGGCTGCAAAGCAGCCAGTTCACTACTACCCACCGCCAGGCCTGAATCGACCGGTGGGCTGACGGTAGCCACTTTTGACCCTGCGGTGGAGCCCAGACCGCCGGTGGGATAATGATCCCATTACCACAGGTAATCCCTGGCGGAAAGCATACTGGTGACAAGAATACTCATTCCTGTCACCAGTATGTGACACGCTAGCCGCCCCGCCACAACCTCCAAATACCCCCCCAAAGCCCCTGGACACCCCCACCCCGAAAACCTCCACCCTACCCCTCCTCCCTCAGTCTCCCTGTAGGCTCTCCTCAACCCCCCCACACCATCCCCGACCCCCACCTCTGTTTAGGCCTCCCCAACCCCCACCCCCATAAATACACATGCATGCATACATAGACATACACACATGCATTCATACACGCAGATACACATTCCCCCTTCATAAACACACACGCACACTCCCATGCACGCACTCACTCAACACACACACACCCTCCCCCCTTCCCTCTCGTGCAGCACTTATCTGTTCTGAGGTGCTGCTTCAGGAGGGAACTGGCTCCTAGGATGCTGCTCACCAGCAGCACTTTGTCTCCTCACACCGCCAAGCCTCTTATTGTATCATAATAGGCGTGGCGATGTCTGGACTGACGTGGCGGTGAGGGTTGAGCAGCATCCACCCCTGCCACCGACCGCCAGCATGGCCCATGGTGGCCCTCACCGCCATCAAAGTCGGTGAGGCTCCAGGCGTCATTATTAGGTGGGTTGCCTGCCGCCGCCACTAGCAGTCTTCCATCGACCATCAGCATGGTTGTCGGCAGGGCATCCCGCCAAATTAAAAATGACCACCTATGTCTGCTGCTAGTGAGACGATGCTTTGGACTCATGGTTGCACATATGTTGCATTCTCTTACAGGGGAGTCTGCATACCCAAACCGTCCCTGGTTTTTGACACCAGTGAGGCACCCAACGATGCCAGGGGAAGTCCGCTTCAACGAGGCACTTGGAAGAACACAGCGTGTCGTGGGGCAGAGTTTTGGACTCCTGAAGGTAAGATTCCTAGCCATTGACAAGACAGGTGGAGCCCTTCTCTACTCACCCGTAAAAGTGTGTAAGATCATTGTGTCCTGCTGCATGCTCCACAACCTTTCCCTGAGGAGAAACATCCCATACATCCCTGATGAGGAGGAGCTAGCAGTGCCACCGGGTGAGCCTTCTGAAATGCCAAGTGAGGATGACTGTGATGAGGATGAAGGTGGAGATATGCAGGCAGATCTCATCAATCAGTATTTCACTTGAGTGTAAGTATTTTATGTTCTGTGATTAGTGTGACTGCATGGGGTACTGTAGGGGGTCAGTATTTGTTGAGAAGGGTATCTCTGTAACCATGAGACAGGGCGTCTCACGCTATGCATCATGCATGCCTGGTTTGCTGGCCACATCAGGCTTGAAGATGTGACTCTCTTGAGGATCTGCCTCAAACAAAGGAGTCTGCCCACATCCGCTGGTTCCAGGTCGACCATTGTCAATGTTGGCAGTGTTGGTGACTCAGGAACCTGGTCGGGGGGCACAAGATGTAGGAGACTGTTGTAGGGATACAGGTCTCAGGGTGACTGGCTGCCTGCAATGTTGGGGCCACGGGGCTGGGAGGAGTTGCTGCGGTCAAGCTAAGGCTGACTGGTGTCATCTCCCCAGGTTGTTCGGATGGGCCAGAGCCATCCCCAACGTCCAGCGGTCCAGGAGTGTTTGTTTCACTAAGGGCTTTATCCATGGGGGTAGTGTCTGTCTCCTCTGTGGTTTTAGTAGTAGCATTCCCAGTTGCAGTGCAGCACAACCTGTTCATGTGGGCAGATAATGTTAGTGGTTGTATTGTTACATCTACCTCCAATAGTTGACAGTGATTATGGGCTAGGGCCACGTTCACATTACATTTGCTGATTTACCTCATGTGACAGGTTCACATATTGTCATCTGTACTGAGCTGATATTGTAGCTACATACCAATTACTGTTCAGTGACCTAGCCTCAGACTGTCTGGAATCATTAGCTGTTGGGGAGATGGTAATAGACTCATGTCTTGCCAGCATTAGCTGGGTAGGATGTTGTTTGAGTCATCTTGAAAGCTATTTGTTTGTCATGCAGGCATTGTCAGAACCTTGGATGATGGGTGATAGTTGTCATCCTGTGGTCAGTGCATTCAGGAAGTGACTGCTGTCAATGCCATACAGCAGATACATTTTGGGGGCTTTGATCTGTGTAGAGAGTTCCTACCAGACATTTTATGCTGTCCTTCCTGTCTACACTATTTCTACAGATGGAACTGGGTGTGTTGCCACGTCACAGGGTGTACCATGACCTGTATCCTTGTCCCTCGCAGGTGTATCATGTTCATTGTGGGTTCAGGGACTGTGGCACAATATCGTCTGGGCAGTGGTCTGGTGTTTGGGATTGCATGGCCTGGTCCTTGAATTTATTCAGACGTTACTCTTGACACAACTCACAGTTCACATTGTCTTTCCTCTGAAGTGAGTGTACTTTCATAACAAGTATGCCAGCAGGTATAATTGACTGTATGCAGAGTGGACTGGGTAATTGGATTGGATGGACAAAGCCTCCTGGCCTCAGCAGTCATGTGACTCCCTGTACTACATGCAGTTTTTCAATTAGACTCTCCCAGGTGTGTATAGGTAATGAGTGTGCTTGCAGGTATTTTTGCAGGTGTACAATGTACTGTTGCTTGGAGTGTGAGTAAGGGATCTTCCTATGAGTACTAATCATTTAACTCCCTGTATTCCACACACTGTAGAATTGTTCTCCTGTCAGGTGAGTACATGTCAGAGGCTGATTAGATGGAGAATGGTCATGGTAGCAGAGCCCACAGTTGTGGGCGAGCGTTGAGGGAGTCCCAGTGCTTCCTGACCTTAGCATTCCTATCAATGCCGGTCCTACTCACACACATTGCATTTGTCTTCCCCTCAGGTGAGTACAGGTGTATGACTGATTAGATGGAGAATGGTCATAGTAGCAGAGCACACAGTTGAGGCTGAGTGTAGTGGGAGTACCAGTGCCTCCTGGCCCTAGCGTTCCTGTCAATGCCTATCCTACCTGCACACTGTGCATTTGTGATCCCGTCAGGTGAGTACACTCCAATGAGGATTTGTCAAACAAGGTAATTTAGTTTAGGCTATACTGTTCTGGTTTTAGTGATGGTGGAACAGTGTCTGCTGGGACTTGTAGTGCTGTCAATCCCTGTACTACACCCACTATACAAAGATATTGTTCCCCAAAGTGAACCTACTTGATATGTTGGAGGCCAGACAGGTGGACACCGGGTTGCTGAGTGGGGTGACGTAGTAGGCGACAAGAGGTGATCAGTGAGCATGCATGCCAAGACGTACCCAACTCAACTCCCCCAGGTATTCCTATCAAGCCATCAGGATGGCCAAGACCTTCTCCTCCCATGATGTTAGTTGTAGAGGAGGAGGTTAGGGACCACCGCCAGTCTTCAGGCCCGCAAGCTGGTGCCGGGACGTCATGGTACGGACCTTCCCCCGGAGGTCATTCCACCTCTTCCTGATGTGGTCCCTTGTGCATGGGTAGCTGCCTACACAGTTCACTCTGTTGACTATCCTTTGCCACATTTCCATTTCCTTAGTGATAGTAGTTAACTGGCTTGGGCTCCAAATAATTGTGGCTCTCCTCTGATAATTTCATCCACAATGAACTCGTCATCTGTGAAATGGGGATTTTTCTGTGGTAACATGGTGCTGGAAATAAACTTAAAAAATAGATATACTGATTTAGTGCTGTGTAATGAGGAGGAGACGGGGAGTACATGGAGTGTAGAGGTGCAAATATGTGTGGTGGAAGTGTGTTGAGGGTGTGGGATATGTGCTTAGTGCACGTTAGAGGGGTTCCTAATCTATGGTTGGTGAAGTCTTTGGGCAGTGCTCTGGATGGTTTTCAGCGTGGCGATGCAAAGGATTGTGGTGTGTGAAGGGGTGTACTTTATAGTGTGGTTTGTAAGTGCGTCAAGTGTGTGAATGTGTGTTAGCTGTGTTGTTTTGAAATGCAGCCAATGTGGTGTTGTGTATTACTGTGGTGACCATCAATCGCCGCGGTTCACACCAGCATTGGAGGACCGCCATGGCGGAACCACCATTGCGATTTTTGATTTGTAATACGGTTGGTGGTTGATTGATGGGTTGACGGTGCCAGTGGTCGGACCACCTACTTCCCGCCCTCCAGAGTCCTGGCCGGGTCAGATTTTTGGCTGGCTTTTGGCAGGCCTGCCTGTGTGACTCATAATATGGTGGTCGGTATGACTGCCAACATGGTGGTCTTTTGGTGGCCACCAACATGGCTGTCTGACGGTCTGACCCCCAAAACCGTAATGAGGCTTTCGGTGCTGTAAATCCAATGAACAGATGTTGGAGAAAAATACACATATTTGGGGGTCCAATCCAATAATCATTAGAAAACGTTCATGTTATAGGGGGTCAGATGTACTATTCTAACTCCAGTCAGTGGGAACAGTGCATACATTGGAGGTGGTCAGATTTACTATTCTAATACCAGTCCAACAAACATTGCGAAAACATCAGATATTACAGGCGGTCAGGTGTACTGTAGTCCAACTCATATTGGAGTGTACATTGGAGGGGTGCAGATTTACTATTTTAAATGTAATCCAACAAGCCTTGAGAAAAGTGCATACATGGGTGGGCGGGGTGAATGTCAGATTTAATATTCTAACTCCAGTTTGGGAAAGGTGCATACAGAAGGGGCATGGGTTAAATTTACGTACATACACTTGGGTGTCATATTTACTATTGTTACTGGAGACCAACAAACATTTAGTAAAAGAACTATATTTGGTGTGTCACATTCACTACAGCCAAATAATATAATTAGCAATAGCTTAAAATATAGGGAAAAAGGAAAAAAACATAAAAGTCATTCAATTATCTTTAAACTAAACAATTTTTTAAAAGAACTTATACTTATATCATTTAATAAAATGTTTAAAAAATTGATAATTAGGAAACTGTTTTTAAAATAAACAGTATTCCACTATCTCAGACACAAAACACATTTAACCTAAAAAAATATCTATGGTATAGAAAAAGAAATGTATTTTCTTAAAATGTGAACATTTGTACATTTTTACTTCATAACAATTTATTTAAAAAAGAACAAGTTAACAATATACCCTATAACCCATTTAATTTTTTTTTTTTACTTATTTGAAAAAATATATTAAGAAATAATGTAAAATGTAAATATTAATTAAAATGCAGGTGATTGTTTGCCAACTAATATAATTGCAGAATACATCAATCAAACTCAATTTAAAGATATTTTTTTAACATTAACTACCAAATCCCCTAATAAGCCATACAAAATGTTAAACAATACTTAATACATAAATAAATGATATTTGAAATATTTTAAAAGTTAATATGGTAATCAACTAACATTAATGATTATACAATAAAAAGGTACTATCCACTGAATCCACTAGTAAAGCCCACAGACAGAAATTTAAATTTATTACAGAAATTAAACAATATATCAAGCATTTAAAGAAGTAATAAACAAATAAAAGTCATAACGTAATTGAATTAATCAAGTAACATTAAATAACATTTAATTTTAAAACACACTATCTGCCCAATCCCTCAATAAATCTTACAACCCAAAAATATACATTGTAATACTATTTTCATTAAAATTACAATAGCATATAAAATAAAAGATAAAATAATTCAATAAGATACCTTACTAAAAAACGCTATTAAAGTGAACTATATTTTAGACTTTGATGCTATAGCAAAGCAGTTAAAAAGGATAAACTTACTTTTGATATGTTGGTTCACAATATTTCTGCAATCATGGTATTTTTGACCATGATATTATTTAGTCACGTGTTATTTTTTAGTGAATAGTTAGGTGGAATATTGTGTCTATCTTGTCATTTTTGTTTAATGTTTTTTTTGGTGGGTTTGTGTTCATTGGGGAAAATGGAAGCAAACCTATTACTTAAAGATGCATTTGCATTGTATTTATATATTTGATGCTAACCTTTCTACTGAAGATATTTATCACTGCACTATTATCTATATTGATTTTAGGGTAGTTATTTCACTTGTAATAGGGTTTCTATTTATCTGTATATTTGTTTTTAATTAAACAGTTAAAAAAGAAAGAAAAAAGAAAACATAATAGACTAGAGTTCATAGTGTATTCAGTGTTAGCCTTGGGCTCTCAGCTGTGTTTGTTAATGGTGCTAGTGATTTTGTGGACTAAGAGGTGAGGGAGACAATGCCTTTTTGTTTAAAATGTGCCACTACAAGATGGAACCGGGTGTCTGCTTGCAACAGAGTTTTTTACCATAACCTCCTCCAGTGGTCACCACATTAACCACACCACATTAACCCATTCCACCATTCACGTCAGACTCTCCTTCCACTGGTGGTTTCTAGTGACACCCAGCAATGCTGTCTCAGAACTTGCTGTGTCAAAGCGCCTCCCTCCATGACTGCATCAATGACCCAGTTACAAGTTAGAGAGTTACTGCAAAGGTCGGAGCAGCCCTAAAATAAAATTACAGGGTACTGGATCAAAACAATCATGGCAACATCAGCTCAGCTGCAGAAAGTTTCCCTTTGTTTGACTTAATTTGGACATTGAGGAAAAAGTTGATATCTCGGTTGATCTGTTTGACCACGCCCTGTACCTGGAGTTGAAGTCACGCATTTGTTGCTTATGGATGCAAGAAATCCAACTGTAAAAAGAGAGGAGAGTTTAAGAGTCTATTTTGGGAGCACTCTTTCATTGTGAATGATCTACCCACTTCGGTCTACTGCATCCATTGCACAGTACACTTTGGATGCACATGAGGACTTCTATGCTGTCTGAGGATCTTGTGTGAATTCAAGAAAAAACATGCATTGGAAAACCCAGTAGCTCTTGGCTCTGAAAAGGCCAAGCAACTGACTTTGCAAATGCTTTTTTTCCAGATGCATGGCACATGCAGACGCATAGCTGGCAGTCTTGAAATGTGTTTTCTGTTGCAGAGTTCAGCGCAGCCCTGGGTGATTACAACCAGGACCACCCTCAGCCTGTCGGGATCACTGATCCTGGTGGGGACGTTGGTAGGTGGTGGGTCTGCCCACCAACCTCGTAATGTGGCGGTTGGAATACCACAGCCGCACGCGACCGCCACCGCAAGGCTCGCAATAAGGCCCTTAATGTCCCTAAATGTATTTCAGGTTGAAGGCTTGCTTTTTTGTACTTTCCCTGGAGAAGTGGGAGCTCCTATGGTCTAGGCCTATAGGTCTGTGGGTGTGGTGTTTTGCACACCTCTTTTTTTGTAGCTGGTTAAGCAGAGAACTCCTGCTTGAGGGTTTCCTGCATAGTGACTTGGAGTAAGGTAATCCTCCCTCGTGTGATGGAAGCCAGTCATTTTTTATGAAGATGAGCATGACAATACTTCACTTCTTTACTTCAGACACCGGTCTAGTGGCATTGACTACAGCACTTGTTAGAAAAGCCTAATACAAAAAAGCATTCCAATGTGGGCTTGTGTTCTGGTAACTGCAAAATTACACGTTTAACTATTTGTAACTATTTGTATTCTGGAAGGAAGAAAAGAAGGGGTTGATAAAATTATGTTCTATTGCTTTAATGAAAGAGAAAATTATCCAGTGTTGGCAATTAACAATTTAAAGAGGATCTCCTGAACTTGTATTTTATTTAGTTTTTAAAAAACATGTATTTTTCTAGTTTTTAAATCTATTTTGTACTTTTGTGTTAAAATATTAAAAGCACTAGGAAATAGTAGCACAAAACGTGCAGTATAATTTGCTTTGTTTGAATAATTTAATTACCTTGCCTTTTCTGCTGCATAATTTCCCTTTTTTGCAGCATAATGTATTGAAACGTAATGCATACTTTCGGGCACTATAACTCAACTTCTTCCTCCAGACCCAATGAGGGGGCGGCGGGCATTTTTGAGGTACGTGGAGAACGAAGGCTGAAATAAAACAGGCTTGATTGCAAATGCTCCGCTGCTTCCTGAAGCTAAGGGTCCTATTTACACGCCCAGGCCTAGACCCCCCAGTGCGTCACTTTTTCCCATATAAAACTTCTTCCCATATAAAAAGGGCCACACACTCACTTTCCCTGGGCAGGGATGACAGGGGAAGCGCTTCCCCTGTCACCACGACCCCACCGACTCCCCTCAGTGACATCTGATGATGTCAGCACGCAATTACGCACTGACTTCATCAGAGGTTGCCCCCATTGTGCTGGAAGCATGGCTTCCAGCGTGACCCGAGGAGAAACTGATTACTTTCTCCTCGGGACGGGGGCAGTGGAGGTCAGAGAAACATGAAAAGGAAAGGAAAGGCTTTCTCTTTTCATGTCTCCCTGAGCATTCATGCAGCACGATTGCATAGCAATCGTTCTACAGAAATGCCCACTAGACACCAGGGATTTAGTTTACATTATGTAAGCATGGGTCACTCCCCAAGGGGGGCAATTTATTTTAATGCCATTTCTGCCCCCAGATCGGCCTGTTTTAATTAGGCCAATCTGCCCCTAAGGGGGGCAGAAACCCCTAGACACAAGTGATATATATATTTTTTTTCCAGGATAGGACCGTCCCCTTAGGCAATTCGTTCCCCTGGGGGCCACATTTATATTAGGCCATTTCTGTCCCCCTTGGGGGAAGATCGGCCTATTTTTATTGGGTCAATCTGCCCTAAGGAGGGCAGAAACCACTAGACACCAGGGATTTACTGCATTTAAATTTATCTATTCAGAAGGGGAGCGACCACTTAGGCAAGGGTCGCTCCCCGGGGGGGTTGGACGGGGGAGACATATTCTATTAGGCCATTTCTGCCCCCCTTGGGGAAAGATCTATCTATTTTTATTAGGCCAATCTGCCCCCAAGGGGGGCAGAAACCACTAGACACCAGGGATTGAAAAAAAAGTTTTTACATAAGGGGAGTGACTCCTTAGGCAAGGGTCGCTCCCCGGGGGGGGCATTTTATATTAAGCCATTTCTGCTCCCCTTGGGGGCAGATCAGCCTATTTTTATTAGGCCCAGAAACCACTAGGGCACCAGGGTTTGTTGTGTGTGTGTGTTTTGTTTGGGTGTGCGGCCTCTTGGGCAAGGGTCACTCACCATGGGGGCATATTACTGTTGACCATTTCTGCCCCCCTTGGGGGCAGATTGGCCTATTTTTATTAGGTCCTTGTGCCCCCAAGGGGGGGCAGAAAGCCCACTAGACACCAGGGAACAATGTTTTTCAAAAAAAGAGGGCGGGGTATGGCTATACCCCACCCCAGATAAATGGGGACAAAGTTGTTCTGCCCACCGGTGAGCAGATGGGGCAATTACCCCCGATCCACTCCCCGGGGGGGGGCTGAAAACCTACTAGATGCCAGGAAAAAAAAAATAGAGGGCTGGGAGCTGCTAACCAGTATGAGCATGGTTATGCCCCCCACTCCAATGAAGGGGGTAACAGTCTTTCAGCCCCCAGTGCAAAGTAAAGGATCTTATCCCAACGGCAGGCAAGAGGACATTTGATTATTTTGAGTTTTGATTTTACATTTGGGCCAAGGGAGCATGGCTAACTCTCAATATGGTCCCACTTGTAATGGTGAGCAGCTGCACTTTTTGGACTTTGGGACGCTGCCACCTAGAAAAATCTACCAGACCTACACACATCTGAAAACTAAACATCTGGGTGAGTCCAGGGTGGTGTGCTTCACATGCACCCGCACCATTTTCTTACCCACAATGCCCTACAAACCTCCAACTTTACTTGAAATCATGTATTTTCCCTACATTTTTGTGAAGGAACCTCCGGAATCTACAGGAATCCACAAAATTCCTACCACTCAGCATAGTCCCATCTATACCGATAAAACTTCTGCCCCACTTGTCTGCCTAAAAACGTTTTTTTTTCAAACTACCCTTTTGGAACCACTTTGGTTCCCTCTCAATTTCGACATTTTTTTGGTCCTTCCCTGTCACAGACACTTGGCCCACCTACACAAGTGATGTATCATTTTTATCAGGAGACTGAGGGGAACGTTGGGTGGTAGAAAATTTGTGCTGGTGCGGTGATCCCACACAGAAATATGAGGAAAATGTGATTTTTTTTTAGCTAAATTTGAGGTTTCCTGAGGATTCTTGGTAGGGTGTCTAGTTTTCATAATGTCTGAGTTTCGTAGGTTTTCCTAGATGACTGCTGAGCCCAAGACCAAAACGCAGGTGTCCCCCTTGCAAAAACAAGTAGATAATTTTGATGTGTACATGTTATGTTTTGGGGCATTTTCTGTCCCTGGCACAAGGAAGGAAATTTGTGGCTCCTCTCAGATTTTAGAACTTTCCATCACCGAAATGTGAAGAAAAAGTAGTTTTTTTGGCCAAATTTTGAGGTTTGCAAAGGATTCTGGGTAACAGAACCTGGTCAGAGCACCACAAGTTACCCCATCCTGGGTTCCCCTAGGTGTCTAGTTTTCAAAAATTCACAGTTTTGGTAGGTTTTCCTAGGTGCCGGCTGAGCTAGAGGCCAAAATTCACAGCTAGGCACTTTCCAAAAAACACGTCAGTTTTCAATGTAAAAATTTGATGTGCTATGTTGCGTTTTGGGGCGTTTCCTGTTGCAGGGACTAGGTCTACCAATACAAGTGAGGTACCATTTTTATCGGGAGACTTGGGGGAATGCTGGGTGGAAGGAAGTCTGTGGCTCCTCTCAGATTCCACAACTTTACAGCACCAAAAAGTGTTTTTTCAGACAACTTTTGAGGTTTGCAAAGGATTCTGGGTACTAGAACCTGGTGCGAGCCCCACAAGTCACCCCATTCTAAATTTCCCTGGGTGTCTAGTTTTCAAAAATGTATAGATTTGCTAGGTTTCCCTAGGTGTCAAAACCCACAGCTAGGCACTTTGCCAAAAACAGGTCAGTTTTCTTTGGAATAATGTGATGTGTTCATGTTGTGTTATGGGGCGTTTTCTGTCGAGGGCCCTAGGCCTACCCACACAAGTGAGGTACCATTTTTAACGGCATACTTATGGAAATGCTGGATGGAAGGAAGTTTGTGGCTCCCCTCAGATTTTAGAACTTTCCATCACTGAAATGTGAGGAAAAAGTGTTTTTTGCCAAATCTTGAGGTTTGCAAAGGATTCTGGGTAACAGAATATGATGGGAGCCCCACAAGTCACCCTATCCTGAATTCCCCTAGCTGTCTAGTTTTCAAAACTGCACAGCTTTACTAGGTTTCCCTAGGTACCGGCTGAGCTAGAGGCCAAACTCCACAGCTAGGCACTTTCCAGAAAAACACGTCAGATTTCAATGTAAAATTGTGATGTGTCCATGTTGCTTTTCCTGTTGCTGGCACTAGGCCTATCCACCAAAGTGGGGTACCATTTTTATTGAGAGACTTGAGGGAAGACAGAACAGAAGAACAAGTGTTATTGCCCCTTGTCTTTCTCAACATTTTTTCCTCCCAAATGTAAGACAGTGTGTAAAAAAGACGTCTATTTGAGAAATGCCCTGTAATTCACATGCTAGTATGGGGACCCCAGAATTCAGAAATGTGCAAATAACCACTGCTTCTCAACACTTTATCTTGTGCCCATTTCGGAAATACAAAGGTTTCCTTGATGCCTATTTTTCATTCTTTATATTTCACCAAATGAATTGCTGTATACCCAGTGTACAATGAAAACCCATTGCAAGGTGCACCTC
Source organism: Pleurodeles waltl (assembly GCF_031143425.1). Taxonomy (NCBI): domain Eukaryota; kingdom Metazoa; phylum Chordata; class Amphibia; order Caudata; family Salamandridae; genus Pleurodeles; species Pleurodeles waltl. The sequence continues at coordinate 39,825,057 of NC_090445.1, forward strand.
ATTTATTGGCTCTGGGTATCTAGGTTTCTTGATGAACCTACAAGCCTTGCAACCAGAAGAGTCCAGCAGACGTAACGTCATATTGCTTTCAAAAATCTGCCATAGCTGGAAAAAGTTATAGAAGAAAACTTGGACATAAATGGCTCTTTTTTCGCCTTAATTTCAATCTTTTTTTTTAATTTAGCTGTTATTTTCTGTTGTAAAACCGTAAAGGATCTACACAAATGACCCCTTGCTGAATTCAGAATTTTGTCTACTTTTCAGAAATGTTTAGCTTTACAGAATCTACCATTGGTTTCACACCCATTTCTGTCACTAACTGGAAGGAGGCTGAAAGCACAAAAAAAAAGTAAAAATAGGGTATGTCCCAGAAAAAATGCCAAAATTGTGTTGAAAAATGTGGTTTTCTGATTCAGGTCTGCCTGTTCCTGAAAGCTAGGAAGATGGTGATTTTAGCAACGCAAACCCTTTGTTGATGCCATTTGCAGGGGAAAAAACAGCTTTTTTTCTGCAGCACTTTTTTCCCATTTTTCTGAAATAAAATGAAATTTTAGCTGTATTTTGGCTAATTTCTTGGTCTCCTCCAGGGAAGCCCACAAACTCTGGGTACCTTTAGAACCCCTAGGATGTTGGAAAAAAGGACGCAAATTTGGGGAAGATAGCTTATGTGGACAAAAAGTAATGAGGGCCTAAGCGCGAACTACCCCAGATAGCCATAAAAAGGGCTCGGCACCTCAGGGTGAATAGGCCGGGCAGCGAAGTGGTTAAACTGCGCTATGTAAATATCCCCCAACAATAATACCAACAAATCATGCAGGTCAGCAAATTAGTCCGAGTCATTTGCTCTCGTTTCAGTTGAAGAAATGCAAAGGTCCGCGTGGTGGCGCCCTAGACCACAAGATAAAACACCTTTGTCTGTTTTTTTCTCCGCCATTCTTAAGGCAAATTATCAGAGAAAGCACAACTCAAAACGAGTCTAAACCTCAGCAACAGACTCTCCTTAGCCTACGACACCCCACAATCCCCTCCGTCACTCAGCAAGACTCCAAAACCAAGCTAAATCCTCTTTTCTCCACTTCAGAACAATGGCCAGAAGTAGTCCTGGGCGAAATAACAGAGCTTCCAACCTTGTGAGAGGAGGTGCAGTAAAAGGGGTGTGGTCAGGAGATGGGGCGGGGCTTTGCTTTACTATCCTTGGTGGGGTGGGGCCAAGACGAAGGGTTCTTTTTTTCGGCAGGACCAGTGTCCCTTCCCCAGAAGCATAACAGACCCTTCTGTTGCTGATGCCCATTTCCTGTGGTGTGAGCTGTGCAGAGTATACACAGAAGCTGGAAGCCTCCTCTGTGCAAGAGTTTACAGCTCATTATACACAACAACCTCGAAACCCCCAGTGTGTAAGAGTTTACAGCCCCCATTCTCTTTCACACAGAGTATACACAACATGCTGGAAGCCCCCTCTGCACAAGAGTTCACAGTTTGCGCTCTCTTTCACACAAAGTATAGACACACAGACTGGAAGGCCCCTCTGTACAAGAGCCTACAGCTCACTTTCTTTTTCACCCAAAGTGTACAGTTCAAGGTGGAAGTACCCCTTGTGCAAGAGTTGATCATTTGCTTTCTTTTTAACCCAGAGTATACGCACACAAGCTTGAAGCCCCCTGTGTGTAAAGGTTTACAGCTCACTTTCTCTTTCACCCACGGTATCATCAACAGCTGGAAGTCTACTCTGCGCAAGAGTTTACCAGCAGCGGCTCCTCCACTATGGCGGAGGAGTGTCCCCCCAACCCCCGCCAGCAGCAGAAGCTGCAAACCTTTCAGAACGTAAGGATAATAAACAATGTTTATTATCCCTTCTTGGTAAAAGGGGTCGGGCATTGGGGTTGACGAGCACTGAGTGGAGTGCACTGTGCACTCCCCTCACTGTGCATGTATGGTGCCGGGTTGGAGAGAGCATGCACAGGCTTCCCGTCTGCCTGGGAGTGCCCTGGCTCGGCGCTCCCAGCCAATCCTAACACTGCTCTTGGTAGCGTCAGGATTGGCCACAGGACAGGCTGGGAGTCTCTGCCTGCACTGCAGGACGGAGGAGCAGCACGGCAAGAAGGAGGTAAGGTTTTTTTTATTTTTATTTTTAAGTTTATTAAAATTCCTCCCCCCCTGCTCCCCTCTGCCCGCACACGCCACCCCACCCCCTGTAAGCCCAGCAATGCCCCCACTGGAGTTTACTGCTCACTTTCTCTTTCACCGAGAGTATACACAACAAGCTGGACACACAAGCTGGAAGCCCTCTCTGCACGAGAGTTTACAGATTAATTTCTCTATCACCCACACGCACACAAGCTTGAAGCCCCCTGTGTGTAAAGGTTTACAGCTCACTTTCTCTTTCACCCATGGTATCATCAACAGCTGGAAGTCTACTCTGCGCAAGAGTTTACCAGCAGCGGCTCCTCCACTATGGCGGAGGAGTGTCCCCCCATCCCCCGCCAGCAGCAGAAGCTGCAAACCTTTCAGAACGTAAGGATAATAAACAATGTTTATTATCCCTTCTTGGTAAAAGGGGTCGGGCATTGGGGGTGACGAGCACTGAGTGGAGTGCACTGTGCACTCCCCTCACTGTGCATGTATGGTGCCGGGCTGGAGAGAGCATGCACAGGCTTCCCGTCTGCCTGGGAGTGCCCTGGCGGGGCGCTCCCAGCCAATCCTAACGCTGCTCTGGGTAGCGTCAGGATTGGCCACAGGACAGGCTGGGAGTCTCTGCCTGCACTGCAGGACGGAGGAGCAGCACGGCAAGAAGGAGGTAAGTTTTTTTTTATTTTTATTTTTAAGTTTATTAAAATTCCTCCCCCCCTGCTCCCCTCTGCCCGCACACGCCACCCCACCCCCTGTAAGCCCAGCAATGCCCCCACTGGAGTTTACTGCTCACTTTCTCTTTCACCCAGAGTATACACAACAAGCTGGACACACAAGCTGGAAGCCCCCTCTGCACGAGAGTTTACAGATTAATTTCTCTTTCACCCACACGCACACAAGCTGGAAGCCCCCTGTGTGCAAAAATTGACATCTCACTTTTTCTTTCACCCAGTGTACACACACACAAGCTCGAAACCCTCTCTGGGCAAGAATCTATAACTTGTGTTCACTTCCACCAGGTGATAGCAGCTCTTCACCGGAAGACTGTGTGAAGAAAGCCCCATTACACCAGTGCTTAATTTGAGCCAGTGGTTTATGGTTTTCGGTACTGGCACTTAATTGTCAACACTGGCACTTATGACAGTCTGCCACATAGTGACACTGTATATTCAATTTAGAGATGAGCACAACAATAGTTGTTTGTTAAGTTAATATACATTAAAATTACTTATAGCTGCCACCCAGGCCATTCTTAAATTTGGGGGCCTGGAATAGTCTTGATTGTCACACTTGCAGGAGTGTGATGGTTAGTAGCTGTGTAGGTACTGTCACTGGCAGGGCTGGCATGGGCAAGCTGCAGTGGCCTCCTGATGAGGGCCCTGGCGCTTTTTAAAATATATTAAGCACTGTATTACACAAATCGCAGCTCGGTTGGTGCTGCATCAACAAGGTTTAGCTAGATACAGAAAGCACAAACTGCAGAAAAGTCTGAAATGTACGTGTTTCGCATTCACCCATAGAAGCGATATGGGTTTTTAATAGTCTTATTTTGCTCAGCAAGTGGATTAAAGAAAAAGGATGAATTTTACCAATTTTGCAATTCACTCATTGCCGCCCCTGGGCTTGAACATCAAAAATCCCTGTAAATGGCCCAAAATATCCCTAACAATTATGGTTGCAAACCTCTCAGCATCATCAGGAAAGGATGGAGAAGAAGGAAGGGGAGTAGGAAAAGGGAAGAAAGAATGGTATCAGGGAAGGAAAGAGGGGAGAAGGAAAGAAAAGAGGAAAGACAGGGAAGGAGGGCAAAGAAAAGAAAAGAAGAAGGACATCAGGGAAGGAGGGAGAAGATAGGAAAAAGAAGAAAGAAATGCATCACGGAAGAAGAGAGGCAGGAGGGAATAAAAGCATCAGGGAAGGCGGGAGTAGAGAAGAACAGGAAGAAAGCAAGACATAAGGGAAGGAGAGAAGAGAGGAGAGAAGAAAGGGAAGGAAGAAAGGCATCAGGGAAGGAGGAAGGAGAAAAGGAAGGGAAAATGACGTCAGGGGAGGAGTGAGGAAAGAAGACAAAATGGAAGAAAGACATCAGGGAAGGAGTGAGGAGAGAAAAAAAAGGAAAGAAGAAAGGCATCAGGGAAGGAGGGAGGAGAGAAGAAAAAGAAAGAAGAAAGGCATCAGGGAAGGAGGGAGGAGAGAAGAACAGGAAGAAAGAAAGATGGGGAAGGAGAGAGGAGAGAAGAAAGGGAATGAAGAAAGGCATCAGGGAAGGAGGAAAGAGAAAAGGAAGGGACAATTAGGTCAGTTAAGGAGTGAGGAAAGAAGACTATGATGGAAGAAAGGCATCAGGGAAGGAGGGAGGAGAGAAGAAAAAGAAGAAAGAAATGCATCAGTGAAGAAGGGAGGAGGGAAGGAATAAAAGCATCAAGGAAGGGGGGAGTAGAGAAGAACAGGAGGAAAGAAAGACGGGGATGGAGAGAGGAGAGCAGAGAAGAAAGGGAAGGAAGAAAGGCATCAGGGAAGGAGGAAAGAGAAAAGGAAGGGAAAATGACGTCATGGGAGAAGTGAGGAAAGAAGACAAAGATGGAAGAAATACATCAGGGAAGGAGGGAGAAGAGAAGAAAAGGAAGAAGAAAGGCATCAGAAAAAGAGGGAGGTGAGAAGAGAAAGAAGAAAGAAATGCATCAGGGAAGAAGGGAGGAGGGAAGGAATAAAAGCATCAAGGAAGGAGGGAGTAGAGAAGAACAGGAAGAAAGAAAGACATCAAGGAAGGAAAGAGGAGAGAAGAAAGGGAAGGAAGAAAGGCATCAGAGAAGAAGAGAGGCGAGATGAAAAGAAATGAAGAAAGGAGTTGGGGACAGAGTAGGAGAGAGGAGTTTGGAGTGGGAGAGGTAGAGGTAGAGGTAGAGGTGGAATGACTGAAGGTCTGGAGAGAAGGAAGGGTCGGGCAGAAAGATGTGCTTGGGTAGAGAACTGGATTGATGAATTGTTGGAGAGTTGATGATATACGCAGGTGTGTTCGATGCATTCGATGGATAAATGGTGTGATGGGGAATGAAGGGTGAATGGATATTTGCGTTTTCAGTCTATTAACGCCTATAAGCTTTACTTTGCCTACACATCACCCTATGTCATGTCTCTATCAATCTATCCTCCATCCTCCACTCTGACTCATCCCAAACCCATTCTACTACTTTCATCTCCAAAATAACCCTGCTCTTCCCTCCTCTACCGCATCTAGCTCACCCCAAACCTCAGTTTTCTACCATGATCCCCCAAACTCTCATTGATCTCACCTTTGACTCAGCCAAAACCCCTCCTGCTACTATGATCTCCCTAACCCCTTTCCAAAGACTCCTCCCTCCTCCATCTCTCTTTTACTCATCCCAAGCCTCACCCTATTACTATAAACTCCCAATTAACACTTCTGGATTCGTCCCTCCTCTATCCCTCCATTACTTTAGTAAATCCAACAAACAAACTCACATATCCTCTGCTCAAATTAACTCATAATAATACTAAAACTGTACTCATATTTCCCTATACTAAGCCACCACTAATTCCTCTTGGGTTCCGGAGTAGCGTGCTACTCGCCGAAAAGCACTTCAACGCTTAATCATGGGTTCTAAGCACTGTATAAATACTACTACAATTACTATTGCAATTACAATTACAGCTGTACAAATGAGATAGGCGAACACTGCAGTTTATAATTAAACATTTATTTTAACAGATGACAGATGTCCAAAGAGCAAACAATGCTTAGCGATGGACAGACAGCTGCAGAGGCAAAACTGCCTATAGAGACAAACACAGAGACAGGGAGGTAAAGGTCCCTTAGCAGAAGCAATGCAAGGCCGGTGCTGCTGTGCATCAAAGCTCCTCAACACACTACCTTGCAGCATCAGCACAAGAGGGCGCCAGAGTACATGAAAAACTCTTTAGAAAAGGCCTTCGTCTTGGGTGGGTGTCATTTAGCTTGGTTCTCTGAAAAACCTTGAACTTGAGCTAAGGGTATAACAAAGACCACTACAGCACGAGGGAGCAACCTTTAAGGGGGGCCCCATGCAGTCCAAAGCCTATAAATATTTGTGAGTTTTTGGAGATTAGGTCCCCTTATCACATTCTGAGAGGGGAAGGGTCATCAAGTTGCTTTAATCCACTGAATGAAGCTACAGAGATAGTCACTGTTGCACAACACGGGGCCCATGTGATACGTTTGCGGGAACTGCATTTGCCAATGTTGTCTAATTACATCACTGCGCAAACATTAGCCTCCATGTACTACTATCTAACACGTTGGCGCCATCCTGTGGCCACTTTCAGTAGATTCATAAATTGTATACAAAGAGCCATACCTACAAAACTTTCTTTTGGAGGAGATAAACGGTTTGCGACAACAAATAAGAATATGTAATGTACAAAAGCTGAATGGCAATTTGGCTTTGGAAAGTGGAATTTGGTAGGGGCATGTTTAGGGTGTTCCTCCCAAATACTGATACGCTGTTGTATGCATCAATGCTTTGCGGCCCAATTCCGGTCACAAAACATTAATATTTTACTGACACCTCGGAGGAGGGACTCCTTCTCCTTTAGAATTGTAAAAAAAAAATGTTTTCCCATGGACCACTGCCTATTCTTAAAAAATGAAATGTATAGTTTAATTTTCTGTTTTTTTAAACACATCCTATTTTCCTTTAGGGACATGGGGCTGCATTTAAAAAATGCTTTATTTAAAAGCAATCATAGTCATGGTGGTCTGCTGACCCCAACAGGCCACCATCCCTGTGATGGCAGCAATTCCTAATGGGTCACCAATAGCGACCTACCTCATTAATTTTCATGAAGTAGGTTGATTTATGACCCCACGAAGAATTGCTATTTTATAATATATTCTTTTGAACATTAGGAGTTGTAACTTCCTTGTTGTGATTAGGTATGGATTGAAATTTTGAAATCGCAATTCCAAATTTTTGTGCAACTGGTGCAAAGAACTCAATTTTTGCTAGCAGATTCTTTTGAAAAATCATTAACCACCAGGGAGTACCAGAGCACTGTACATAGCAGACGTTGGTGTTTAATGGAACATACTTTACAGACACTGCAAAGGTACGGAGATTGAATGAGAAGGACATGCAGAGAGACAGCCAGGTGCATAATGCACCCTTGCAGACCCTTCCATGCAGAAGGGCCCCAAGTCTTCCGAGGACTCCTTTCACCCCTAGGCCAATAAATATACATGAGATCTGCAAGAATCCAGACCTCCCTGTCTTTTGAGTCGCCTGGGACAGTGAGAGTAAGCAGTTTTCAAGGGTTAACCCCAGGGTCTTGTTAAAACTTTTAGGGGAAGAATGTTTTGCAGATGATTGATCCTATTGAAGTCAGTGGAAGCATTGTGCTTGTTTGGAAGGTGAAGCGGAGGCCAGGAAGGGTGGTACCTTCAAGTCTGGATAAGTTTAAAGAGATGGCATATTCTTAGTGCCAGATTTGGGCTTTTTCTAATGCACTTATCAAGATGCCACCTTTCCTGGTTATTGCCTTGTCTAATTTTTTGGATTTGAAGCCTCGCTGTGGTGTGGGTGGGTAAACTTGGTCTGTTATTTTGATATCTGTTTTCTCGGATTGGACATTTCAGTTAAATGCACAACTAAGGGACAGCCAGAGACCTATAGTATCTGCGATTGGTTGCATGGAGCATCTCCTTCAGCCAAAAGCAGGGAAGTGTTTGGAAGACCAGCAGGAAGGGAATTTAAGGTTCTTGTTTTAGGGTACACGGGCCTAGATGGTCATGCAGAGGTTAGAAGTTGTGAGGCAGGGCTTGATCTTCCATCGGTGGTTCCTTGTTCCAGACACCTTCCTCACATTGTCTTTGAGCAAGCTTGATGCAAAGAGTGAGCATTGGGGAGATGCCTTCCAAGACCCTGATTGGATCTCTGAGGCTCAGGACCCTTCATTGTTGTGCAGAGCTGGACAGACAGGGGACACGCAGGTTTGTGTTGTACCGTGGCATGTCCTCAGCTGCTGGTTGTTGGCGAAGGGGGATGATAGTCACCCCTCGTAAAGGGTTTAGTCATCGCCTCTATATTGACTGCAAGGACCGCAGGGGTAGGACTGGATCACGCCCTCTTCTCCCCTCCCTAAGGTGAAGGGTATTAAACCACCACTTATCCTACCTCACATACCTCCAAACAGACCATCCGCAGGCGCTGACGACACACCTGGTGAGAGATTACGTAAGTATAATTTAAAGGAATCCCAAATAAATTAATTGTCAAACTGCTAAGGATTCAAAATCAGGAGGCTTAAAGTTACTTCAATTTGCATAAACTTGACCACAAAAAAGCAGGTCTGAAAACTGTCGACTAGCCCAGCTGGATGCAAGAATAGAGTGTATCATTCTCAGCACCATTCATAAGTTGTTCTGTGGCAAAGAGCAGGGTGTCTGCAGAAACTAGCAGTACAGTATGTTCCAATCTGGAGCCTTCCACCATTGACTGCACAATCCCAGCTCCTATGCACACCCCAAGATCCATAATACACTCCTATGTCCTCTGCACACCCCAAAGTCCATTATGCACTCCCTGCTCCTCTGCGCACCCTAACATCCATTACACACTCCCAGCTCCTCTGCACACTCCCAGGTCCATAGTGCACTCCCAACTCCTCTGCACACCCCAAGATCCATCACACACTCCCAACTCCTCTGCACATTCCCAGGTCCATCACACACTCCCACCTCCTCTGCACACTCCCATGCCCATCATACACTCCTGCCTTCTCTGCACACTTCAAAGTCCATCATGCACTCTCATTTCTTCTGCACTCTTTCAGGTCTTTTGTGCACTCTCAGCTCCTCCACACACTTCAAGGTCCATCATGCAGTCCCATCTCCTACGCCAAACCCAAGGTCCATCGTGCACTCCCACCTCCTACGTTTAACCCAAGGTCCACCATGCACTCCCACCTCCTACGTGCAACCCAAGGTCCATCGTGCACTTCCAGCTCCTCCACAAACTCCAGGGTCCATTGTGCACTTCCACCTCCTCCGCACACACCAAGGTCCAATGTGCACTCCCAACTCCTCTGCACACTCCCAGGTCCATCATGCACTCCTGCCTTCTCTGCACTCTCCAAAGTCCATCATGCACTCTCAGTTCTTCTGCACTCTTTCAGGTCGTTTGTGCACTCACAGCTCCTCCACACACTTCAAGGTCCATCATGCACTCCCACCTCCTACGTGCAACCGAAGGTCCATCGTGCACTCCCACCTCCTACGTGCAACCCAAGGTCCATTGTGCACTTCCAGCTCCTCAGCACACTACCAGGTCCATCATGCACTCCTAGCTCTTCTGCACCCTCCAAGGTCCATCGGGAGTTCTCAGCTCCTCTGCATACTCCAAGGTCCATCTTGCACTTCCACCTCCTCTGTACATTCCAAGGTCCATCCTGCACTCCTAGCTCCTCTGCACCCTCCCAGGTCCATCCTGCACTCCCAGCTCCTCTGCACCCTCCCAGGTCCATCATGCACTCCCAGCTCCTCTGCACCCTCCCAGGTTCATCATGCACTCCCAGCTCCTCTGCACCCTTCCAGGTCCTTTATGCACTCCCGGCTCCACTGCACCCTCCCAGGTCCATCCTGCACTCCCGGCTCCTCTGCACCTTCCCAGATCCATCATGCACTCCCAGCTGTTCTGCACTCCCCAAGCTCCATCGTGCATTAACAATTCCTGTGCACACTCCATGGTTCATTGTGTACTCCTAGCTTCTCGGCACACTCCCAGGTCCAAAATGCACTCCCAGCTCCTCTGCACACTCATAGGTCCAACATGCACTCCCGGCTCCTCCGCACACCCCTAGATCCAACATGCACTCCCTGCTCCTCTGCACGCTTCAAGGTCCATCATGCACTCCTCAGCACCCCCTTTAGGTCCATCATGCACTTCTAGTTCCTCTGCACACTCCCAGGTCCATCATGCATTCCCAGCTCTTCTGCACCCTCCCAGGTCCATCAGACCCTCCCAGCTCCTCTGCACACTCCAAGGTCCATTGTGCACTTCATCCTCCTCCGTATACTCCCAGGTCCATCGTGCACTACCAGCTCTTCCGCACCCTTTCAGATCCTTTGTGCACTCGTGGCTGCTCTTCACACCCCAAAGTCCATTATTCACGCCTGGCTCCGGTCTGTCGAGCACTCCCGGCTCCTTTGCGCCCTCCAAGGTCCATCATGCACTCCCAGCTCTTCTGCGCCATTTCAGGTCTTTTATGCACTCCCAGCTCCTCTGCACCCTCCAAAGTCCATTATGCACACCCAGCTCCTTTGCACCCTCCCAGGTCCGTTATGCACTCCTAGCTCATCTGCACCCTTTCAGGTCCTTTGTGCACTCCCAGCTCCTGTGCACCCTCCCAGGCCCATTATGCACTCCCAGCTCCTCTGCACATTCCAAGGTCTATCAAGAACTCCTGGCTCCTCTGCACCCCTCCAAGGTCCATCATGCGCTCCCAACTCCTCCGCAAACTCCTAGGTCCGTCATGCAATCCTGGTTCCTCTGCTCCCTCCAAAGGTCCATCATGCACCTACAGTTACTCCGCACACTCCAAGATCTATCATGTACTCCCGACTCTTTTGCACACTCCAGTAGCCATAACGCACTCCTGGCTCCTCTGCACCCACTAAGGTCCATCATGCACTCCCAGCTCCTCTGCACACTCCCAGGTCAATTGTGCAATCCCAGCGAAGCGCACACTCCAAGGTCTGTCATCCAATAGCGGCTTTTCTGCTCCCTCCAATGTCCATCGTGCACTCTCAGCTACTCTACGTACTCCCAGGACCATGATGCACTCTCAGCTCCTCTGCACTCTCCAAGGTCCATTGTGCACTCCTAGCTCCTCTGCACCCTCCCAGGTCCATAACGCACTCCCAGCTCCTCTGCACACTCCCAGGTCCATCATGCACTCCCAGCTTCTCTGCACTCTCCAAGGTCCATCGTGCACTAACATTTTATGTGCACACTCCATGGTTCAGTGTGTACTCATGGCTCCTTTGCACACTACCCGGTCCAAAATGCATTTCTAGCCACTCCGCACATTCTCAGGTCCAAAATTCACTCCTGGCTCCTCTGCACTCTTCAAGGTCCCTCATTCACTCCTGACTGCTCAGCACCCTCCCAGGTCCATCATGCACTCCTGGCTCCTCGGCACCCTCCCAGGTCCATCATTCACTCCCAGCTCCTCTGCACCCTCCAAGGTCCAACATGCACACCCGGCTCTTCTGTATGCTTCAAGGTCCATCATTCACTCCTGGCTCCTTTGCACTCTCCCAGGTCCATCATTCACTCCTGCCTCCTCAGCACCCTCCCAGGTCCATCATGCACTCCGGCTCCGCTGAACCCTCTCGGGTCCATGATGGGCACCCCGTTGCTTGCACTCTCCGGGGTTGCTCGAGCTCCTCTGCATACACTCCCTCTCTTCACAAATTCTCACCGGCAGGCCCCTGGAAGTGCATTCTAGGTGCAGGCCTGTGGTTGTTGCATTTTCTCTCAAACAAGGAGAGGGAGAAGTCGTCCAAGTGAATTCCAGTGGAACTGATTCCTCTTCTAAGAGGGAGGAGAGGATGGGGCTTGGGAGAAGTCAGCCCCAGTCTTTTTTCATCTGAGCCAGCTGGCAGTCCTCTTCATGTGAGAGGGGCTCTTAGATGCACAGTCCGTTGTGGATGAGGCTGCTGCCATGGCACTGGTGGCAGCAAAATCTGCAGGGAAGGGCGCTGATGTGAGCATTAAAGAGAGGATCATGAGACTCGCTACTCTTTCCATTGGCCTTAAGCTTCCAGCCCTACTATTAGGGTCTGGTGCCACGAAGAGGTGGTGCTCATCCTTGAACACAAGAGGTAGCATCTGGGATTATCAGTGAAGGGCCCGGGGAGGACTCGTCAAGTGCTTGTGTACCTCAGCTTCACACGCATTGATGTCTGTCTATGCATGACATCTGGAAGTCTGATCATGGAGGATAACATGACTTGGATGATCTCCCCAGTGACCTCTGTCAGTGACCAGCACATGTACGAATTGCAAGACACTGAGGCCAGTAATGGCCTCTAAACTTCTGCTTTTGGTCAAGGTCTGGGGTTCAATTAAGCCTTTGTGTCAATCTGGGAGACCAGCTTGTCAGACTTGGAGATTGTGAGAAGGGGATGCTCTACTGACTTGGAATTCATGTCTCCACAGTCATGGGGCCACATGTAGGACCATTTAATCTTGTGAGTCTCAAAATGCGACTTTTGCGAGTCGCAATAGAGACTTGCAAAAATGAAATGTACAAATGTGTCTCAGACACATTTAGCGATTCCCAATGGGGTTGCAAAGACCAACCTCATCAATATTCATAAGGTAGGTCGCAATTTGTGACCCTATTGGGAATTGGTGCACTCACAGGGATGGTGGCCTGCTGTGGACAGCAGACTACCATGTCTGTCACTGCTTTTTCAATAAATCAGTTTTTTTTTTTTAATGCAGCCCAGTTTCCTTAAAGGAAAACTGGATGCATGTCAAACAAGAAAATGAAAAGTTTTCTTTTCATTTTTTCAAAGTAGGTAGTGGTCCGTGGGACCACTGCCTGCTCTTAAAAATGTTTGCACCCCAATTAACAAAGGGTTAATTGGGGTGCAATTAGCAAATGTGTTACTACCAACTTGAAGTTGGTAATAACTGCAAATGTTTTGTGACCCAATTCCCATTTGCAAAATATTATTACATCTCTCTGCGACTCGCTTTTAGGAAGGAATGCCCTTGGCATGCCCCTTCCTCATAGCGAGTAGCAAACCCATTTTGCGAGTCAGTAACAGGTTTCCGACTCGCAAAATGTGGATGGTACATGCCAAAAGGCATTTTACTGGTCCCAAATGGCCCGGTGGGCCATTTGCAACTGGTAAAAGGCTTTGTACATCTGCCCCCTGGTTCTTTCCTGCTCCCAATAACACTTGCAGAATCAAGCCGGTGGTCTTACGGTGGGGTACTGTTGCCTCAGTCAGAAGGGGGCTGTTGTACCTGTACCTCTGGAGGAACAAGGGCCGGATAATTATTCCACCCTATCTGTCATAGAGAAGGTCACTTGAAGGTGGATTAGAGGGATGGTCTCTTCATTCTGAATCTGAAGAACTGTTGGGTAAAGTCTGTTCATGTCAAAATGGACTACCTGCAATAAATGATTCCTCTGATTCCTCTGGGGAGTTCATGGTGGCTCTGGATGTGTCCCTAAAAATCCCTCTTTGAGGTTGTCATCAGAGTTTACTGAGTTTCTAGTTCTGAATCAGCGTTTCCCATTCAACCTTGTTTCAGCTCTTTGCTGTTTACAAAAAATGCGCCCCCCTTGATAGCTCATCTTTATGAGTTGGACATTCTACTGCATCCTTGCTTTGCCAACTGGATGGTTCATTCCTCCTCAAAGGACTGCCCCGTCATGGGCATGCGCAGGGTCTCATTCAAGGTACATTTTCCTGATGAACTAGGAGAAGTTGACACAAGCCAAGGGTTCTGTGATCCTGATTGGCCAACATTCTAAACCAAGCTTTTGTTACATTTTATTCCAGTGATTATGTCACACTGATATGGAGTCCACTTGGAGCCAAAAAGGTTTGTCTTAAAACCTGCAAGACCTTAAATCTGCCACAAGTAATAATGTCACTATCTTGTTAGATCCCATCAAATGTTTCAGTAATTTACACCAGAGTGCAACCCCTGGTAGCAAAGGAACAGAGCAAACAGGCTTAATTTAACAATAATATGTAAAGCATTTAGAGATATCAAGACAGTTAACAAGTCAAAAACACAACACAATAAAAATCCCACATCAATTTATAAAAACATAAAAACATTGATAAGCAAACTGACACCGAAAAGTAAAAGATCCAATAAGGGGAACAAAAAATATGAATTTTTAAAGATTTAAGTGAGAACAGGACTAAAAAACGCAACATGCCAATGGTAGTTAATGGTCACAGAAGACCAGGACCTAGGTGTGATTTGAGGTGACCGCGATGGATCGCAGGTTGGATACACCAAGTAGATTGGCCCCATTAGAACCTGGAATTAGGGAAGTTCGAAGAAGTTTATAAGTCCCAGTCTGAAAAGGGACTTTGCTATTTTTCTGATGAAAAACTCTTCTCCACGTGGGACAAACCTAAAATTCAATTTGATGTTGTCCAACTGCCAGTCAGATACTTTTGATAGTTGTTCCCCTTAAAGCTCTGGAGCAAAAGTTTTTCAAAAGCCCCCAATCTTTTTTGGTGCCCAAACAACCACTGGAGTACACTTCCAATGCCCCCAAGACCTCAAGGGGAGCACCTACAGACTCTCAGGGTATCACGCAGAGCGCAACAGCAAAGCCTAGTCCATGTGTCACTGGACAGTTGGGATACTTCACAGGAGTATCTGTTTCAGATGTTTTATGACCCTGTAGCTACCAGGATGTCCGTGCCATAATTCTTGGAGATCTTTCTGTCCTTGGATTTCAAGTGAAAAGAGGTCCAACCTCCTCAGGTCCTTCTCACTGCTCACATATACCAAGTGCAGCAGGCTCACTCCACCTGGTATCATTTCACACATTCAGCAGTTTTCGGAGGAAGGCTGTGTAAGGGTTCAGCTTTGTAGAGTTCACCAGCCTGGGGATGGGGAACACCCTAAGACACTCTTAGTTCCTCTCTGTTCCTAGGCCCCGACCTCTCTACTTTTCCTGTTTATTTTACTGCAAACAGGACCAAAATGGAAAGTGTGAGGACAAATGTAAGATGGGAAAGTTGCGCACCTCAGGACTCCAGACTCTGACTCTGGGTCATAGCACCTTTGACAGGGGTTCTCAACCCACACGCATGATGCTTGTGTGTGTTGAGTTCCAAATTAAATGCAAGTATTTCCAGAGACTCACATACGTGCACAGGCTCATACCACTAACACTTAAGGGGACATTCCATTCCAGACATAGGCCCTCATTATGACATTGGAGGTAAATCCCGCTTACCGCCACGGTGACCGCTGCCAACCTACCGCAGCGGTGGCGGATATCCATCTGCCATATTATGACACACACACACCAAACCGGCAGAACACAGCCACATACACAAATCTGCCAGCCCAAAGGTAAGTGGTAAACTGTCGGTACCAACACCCATACCATTACGCCAACAAAACAACGCCCACCATATTATGATCCACAAATCAACACAGCGGACATTCAACAGTGGTAAACCATTGGCGGTACACACCGCCGTGCTCAGAATGGACACCCAAATACTAAACTACACAACATTGGCCAGTTAAAAAAACACACATGACACCCATACAAACACCACACCCACCCACTCACACCACTATAAAACACACACCCACATTACCCACAATCCCTTACGAATACAAATCATTAGCACTGGACAGACATCAAGACCATTGCGACTACTACACACCCACACCCATACATCCCTTACGCACTGCACTACGCACACCCAACCACAGTACCCAACACCCACACACTTACACACACCACACAACACCCATGGCCCAACAAAGGCACCCTGTTTCACAGATGACAAGTTGCGGGTCATGTTGGAGGAAATATTCAGGGTAGAGCCACAGCTGTTTGGAACACAGGTCCAGCAGATATCCATTGCAAGGAAGATGGAGCTATGGCGGAGAATCGTGGACAGGGTGAATGCCGTGGGACAGCATCCAAGAACACGGGACAACATCAGGAAGAGGTGGAAGGACCTACGGGGGAAGGTATGTTAAGTGGCAGCAAGACACCAGCTCGCCATACAGAGGACTGGTGGTGGACCCCCACCTCCTCCCCCAGCATGGGAGGAGCAAGTCTTGGCAATACTGCATCCAGAGAGACTCACTGGAGTAGCCGGAGGACTGGACACTGGTAAGTCAACACTTACCACTTATCCCCCCCATACCTGCATGCCATCTCACCCCCTCAGCCTCACTCACATCATTCCACTCCATCCCAGGCACTGCGCCAACGCAGATTATTAACCCCAATTCCAAGCCCTGCATGCCATACTGTAGGAAAGTCCTCCTTTTTGCCCTGGTCACCCCCACACTTTTTGGACAGGTACTGGTGGTTACTGACTCTTGGCTGTGCCCTGGGTACTGCTTACCAGTCCCAGGGCCAGTGCTCTGTGTAAAATGGATATGCAAATTAGGCTCATTATAATTGGCTAAGTTAACCTACCTATAAGTCCCTAGTATATGGTAGGGCATGTAGGTTTAGGGACCACAGCATAGGTGGTGCACCCATAGGTGCACTGCTGAGGTGCCCAGTGTCATTTTAAAGGCAGGCCTGCCTTGCTGGCTGCTTTTAAATTAAAGTTATATGCAAATTCGACTTTGGAATTAAAAGTAGTTCCAAAGTCTTAAACTACCTTATTTTTACATATAAGTCACCCCTAAGGTGTGCCCTATGTGCCCCTAGGGCTGGGTGCCATGTAACTATAAGCAGGGACCTTATAAAAATAGTTTTATAAGCCCTGGTGAGATAAAAACATTTTTCCCTCATTGTAGTAAATGGCCTTCATAGGCTAGAATGGGGAGACTTTATTTTAATTTTTAAAGTCTCCTTAAATGATACATACCAAGAATTTGGTATCAAATTAATTGTTGTAATAAATCCCACAACTTCCAGTTGTGGGATTTAATATAACTTGTTCAGGTAAAGAGTTTTAAACTTTACCTGAAAAGTTGCCAATTTTAGCCCTGCATTGTTTTTGCTGCTGTGCTCTGATTGGCCAGCCTGAGGAGCTTGGCCAAGCTGCCTTGATGAGGTGTGAAGTTGCCTGGCTTCACACAAAGGAATGTGCCTGTGGGAAGGAATCTCCCCTCAGCAGATGGTGAGGCAGGAAGGGGGAGGGCTGCCAAACTGGACTTCAAAGGCAGAGAAGGACATTTGGAGCAACCAGCAACACCCCCACATCCTGCAACCCCAGACAACTAGGTGCCCCCTTGATTAGATTAGGAGAGGGCAGGAGAGGGGTGTGTTTATGATTTTTAGCCACACCAGTGGGTGGGCTCAGCCAGATGTAACCTCCAAAAATCAGATTCAGCCATGATGGATTTTTAGAGAATGTTGCCTCCTGGCATTGATTTTTGCCACACTTCCCAGGAAGTGGTCATCACAGGGGGAATGGCCCTGCACCTGATTGGAGAACCAGGACCCCCCGGCTTTTCAACCAGGAGCAAGGATAAAACTGGCAGACCTGCACCCACACCTCAGATCCCCATCAGATTCCAACAAGGAAGAACCAAAGGAGAAGAAGGACTGCCCTGCTGGACCCCTGGCCTGCACCTGGAACCTGCACTCAGAAGGACTGCACCAGCTGCACACTTGGGCTTCACCACAAGAAGGACTTTGCCTGGCTTCAACTGGTTCAAGGAGGGACTCCCTGCTTGCTACAGGTGAAAAATTGCTATCCAGAGTCCCCTGCACCAACTCCTGAAGAAAGCAACCAGCTGACCACTGTAAAGTGGCCAAAAAGGAGTTTGCGCCAGGTGCATTCTGGGAGTTGTAGTCCGCACCCCCCAAGGACCATCTCAGAACTTCTGGACCCTTGGGGTGAGCTGTGGACCCCAAAAGAACCTTAAAAGGACATCTGGGAGAAGCCCCAGAAGTTTGGAGAAGTTTGGAGAATTTTTGTAAAAAAGCTCCATAGAGGGACCGACCCACTGCAGCAACTCTAGCCGGCTTGCCTCAACCGCGACCCGGCCTGATTTGCTGGTTCGTCCCGGTAAAGAAAAACCTCTGAAAAAGAGACTAAGGGGGTGATTCTAAGTCTGGCGGGCGGCAGAGGCCGCCCGCCAGACTTCCCCCTCCAAAATACCGCTCCGCGGTCGGAAGACCGCTGAGGGTATTCTGGGTTTTGCACTGGGCTGGCGGGCGACCGCCAAAAGGCCGCCCGCCAGCCCAGTGCAAAACTACCTTCCCACGAGGACGCCGGCTCCGAATGGAGCCGGCGGAGTGGGAAGTTGCGACGGGTGCAGTGGCCCCCGTCGAGAATTTCACTGTCTGCAATGCAGACAGTGAAATTCTTTGTGGGGCCCTCTTACGGGGGCCCCTGCAGTGCCCATGCCATTGGCATGGGCACTGCAGGGGCCCCCAGGGGCCCCATGACAACCCATACCGCCATCCTGTTCCTGGCGGGCAAACCGCCAGGAACAGGATGGCGGTATGGGCTGTCAGAATCCCCATGGCGGCGCAGCGAGCTGCGCCGCTATGGAGGATTCAAATGGGCAGCGGAAAACCGGCGGGAGACCGACGGTTTTCCACTTCTGACCGCGGTCAAACCGGCGCGGTTAGAATGCCCAGCGGGGCGGTGCCCCTGTCATTTTAGCCCTGGCGGTCTTGGACCGCCAGGGTTAGAATGACCCCCTAAGTCCGAAGGTAAAAAGTTGACCGGGACCTCCCAGCCATCGTATCCGAGAAGGGCTCCATGGACGTCAGATCAAGATCCAGGTTTACCCCGGTCAAAGGATTTTCATCTCGAAAAAACGACTAAGTCCGAAGGTAAAAATCTCCACCGAGGATTCCAGCATCGCGTATCCGGAGAAGGGCTCCAGGAGGTCGGATTGGACTGGCAGGTTCGTCCCGCTGAAGAAAATCTTCGAAAAAAAGACTAAGGGGGTCATTCCAAGTCTGGCGGGCGGTGGAGGCCGCCCGCCAGACTTCCCCCCTCCGAAATACAGCTCCGCGGTCGAAAGACCGCGGAGGGTATTCTAAGTTTTTCCCTGGGCTGGCGGGCGGTCGCCAAAAAAACGCCCGCCAGCCCAGGGAAAAACTCCCTTCCCACGAGGATGCCGGCTCGTAATCGAGCCGGCGGAGTGGGAAGGTGCGACGGGTGCTGTTGCACCCGTCGCGTATTTCACTGTCTGCCAAGCAGACAGTGAAATACTTGTAGGGGCCCTCTTACGGGGGCCCCTGCAGTGCCCATGCCAGTGGCATGGGCACTGCAGGGGCCCCCAGGGGCCCCGCGACCCCCCCTACCGCCATCCGGTTCCCGGCGGGCGGACCGCCGGGAACTGGATGGCGGTAGGGGGGGTCGGAATCCCCTCGGCGGCGCTAGCTGCGCCGCCTTGGAGGATTCCAAAGGGCGGCGGTACACTGGCGGGAGACCGCCAGTGTTGCCGGTCCGACCGCGGCTTTACAGCCGCGGTCGGAATGCCCTTGGGAGCACCGCCGGCCTGTCGGCGGTGCTCCCGCGGTCCTCCAACCCGGCGGTCATTGACCGCCAGGGTTGGAATGACCCCCTAAGTGTGAAGGTAACATTTTAACCGAGGCCTCCCGCGGCCTGTAGCCGAGCAGGGCTCCATCGCGGTCGGCCTGAAACTTTGACTTTGCCCCGGTCGAGGTGCAACCAGATGACCCGATTGGCGCTTTTTGTTTCTAGGCGCTAAAAAAAAAAAAATTCTTTAAAAATTCATATCTCCGGATCCCCTTATCTGATTTTATTCGTTTTGGGGTCATTTTAAAGATAAAAATATAATCTATTTTTATAAATTGGATTTTTAAACTGTTTCCTGTGTTTTATTTAATTACTGTTTTGTGATATTTGAATGCTTTACACTCTGTCTCCTAAGTTAAGCCTTGACGCTCGTTGCCAAGCTACCAAGGGTTGAGCTGGGGTTAATTTACTGAGACCTAACTGGACCTTAGTGGAGGTTAGTGGCTTGTTGCTAAGTGTAGGTACCTACCTGCCCTTACCAATAACCCATTTTCCAACACATACTAATGCATGGACAGCCCTCGTAGCCCTGCATGGACACCCATCACCAAAGCATGCACAGCATAGGGGAACTAACAATCCCACAATACATTACCATACACATTCAAAGGTGGCAGGGCAACAGCAAAGATAGAGGGGAAGCTAGGGATGTACAATATGTCACAGGCATGAAGCATAACACATCACTTACGTCCCCACAGGTGCCCCAGCCAATCTCAGCAGAGAGGAGGTGCCACGACTATCCAGTCCCCCAACAAAAGATGCCCCCAGTGATGACAGTAACCCTGGACTTCTGGATCTGGATGAACTACCTGGCCCATCAGGGACCACTGGACAGTCGGTCACCCCAGCCCACTCACAGTCCACCACAGAGCCTTCCCCATCAGTATCCACCAACACAGCACCCACCCAGCGTCCCCACACCTCTGTCCCCAGGACACGTCAATCAGCAGTGTGCCCACCTGTACAGGGACCCAGTCCACACCTAACCCCCAGAATAATCAGGGCTCTAGGGTCAGCGGCAGTGGGCACACGGTTCAGGGGACAGGGGCACAGGGCAACAGGGACACTAAGAGGACCGCTGTGCCCCAGGACAGGACAGGCCTAGGGAACCGACTCTCCAGGAGGCACTCACTAATGTCCTGGGGGCTTGCCAACAATCCCAGGACAAGATGGGCCAGATCCTGAACACCATGCAGGAGAACAAGCGGCTGCAGGAGAAACACCATCAGGAGATCAGGGAGGACTTGCAAACCCTCAACACCACCATGATCTCCATAGCAGGGGTGCTGGCAGACATGCCCATCAGCATGAGGGTATGGACAGCACAGCAGCAGCCCCTACCACTAGCCAGTCACTTCCACTGCAGCTAGTGGACAGGAGACCCCGCCACAGGACCTGCAGGCCACCAGCACCCCTGCCCCTGCAGAAGGTGAACCACCCCGCAAATGTTTCCTGCGACCCGGACAGAAGCCAGAGACACTTGCCAAGACCAAGACCACCGCCAGGAAATGAAACTCTCCTGATTGTCCCCCTTGTGTATCACCCTGTCACCTTGTCCACTTTGAACTGCCTTTGCACCCCTTCCTATGGCCCCTTGGACACTGGACCTGTGCTACAAACAGACTGGAACAATACCCTGGACTTTCCTCTACCATCACCACATTCCATTGCACTTTTCCCTCAATTATTTGCACTACAATAAACACCCTTGAACACAATTTGAGTGACACTGTTTTATGTGTTGAAAATGTGCATTTATGGGAACAGTCACATCTAGTGCAAATGATCTGAGCACTGTGATAGCATACAACTAATGACCTGTAATTCTCTGTAGTGATCACATCAGGACCTTGTTGTCATATCACCAACATCTGGAAAATGAGAAGCCATAGGTGACAGCAAGTTGAGACACAAAGGAAGTGAATGCCATCATGCTACAGTCACACAGATGAAATCAATAGTCAGACCAATATTCAGTTACACTGTCTCACCTGTGTGTCATTGGAAGTATTGATGTATAACTGATGTTCTGTTGTCCACATCCTCATCTTCTGCCTCCTCCTCCTCACTGTCCTCAGGGTCCACTGCTGCCACAGGGGCATCTCCAGTCTCCTCCTCCTGCAGAAAAGGCACATGTCATCTGAGGGCCAGGTTGTGCAACATGCAGCATGGCACTACTATCTGGCAGACACTCCCAGGTGAGTAGCACAGGGATCCACCTGTCAGATGGAGTCACCTGAACCTGGCCTTCAGGAGGCCGAAGGTCCTCTCGATTATTCTTCTGGTTCACCCATGTGCCTCATCATAACGGTCCTCAGCCCCTGTCCTGGCATTCCTCACAGGGGTCAGGAGCCACGATAGGTTTAGGTAGCCAGAGTCACCTGCAAGTATTGAGGGACAACATTTAGCCTTACACAATGCTATGGGGATAACACCTGAAGGCATACACTGACATACAGTGGGTGGGGACTCTGGCTCACCTATTAGCCACACCCTGTGCCTCTGTAGTTGGGTCATCACATTTGGGATGCTGCTATTCCACAGGACATAGGCATCATGCACCGACCCAGAATACTTGGCATTGATGTGGGAGATAGACTGGTCTGCAAGACCATTTGCACATTCAGTGAGTGGAAACTCTTCCGATTCCTGAAAACCTGTTCATTCTGGCAGTGGGGGGGACAAACGCAATATGTGTACCGTCAATCGCCCCAATAACATTGGGGATATGCCCCATTGCATAGAAACCTGCCTTCACAGTGGCCAAATCTTCCACCTGGGGGAAAGCAATGTAGTTGCACATGTGTTTCACCAAGGCAGACAAAACCCTTGCCAGCACGATTGAGAACATTGGCTGTGACATTCTTGCTGCCAAGCCCACTGTCACTTGGAAAGAACCAGTTGCCAGGACGTGGAGCACTGATAGCACTTGCACAAGAGGGGGATCTCAGTGGCATGACGGATAGCTGATATCAGGTCAGGCTCCAAGTGGGCACACAGCTCTGTGATAGTGGCCCTGGCCAGTCTATAAGTCAGTATAATGTGCCTGTCCTCCAGTGTAGCCAAGTCCACAAGGGGTCTGTACACAGGGTTTGTATTCTCCTCCCATTCATCCGCAGAGGTAAGTATCTAAGGGACATAAGAGGGTGTAGGCTGTCACAATTTGAACAATGGAACCACCACCTCAGTATACATAGTGCATTTATGTGATGTGACAGTGGGAATGGCAAGGTATGTGCAAATCTAGGCAGTTACGAAGTTAAGGTTAATCTGATCGTTGCCCACCACCATGAAATGGCAACCGTCTGTCCAGTATGTAGTGACAGGTGGAAGTGAGATAACTCTGCCGACGTTGGGGGTTGTGGCGGAAGGCGGTCTTGCACCGCAGTGCAATTCCTCATTGGATAATATGGGGCTCTATAGAGTACAGTGGCCAATGGGGATCAGCGCCGGTGGTGTACACCTCTGCGGACGTGACTGCCATTTTCTATCTGAATCCTCACTTGTTTCCTGACCTTCAACAGGAAAACACCTACAATGCTTGTGCTGCTGTAACCTGTGTCTGGAACCTACCATGGCCCGTGTGACTGGGGTAAAGGACCCTGCCTTCACTGCAGAGGAGTTGGAGCAATTGGTGGATGGGGTCCTACCCCAGTACGGACTGCTGTATGGGCCTCCAGACCAACAAGTGAGTTCACCTTGGGCACGATGCATGTGGGAAGGATGCATGGAGATGTGTGTGCAAGCATCGTGCCATCGGGGGGGATGTCTTGTGGTGGTGTACATGGTGGGCACCGGGCGATGTGTGTGTCAATGGTGATGGAAACTGGATTGGTGGGCCATATGTGTATCTGTAATGGTGTTCTCCCATCTGTATCGCCTCTGCAGGTCAGCGCTCATCAAAAGAAGGGATTATGGCGTGCCATCGCCAAGAACATGTGGACTCTGGGGTCTATGGCAGGCGGAGCACCCACTTTTGGAAACAGTGGGAGGACCTGAGATGCTGGGCACGGAAGACCGTAGAGGCCCAGCTGGGGATGGCCTCTCAACGAGGAAGGGGTGCCTGTCGGAACGTGACCCCCCTGATGGCCTGCATACTGGTGGTGGCCTACCCAGAGCTGGATGGGCACTTGAGGGCATCACAGCAACCACAAGGGGGTGCGTACAGTGGCCATTACAACAATAATTGGTAGGTGGCATGGGATCCGGGAGGTGGGTGTCAGTTAGTGGGTGCCCCTAAATGCCAGGCCAGGCATTGCAGCATGATCCAGCTCATGGTAATGGTTGAAAGGGAAATCAAGGTAACTTAGCTATGTTGCATTCCATGTCAGACAGGGCTTAGTGGGTCCCAGGAGGGGTGCAGTTGGCAGTGGTTGGCCCTCCTCTTGCTGTGGCATCTAGCCAATTGTTTGGCAGTGCAATGCGTAGTGCTCAATCCTAATCCCTGTGTGTGACAATACTGTGTATGCCTTCTGTGGTTTTGGTGCAGTAATTGACCTATTGCTCCCTTTCTCTCGCTCCCCTTTTTTTCTTCTGTCATCCTGTCCATGTGTGCATTAGCATCATCTGGTGAAGGAGCAGGGGCACCGGCGATAGAGGGAGCTGCATCCCACAGGACCCAGAAGGCAGAGTCAACCGACGCTGAGGGAATCAGTAGGACAGAGGGCGAGGGGAGCACCACGGCCGAGACAGGAGGAGACAACACAGTCTCAGATACCTCCTCCGATGGAAGTTCCTTGGTGGTGATGGACACCTCTGTGACCATCCCAGCTGCAGGTACAGCTGCCACCCGCGTACCAGCACCGCCCTCCCAGTAGCCCCTCAGCGAGTTGCCCGTGCCCGCACACCCAGGAGGGTGGGCATCTCCTTTGCCCCAGGCACCTCAGGCCCTTCCCCAGTGAGCCCTGCTGCCCTGAGTGAGGAGGCTATTGACCTCCTGAGATCCATTTCTGTAGGGCAGTCAACCATTGTGAATGCCATCCAGGGGCTTGCATCCCAGATGCAGCAATGCAATGCATTCCTGGAGGGCATCCACAGTGGATTGGCAGCCCAACAGAGATCGATTCAGGCTCTGGACTCCTCTCTGATGGCAGCCATTGTCCCTGTTCCTCCCGTCCCCCCTCCAACTACCACTTCCCAGTCCCAGTCTCCTGAACCCCAACCCATCCCATGCACACATACAGACGAGCATGCACACAAGACATCACACAAGAGTGGCACAGTCAAACCCAGGCACCACACTTCAGCCCACAAGCACTCATGCAAAAAAAAACACACAGTTGCAGACACAACCACATCCACTGCCTCTACTGTCTCCCCCTCCCCTTCCTCCTCCTCCTCCACCTCCCTCACAGTCACGTCCACACTCACACCTGCATGCACTGCATCAACATCCACCACCAGCATCACCACACCAAGCAGCACACACACCTTACTAGCAGACACCTCCACAACATCCATCCACGAGTCCCCTGTGTCCTCTCCCACCCTGTCTGTCCCCCCTCCTAAAGGATACAAACGCAAGCACTCAGACACCCAACAGCCATCAACCTCACACATGCACACTGCCCGTGAACCTGCACCCAAGTCCAGCAGACATACACCTCCAACCACCATTCCCTCAACCTCTATTCCCATCCCTCCTCCCTCTTCCTGCTCCACCGTCCCTAAGAAGCTTTTCCTTGCCCAACTTGACCTCTTCCCTCCCCCTCCCGCTCCCCGTCCTGCTGTAAGATCAGGTCCCAATGACGAAGCCCAGCACCTCAGCCAAACAGTCCACGGGGACAGTGGAGGCACCTCCTAGTCATGGAGGCAAGACAGTGAAGGATCCCACTACACCAGCCAGGAAGGGGAAGAAGCCCTCATCTCCTGCCATGAAGGAGCCTTCATCTCATGCCATGAAGGCGCAGAAGCCCTCAACTCCTGCGATGAAGGGGAAGGAGCCCGCACCTCCTGCCATGAAGGGGAAGAAGCCCTCACCTCCTGCCATGAAGGGGAAGAAGCCCGCACCTCCTGCCATGAAGGGGAAGAAGCCCTTGACTCCTGCCATGAAGGGGAAGAAGCCATCGACTCCTGCCCAGAAGGAGCCCGCACCTCCAGCAGAGGCTTGCAGGGTGACACCACCACCACCAGTGGTCACGGAGCCCTCACCTCCAGCTGAGGCAGTGCAGCCCACTCCTCCTGCAGAGGCTGCCCAGGAGGCACCTTCACCTGCTGAGACAGTGCAGCCCACACCTCCAGCTGACACAGTGCAGCCCTCACCTCCAGCAGAGGGCATGTAGGCCACCCTCCAGGGACTGCTGTACAAGGAGCCCCCTCCAGAACCAGTGGGCAAGTCAACCACCTGAGAGACTGTGACCTTGCACTCCCCAGCATAGGTAAATGGCATGAAGCCCCCTCCAGAACCAGTGGGCAAGTCACCCACCTGAGAGACTGTGACCTTGTACTCCCCAGCAAAGATAATGGGTATGGAACTCCCTCCAGAACCAGTGGGCAAGTCGCCCACCTGAGATACTGTGACCTTGCACTCCCCAGCAAAGATAATGGGCATGGAGCCCCCTCCAGAACCAGTGGGCAAGTCATCCACCTGAAAGACTGTGACCTTGCATTCCCCAGCATAGGTAAATGGGCGTGGAGCCCCCTCCAGAACTAGTGGGTAAGTCACCCACCTGAGAGACTGTGATCTTGCACTTCCCAGCAAAGGATAATGGGCATGGAGGTGCCTGGCCACTTGCAAAATGATGCCCTGCAGAGTTCTATGCGGCTGATGTCAGGAATAAGTTGGGCCTTGGACTGTGCCCTGTGGCCATGTGGGCCCTTAGTTCTTTGGACTGGGCATCGGCCCTATGTGGACATTTGTACATATCTCTTTGTTATCCAATTGGTTCATTTGGTGGCTGTTCCCATTCAATACATTCTCATGACTGCCTTCTTGTTGTCCTTGCATTATTATGCTGTGTGTCGTGTGCCATTGTTTTTCGTCTGCAGCTGGTTGTGTGTATGGTGTGTGCGTGTCTGGTGTGTGTTGTGCGTGTCTGTGTCACTCTCCTTTTCCTCCCTCCCTCCCTCCCTTGGGTGCTAGGCGGTTGTACTCACCTTCGTCGTCTTCGTCAGCGTTGGTGTTCCAGGTGGAGCATGGCATGGAAGAGCATCGGGAAGACTTGCAGTTCCGGTTCCATGGCGGTGTTGTCCTTCTCTGTGTCTCTGATGGTGAGTCTTTCGGCTTCTGTGCGGTGTTTCCGCCAGGCTTTTGATGGCGTTGGTTTCGCCCCGGAAATCGTGGCCGTGTGCTGTGTCGTAATATGGTGTGTGGTACTTTGCCTTCCACCTGGCTGTTGATGGCTACCGCCGTGGTCCGTGGTCCATGGTGTTAACGCCCTGGCGGTTGGTGTGGTACATTGGCTGTCTAGGGAAGTTTTCACCGCCATGGTCATAATTTGGTGATTTCTGCCACTTTATCACTCACCGCCAATGTCATAATGACCACCATAATGTATTCTTCAAGCGTGGTTTCATTTGATTCCCTTTTCCCGAATTCTGGACTGGGTGGAAAATGTTATTGCCACCTATCCCTATGTTGAGTTGGTGAGTTTGGTAAATCATTTCTCTGCTTGTGAGGGTCAGAGGATGAGGCAATTTGCATCATGGTCATGTGGCCACTTGTGCAGAGGCTCAGGGCACTACTTTGATGGATATTTGTAGGGCAAATTCTTGGATGGTAACTTGTATAATTATTCTCCAATGCGAATGGATGGGGTCTGGTGATTTTGGTAACATGGTACTCTCTGCTATGGTGTCAATTATGCAATGTGTTCTGTACGGCTGCAGCATCCGTGTGGTGCATGCGTGGTTCTCTATGGCAAGAGCATGTGTCACATGACACACCTCAGTGGAATGGGAGATCATCATTTAGTCATGACTGGAAACAAGGGAGTGGATGAAGAGGTAATGCCTAAATTACTTACCGATAATTCCATCACTCTGAATACCTTTTTTCAGAAGTCCAGAGTACGGACTTTCCAAGAGCATAGGGGCTTTAAAAAATATCTTCTGGGGTGAGTCGTCCTAATAAATATCTACTAGGGGCGGTATCACACAAGTGCTCCTTGGGGAGGGGGGGCAATGGGCATTTGTGCCCACTTTGTGCACCCCTGGGATGCTATGGTATTACAGAAGGGGCTGCAAATGCTTGTGCTGCCCCCACTGTAATACAGATAGCACTAGCGCACATATAGCGCCAGCGCTATCATTAGAAAGAATTCCCTCATTTACATGTGGGGTTGGCCCCATGCATATGAGGGAATATCTTTGCCTCTGCGCTCGTGCCGTATTACTGACGTGAGAGCAGGGGTAAACATGCCTTTAGAAGGTGCATTGAAAGTTCATCACAAAAAGGTGCCTCACTTTCAGTGCACCTTTATTAGAAATGGAGTCTCTAGTAGGCAGTCGGTTTGAACCCTGTCCAGGTAGGTACCCTCACTCTAGTCAGGGTGAAACGCTCTCAGATAACCGCTCCTCACCCCCTTGATAGCTTGGCACGAGCAGTCAGGCTTTTCTCAGAAGCAATGTGTAAAGCATTGCACATAACACACAGTAATACAGTGAAAACACTACAAAAGGACACCACACCAGTTTTAGAAAAATGGCCAATATTTATCTGTGTAAAACAAGACCAAAACGATACCAATCCAACATACAGTGCTAAAGATATGAATCTTGTGAGATTTAACTTAAAAATACAGTTTGTTGAAGTCGATAGCTCCACCTGGGGCTATCACGGTGTTGTGATCAATAAAACTAACAGTTCAGGCCGGCCGCAGCGTCGCGGGCCAGCTGCGGTGTCAGGAAGACCTGCAAACAGTACCTTGGATTTGCAGGGCGTCGTGATCCTCGCGATGAGCTCCGGAGAGCGGCGTCGCTGGCGTCGCAGTGTCAGTTCCTGAGTCAGTGCACACACATAAGTACATGTCCCACCTTTAACATATACTGCACCCCGCCCATGGGGCTACCTAGGGCCTACCTCAGGTGTGCCTTACATGTAGTAAAAGGGAAGGTTTAGGCCTGGCAAGTGGGTACACTTACTAAGTCGAACTGGCAGTTTAAAACTGCACACACAGTCACTGCAGTGGCAGGTCTGAGACATGTTTACAGGGCTACTAATGTGGATGGCACACCCAGTGCTGCAGACCCCCTAGTAGCATTTGATTTAAAGGCCCTGGGCACCTCTAGTGCACTTTACGAGGGACTTACCAGTAAATCACATATGCCAATCATGGATAAACCAATCAACACTACAATTTCTATAGGGAGCACTTGCACTTTAGCACTGATTAGCATTGGTAAAGTGCGCAGAGACCATAAACCAGCAAAAACAAAATACAGTACGCCATAAAAACAGGAGGTCAGAAGGCAAAAAAACAGGGGAGACACGCCAAAAAGTTGCCAGGTCTAACAACCTTCTAAATGCATCGCTCTGTAGGGATGAAAGGGGGTCCCATGGACACCCCCCACAGACAGCCCCTTGTAGGCAGGTGCAGTCATTCACTGCACCCACCTACAAGGGATCTCAAGTCACTTTTAAAAGTGCAGGCAGGCTGCCGCCTGCACACAGAAACACAGAGCAGATTTTAAACAGCTGCTCCATATTTTTCTTGAATGCCCTGTCCTGGGAGCACCACAAGTTTGCAGCTACCATAAGGCAGAGCATTCTTCCTGATAGGCATGCTGTGGGGCAAACATGGAAATAGCACCCTAATCTGTAATACGGGCCCATATGCTCTAAATATCGTTTCTTCATAGCCAAGAAATGAGGCAACGGAGAGCCTGTGGGTGGTGGGAGGGGGTGAGAGAGGCAGGGTGCAAATTACACTTCATTTAGCCTTGACTGGAAAGAGTAAGAAAAGACTAATGGAATTACAGTTAATTAATTGAAACTTTCTGGAACAGCCCGCTGCAGCCAAAGGCCAGCAGCGCTCAATATAAATACCTATAACAAAATGTAAAGAATTATTTTTTCAGAAATCTGTAACACAGCTTCTTTTCTGTGCACAAGTTAACTGCTATGACCTTATGACCTATTCTTTATTGTATATCGCCCCGATGCTGGCAGTATGAGTTGACCACATTGAGTTTTCTCCACCCTGCTTAGTGCTGGGAGCTTTCAATGGGAAAATATATATTTGCTTCATTGGAATTTCAGTTTCTCTGGATTTCACTTCCCTGACCACCGCTACTCTAGAGATGATCATCAAATCATTGTTTTTAGTTATATTTTTGTTAAAGTTGTATTGTAAAACTCACCGCAGAATGAGGGCTGTGTTGATTGAATGTGAATTTACCTTGAAAAAACAAAAGAAAAGAAGCATTTGGCAAAATAGGAGCAGTTTGTTTAATTAAACATTACGGCCTGGAGAACAGTTACAGAAAACGGGGTCTGAGGACAGACTCAAAGTACAATTGATCTGCACGCTGTTTCATGCATTTCTCTGGGCACTATAAAACAATTTCCGCATCCTTTTTAAGTGAAGAATGTGAGCAGTTGTCTTGGAGTTGTAAATAAGTTTTCTGATAATAAATGCAGGTGGGCCTCGACGTTGCGTGGTCACAATGATGGCCAATGAGTGACGTGTCTAGATGTCTGGCATGTGGGCCGCATGATTGCAGCGTGTTACTGAGTGTGCTTTGTTCTGAGTGCTCCTAACTTCATGTGGCATCTGACTTAAAGGTGTTTTGGGAATGCGTGCACCCCTCAAGCCATGTGTGCTTTTTTTAGGCCAATCTCCTGGGGCCATTGTGGTGTTGTTGTGTATCTGTGGGATTGAGCTGAGTTTCCTATTCATGCTTTTGTCTGCCAGCTAGGTTCTGCCTCACTTGTGACCTGACAATCAGTAACCTCAGGCCTAGGTCTCAGAGCCTGTCTGACCGCGTATTTCTAAGTCGGAGTTGATGGAGAGTTCATGATGGGTGAATTTGATGATAGTGATCCGATTTTGTTTCATGCTCTGAGATGAGACGCACTAAACTGGAAACTTGTATCCTCCTATAAATCTCTGTTTTATTTGTAGAACTCCCCAGTTTCCAAACGGATGCTATTTACTGGCCTGATTTGTATTTTTAAAAATGTTTCATATATTTTGAAGTGCCAGCCCCCAAAAAATTGAGAAAAGTAGTCAGTGGCAGCTCCTCTGTTTGGGTGATGGAGCTTTTCACCCCAGCGCCCCACCTCCCCCAGCCACCACCAGCAGCCGAAGCTGCAAACCTTTCACAACTATGTTTATTGTCCTTTCCTTGTGAAAGGGGCGGGCCATGGGGTGACGAGCAGTGAGGAGCGTATACTGTGCACTCCCCTCACTAGGGCATGTATGTTTGGCTGGCCGTCGCGTGCCAGCCAGTGCCATCCCACCCAACCCCGTCCCCTGTAACCTCGGCGAGCCACTGCTAGAAGTGGTGACACCATAATATTTTCCCTTTTGAAAAATAAACATAAAAATCAAACACTTGAAGAAATCAGATAAAACACGTTTGCGATTCTCAGCGTAGACTTTGCGTCTGGGAGGTGGGGAGGGACTCTCCTGGTGGAAAATACTGCCTCTATTCTACGATGAATGATCTAGCAGTGAACAAAGGAATTTATCGTTTCCTATCCTGCACTGTCCTCTAGTGGCTCCTTAATGTATCATTTCAGAGCAGCGGGGTTATATGTTAACATTGCTGTCTCTGTCATAAGATGATCTAGCGCGTAAGCGAGGAATTTATCGTTTCCTATGCTGCACTGCCCTCTAGTGGCTCTTTAATGTATCATTTCAGACAAGCGGGTAGTATATTATTATTGCTCAACGTAACCTTATGTTGATGTAATGAACTCGGCAACCACTACATTGTTTAGGCAAGCTTTAAATGTACTTTGCAAGAACTTTGACCCACTTTTACTATCAGAGACTTTTAATCAACGAAATAAAATGAAACACTTTTTTAGCATCAAGTTTAACTCTTTATCTAAAAAAATAAAATAAAAATACATTAAGTGAATATTATAAATCGTTAATTATAAAAAATTGTATTACATTATATTCCGATAAATAACTAATTCTGATCCTTAGTGTAAATTGAAGTAAAGTTAAATAGATGAAAAATAATCGTAATCCTTAATACTTTTAAATAAAAGTAAATTAAAATAAATTAAATAAGTATCTCTAACCCAAAATACATTCACAGTGAAATAAAACATAAATGGAATAGAATAAATTAACCTAATCACCGACATTAATTCATTTTCATTAAATGGAATTTAATTAAACACGCAACCCAGCCCCTTCTTTCATTTAAATTAAATTAAATTAAATAAATCCTCACCCCCTCCTAAAGGAGAATAGAAAATTCAATTTCACACATTCAGCTCTTTCACTCAGTTGACCAGGCCTTGCTCATAGCGCCAGTCACCATCTCACTTCAAAGTTGTCACCTAATTCTCAACACCCGACCCAAGGCTATGGATATCCCTTTCTTAGGTGTTCCAATCCAGGGAGAATAGTTTCTGCTTCAGGAAAGAGCAGAATGTGTATTTGCATTTGTAATTTGTATTTGTAATTGCAGTCATATACTGCTTACCACCCCTAATGAGGTGCTGAAGCGCTTTACGCAGGGCAGCATGCTGCTCCGGAACCCGAGGTTAGTGGTCAATTCTGTGGCTTTAGGGATTAGTCTAGTGTTTAGGGATATCATTCTATGCATTCACTCCACTGTCTTTGTGACAAATGAAATTAGTAGGGGTTAGGTGTGATCTTAGTGGGGGAGGGGCATGTGAGTTCATATGGATGTTTGGTGGAATTAGTAGATGAGCGAGAGCAGAGCAGGTATTGCTAGATTGCAGGGGATCAATCAACTGGGGATTTGTAAAGCGCACTACTCACCCAAGAGGGTCTCAAGGCGCTGAGGAGGAAAGTGGGGAGAAGGCGGGAGGGGAGGTACTGCTACTACTCGAACAGCCAGGTCTTGAGAAGTTTCCTGAAGGAAAGGAGGTCTTTGGTCTGGCACAGGTAGGTGGAAACAGTGTTCCACGTTTTGGCGGCGAGGTGCGAAAATTATCTACCGCCGGTTGCAGTTCTGCGGATGCGTGGGACGGTTGCGAGGGCAAGGTAGGCGGAGCGGAGATGCCGGGTCGGGGTGTAGGAGAAGAGCCGTCTGTTGAGGTATTCTGTTACGGTGTTGTGCTTTGGATGAAGGACAGGTTATGATCATTGAGAGGAGGTGTTGGCAATTTGCAGAAAAACAAAAAATAAAGATTAAGACTTAGAATAGGCGGTACTCAGGGAGAGGAGGCATGCAGAGGATGGGAGGTAAGGAGAAGGTTGTTCAAAGAGAAAAGGAAATACACTATCAGCTTTATGGAGAACAGCAAAGTGCGTTTGCTGCAGTGCTGTAGAAAACTGTCAACGGGGACATTATTGAATTGCAGAGTGTGCATAGTAATGAAACCATGAAGGATTGCAAAGCAAACTTACAACAGAATGATGGAAAAAGTGAATGGGATAGCTGGAATTCTTTTACAAATTAAGGTGTGATAGCTAAAACCAGCACAGTGTACTATGTGGAGAACTATGGAAACTACAAGAAGTAGTAATTGCTGCAGGATGCAGCATTAATTAAAACAGTGAGAAACTCCAGGTGCATTGTTCCCCATTTATTTTTTCATTTTGCACCCACAGAATTCTGCCCCTGCTGTGGGCAGAGACTTGCTAAGCAGACCTTCGTCACGTGGGTCTGCTCCTCCATCATGGAGTGCTTGGCTCACAGGTTCTGCTCCTGTTGGCGTGGGACCTGCCTAATTCCCTGTCTCAGGCAGACACCAGGGGATAATTCATGTCATTATATGGCCCATTTTAAGGCAACAGGAAAGTGCCTTGTGACGTTTTCAATGCATTGTTTAATTTTTGCCTGTACTTCCCCAACCAAAGGTTATTGGGAAAGAGTCTAGATGCAATTCAGTTTGCTGTGAGCACTATACTAAACCCTCAAAGGATACATACATTAACAGTCAAAAAGAGAAAATGCTGATATGATAAAAACCATTAATTGTATTCCTATTTAATTATCTCTGTAGGGGCAGGTTAAATGAGGAAAAAATGTCAGCTTTTCATGCTGCTTAGGGAGAACACTGGTGTTCAATAATCCTGTTTAGGGTTTTGCTACATTTCAGGAACTATCATCCACATTTCATTGCGCTAAAAGAAACAGAAGAAATACCAAACACCTGCCTTGCTTCTGCTCATGGAAGACACCCTTGACTGGATCTAGCTGCCTGGCATGGTCTTTGGGAGTGAGTGATGGACTCTGTGGTCTTTGGGAGTGAGCGAGGGACTCTGTGGTATTTGGGAGTGAGTGGTGGGCTTTGTGGTCTTTGAGAGTGAGTGGTGGGCTTCGTGGTCTTTGGGAGTGAGTGGTGGGCTTCGTGGTCTTTGGGAGTTGGTGGTGGGCTTCGTGGTCTGCGGGAGAGAGTTGCACTTCATAGACTTTGGTAGAGAGTGATGGGCATCATGGCCTTTGGGAGTGATTGATGGGCTTTGTGGTCTGTGGGAGTGAGTGAAGGGCTTTATGGGACCCAACTGTATTTAACAAGTTTGCGCCGCTTTTGCGTCAAAAAGCAGCTCAAATGCGACGCCAAAAAAAGTATAAATATGGGCCTTACACTTTTGGTTTCGATCAAAAGTCTAAGTTTATAACTTTTAGGTATTCACAAAGGTAGGTTCTGAGTAGTATCTTTATGTCTGCACTCGGGCAGAATCTCCGCACTCGGGTGGGACCCCTTGCCCCATGTGCGGAGATTCTACTCCGCATCCGGAGTGTAATGTCCCACCCGGAGTCGAATCTCCACACTCGGGCCAGATCTCCACCCCGAGGGCAGAGATTCCACCCTGAGTGCAGACATAAAGATACCACTCATAACTTACCTTTTTCAATACCACAAAGTGATAAACTTAGACTTTTGGTCTAAACTTAGACCAAAAGTCTAAGCGTACCTTAGTAAATCAGGCTCATGGTGTTTGGGACTGAATGATGGGCTTCGGGGACTTTGGGAGACAGTGATGCACTTTATAGATTTTGGCAGTGAGTGATGGACGTCATGGCCTTTGGGAATGAGTGATGGACTCTGTGGTCTTCAGGTGTGAGTAAAGGGGTGCATGGTCTTTGAGAGTGAGTAGTGGGCTTCGTGGTCTTTAGGAGAGAATGATGCACTTCATAGACTTTGGAAGAGAGTGGTGGACGTCATGGCATTTGGGAGTGAGTGATGGGCTTCATCGTCTATGGGAGTGAATAATGGACTTTAAAGTCTTTGGGAGAGAGCTATGTACTTCATAGTCTTTGGGAGTGAGTGATGGTCAACATAGTCTTTGAGAGAGACAGATGGACACTATGGTCTTTGGATGAGAGTGATGCACTTCATAGACTTTGGAAGTGAACGATGGATGTTATGGTCTTGGGGAAGAGAGTGATAAATGTCATGGTCTTTGAGAAGGAGTGATGGACATTATAGTCTTTTAGAGTGAGTGATGGACGTCATAGTCTTTGGTAATGAGTAATGGACTTCATGGTCTTTGGGAGTGAGTGATGGAATTTATTGTCTTTGGGAGTTAGTAAACAACTCATGGTCCTTGGGCATGCGTGATATAATTCATTCTGTATGACAGTGAGTGATGTGATGGACTACATGTATTTTGGGATTCAGTGATGAACTTCAGGCTCTGCATGAGTCAGTTATGGACCTCATAGTATTTGGGAGTGAGTGATGTATTTCATCATCTTTGGCAGAGAAAAATGGACTTAATTCACCATGCATGCTAAAAGTCAGGAGTTAAATCCACTAACTTTGTTTGCCGTACCTTTACTAATATGTTGTGAGATTGTGACTTCCCCATTTTTCAAGTCACAATTTCTGTATCAATATAGGGCTGACTGTATGATTCTTGGTATTAAGCTACACTGAGTCCGACCATGCTGATTTCTCTACTTGTTAATGAGGTTCTCCACTTCAAATTGCGATAATCTAGCAACTATTCAATAGGACTCTCGGGTTAGAGACATGTAGTAAATTTACCATCGGAAACTGTGAATAGCTAAAAATATTAAATTTACTAATAAGTGTGAGACTACATTTAAATGTAAAGATTTACTCAGGTAAATTTGCCTTTGTCAATAGGCCCCAGTGATCCCCCATATATCATGTCAAGAAGGTGTTTATGAAAAAGCAGGGGCGATCGGTGTGCAGAACCTGAATAGGCGGAATGTGTGTATAAGTGAAGGAGGGAGGAGATGTGTCCATTGCAAAAGTAGGCTAGGCAGTATGCATGATGAAGACTGAATGTGCAAGACAAGAGTTTGAGGAAATTGAGGGTTTTTTGTCAATGAAAATGCAAGGGAGTTTCAATATACATGGAAAATGGAGGGAAAGCATATAGAAAATAGAGATGGGTGTCTGCATCTAAAAGGAAGGGCCAGCGGTGTGGGTGCTGTGTGCTTTCAAAAATGAAATTGAGCATCAGTTTTACATTAAAGGAGAAGGATGGCCTGTGTGCATGAAAGCTAAAGGTAAAGGCCTGAAGAAGATGGGAGGGAGAGTGTGCTTGAAAATAGAAGTGCTAAGTATGAATAATGAAAGATAGAAGTAGATGTGTGCATAAAATAGAAAGGGAGGGGCAATGCTGTGTATTATATAGTGTGGCTGTGTGACTTCACTGTGGGATACACTCATGAAACCAATTTAGGTATAGTCAACCTCATTTTGTAAACCTTAGCTCAACCCTGGGTTGCCGTGGTTTTAAGCAGTTAGGCTTAAGCAAAGGACCAAGTGTAAAGCATTGAGAAGTACCAAAACAACAGAATAAGAAAGTCACTCAACGCGAAAGAAACCAGGCACCAATTTTTTAAAAAAAGATAACTTATTTTTATGAATTCTTAGACACTAAAATGAACAAAATCCACCAGAAGGTTCTGGGGATACAGATTTTTAAGTCAAACATAAATCACCACAAAATTCCAACAGCTATTGGTAACAGCAAAGTTTGAAAACGTTGTGACACTTGACTTGTGTTCTACTCCGGCCTGATTTGGGTGACCAACTTCTACAGGAGCAAGGCCAAGGCAGAGACATTTTAAGGCATGGGCAAAGTGGGCAATTGCTCAGGGATCCCACTTTCCAAGGGGTCTACTGGGAAAGTAAATGTTTTCTATATCTAACTCACTTCTGACTATTTCCGTATGTAAACCCCTATCCTTTCTGCCTCCTGCAACCTCTGAGTCTGTTTCTCTTTGCCCAGTAGCATCTTAAGGATTTACGGGGTAGCAAAATTTCAGTTGTTATGAACAGTGGCCCCAAAATATGTCTTGCCCGGGGTGCCAAAAATCATTAAGATGACACTGGGCCACGGGGGGCATACATTATTTGTAGGACAGTTATCTTGCCAGCAAAGCAGTTTCAAGTCCAGTCTATGTGTGAACTACCATTGTCTTTAATGAAGTGGTCCTCATGCAAGGAATATAGGATGCTTAAGATTCTGTAAGATGGGTAGGATGTTGTGAAGTTGATGGATGTTCTCCTGGGGCTACTCCTCGTTAAATGGTCCAGGTTGGGTCACTTTGGCCATAGGGTCAGCGCCCCTCTTAGTTCTATTTGGTCCAGGAAAAGTCTAGTTTCCACTGGACTACTGGTCTCCGGTCACAGCAAAACCAGTGGCTCTCTTTAGTGGAGGCTAGTGTTCATCTTGGGTAACCAAACTACACTCCGGCAACTTTCCCAGATCCAGCAGATGTTGAGCATTGGGACTTTGGGCCTGATCTAGAGTTTGACAGAAGGGGTTACTGATCGCATTATAGCCTGTGGAGGTCTTAATACAGCGGATGGGATATCCGTCAGATTTGTAACGGAGTAACCCGTTCGGCAAACTCTAAATCAGGCCATTGGTCATCAGGGCTGCATGTGGTTGGTCAGCTGTGGTCAAGGGGCTGTGGCTACTGGCTGGCCAGAATGGGCTACTTCAGGTTTTGTGGCACTGGTGCTGTAACATGAAGTCAGTCCACTGACTTCTGGAGTTCACCTCTTCTGACCCGTGCTAAAGAGCTTGTGCTCTCTTCTATAAACATGGTAACATTGACTTACACCCCACATTTTATCTGCTTGTTATTTCCTAGTAAAGTGGCCTGCATTTGCCCAGGGCAGGTAAATTAAATGTTACCAGTGTGCCTGCAGCGCTCATTGTGCCGCTGACTGAAGTGGCATTTTAAAGCAAGTCTCAGGCCTGCCACGGCAGGCTGTATTATAGTTTTAAACTGTCATACCAACCTGACAAAATAAACCTTTTGCTGGGCAATATCTTCCTTTTTCATATATACAAGTCACCCCTAAGGTAGGCCCTGAACAGCCCATAGGGCAGGGTGCAAGACATTTCAAAAGCTGGACACGTAATTTTACATTTTACATGTCCTAGTAGTAAAAGATTCCTAAATGTGTTCTTCACTACTGTAAGGCCTAGCTCTCCCATTGAATAACATTGGGTTACCTTATGTTATATTTAATAAGTGAACTTTTGACTGGGAGCAAATAGGAATGTAATGGTTACATTCAATGAATTGTAATTTAAACCCCCCTTTAATGGTAAAGTCAGATTTTAGGTTGCAATTCTGAAAATGGCACTTTTAGAAAGTTGGCATTTGGTGCCATGTAGCATATTCCTTAGTCAGATGACCGGCTGTAGTTGTCACTTGCCATTTTTGTATTCCTCATACAAAGTGAGTCAAAAGGTGACTAGGTGTTTGCAGAATGGGCCATCCTGCCAGGATGGGAGAGGCAGAGCTATTTCTTGCCCCACTTACATTTCAAAATGACAGCCTCAGCACACACACAAAGAACTTGACATCAGTCTATTATCACCCTAGACCCTTTGCAGCTTGGGCAACGGAGGGAGGAACTTCCAGAGCCAGATGTGGGGAGGAGTCTAAAAGTTTTGTCCACTTCAAAAGCTGGCACCAGGTATCAATATTGGACCCTCAGACCAACTCTTCAAGGCACAGCTGGACCTGTCAAAGGACTGTCTTGTATTTCAGAGGACTTACCTGCTGCTGGACGCCTGCCTTGTGTCTCAGAGGACTGCCCTTGTGCTACCAGAGGACTGCCCAGTTGCCTGAGGCCTGCCTTGTTCTTCAGAGGACTGCCCAGCTGCTTGAGGCCTACATTGCTGCCTGAAGGACAGAAGACCATCTCCTTGAACCCAGGACTACCGGGGTGACTTGAAGGGTCAGTTGACTCGCCTCCTTTTCTGAGTTACAGGGACACAACAAGCTCCAGGGGCCTCCCTGAAACTGGCCATCTGACCTGCTACACTGGACCTTCAACTGGATCTGGATGAGCCCTACAGGCCTCGGCTGGAGAGAGTTCCTGATCCCCAAGAGGTTCCTAACCAGGTACTGAACCTTTGACTAGCATGAGAGAGAACTCCTCCTGGTCTAACTGAAGGCTCAATCAAATTTGGTGTGACGCAAGCCCCGAAAAGCCTCGCCAAACAGCTGCAAGCTTCATCGTAACTGACGCAGAGTGACGCAAAGCCCTGAAAAGCCTCACCGCACAGCTAAAAGCTTCATCAGCATCAACGGCAAGCGATGCAAAGCCTTGCCTCACAGCCTCATCAGTACCAACACCAGTCAATGCAAAGCTTGGTAAACCAAAGCTGTGCAGATTTCACACCAAAGACATTAGGTACTACCCTCAGAGGGCAAAACATGGTCTTATGCCCATCCTGTGCTCCTTTGAACTTTTGACTGTGTCCAGGTCGAGCGAGACCAGAAGCCCTCAGTTGTTGCTTTGTACCCTTTGACTCTATGTTGATCTAAACATATAAACCTCAATATCTCCAGTTCTACTGATTGGAATGTTGTTGATTCTCAAATTATTTATTAAAACATAATATATTTTACTAAATTGGTTTGGGAGTTTCCTGTGCTCTGTTTTCACTTTATTAGTGTTCGCGTGATGTAAAAATACTAAACACATTGCCTCTACGTTAAGCCTGACTACTTTTGTGCCAAGCTACCAGAGATATAAGCATGTTATTTTAGTGACTTTTAGGGTTCGCCCTGACAAGGATTGAGGTTGTTGTTTGAGAAGAGTTTACACCCCTGTTCAACCAGTGAACCAGTTTCCTACAATTGTGATTTATTAGTTTTCATTCTACCACCTTAAACCATACCATGAGAAAGGAAGTAGTTATTTCAACTCAAAACATATTCATATTTCACGGTATACATTGAGTCATAGAGTCCTGAACGTATTTCAAGAGTGTGTGTTGTGTATTTCTGAGGGTAATGAAAGAGAGTGAGGGCCAATGGATTGAGTCAGAGATGTGTTGCATTGTGCCACTCCAGATGAATTTCTCATTACTTTTGAGTAATTTTTGCATGTGATGCGTTTTCCCTTCACATATAGAAATGATCCTATACATTTGGACCATGGACAATGTCAAGTGATGGCGGGCCTCATAGGCAGGTATGGGCCGGATCGACTGGCTGAAGGTGGCGGCCAACTTCGCCTCAGTGGTTTGAATTTTTGCGAGCTTCCTGCAATGCCAGCCATTGGCTGGTGGGAGGGTGATGGGGTCTCCTGGGCGAATGGCAGCAGCAGCCAGGTGACTTAAAAGGGGGCACAACCTTACTTGTTGCTACCTGGTTTCTTGCCTAGCTGCCCTTGACAGCAGCCGACATGCCTGAACCGTGGGACCTTCCTTTCTTCTGTCCCAGGAAGGAGTTCACTGTCCACCCAGGGGAAGAGTTGAAACCCGCCTATTTTCTGGGACATCTGTGGAACCTTGAAGGTCAACTTTTGCAGATCCAGTGGCAGCCAGCCTCGCACCTAAAACGAGGAGCGCATATGAAAGGTTTTTCATAGTTACGTTGCATACACCTCTGGCAACCTCCAAGTACAGTTTTTCTCTCAGTTTGCTGTTTTTTCTTGAGCACAGGTGAGTGAAAGGTAGATCAGTAGCAACTGCCAGGAGTCATGTCTCAGTACTATCTTTTTTCACAAAGCTGGGGGCGGGGCACAGATCTTTCCCAATCCTTTCTTATTAAATAGGTACTCAAGTGTGGGAAAGGTTGGAGGGGGCCCCATTCATATTGACAAGCTGGAAAGAGTCCTGGGGACTCTGGCAAGGGCCTTTGCATTCCCATTTTACGGGGCTTTTTGGGTCTCTTAACTTACAGCAAGATCTAAACAAGCTACCCATAAGGGGCTTTGCTAAATTGCATATGCTAGAGGGGTAGGAATTAGTAGTTACAATACCGTGCTCAAAAATGGGCCAGTTGGGAAGAGGGGAACAGTTACTCTTGGGGAGGTCGGTTGATTTCTGTGTGTGCTCCATGGCACGCAATTTGCAGATTCTTACAGATTCGCTCTTGTGGCATCCATTTCCCTATATGTCCATGTATCAGGTGTACTGCTCTTGAGATAACAGTTTTCACAGATATTGCACAAGGTCTTGCAGGCAGCTAACATCCAGGGAAAGTTTTGTTCCCACTTCTTTAGGATAGGAGCAGCAACATCAGCAGCGGGCAGGGCTTAGCAAGGAAATAGTCAAGGGTGTCTGCAGGTGGAAACCGGACTGCTATAAGCGCTATGTGCGTCTCCATGTGATATAGGGGCATTGAGGTCTCACAGTAACAGCCTTTTCAATATCTCCTCTCAGTTTTCCATGGCTGACATGGCTCCAGCCAGTGTTTGGATACTCAGTCATTCCTTCGTGTGATGGGCAATGGCAATTTTAAACCAGTACCTCAGGCAGGTGCTGGAAGCGGGTCTTTTGCTAAACTAATTGTCTTGTCCTTCCTTGCTCTTTAGATAAGGGCCTGGTAAGAAAAGGGGGGGGGGGGGCCTACAGCAGCGGTGTTTTCCTTTTTCTGTCCATTTCCAAAGATACATGGTGGTTGGCTTTTTTATGAAATAGTAGTAGGTATTTACCCTGTTTTTCATTTTTTATCCATTGTTTTCATGATTCCCTTTTGGTTCCTGTCAGGTGCCCTTGGGTAACTATATACACCACCTATGTTACGAGGATTCTTGGTGTTGGTTACTCACAATGAGGAAGCATAGTGCGAAGAGTTGACACCTATCTCCCTCTCCATGTAGGAAGAGGGGTTCTTCTGCTGCTGCAAAGACCAGAGTAGGGAAGGGCCTTTTTTTAGAAGCTTTAAATGTTTCAGATAAACAATTCCAGATCATGATCAAATCAAATTCTGTTACTTTCAACAGACATCAGGAACATAGCAGTGGTCTGTTTCCTGTCAGGAGTGAGTCTTCACAGTTTTCTTTCTTCTTCCTCTCCAGTCTCTTCCTCGTGGTCTTCTCCCAGTTCCAACACTGATGAATTTGAGTCTGGTTCGCCAAGAGGCAAGTATGTTCAGAAGGATGACTTAAAAGGCTTGGTTTCATGTATCTCATCTATTTTGAATTTGCAGTTGGACGGCTGCTGACTGTTTTTCACAATTTAACAAACCATTCCCTCCCAGATATCCTGTGAATTCCGAAGTTCATGGCCTCCTAAGAAGGGAATGAAAAGATCAGGAGGAAACTTCAGTTCCCAGATTCATGGCAAGACTTTATCCCTTATTTAAGGGGGAGCTGGATCTTCCTCAGAAACTTTCAATGGATCCATTCCTAGCCAACTTGACAGGCTAGTCTGCCAAACTTTTTGTCAGAGGATGTTGTAATTCCAGATCCTGTAGATGCAAACGTTGTGTCTTCACTCAAAAGAGGCTATTCAGGTCTAAACTTGGGATTGAGAGTAGGGTGTATTCTGTTTATACTTCTCAAACTCTATTTAAGGATTTTAGGGCTCTCTCGGTTGTTCCCTCAGGTGGGAGACGATTATGTGCTAGTGAGCACAGGCAAATTTCCTCTTGGATATTACCTTAGAGTTTGAAGGCATCAGGCAGCCAGTGAGATGGTCGCTGCTAGGAGACACTTGTATCTGAGAGGATGGAAAACTGATTCCACCCAAAAATGGTGCATAAGGAAAATTACTTTTTCAGATGATAGACTTTTGGGGGAAGAACTAGAAGTTGTTATCAAGAAGTCCTTTAAGAGTGGGAATCATACCCTTCCTTTTAAGCATGAATCGAGGTCTTTTTCTAGAAGAAAGAAGGGTATGGTAGTCCAATACTGGGAGATTTGAATCTTCATTTAATAAAAGTTGGTTTCAGCCTAGGTCATCTGAGAGATCCTTGAAGAATCTTCAGGAGCTAAAAACAATCAGCATCTTGACTATGCCATGATTGGTCTCTTTGCGGGCCTGTTGTGGGGATCTTAACTGTTTTCCCAGTCTGGCAGAATCAAATCATGTAGCAATAACAGCGTGTGCCGAAAAGCAGGGTTAGGAAAGAATTCAAACCTACCCTTGAAAAAGGTGAAAAGCAGAAGAGAAACAGAATAAAATTGGCTCAAGGACCTCTGAACTATGAATTTTATTGGAATAAAGGCCCTTGGTCAAGATTAAAAACAAATCTGGAGTGGGCGAGGAATAAGGGTCCTACACTCCATTAATTGTGTTTGACCAATGACTTTGTGTTTCACCACTGCGCATATTAGTTGTTCAATGTTGATCAGTAGCACATTACATTTTATATTCAGTTCAGCTGCCTATTGGCTTTAACATGGCATTAGACATTACATTCTGTATTCAGTTTAGCTGCCTATTGGCTTTAACATGGCATTAGACATTACATTCTGTATTCAGTTTAGCTGCCTATTGGCTTTAACGTGGCATTAGACATTACAGTTGAGACATTGCAGATGAGCTGTGTTTTTTTTTCACATGGCAGACCAAGCTGTGTTTTTTGCATTTTGTTCACACCGAACCCTAGCGTGATAAGAGAGCGTATATTTTGTGTTTTCCTCTCTATCCAGCCTGGGAACAAGCAAGGTTTGGAGACTTGGCCACTCTCCAACTCTTGTTCTGTTCCCACTATGTACAGTAGCCAGCATGTTTTGACTAAGGGGCCTGTTAGCAGGCTTTTAACGGTGTCCCTGGGCAGCAGCGAGGGGAATTTTCCAGGACTTCAGTCAGGAGCGGACGTCAGCTGCCTGACCTCCCATTTGGGTGGAAAAATCTCTTTCTCGCAGTTGAACAGGAGTCATCAACTTGCAGGCATTAGAAAGATGAAGGGGAGTGATAAGCCCTACAGTGATGAATTTTTGACTTTTATTCTTTGCTTTGAAGTTATGCTGTAATGTAATCACATGTATTTGCTGTGTACATTGCAATTGAGAAGTACTTTGATATATTTTGTTTTCATTGCTGTGACTACTTTTAAACGTGTGCTTCCAACCTACTAATCTTGTCTCTCAGGAACCTCGTGGTGAAGTAATAATAATAAATGTCTTCTTTAAACTAAGAAGTGCACTCCAGAGAAGTTTTGTCAGCTCGGTCATAAGATAAGGAAAGCAAAACAGAGGGACAACCTTAATTTGTAAATAAACGTGCTTAATTTGTAAATAAAAATGTGCCAGTGCCCAAAGCCCTCCTCTTAAACATGCAACTGCTGCAATTAAATGTGCGAACATAGAATACTGAGGCAGCATAATCCTGAAGCCATCTCAGGCTTCTTAAATTCAGTTAAAGCCACTCCCTGCCCCTTCAGCGCACTTCTGCAGCTTTCTGGTTTCTCCCATTGTGACGCTTTTTCGGTTTTCTCTACCTCCGTCTTTCCCATATGCGTCTTTTGCTCGCAGTAAATGCTTGCAACAGAAAAATAAGTGCCAGCCCTCAATAGTAAGTGCGGGTGCTCCGCACTGGAAACAACAATCACAAACTAAGCACTGGGGACAACACAATACCAGACTCCCTAAGCACAGTCCTTACTTCATCCTAGAATTTGAGAATGTGAGCACTGAAATTAACATTAATAATTTTTACATGTATTCCTGTATTTGATTTAACATATAAAATGTATTAACTGTTGATATTAACGTGTGACACATAGGACCTCATTATGACTTCAGCAGTCTAAAACCTAGATCACCAAAGTCTCGCCAGCCACAAGACTGCCAGGGATGCAGCAGCCATACTGGCGGTCGGCGGTGCAGTGGCGGCTGCTCCCCTTGCACCGCCACATCATCACAACACCGCCACACCTATTATGAGTTGGTATTAGGCATGGCCGTGTTGTGGCAACGGGGCAGTGCTGGCGGAACAGGCCCCAAGGATCCCGTCCCCTCCTGGACGTCCACCATGGAAAGGTAAGTGCCTGTCCGATAGAGGAGTGGGGGTGATGAGTGGTGTGTGTGCGCATGGGGGTGTGCGTTTGTGTGATTGCAGGGGGGTGGGGTTTGTGTATGTGTATGTGTGTGAGTGTGCGTGAATGGATG
Organism: Pleurodeles waltl; assembly: GCF_031143425.1. Taxonomy (NCBI): domain Eukaryota; kingdom Metazoa; phylum Chordata; class Amphibia; order Caudata; family Salamandridae; genus Pleurodeles; species Pleurodeles waltl. The sequence goes on from NC_090445.1 coordinate 39,869,843, forward strand.
CGGGGGTGGTGGGGGGGTGTGCAAGTGTATGTGTGTGTGTGTCTGTATGAGTGCATGAATGCGTGATTGCATGTGTGTGTGTGTGTGTGTGGTGCATGCATGTTTGGATGGGGTGGGGGGGTCTCTAGGGGCTGAGGGAGGACCGTGACTGTGTGGGAGGGGCTGGGGTGATTTGCATACTGGCAACAGGAATGTAGATTCCTGTTTCCAGTATTGTTTCTGTCAGGGATTTCCTGGCTGCGTTGCTACCTGGGAATACCTGGCGGAAAGGAAGCTCCAAATACCGTCAATGGTCCGACCGCCCTGGCGGTACAGGCGGTGAACTGGTTGCTTTGCAGCCTATTCACTGCCATGGTCATAATCTGGCGGTCCAGCACCTCTACCCTGTCGGCGGTGTTAGCACCACCGCCAGCGTGGTGGAGCTGGACCGCCAATGTTGTAATGAGGGCCATAATGTGCCTTCTTTATTGGCCACCATCAAGTGCAAGGCTAGCACGTGCACTTTATAAATAATGTACTAATACTGTATTGAAAGTCTGGCTTCTTTAAAAGCGTTTCTCTGTCAAATGAATAGCTGAAATAATATGAGTATTTCTAGTTTTTTACTGGGCTTCTAGCATGCAAGCCACAGAGAGAAGTTATTTAACAGCCAATGTTCTAACAACTGTAAGTTTTGAGTGATCTCATGTCCATTGTATAACAAACTTCTTTTGTTTAAATCACAAACTTGTTCAGTATTAATGAAATGTATTCCTCTCGAGCAAATGGTGCAACACAAGAATGTTTCCAAATCTTTGTAACCACTGTCCAAAAGGAGTGTATTTGGAATGTGCCAAACTAAAGAGCCTACTGATCGCAGACGGAAGAACGAGATGATACATTTAGTATAGTTTAGAACTACATGAAAGGAGAAGAGACCAATCGGTGTCCTGCCAATACTTTAATGAAACTTCTTAATGCATTGCTGATAGCTAATGTTTTTGTAATTGGATGTTCTTTCTTCGCTTGATGTTTCTGACCAAATGGCAAACGTGTGACAATTTGAATTTAATGTTTAGGCACTGAGAAGCTGTTAGTCATTCTTTGCCAGTCTCTTTTGGTCATCTGTCATGTCAACCCTGCATGCCTTGCCAGATAGTCAACTGACATTCTGGTAATATGTTATTTTCTTAGTTTACCTTGCCTGTTCAATGCTGAACTTATGCTCTGATTGTTTAGTAATCTTATAGTCCAACATTCTAAACCGCCCCCTTTTCCTGTTCCTGTCCTGATGCTGCTGTCTCCCTGACGAAGCTGAAGCTGTTTTGCTGATTTCCCTAGGGACAGGTAACATGAATGATCTGTGCATTGTTGTTTGTCTTTTGTTTTTCAGGTACCAACTGCTACTGCTTTGATACTGCTGCTGTTTTGATAGTGCCATAACTAGATGTTTTCTAAATCTGCGATACTAAAACTTTTCCATGAAGCCCAACATGCTAATGCTAATTGGTTTTGAGATTAATCTACATGCCCTTAGCGTTGTTAATTTAGGGAAATAAACATTTTAACCAATAATAAACTGTGTGGTTATTCATGGCCTAATAGGTCATGGTGCGTTCTTTACTGACTGTGACGAATTGTATTATTATTCATGACTTTTATGTGCTGCGTCGGGTATGATCATCTTACACGAGTCAAAAGGTTCATTGGCCTGCTTATAAGTTACTACAACTAAACAGATAAGCCTAGATGAACTCACACGAATTACACAGTAGGTGTTTCAGTTAGTTTGCCAGAGTTTAGAACCCCCTCAATGGATCTTTTTGTAGATGAGACCAAGGCGTTTCTCCCAATATATTTTTTCAGGTTCAGCAACACTCAGACAGCAGTGGTGGAAGCATTGACCTGCCATTGGCCGAACAGCCTGCTGTTCGTGTTTCCTCCAATTCCCCTGATTCTTTGTCTTCTTGTAAGGATTCAGAAGGACAGAGCGGAGGTAATTTTGATTTGCCCGTGTTGGCCTCAGAAACATTGGTTCCCTCTGCTAATGGATATGTTGATAGTTTAGGTTTGTTTTCTTTCTTTCTCTCCGAGTCCCAATTTTGGCTCCTCCTTGGTTACTTCTTCTACTTCTCCAAAGGTTGAAGCTAGTGGCTTGCAAGTTGAGAGGGAAAAGCATAGGAAGTAAGGTATGTCTCGTGGTGTTCCGGACTCCATTCAAGCTTCCAAGATACTTTCCACCAGGAGATCTTATTCTCATTACTGGGCCTCTTTTTCCAGGTGATATATGGATAGTGGCTGTTCTCCTATTCTTTGCTCCCCTGAGACCATTTTGCAATTCTTGCAGGAGGCTTTTGGCGTGGGTTATTCTTCATCTACTCTGAGGGTACAATGGGCCTTCTCATCTCCTTAGGTGCTGTTTCTCAAACTGAGGAATGGGTTCCTAGATTATTTAAAGGTATTCATTTGGGTCTTAACAAATCAATACCTTTAACAAATCTATAAACCCATTCCTCTGTTCATTAACTGTTGTAAGCATGACTTCTGTCTTTTGTGCTGTTGTCTATACATGCTTGGGTATGCTTGCATATAGTAAGAAATGGGATGAAGAATGCATGAGGAGCTAATGCTTGGTTTCTTACCAGTAAAATTGATTACTCGTCCCATTACGCATGTTCCCTTCCTTTTTATCATTAGGGAGTGTCTGTGGAGACTTGATTTAATCAGGAAGCGTGCTACCCTCGTTTCCCTTTAGTAAAGAAATGGACAGGGCTTTTTTTGTCTTTTGATATTTAGGGGGTCATTCTGACCCTGGCGGTCTTGGACCGCCAGGGCGCAGAATGACGGAAGCACCGCCAACAGGCTGGCGGTGCTTCAAAGCCCATTCTGTTACCGCCGCGGGTCGGAAAACCGGGGCCGGCGGTTTCCCGCCGTTTTTGCCCCGGCTGGGCGAATCCGCCAGGGCAGCGCTGCCCTGGGGATTCTGACCCCCTTACCGCCAGCCTGTTTCTGGCGGTTTTCACCGCCAGGAAGAGGCTGGCGGTAAGGGGTGTCCTGGGGCCCCTGGGGGCCCCTGCACTGCCCATGCCACTGGCATGGGCAGTGCAGGGGTCCCCTAACAGGGCCCTGGCCAGCTTTTCACTGTCTGCCTAGCAGACAGTGAAAAGCGCGACGGGTGCAACTGCACCCATCGCACGGCCGCAACACCGCCGGCTCCATTCGGAAGACATTCCTTGAGAAGACTGAGCAGAGTTAAGCTTTGCCTCACAAAATGCATAAAGTAAGTAATCAGATGAGAAATAAGGAATCAGAGTAATGAAGATTACTGGTAAGTAATGAGAGCATTTGTTTGTTGTGTGACAGAGCACAGCATTGCTGTCTTTAAAATTAAGAAAGCGAATGATAATGGGCATGCCGGGGCACTGGGGTTCAGCCTCGGGGGCCAGCAAGCATTGTGCTCATTCCAGGTGGTCCTCATTCGTGGCTACTTCTCTTGAGCAGGTAGCTGACAAGGGGCCCAACTCACAAAAAAATATGTGCAATGATTTAGAACTTTGCCTGAGCATAATTTTACACTATTTTGCAAATCACAAGCCTACACAGTAGGATACCTGTAAAGCTGCACCAAGTGCAGGTTTCCAGGTGTATTACTTGGAATGTCACGTGACACAAGTCAAGCCTTGGGATGACTGCATTTTGCTGCACAACAAGCCAAAACATGTCTGTAAGGAAATGCCTCCTTGGCATGGTTACCCCCTGACTTTTTGCCTTTGCTGATGCTATGTTTTGAATTGAAAGTGTGCTGAGGCCTGCTAACCAGGCCCCAGCACCAGTGTTCTTTCCCTAACCTGTACTTTTGATTCCACAATTGGCACACCCTGGCACCCAGATAAGTCCCTTGTAACTGGTACCTCTGGTACCAAGGGCCCTGATGCCAGGGAAGGTCTCTAAGGGCTGCAGCATGTATTATGCCACCCTAGAGACCCCTCACTCAGCACAGACACACTGCTTACCAGCTGTGTGTGCTAGTGAGAACAAAATGAGTAAGTCGACATGGCACTCCCCTCAGGGTGCCATGCCAGCCTCTCACTGCCTATGCAGTATAGGTAAGACACCCCTCTAGCAGGCCTTACAGCCCTAAGGCAGGGTGCACTATACCATAGGTGAGGGTACCAGTGCATGAGCACTGTGCCCCTACAGTGTAAGCAAAACCTTAGACATTGTAAGTGCAGGGTAGCCATAAGAGTATATGGTCTGGGGGTCTGTTTTACCCGAACTCCACAGCACCATAATGGCTACACTGAAAACTGGGAAGTTTGGTATCAAACTTCTCAGCACAATAAATGCACACTGATGCCAGTGTACATTTTATTTTAAAATACACCACAGAGGGCACCTTGGAGGTGCCCCCTGAAACTTAACCGACTATCTGTGTAGGCTGACTGGTTCCAGCAGCCTGCCACACTAGAGACATGTTGCTGGCCTCATGGGGAGAGTGCCTTGTCACTCTGAGGCCAGTAACAAAGCCTGCACTGGGTGGAGATGCTAACACCTCCCCCAGGCAGGAGCTGTAACACCTGGCGGTGAGCCTCAAAGGCTCACCCCTTTGTCACAGCACCGCAGGACACTCCAGCTAGTGGAGTTGCCCGCCCCCTCCGGCCCCGGCCCCCACTTTTGGCGGCAAGGCCGGAGAAAATAATGAGAATAACAAGGAGGAGTCACTGGCCAGTCAGGACAGCCCCTAAGGTGTCCTGAGCTGAGGTGACTCTAACTTTTAGAAATCCTCCATCTTGCAGATGGAGGATTCCCCCAATAGGGTTAGGATTGTGACCCCCTCCCCTTGGGAGGAGGCACAAAGGGGGTGTACCCACCCTCAGGGCTAGTAGCCATTGGCTACTAACCCCCCAGACCTAAACACGCCCTTAAATTTAGTATTTAAGGGCTACCCTGAACCCTAGAAAATCAGATTCCTGCAACAACAAGAAGAAGGACTGCCTAGCTGAAAACCCCTGCAGAGGAAGACCAGAAGACAACAACTGCCTTGGCTCCAGAAACTCACCGGCCTGTCTCCTGCCTTCCAAAGAACTCTGCTCCAGCGACGCCTTCCAAAGGGACCAGCGACCTCTGAATCCTCTGAGGACTGCCCTGCTTCGACGACGACAAGAAACTCCCGAGGACAGCGGACCTGCTCCAAAAAGACTGCAACTTTATCCAAAGGAGCAGCTTTAAAGAACCCTGCAATCTCCCCGCAAGAAGCGTGAGACTTGCAACACTGCACCCGGCGACCCCGACTCGGCTGGTGGAGAACCAACACCTCAGGGAGGACCCCCGGACTACTCTACGACTGTGAGTACCAAAACCTGTCCCCCCTGAGCCCCCACAGCGCCGCCTGCAGAGGGAATCCCGAGGCTTCCCCTGACCGCGACTCTCTGAAACCTAAGTCCCGACGCCTGGAAAAGACCCTGCACCCGCAGCCCCCAGGACCTGAAGGACCGGACTTTCACTGCAGAAGTGACCCCCAGGAGTCCCTTCTCTCCATTGAAGCCTATGCGTTTTGGGCACCACTTTGAACTCTGCACCTGACCGGCCCTGAGCTGCTGGTGTGGTAACTTTGGGGTTGCTCTGAACCCCCAACGGTGGGCTACCTTGGACCAAGAACTGAACCCTGTAAGTGTCTTACTTACCTGGTAAAACTAACAAAAACTTACCTCCCCCAGGAACTGTGAAAATTGCACTAAGTGTCCACTTTTAAAATAGCTATTTGTGAATAACTTGAAAAGTATACATGCAATTGAAATGATTCAAAGTTCCTAATGTACTTACCTGCAATACCTTTCAAACAAGATATTACATGTTAAATTTGAACCTGTGGTTCTTAAAATAAACTAAGAAAAGATATTTTTCTATAACAAAACCTATTGGCTGGATATGTCTCTGAGTGTGTGTACCTCATTTATTGTCTATGTGTATGTACAACAAATGCTTAACACTACTCCTTGGATAAGCCTAACTGCTCGACCACACTACCACAAAATAGAGCATTAGTATTATCTATTTTTTACCACTATTTTACCTCTAAGGGGAACCCTTAGACTCTGTGCATGCTATTCCTTACTTTGAAATAGCACATACAGAGCCAACTTCCTACAATGTCATTATAAAATGAAAAGCCAGAGACGGAGAATGTTGCTTTAGAAAATGTGTCTCCAGTGAGGGAGTGACATGCATGCATGTTCCAGCCCTGCATTGTGCAGAGATGGCTAAAATTATTTCTGCAGCTTTAAAGCGGTCTATTGGAAATTGGTGCGTTTACTGGTGGTGACGTTGTTACATGAAACTCAGAATAAAAATGCTCTGAAACTAGACACAAAGGAGTAGCTAGATTCCTACCCATAAATGTATTATTTAAATGTTATCTGATAATTGAAGAGGCCATATTATATCACTGAATACTAGCTCTATTATGTTTTAAGATTCTAAATTATATCAAAATAAGGACATTAAGATTATGTAAATTTGTGAGGGACATTAACCTAATGGAGAAAGATAAAGGCCCATATTTAAGAAAAAGTGTCGCATCAGCTTTGAAGCACCATTTTTCTTGCTGCCCCCCTTTCCGGCACCTACGGACACCATGGTTGCGCCATATTTGGGATACGACACACCATGGCGGTCGTTAGCATAATAGCGTCAACGTTGTTTACGCTAATGTGGCGCTTTCCTACACTAGCATCAAAAATGTTGACACTAGTGCAGCAAAGTGTAAGGAAGCCCTAGGTTTCTATGGGAGCGTCATTTTAACACCTGCTCTGAGCAGGTGTTAAAAATGACACCAAGAATGGCGCAGTAAAATATTTTACATTTCATTGCGCCATTTTTGCTGGACTCCTACGGCTGGAACGCCACCCTTGCATAGATGATGCCTGGCGCAGCGATAACGTGGAGCAAGATGTTACAAAGTGGTGCAATGCATGCATTGCGTCACATTGTAAACATGGCGTGGCAGAAAAGCCACTTTAGCGCCGCCTTACCATTAAAAAAATTATGCTATGGCGGCACTAAGGTGGCGCTATGGGCTCTTAAATATGCCTCAAAATCTTGTGAATAAACTTTGCACTTTCCACTGGTAAGGCTGGCACTCAAAGATGAAGAGGATATAACAGAGATCTGGAGGGCTGAAATATATGCACTGGCCACCATGGAGGTTGTAATTTACACAGGGAAAGGATAAGACAAATAGGCTTAATGTTAACAAGATCTGTTCTGTGCTGAATGGGAGAGGGCAGGAGGTGGTCTCAAAGTAATGAGTAGTGGACTGCGGCGGTATCATTGTTATGATGTGTAATATGGTAAATCATTATGGACTAGGATTTTCCTAAGAATTTAGAAGCATATTTACAAGCCCCTTGTGCTGCCTTAATGTCTTTTTTTTGTTTTGTTAAACATGAAGATGGCTTTCATCCAGCGCCATATTTATAAAGTGGCACAATGTTTTGTAACCCCTTGCTCCACATTATGCCTGCACCAGGAATAATATATGCAAGGGGACCTGCCCCCGTTAGGAGCCCCGAAAATATGGCACAGTGAAATTCACAGCATTTCCCTGAGCTATTTTTTCCATCATTTATCACGCCTGCTCAGAGCAGGCGTTACGATGACGAGCAGGCGTTATGATGACGTAAACATTGAAATCAACGGGCCTTCCTGTGCATTGCTGCACTAGCGTCAAAACTTTTGACGCTACTGCAAAAAAAGCGTCATATTAGCGGCAAACATTTTGCCGCTACTGGCCTAACGACCACCAACCACGGTGTCGTTGGGAGGGCCGGGGGAGACGCAAGAAAAGTGGCGCCTCGGGACTGATGCGCCACTTTCTTGTAAATATCCCCCCTAGATTGTTGACTCTAACAAAATAGTACGTACGGCCGTAGCTTTTTTAAATTGCATATGGTGTTTATGTATAACCAGTCAAGCGAAATCGAAATTGCTATTTAAAGAAGTAACGGACTGTTGTCCTGGCTGTACACCTTAGACCACTCACTGATTTGCTTCTTTTACAGGCTTATAAAGAGCCCTTGTGACTGTTGGGATCAACCCATGGGTCTCCCACTGCAGATCCCCACCGAGGAATTAGGAAACCACTCAGCCTCCTTCCAACATGAACCCATAATAACAATGATATATGAAAGAATGAAAAAAATGCAACAGGTGCCAAAATAAATATTATTTTTAATAAATATGTCACATTAATAAATAAATATAAAATACAATTAAAGATTCTTCTAGAATCGACTTGTGCAAGCTGAAGTTGAGTGGTCCATCATATGAACGTGCAATAAGGGATTTTGTTGCAAGGCTTAGGGTTTGTGCTATCCAATACTACACATCCTCAAGTGCTGAAATGTTTTTGGCTGGGGAAGTTTAGATTTTCTATTTCTCTTTGCAAATTGTTTCTACTTTGAAGAATGCTCTAACACTTTAAGGATTTTAATATGAAATGCCCCTTTTCACATATTCAGGGTTTCCGCTTATAATCACCACTCATCCCAAAAACACCTTTCCGGATGAAAAAAGATCAGTCCCTGTTTACTCTTAGCGAATGAACCCAAAGGAGGTCATTCAAATTCTGACTGTAATAGCTAAGACTACAGCTAAGGCAGGAACAGCTAAGTTGGAATCCCAGCAGAATTTTCCCCGACATTCTACTAAAGACTTGACTTAGAAAAATGTTTATATAAGATATAAAAGTCCAGGGAAGTGAGATACAGTGTCAGTGCAATAATAACATTATTTTCAAAACGATTGTAAACATTTATAACACATTGTCCTGAGGTATGTTTTAGCTCCTGCGTTCTTGAAAGAGGCCCAGGCGCCTGCCACGTACTCTCGACCCTTCCTGTAGGCATGGCGGTGAACCAGTCGTCTACACCAGCGGTTGGAGATTCATTCATGTCCCTTTCAGTTCTTGTGTCCCTAACTGTCCACACACCACCAACAAACTAGCTGAGGAGACTGCCTGAACGAATGCCAGAGGGCATGGGCCTTCTCAGGGCTACTGATGAAGAGGCTGAGGCTTCTGCATCACTGAAGATTTCATAAGACCCAATCAGAAGAAGGCCTTCATCCCTCGCGAGCCTGAGGTTCTGCGGGTCAGACGTCGAGCCCTGATGGGTCAATGATTACCTTGATGTAGAATGTGTCATTTTTGAGGTAGGGGCTGGACGAGGCCAGCAGCTGGTTGTGTTTCAAGAACTGGGGGCTTCCACTGGCCACGTTCATGTGACTCTTCGGCTTGTGGAAGGAGGCGCTTGAGGTGTCGGGCACAAAGGACTCACGGATCGGCTTCTGATGCGGGGTCTGGTCAAGCATCAGGAAGGTGACTTTTTGCTGGAAGGGCCATCGTAGTACGTCATCATAGTCGCCTCGCATTACCACCAGAAAGAGGGAGACATGCGTCCCCTTGCCACTGCCGTCACCGTTCGGGTAGAGGCGGCAACAGAGCCGGTAACCGAAGGGATGTGTGCAGAACGAGGGCGAGTAATATGAGGTCCGTTGTTCAGCTCGGGCAGCCCTTAGAAGGGATGACACGTTCTCAATCTTCCAAACCAGGATCCCATCAGTGCTGACGGGCTCCTGAGGCCTCTGCGATTGTCCGCTTCGGCTCTGGAGGACCTGGATGACTTTCTCATACTCCAGGCATCGGTGCTGCAGTGCTTCCATAGTGACAGTCTGCCTCTGCAGGTCCTGCCGCAGGGCGGACACCATCGTCTCCAAGCTCTCCACCTTCCGCTCACTCTGCTGCCGACTGGAGGCATCAGGGGTGTCACCGCTGCTGATCCTGCTGACTGAGCCCGTCAGGGAGACCAGCTTCTCCATGACCAACTGCTTGAAGGTGGTGTTGACAGTTTCTTGCTTGTCCAGCCGTGTGTTTAGATGGTAGACCTCAGAGAGCAGCGTGGCCAGGTGTGGCTCGCTGCTGTTCCTTGGGTAGCTCTTCAGACCTTCGCTGTGTGCCTGCAGGAGAAGGGAAGGACACACCACCTCAGTATCAGCTGTGCAAACAGAAGTGGACACAGCTAGCCTGTGCTTCTGGCCTGTTGCAAGAAAACATTTTTTTCCTGACCAATAAACACTCATTTTGACGAAGATTTCTGATGACTGTTTTGCAGATTTTTTTTCTTCAATGGCAGACATGTAATGCTGGTTTTATTTGTTTGACATGGTAACATCTGTGTTTCACTTATTTGTTGCTATGCACGTGGTGTATGTTATTTTTAGGTCGAGCGTGCAAGCACTCTGGCCTGTTGTAATCTATCTGAGAGCTTTTAACCACGCCCACCACTTTCACTCGTCCATGGGCTTGCCTTTCAAAAATCCCGTTATCATTGGTAAATGCTTTACGTTTGTCCCTCCTTGGTGCAGTTTTGTGCAGTTTTGTTACCGCCTTGACCATTGACCCTGTTACATGGATAATTGCATGTTTGCCGATATGTTTGACTGCGAGCAAATATCTTAGCTGATTCATAGCTCCATGCCACCATGAGCATAAGCAAGGAAAAAGAAGTTTGCTCGCAGTCAAATGTATCGGCAAATGTGCAATTAACTATGTAACAGGGTCGATGTCCAAAACCGTGACAAACCAATCAAGGGGGGGGCCAATGTAAAGCATTTACCAATGATAACAAAGGATTTTTGAAAGGCAAGCCCACGAACGAGTGAAAGTGATAGGCGTGTGGTGGGCGTGGTTAGAAGCCCACAGATAAATTACAACACGTCAGAGCGATTTCACGCGCGACCTAAAATGTGGCCCACATTTGTAAATTGAGTAATTGAACTTTCTAAGATCTGTTGTCTAGGTGGTCACTGATGGGTGAAAACCCACAGGAACATGTGCTTGCTGCAGGCACTCAGGCATGACCGCACTGCGGTCAAAAGACCGCAGCGGTCATTCCAACTTTCCCTCTGGGCCGGCGGGCGACTGCCAAAAGGCCACCCGCCGGCCCAGCGGGAAAGCCCCTGCAATGAGGAAGCCGGCTCCGAATGGAGCCGGCGGAGTTGCAGGGGTGCGACAGGTGCAGTGGCACCCGTCGCGATTTTCACTGTCTGCAAAGCAGACAGTGAAAATCTTTGTGGGGCCGTGTTAGGGGGCCCCTGCACTGCCCATGCCAGTGCCATGGGCAGTGCAGGGGCCCCCAGGGGCCCCACGGCACCCGTTCCCGCCATCCTGGTTCTGGCGGTGGACACCGCCAGAAACAGGCTGGCGGGAAGGGGGTCGGAATCCCCATGGCGTGCTGCAAGCAGCGCCGCCATGGCGGATTCCCTGGGCCAAGGGAAAACCGGCGGGAAACCGCCGGTTCCCCTTTTCTGACCGCGGCTTTACCGCCGCGGTCAGAATAGCCCAGGAAGCACCGCCAGCCTGTTGGCGGTGCTTCCGCCGCCCTCCGCCATGGCGGTCATGGACCGCCAGGGTCAGAATCACCCCCTCAGTGTGGTAATGTTAGGGAAATGCAGCAATGAAATTCACTATGTCCCTTCCCCATCAAAAAGATAAACACAATGACGCATCCTTGCTCTTCTACCCACAGAGTTCTATTTGATCCAGTGATGCTACCTCGGATGAGATTATACCTCCTCAGTGCGCCACCTTCATCCCCTCAGTCCTGTCTCGCTCTTTTCCTCTCCCATCTTTTCACCGCTTCTCTCCCCCTGAACACTTTGGGTGAATGTGTCATCTTATTTTTGGAGTTTAAAAAAATGTGACCGAGAGGTTACACACTGTTTTGCAGCAGGCAGACTACCACTCCTATATGTTTTAAGATTACTCAAACTTTGTGCAGAACGTATTGATCCACATATAGGCACAAAACCAGCACACCACCCCACCCCACCCACATCCACAAAACTGGCCCACACATTGACCTGTCAGACTGGCCCATCTGGTATTGCCAGAATGCCCTATAGGCCAGTCTAACCCTTCTCCCTATATTTTTATAGGCGTATAATACGCACCTTTCCATTAATCGCCACCGATTCCAGCAGGCTCTGGATAGAAAGTCTCGACTGTTCGTCCATCTTGGAAGAGGACTCTGCCGATACCTGCAAAGAAAATGCTTGAGTGTCAGTTTCTTCTGTTTTTACCACACTTGGCATGTCTGCCTGTCTATCCTTATGCTTAGGTACCAGACATTCGCAGTGGTGAGTGTTAACGGATGCAATTGGCACTTAGGGACTTATTTGGAATTCGGCCGAAGGGGTATTCTGTCAATAGCTTGGTGGATGTTGAGTGTGCCGTGCTACAAGTGCAGTATAGTCTACGGCCCTTGTAATATGGTGTATGGGATATCCGTCATGTTTTGTTACAGTATCCCATCTGCTTAACTCCAAATAAGGATCTTACTGCCTGAAATTTTAATTACGCTTGAGTAACTAGGCAGTACTCTTTTGATGCGAAATTACCGAAATAATTTAGTTACACCATCTAGCTTAATTAGGAGGAATTTGGGACAAAAATCCTACAGAAGGAACGCAGGAACAATGAACTAAGAGACAGCGAGCGGATGCTGGCTATTACTGTCCGTGTCCTGTAGCATTTAATGCAATTTTCGTAGCACAAAACGCATCCTCTGGCCCACTTTTGACGTGAGGATGCATTTTGTGCTTAGAAAATATCATTAAAGCCGGATTATGTCTCTCGCACAATTATGCGTAATTATAAGTAATTTTGCTGTAATTATGAGTATTTACGCTTGAGGCAATTACACCAGTTATGTCTTCCCTACTTTAAAGCTGTGTTGACACTTTGAATAGATACTTTTTAAATATATATTTTGCAAGGCTGTATCAATGTTAACTGTTTCCTTAACATTAGGGCAGGAAGAGCTTTCAAGACCTTCAGACTCTGGTTTCTGTTCAACAGGCTGCTCTGGTGCACGAATATTCTGAGACACAAACCAAAAAAACATCTCGTTGTTCATGTGTATCTTTTCCCTAGCAACCAGGCTTGTTTTATGCCATCTGTGGCCACTTGTGACCATCTATGGTGGCACTGTAAGGCAGCTAGCTGCAGTGGACTTATTTTAGTATCAGCAATGTGAAGCGCGATTATAAGCCAGGAGAGGTGTAGCTATTTGGATATTAGTGGAAAGCCAGTCCTCAGCTTTTCATCACTGGAGTAAGACAATGTTTTGGGTGTTGTAACTTGTCCTTACCTCAGATTTTCTTGGCTTCAAAGGGTCATGTAATGAGATGCCATTCTTATCGATGGGGCTGCATATGTGATCCTATGGGAAACAAAATGACATAATTATAACAAAAACCTCTATTGATAGAGTATTAGTCAGGAACTATCAGAGAAGACATGAGAGCACCATAGGGTATTCTCTGTACACTGCCACGGGAGATGTGGGGGTGCTATGGAAAGAGCATTAGCCATGCACTGCCACAGAAGATGTGAGGGTGTCATAGGAAAATGGAGTATTAGCTATTCACTGCCACCGAAGATGTGAGGGTGTCATAGGGAGATGGAGTATTAGCCATTAGCTGCCACAGAAGATGTGAGGGTGTCATAGGGAGATGGAGTATTAGCCATGCACTGCCACAGAAGATGTGAGGGTGTCATAGGAAGATGGAGTATTAGCTATTCACTGCCACCGAAGATGTGAGGGTGTCATAGGGAGATGGAGTATTAGCCACGCACTGCCACAGAAGATGTGAGGGTGTCATAGGGAGATGGAGTATTAGCCACGCACTGCCACAGAAGATGTGGGGGTGTCACAGGGAGATGGAGTATTAGCCATGCACTGCCACAGAAGTGGTGAGGGTGCAGCTAGGCACTGCCACAGAAGATATGTGGGTGTCTTAGGAAGATGGAGTATTAGCCATGCACTGCCACAGAAGATGTGAGGGTGTCATAGGGAGATCGAGTATTAGCTATTCACTGCCAAGAAGATGTGGGGGTGTCACAGGGAGATGGAGTATTAGCCATGCACTGCCACAGAAGTGGTGAGGGTGCAGGTAGGCACTGCCACAGAAGATATGGGGTGTCTTAGGAAGATGGAGTATTAGCCACGCACTGCCACAGAAGATGTGAAGGTGTGATAGGGAGATCGACTGTTAGCTATTCACTGCCACAGAAGATGCAAGGGTGTCATAGGAAGATGGAGCATTAGCCAGGCACTGCCACAGAAGTGGTGAGGGTGCAGCTATGCACTGCCACAGAAGATGCGAGGATTTCATAGGGAGATGGAGCATTAGCCATGAGCTGCCACAGAAGTGGTGAGGGTGCAGCTATGCACTGCCACAGATGATGTGAGGGTGTCATAGGGAGATGGAGCATTAGCCAGGCACTGCCACAGAAGTGGTGAGGGTGCAGCTATGCACTGCCAAAGATGATGTGAGGGTGTCATAGGGAGATGGAGCATTAGCCAGCAGCTGCCACAGAAGATGTGACGGTGCTATAGGAAGAAAGAGTATTAGCCATGCACTGCCACAGAAGACGGGAGGCAGCCGTGGGGAGATAGAGTATTAGTAGTGCACTGCCACAGAAGGTGTGAGAGTGTCATAGGGTGAGAGTATTAGAATTAGGCACACACTGCCACAGAGAAAGTGAGGGTGCCATGACGGACAGGGTATTAGCCGTAAACTGCCACAGAAGGTGTGAGGGTGCCATAGGGGGAGAGTATTAGTATTAGGCACACACTGCTACAAAAGATGTGAGGGTACCATGGGGGAAAGAGCATTAGCTATGCACAGATGATGAGATGGGTTGGCTTGTTTCAGATAGGACAGATATTCTCCAGGTTACCGCCCTTGACCAGTATTGATACGTACCTTTAAGAGACTGAAAGAGACAGGGGTTGCACAGTACTGACATGGTACCATCCTCCACAGGCACTCTTCGCTCAGGTGCATCTTCATGCCCTTCTGCGCACTCACGAATCCACACCCAAAGTTGGCGTTGGGGCATGGCTCTGGCACAAAGCTGCATTCTTGTTGATGGGAACTCTAAAGTCACAGAGAGAAAAAAAAAGACAAGTCAGTCTGGTGTGGGTGAGCTCCCTCTCACATTCTTTATATAGATGAACTGGAGTGGGTGAGTTCCCTCATGTACCTGTACCTAGGTGACCTGGAGTGGGTGAGTTCCTGCTCACACCTGTACCTAGGTGACCTGGAATGGGTGAGCTCCCTCTCACACCTGTACGTAGGTGGCCTGGTGTGGGTGAGCTCCTGCTCACACCTGCACCTAGGGGACCTGGAATGGGTGAGCTCCTGCTCACACCTGTACCTAGGTGGCCTTGTGTGGGTGAGCTCCTGCTCACACCTGTACCTAGGTGGCCTTGTGTGGGTGAGCTCCCGTTCACACCTGTACCTAGGTGACCTGGAGTGGGTGAGTTCCTGCTCACACCTGTACCTAGGTGACCTGAAATGGGTGAGCTCCCGCTCACACCTGTACCTAGGTGACCTAGAATGGGTGAGCTCCCGCTCACACCTGTACCTAGGTGGCCTGGAGTGGGTGAGCTCCTGCTCACACCTGTGCTTAGGTGATCTGGAATGGGTGAGCTCCTGCTCACACCTGTACCTAGGTGGCCTGGTGTGGGTGAGTCCCTTTCACGTCATGTATGTGGCTGGCTTGCCTTGTTGTATCTGTAGGGGCTGAACTTCTACTCTCTCTCCACCTACAGCACATGCATTAATGTAACCTAGAGAGGTCAAGTTCGGAACAATGGCATACAAACATTCACTTACCAAGTAAGTTTTGAGGAGCCCTTGCCAACTGCAGCCAACGTGTGGGCATTTCACCTCAGTGATAAGTGTGTCGTTCTCTGCAGCTCTGTCGTTGTGGAACTGGAAAAAGAAAGAAAGAGTGCAGTGTTAAAAGAAACAGAAACCCTAGAACAGTGTTAGAACTTGAATACTGGGCAGGATTACAAATATTTCTCCACTCCCACCCCCACTAACTATAGGCCAGGCCATTCCTTTTTAAACACATACAATTGTAATGCCCTGGTGCAGGTCCAAGAGAGCTCTACAATATTGGGCCGAAATGTTTGAACGAAACACTCATTCATTAGTCTCCAGAGCCTTGCGATCCGATGGTGGCTACTGTTTTAAAACTCCTAGGATAGCAGTTCCCAAACTTTCCACTGTGGCACCCTGGTGCTCCATCAAACTCAACCAGGGGCGCAGCCATCACTACAAAACTATTAATGCTGCACATATTATTCAGCAATGAAGCTTGGCAGATCGTTTCAAGGAACTGCAGTTCCTACAAAAGCCACTAGATGCCAGTATGAGCACACACATTCAGTCTTGGGACCAGCTGCTCTAGTTGCATCATTATGATTACTGAAGGACAGCTCTAGTTCTACTTATTCATGTTTCCCCATTTGTAAGCCACCTAATCCATACAAAAAAATGCAGTTTTTCAGAAGAATGCCAACCCTGCCCTACACACTCAATGTGACTCAGTTTTGTTTTCACTTTTGCACACTCTCAGCTTTGCTGGAATACTGCTGATATTTTAAATCAGGATTCTCATTTGTAGTGAAACATGCTGGTGTTAATACGTTTTTCTACATCCAGTCCTGTGTGCGTAATAATCAGTCTGGCCTTTAAATTACCATTGTTTCTAGGGCTTACCCCTGTAACAAATCGTGCAATATAATTTTGATTCCAGAATGTATGCAGTAGGGGTTTAATATGTATCCGTGGTGTACAGAAACAACAAACTGCCCTGGTTGCATTTGGCATTTTAATGTACTCTCTTTCCCGTCGCTGTGAACTGATGCTGCATTAGCCTTTGCTATATTCAGTCTCTGCTACAAGGCTGATGCATGAGCATCACAGCGCACACTGTGCAAGAGTAAAGTGCCATTACTGACGGTCAGGTAAGTCAGTGGTTGAAGTGGGCCTACATTGTGCCCCATTCCATATCTTTTGGAGGTCAGAAGCAAAATGTGAATGAAACTGCAATAGACTAATAATGGATCAACAGGGCTGACAGAAAGCCCCTCAAAGTATGAATATTACATATTGCTTGGTTTATTACAAATAAAGGTTTGTGGGTAACGCCCAACCTAAAACGTTCCAGATAGTGACAAATTAAACAATGCAGTTTCTCCTTATCCAGGAGTGGTGTACAGTGCACTGTCATATCCAGATTTAAAGACACCTCCTGGTCGAGAATATGCTCTCAAAAGCAGAGACCCATCTAGCCATATAATAGCTATTTTCTGCATTTTTATATGGTGCAAATTCAACCCCCTCATCCCATCTGCCAAAAAAAAGTAACGTAAACGGGAGCCGCAGCCAATGGCATTGGTCAAAGGAGCCGCGGGTCGAAAAAGTTTGGGAACCACTGTCCTAGGATCAGAGTAGCAGGGAGGGGTGGATGTTCCTTCTCCTTCTTGGCTTCCAAGGAGTGGAATAATATTTCTTCAGCCTTACGGCTTTTGGAGAATGAAAACTTGTTCAGGATGCCGAAAACCTGGCTTTTCAATGTAAATTATTTGGAGTATAATCTCTGTGCTAGGGCACCTCTGGGCAGCTGTGTGAGTTTTACAAATCAGTATAATTATTCATAATAATAATTAATTCATCCCGGTTGGCACAACAGGGCAGCCTTTGGTGCCTTCTACCAGGGTAAGGCCTGCCTTGGCAGAAGGAAAGTTGGATAATATATCCCAGAATGCACTAGGACAGAAGATTTTTAAAAAGTTAGGAAAGATTTGACTCTGTTCAGACTAACCTTGTGTGATGACACACAAAAGTTGGGCCTGGCCCTCCATAAACAAAATGAGCGTTTTATCGCCGTTCTGATAGGGGGGCAACCACTGTATGAAAAGGGTGAGTCCTGCTCAATAACTGCAAGTAAACAACCCCCCAGTGAACGGAAATAAGGCGGTGAGATTTATGTGTGGGGGGGAATATATTCTGAAGAAAGGAAGTTATATACATGTAGGGTTATTAGTAAAAAAAAAAAAAAAACGTGCCGCCACAGCGTTTTCAACATGAGCATGGATTTACCATGCTTACCACTCATTCCACCCTCTGCCGCATAATTTACAGGCTTAAATAAAACAAATTTGGCACAACACTGAATCAACAAGCCACATGTAGAGTGCAATGGCAGACACTTTGGAAAGATCAGCTGGCCGCTGCATTCCGGTATTAATCTGGTATTAACGAAGTAAAAGCTTTACCCAGGCTGCATGAATGCCCCTAACCGATGGAGGTCCCTAAAAGATGCTGGATGGGAAAAACATCCTAACTCTTAAACAGGATGGAAATAAGGACTTCTTCAATGTCACGAGAATGTCATGTTTCATTATTTGTGGAAATTCATGACACCCAGGATGCTACTCTAACAACAGCAGAGTGCAGAAAAATCCTAACATTTTACGTCTCATTTTAAGGTAGCGATAAAATGCTGTATCTGTGCTACCATACAAAATAAAATCATTATGTGTCGGAGAAAACAATTTTTAATACGTTTGTGCAGAATGTGCATAATTGTAAGGAACCTTTGTATTTGTTAATACATTTGGAGCAAAGTGAGATCATTCATTGGGCTAGCCATGTGACAGGCCTAACAACTGCAGGCCCCCGCTCAGCCTTTCATCCGAGATTGATAAATACACGTGCCATTGACGTTTACTAAGAACCACGCATGTTATAGTGCTTTGAAGAAGTATGTGGCTGTGAGAGCTATAGAAATATTCCATGTTTGTGTTAATGTTGGTGTTATCATTAACCGTGGCATTTTGGGTGATATTTATGATGTCACTGGTGATGTAATATCTGGTGATATTGGCCAGACACTATATGCAGACAGACAAAGCAAGAGAAGCAGGCAACTGGAAAGTGAAAGGGGGAGACAGAGAGAGGGAGTACAGAGGCCTACAGAAATGGAGAGGAATGCAAAAAGGGAAGAATACAGAGAGAAGCAGGCAGAGAGAGAGAGCGCGAGAGAAGCAGAGAGAGCGCGAGGCAGAGAAACGGGGGGGGGGGCTCAAAAGAGAAATGGAAATAGAGGCAGAGAAGCAGAGATAGGAGGAGGGAAGAGAGACAGAAATAGAGGGAGAGAGAGGGGGAGAGGGAGAGATTGGAGGAGAGGGAAGAGTGACTGAAATAGAGGGAGAGATTGGAGGAGAGGGAAGAGTGACAGAAATAGAGGCCGAGAGAGGGAGAGGCTGTGGGGGGGGGGGGGCATAGGCAGAAAAGAAAGGGGGCACAGAAGAGAGACAGAAATAGAGGCAGAGAGGGGGATACAGGAGACAGACAGAAAGACATCCGGACTTGGGGTTTTCCCCAGCACGTGTTGCCCAGTCACAGAACCCACCGGTTGGCGGAAACTCCGGCCTGTAGCTCTGTCTGTGGCGGGACAAACCCCGGGACCACTTCTCGGCAGAGCCCCTGGCTGTGACCTAGTGGGAACTCCTAAGATTCACTTCCCGAGGGCACTGCGGGGTCAGGGAGTCTGATACCAAGGAGGCCGGAAGTGCGGCCTTGGACATCTGGCTGGGATTGGGGATGAAGAAACCTCAAACCTATTCTCAAAGAAGCGACAGGAGAAGATGGGGAGGACTGAGATAAGACTACATGGGAAGAAAAGGAAGAAAATCCGTGAGTGGAAGAAAAGAAGGGAGCAAACTGGTAAGAGTGGAGGAAGGAAAACCAAGGGTGGAAGAAAGAGGGACAAGGCCACAGCAGAGGAAGACATTAGAAAAGTGGAGTAGAAAATAGCAGGAATGCCAGCAGGGATTCAACGCTTCATGAAGGAGAACCAGAAAATTTAAAAAACTATGCGGGAGAACACAGTACCAAACCTGATAAGGACATAGACGGGGAGAGAGGGCACCGAGAGACAGAAAAAGACAGAGAGTGTTTGTGATAAGAGAGACGGTGGTGATAAAAGGAGAAAGATAAAAGGGAGAGGGGATGCGTGTGTAGTGACAGAGGCGTTGGTGAATTCTCACACATACCTTCGGCCTCTTTTTTAAAAAAATTTTTTAGGTAGAGCATGCAATCGCTGTGACCTGTTGTAAGTACTGCGGGCTTTTAACCGGGCGCATTGCACGCACATCACTTTCACTCGTTCATGGGTTTGCCCTTCAAACATCCTTTGTTATCATTGGTAAATGCTTTACATTTGTCCCTCCTTGGGGCAGTTTTGTTACCACCTAGCAGACTACGCCTGTTACATGGATAATAGCACGTTTGCTGATACGTTTGACTGCGAGCGAACTTCTTTTTCTTTTTGTGGCTGGCTCTCCTTCACGCTCATGCTCATGGCGGCCGTGGTGCTTTGAATCGGCTCGCTTATGTCAACTGTTTTACTTTTCAATTTAAGTGGCAAGAAAACTCCAGTTAGGAATTTGCAACACTAATAGCTCTAACTCAAGCAAATGTGCGACCTATGGCACTGCAAAAGCTTGTCTTTACACTTTTACATATCTTCCTCCTTGTCTCGCTCAGGCTTGGGGTTGGAGGGTGAAGTGGCGATGGAAAGAGACTCTCAACCTCCTGTTCCCATTTTTGTTTTGTTTCTTGGAATGGGAGGTTGAGAGTAATGTCATGCGGGTTCAAGGTGCAATTTAAAACTATGATATAGGTTGAAGTGCCACAGTATGACGTGGAGCTGATATAATTAAATGGAACTGGCAGTTATTTTGCACTGAAAGATCATCTTAGTGCGGAACTACTACGAGTTCAATTCATCGAGGATAAAAGACACATCAACACAATCCTTCATGCTTTGATTATGAGACCTACTTGGAAGCGTCTTATTTCTTGAACCTGCTAATTTCTTTTCCCTTTATTTTCCTCACACAGGCCTGAAGAAGCCCTGAGCCGCGAAACGTGTTGGCAGTGACTGTATCAGACTATTAAGAACTATTCATGGGACTTGTACTTTGTTTTAAAATGTGATTAAGGTTATCACCGTAAAGAAATATTGGATGAAATGTGCTAGTATTACAACCAAGAAGGTTTTTTTGAAAGAGGATTTTAAAAGATTATTATTTTTCAATAAAATAAAAGAGTGAAGATGTATGGGTTAATAAAAAAAAAAAGCTAGTTGATGACATATATACACATCACTGGGGAGCTGTTACCTTGTAACATATCTGTTTATTGGGTTACTAATATAGTGAGTAGTAGCCTAGCACAGGGCTGTTCACATCTGTGACTCATAATATGATCAAACAGAACATACCTAATTTACATAGGGTCGGAATATGTGACCAGTAGGCTCTAAGGTGATCGTCGCAGCATGCACATTTACCCTCTGAGCTGGCTTTCGGGGAGTGATGACACATCTGCCCTGTCGTGTTGCACAGGGAGCTGTGCCGCAGGTGTTCCACCCACTGAGATATCTGTAACTATGACATCCTTGTCTGCATCCCTGGAACTCCCAGGGAGGTGGGGGGGACGAGGGGGGGCAGATAAATCGACGCTCGTGGGGGGTCTTAATCTTACCTTATTCAGGCTCAGCTTCTCCTGGCACACCAAGCAGTTCACCTCCTCTTCTTTCCTGCATGGGGGTGAGGGGGGGACAGAGGAAAGCTGGATTAGATCGGAGGTCATTTTGAGCTAATATTTGGAACCTGTACACTCCCCAAAAAAATCTTAATAAGGTGTTTACGGCTTACAAATACCATATGTGATGGGGCCTTCACCCAGGAAGCTTTAGGGCCCCAGAATACCCCCTCCCCAACTTCTCTGCTCTGTTCCTCAACTACAACTCCTCAACTAACAGTTTCAACAAAAGGACGCCCCATAAACAACGTCCTCCTTTTTGAAGGTTTTGCGGATGACGTCATGCACGCCCCAGCTATGGCATCAGAAGTGTCTATCCTGACGTCACAGAGGACTTCCCATTACACTACTAATGGCGCCCCTGCATAGCACCCTGAGTGACGCCACTGAACACAGTGAGCGATGACCCAACCAATGAAGCGCATGGGATCTGGCGCCTGAAGAGGGCGCTATGCGCAGGTAAGTTTGTCACGATGGAGACACTTCATGGGTATCTTTGAGGTCACAGCGTTGGTAACTCTTACAGCGGCTCACGCCCCGTGTCCTCTTTCGTGATGTTCTTTGCTTAATATAGTGGGCAAGTGATGCAAATGAACGTCATCAAGGAGTAAGGAGTGCATACCTGCCACTAGCTCCGCCCCCGATCATTACGACACTGAGCCTTGGAGCGCGGATTAGTCACTGCCAAAGACGTGAAATGGAATGACTCAGCATTTCAGACCTACATTATTAGTCAGCACTAGCCACATGGGAACAGCGAGGCACAGATCAGTTTCTCCTTTACCAAGACTGCAATTACCAGAATGCACTGGAGTTGCCAGTCTCGCAGATGGTACGAGAGAGCAATGGGTGAGATAAACGGACGTAGCAGGCCTTCACACATGCTAACAGCCTACAATGTCTTTGCTGACGTCATATGATGTAATTAGTGATGAGGTTGATTGTGTGAAGTCTTTACTGATTCAACTAACGAGTTAATGTGTGCAGAAAGTGGTGGTGAAATACACAGGGAGGGAGGTTAGTATCAATCGTTACAAAGGAACTGACACAATTGACGGTAAATATACATAGTATTGGGGGGCTGAAGCAAGGTAAGGTCGAGGGGGACAGGGGTTGTGCTGTAGATCTCCGTCAAATATATCTGGCCAAATTAGGAAACACCGATTGCAATGCGTGGCCTTGGTGTTTTCTGCATTCACATACAGTGCCTCGACGCCTCGTCAGGGGCGCTAAGCGCTATAGCACAACAAACGACCCGGCAAGACTCCCACGCTCACCTGAAGAGCCCCTGCACGCAGGAGGCGCAGTAGCGATGCCCACACTCGGTCTGCTTGGGTCGGATGAGCAGAAACCCACAGGCCGAGCACAGGAGCCCAGAGCCGGGGGCTGAATCCAGGGGTCGCAGCGGGGACACTAGTGCGACCATCCCAGGCCGTGATGGCACACCTGCTGCCTCGATCCTTCCAACCACTGAGGACGACCACACCGAGGGCCACAAACGGGGCAGCTCAAGGTCGAGGATGTTCTTGTTCAGTGTAAACGCGTCAATAGATGTACTCGGTGACAATCCCAAATGTACTCACAAGTTTGTTTCCAAAATAAGCAGCAATTAAAAAATAATAATAATCCGCGAGGAAACTGGCAGGCGAAAAGAACAAACCAAATAACGCGCCTGCTCCTGTAGAGTGTGAGGATGCCAGTGCCTGGCTGTAGTGAAGTGGTGGAGCCCCGGCATGCATTATAAGGCTCGATGCATGTCGCAACCAGGGGAAGTTCAGCCACGTCACCGCGCCGCGTGCGCACATGCAAAGTATTGTTTACAGAGCAGCGGAAGTGCCCGGGACACGCTGTGCCACGGCCACCGCTGCTGGTGTTCCCCAACCGGTCACCAGACTTCAGCCGAACCCCGCGGCCCCCATCTAACTTCTTGGAAGGAAATTACTTTTTTTTTTCTCTTTTTTCGCACGTGCAGCCTCGGCCCGGTACACGTTCGGGCAAGTACGGGCAGGGAATGAGGAAGACTTTCTTGGCCCGGAATCTCCTCGTCAGGTGTCAGCGTGCAAGGCCCCCCCCAGCCACAAGGAAGAGTCGAGGACTCTGTCCCACGAGCTTGCTCGGA
Organism: Pleurodeles waltl; assembly: GCF_031143425.1. Lineage (NCBI taxonomy): Eukaryota > Metazoa > Chordata > Amphibia > Caudata > Salamandridae > Pleurodeles > Pleurodeles waltl. Next base: position 39,893,478 of record NC_090445.1, read on the forward strand.
AGATGCTGCAGTTCATGTGTTCGGTCTCTAGCCAGGAAACCCTCTCGTGTGTGCGCCTCAGATGTGCACTTTATTCGTTCATTCGCGTCGCAGTGCTTGAAATGGAAAAATAGCAGTGCAGGTACCCTGTAGCCAGAGCACCTGCTTGTTTCCGAGAAGTGTCAATTAAAATCTCCAATTAAAAGTATTGCGTTTTCCTTGAGAAGTGCAGGTACTCTCCTTCTCAAAATAAAAAAAGTGCATGTAGTCAGTAATGGACCGGACCAGCCCATTTTAAGCACTTGCTACAGGGCAATCCATTGACTTGAACCACAATGGCTGAGGAAAACACCTTGCCCAATATACTTCATTGGTGACCCACGTACTTACTGTGCAGAGCAGTGTTAATACTACTCACTATAGAAACCACTGCACCAGAGGCCTCGCATTTGACCTATATGTGCCAATAGCAGTGCTTAATTTGTGCTTGTACTTATTTTTGAGGGCCGGCACTTATTTTTCTGCCTCAAGCATTTGAGCATTTGAGCTTGGAAAAGATGGAGGAAAAGAAAAACGAAAAAGCTTCACAAAGGGAGAAAGCAAAAAGCTGCAAAAGTGAGCTGAAGGGGCAGGGAGTGGCTGTAAATGGATTGAAGAGGCCCGAGATGGCTTCAGGATTACGCTGCCTTGGTATTCCGTGATCGCACATTTAAATGCAGCAGCTGTGTGTTTAAGAGGAGATCTCTGGGCACCTGCACATTTTTATTTACAAATTAAGCACTGGCCAATAGCTTTGTTTGCGATTGAAGGTCAACTTTTGCAATTCTGAAAAACTGGTTGCACTCGTAAATTAATTTATTCACACAGACGTATTCTTACTTTGGGTGGGTAGTGGTTGTTCCATAGTGCAAATGTTATGGAAATTTGTACCCATCTCTAATCAAACCTCTTCCCGCCCTTGAAAGTATCATAGGCAGTAAACAATATGGAATAGCACTGATATGAAATTGAACACCACCATTAAACGCGGTGAGTAGGGGAAGAGGTTTCTCCATGGGGAAAATAATTAAACTGTGAGGGGAGAAAAAAGTTATAGTGCTCTTGAACTTGCCTTTTCCCTTTCTCATACAAAATATCAGCGGCAGCCGCTGCATAACTGGAGAGGAGGGGTGGGGGGATGGGATAGAGACGGTGTAAAAATAAAAAATATTAAAAAGGCACTTACCTTGCCTCCCTCCCTGCCGCCTCACGCTCCTCTTCTTCTGGTGTCCCAGCATTCACTGCTAGGACACCAGCACAGGCTCCCCAGCAATCCTGGCGGTGCTTTCATACAAAACCTTGCATGAAAGCAGCCCCAGGATTGGTCTGAGTGGCAGTGACTGCTGCTTAGATACAGCCCTGGTGTCTCTGCAGTTTCTCCATCCCGGCTGATTAACACAGCCGGGCTGGAGAAACCTAAGTGTGCATGTGTGTTTGGCAGGCCTCAGACGGCTGTCAAAACACACATGCGCACTTAGGTGCACCCTCCCCTTCTTCCCACTCCCATGGCCAGCCCAACCCCTGCCTGCACTGCTGGCTGTGCCAGAAGCAGAAAAATAAAAAAATAGTAAACTGTCGTTTTATCTTTCTGCTTCTGGCTCAGCCAGTGCAGGGATGCTCCTTCGCCATAGCGAAGGAGCTGCCCCTGTAAAATATGGTTGAGAACAAATAATTGACTACATCTTCAAAGGAGAGGGGCTGTAAACCCACAGAGTTTTACAAGTTCCCAAAAAGGGAGTGGGTGCCGATTTATGACTTTTTACAAGAATCTGACCCATTGTATGTTGTGTTTCGAAAAGTAATAAAAGACAATTCAAAGGGAGGAGTGCAGACAAAAAAGTTAGTAGCACACCCCTTATTCAAAAATTCAGTTGTGCATCTCTCTGGCAAATTCTTGGTGGAACACGAAAACTTCATATGGGGAGCTTTGCTGTGACCTTTCTGCAGAATTTCTTTAGCAGAATTTTCCACATGTTATATGAAAGGCACCGAGGAGAAACAAAAGATCATGGTTTCAAAGGTGGTGGCATAAGAAAATCCCTCAGTTTGTGGAGGAAGTGGTAAAGTCCTCAGTTTCATGAGTCTCCACCAATGCAGAATCTTCTGGCAAAAGTACACCTGCAACTATAATCCTTGTAGTGGAGGTAATTTGTTGCAAAACCTTTCACCAGCTCAAACAGGTGGACTGAGGGAACCAAACCACACGTATTTTGTGATGTGGCTGGCATTCAACATGTAGATTTATTTAACTTTTTCACAAGTTACGAAATTCTAGCCATACATGAAATCTTATCTATCAACAGCATGGGAAATCCCAGGTTACCTCAATCATGCCAAATGTGCTAAACAGCTGCCCTCTACAAGGAATAACAGGAACCTATGCATATCTTGCCAAACTGAACACTTGTCTAGATTCAAAGCATGGCAAAATGTTCATGAGACCTATCAGGTGTGTGGCATTACCAAACTAGACAACTCCATTTTGCGAATAATAAATGCCAACACATAGCAACAGGATAAATGTCAAGGCACAACAAAGGAAGTCTTCCTAAATTTCATCTCCTGCATCAGAGAAGCAATGTTTAAATCTGTCAAATTGAAACCTATTATTCTCATCTGTGGTGACTTTAAACACAGAACTGAGGAAGGGGAATCGAGCAGTGCTGAAGAAACTAAGGAGGTGAAATTGTCATTAGGTATTCCATCAGTACAACATCAATATCTACGAAAAGAAGCAAATGATTTCTAAAATTTTGTTCCAGCGAAACCCTGCTCTTAGTCCGTAACTCTTATGAAAATGAGGACACTCAGGCCCTTATTGAGAGTTTGGTGGGCTGCGGAGGCCGCCGGCCAAACTCTATGAGTCGGAAAGCTGCCACTCCGTTTTAACTTCCGCTAGCCCCATTATGAGTTTCCTGCTGGGCCAGCGGGAAACACACCACAACATTGACGCCGGCTTGTAATCGAGCCGGCGGCAATGTTAAGGTGCGTCGGGTGTGACAGCACCTGCCGCTCTTTTCACTGCCCATAATTGAGCTGTCCATGGGATCCCATGCCAAGTGCAAGGGCCCCCGTCGCCATCAGCCTTTGCATGGCGGTGGAACCATGGCTGCCCTGGCAGATTAAGACAGCCGGGACTGCCAGTCTGTCGACTGGCAGCAACCTGGCGGTGCCGGCGGTCGGACCGTGGCAGCTCCGCCAGGGTAATAATGTGGAGGCCGGACCGCTGCTTTGGCGGCGGTCCGACCTTCACCGCGGCCCTGGTGGTCTCATGACTGCCAGGGTCGTAATCACGACTTCAGATTCCAACATATAGGCCCTCATTATGGGGCTGGCGGTCATTAGACCGCCAGCCTCACCGTGGCGATCTTACCACTGCGGACCCGGCGGTAAAGACCACCACATCACAAGTTGTGGGGTTTGGCAAAAGCACTGGCTATCTGCTGGCTGCAGCGGCTTCAAAGACCGCCAAAGTCACAGTGAGGGCCATAGTGCCTGTGGCCCTCAGGTGGTCATTGACTACATCCTGCTTAGGTTCGAGGAGTGGTCCAGATTCCAAAATCCAAAGGTCTTATGGAAAGTTGATAGTGACCCAATGCCACTATCAAACATCAAAGGAAACATATCTCAAGAGCCCAAAGAAACCCAAGATCTGAGCAGTTGTTGGGATTTCGGGGGTCAAAAAAAAGTGAAATAGAATCAGAGCATGGAGCCCAAAATTAATCACTGGTTAAATGGATCCAACACTGAAGAACATATTTCCAATCTAAGGCACAAAATAGCCACTCAGAGAAACTGGGTGTCAGGATACCAGGAGCTTATAAACTTCCTAGTACAGCTAGTTTCCTAATGGTTCTTCAAAAACAGGAATGTCCAAAGAAAGACCACAAATCCAGGATGGTTCAATGAATAATGTGTTTTACTTTTTTGCAACAGATTCGGTGTCGCGATCAGGATTTTACTGCTACAGGTCCGACCATAATCGCCTAAGAACCTCAAATGATACTGACCTTTAGATGTATTTCCTGATGGTTCCTTACTCCTAGAGAAGTCTTTTTACAACTAACATTTTTAAGCACAAGGAAGATACTCATAATATAAATCATTTTTTGTGCCATAAAAGGCCCTGAGAATTTTTGCGTGAACTTAATTAAGCCTTTAAAAAGTCATCTTCAATTAAACATGTGTTGGCTGTGCCCATCTATTCATCAATTCAATCACGAGTTTCTGCCTGCTTTTTGTCTTAAACTAATATGTCTTACTGATCACAATGTGTTGAATTATCTTTCAATTTATTTTTGTGGAATACTCATTAAAATTGTTCTTTAGTTACATGCATATAATTCTGCTGAAAGAAAACATTCTTTTCTCAAGACTTCTTTGTGAAGGTGTTCATAATTTATTCAAGTGTGACTCTCTACATGCTGTGTTTGCACTTATTTGGTAGCAATAGTGCATTCTGTGCTGCACCTGTATTCTACACTAAACTATGTCATTGAGTTAACTTCATTCAGTTCATCACTACACTGAGCATATACTTTGGTGATGTGCGGTTAGCTGATCTACTGCTGCCGCATCTATAAAGTTGTAACATTGATCGAGTTGTTCAGACAAAGGCAGAAAGCCAAGTTTCCTACGGTACTGAACTCTAGTGACACAACAAAATGGCAACACAAATAAAGTCATGAAAGAAACTTTTGGAAGTTAATGCTGGTGCTACAAACATATTTTCCCACCATTGCTCTGGAATCAGACGTTATTCACTCGTCCATCCAGAGTAGCTGTCTAATCAGACCAAGAAAATATGGTATGAAAAGACTGAAAATATTAAAACCGGCAGAGAGCATTTCAACTTCAGCCAAGTGTAAAAATGTGTTGTCTGCTGGAAGAAAGAAGCTAAGAGGCTGGGACTAGTTCTAACTCCTCAAAATCATGCTAAAAGGGTAATGTAAAAAGCAAGCCAGAGGGACATGACCATCAGCAAAAAGTTCACCAAACTACAAATCGAAAAGATATTTAATGCCATTGAGATCTTTCGACCCATGGGCCAAGCTAGCCTCTTCAGACCTTCCCAGCTTGTCCAGTCTTACCAGGTAAAGCTAACCAACTACAGAGAAAGAAGACTATTTGTATTAGCAAGAACTGACATGCCACCACTGAAAGTGATTTTAAAGAAAAGAAAGCAAGTATCTTCTGATACTTGCCCTTGTGGAAGATTGAAGATATGACCAACTTTATCCTCACCTGTCCACTTTGCACTATGATCCAGGGCTGTACCTTTAAAGGAGTAGTCAATCATGAGGATCTGGATAATGCTGGAGAACCTGACCTTCTTCTGTTCAGAGATATCTCCTAGGAGAAAAAATGATCAAGGAGATTTCTTGTAAAATGCCTCTAGAACAACGTAGACATTGACCCTCATGTCATCAGCAAAGAAGATCAAGATATGCAACAGCGAAACCATCAGTGATATCCCCTAAGGCACTGAGGATGAACAGGTTCTACCAGGGACATCCATATCTGTCTCTTAGCACATGCGGATCAATACAGTTATTTTGGCTCACATCCTAAGGTCGGCATTAGGGATAAATTGACATTTCAGTGCTAAGTACCAGTAGCCACTAACACCCCATAACAGCACATCCAATAGATATGGATCTCATGCGCTTTCTGTTTACTAGCATGGTTAAATTGAATCAAAACTTGCCCCTTTTTCCAAGTAGATTTTGAGGGCACAAATGACTGGTTGCAGCAAGAAAAATGACTGGAGGAATCCTATATTATGCATGTTTACTTTCTTGTCTCTTCATTGACCTTTTTTCTTTTTATATGGATTCTTTATATGTCTTGTGACAAAAGTCAGTTTCTGATGCCAAAAGCACCTGACAAAAAATGTAAAATGTAATTCAAATACTTTACTGTCTCTTAATCCTCCAAGAGAGAGACACACTGCACTCCAGCTCTAGGGGCTTTCGTCCACTCACAGTTGTAGCCTCTTTTGAAACATGGCTGCCAATTGCATCTCCTCAATGGTATAAGTGCAGACTTCAGAAAAGTTCTGTGTAAAGTTCCAATTAATATTCCTGTCTGCTTTTCTCCACATTTCATCAATGCTGGGTCTTGCTTCTTCACGGTACCTCCAGTCATCCCCACATGGGAGCTGTTCCCTGTGGCATCTACCACCAACCTCCACAGTGTTTGCTTGCACCTGCACAGGGAGAGGTTGGTGCCAGCTGCTACCTGTGGAAGGGCTGTTCTCAAGAATATCATAATAATAACTAGGGCAATATTAACTTACCATAACATCTAGGTTAAAATAACCACTACCTAGATATAATGAACACTATGGGCTTTATCATGAGTTTGGTGGTCTTAAGAACGCCAAATTCGCGGTGGCGGTCGACCGCTGCACTCCTGGCGGTCTTACCGCCAGATTCCAACCCTGGCCATTGGACCGCCAGGGGACCGCTGCCACCGCCAGGATCACAGATCCCAACGGGGGGGTGGCGGTCGGAGTCGTGGTCAGCCACAGCAGTGCCTATGGCAGCACCGCCATGCAGATCACAAGTTCACTTTCCGCCAGCCTTTCAATGGTGGTTACACCGCCATGGAAAGGCTGGTGGAAAGCCAGTGCTGGAGACCACAGGGGGGCCCAGCACTGCCCATGCAGATGGCATGGGCAGTGCAGGGGCCCCACTGCCAGCACCCTCAGAATGCCCACTGTCAGCGGCGCGGACAGTGAGCTTGCTGAGGGTGCTGTTGTGCGACGTCATAATAGAACGGGGTGAGGCTGCCGGAATGACAGCGGTCTCAGCCCCAAGGCTTTGGCGGTCCGCGTGTCGGACCGACAAAGTTGCAATGAGGCCATATATCTTTAATTAAAATAATATAATAATAAGAATAATTAATTCCAAAATACTGTCCTAAAAAATATTGAAAGTTTAAAAATATCTAATCCCAAACAATAGTTTACAGTAATGTCGACTTTTACAATTACCATCAGAATTCCCAAAAAAACCCTAAAAACTAAAATATAGTGTAAAAAAACTGATAATCTAATGTGGAAATATTACATTCATTTAATTTTTAATTGTAATTGCTATAAATTATAATCATTTGAAAAGTATATTTTACATAGTTAAAATATTTTGGCAAATATACTTTAATTTAAATATATATTTTATTTTACAAATAATCACAAAATAATGTCATTTTTAAATAAATAAATATTTAAATATCAGATTAATTACAAAAAAATAACAATTTTAAACATTAATATATCTAAATATAAAAAACAATGAAATATTTTATACAAATGCACATTTTATTAAATTGTTAAACAACGGATATTTTTTTTTTAAATATACAAAATTGAAAAAACTATCCATTTTATTTTTTAAGAAACTAACATACGTGCAAAAACACTCCAAAGTAAAAAATATTAAATTAGTTTATAAAATACAAACTCATTAATTAATAAATTGCATAAACAAAGATAACTAAATGTAAAACACAAACAACAAATAAAAAAGAAAAATCCCAAAATAAATACAAAATGGTGCTTAATATAGATTCATTCATTATAAAAACAGACATAGCAATAAACTGTACTTGTGGGAGTTACATATACTATTCTAACTTTAGCCCAGCAAACATTGTGGAAGGTGCATATACTTAAGAGGGTAATATTTAGCACATTAATTCTCACTGAATGAAAGTTGGAAAAGTGAATACAATTAGAGGGGTCAGTATTACTATTCTAACTACATTTCAACTAACATTGGAGAAAGCAGATATATTTAGGGACTAGAGTCAGATTTATCAGTCTAACTGCAGTCTAATTGACTTTAGGAAAAGTGATATATTAGTTGAGCCAGATTTGCTCTTGTGAGTCCACTCCATGTAACATTGTGAAGAATGCATGTGTGTGTGGGGGGGGGGGGGGCAGAAGGGAGTTGTATATGTAATACTGTAACTACAAGCTAAGTAGAATTGAGAAAAGCGCTTATATTTAGGGGGGATACTATTTGCGATTCTAACTCAAATCTAACTAACATTGGAGAAGTGCATTTATTTAGGAGGGTGAGATTTACTATTTTGACTCTAATTCAACTAAAATTGAGAGAAGTTCATTTTTTTGGGTGGGGGTGTCAGATTTACTATTTTAACGCCACTCCAATTAACATTAGGGAAAGTGCCTATATTTAGAGGGGTCGAATTTACTATTCTTACTCTTATCGTACTAATAGTGGGGACGGTGCATATATTTTTAGGGTAAGATTTACTCTTCTAACTCCAGTCCTACAAACAGGTAAAAGTATATCATTGGTAAGGAGGCATATATACTAATGTAACTTTTTTCATAAAAATTTTTTACCTTTAATTTTTCATTTCTGAAACAAAATCTATAAAAAAAAAATCAATCAATGACATATTCAGCATTAAAGACCATATTATGAACATATATATTACAATATTTTTAAACATCTTTTTCTTTGTAAGTACTTTATCTATTTCATTAAATAAATATAATGACATGAAATGTTAAATGCAGAGAAAACTATTTAAGTCATTATTGAAATTAGTTATTAATTTATTTTGAAATATAGTTTATACAAAAAGAAACCAAAACTTTCAGTTGTTGAAAGTTTAAAAAAAATGTAAATAAACGTTTATAAATCTTTCTGAATTAACACAAATAATTATCAGTCTTAATTTTTTTATTTTAAAACACTACTCTCCCTACCCTACAATAAAATCACAATCCTTTCAATAAAATAAATAATAGGAAAATAATACAATGATTGAAAACAAAATTTAAAAAATTAATAAAAGAATCAATTAAAACATACAAAAGTAACACAAAACATATATTTCATAAAACGTTATCACCCAATATCCCAATAAAACCAAACAACCCAGAAGAAAATAAACATTTGAACGTTAAACTATATTATTTACATTAATACTAAGCACCTAACAAAATAAGTAAATAGTACATAAAAACAATATTAAATACCACAATATTTATCTAATCAGTAATAGATATTCCTGTCCTCGATGTTGATATTTTTGTAATCATGATATTTTGACCTCAATATTTAGTATCATTGATATTTCGGAATCAATACTCAGCATCTGCACCTTGGGAAAGCTGGAAATAAGAAGTAAATGAGAAACTGAATGAGTATGTAGAGACGTGTGTCAGGCCTTTGATGATGGAGTGCGAACAGGTTGCTGAGTCATCTGTCTACTGTCCCCGTTCACATTCATCTCATTTCCTTGAAGGTGAAGCTGGCCCGTGAAGGCTCACTACTGGTTGGGAACTTGTGGACATTAGGAACCGTGGGGTTTGATTCATGTCACTCCGACATTTCCAGTGGTAGAGTGAGGAGGGGTAAGCTCCTTAAGCCCCTCTGTGCTGCACAAACAAGGCAGAATGAGTCACTTCTTAATGCCTTGCCCAATCATGGGGTGTTGTATGGGCCTTACGTCATCCCTCCTTGCTCAAGAGACGACAGGGTTTATTTGGACCCCCTACCTAATCAAGGGATGGGAAAGCTCGTTATTTCCCCTCACTGCCCACATTGCCCAGGGATGAGCAGGGCCTTTATTTGGGATTTCACAGAGAGTTTGCAGCTATCCCAGCACCCTGTCCGAAATGATGTACAGCTGAAAGGAGGGGTTCTCACCTCTTCCTGTGTGTTATTGCAGGTGAAGACGTTCTCTAGACTTATATACTCCGCAATGATTTCCTCTACCTTTGAGCATGACCAAACTACCGCCATTGCTTACCATTGGCTTTGAAGTTTGTAACTTACATTTGATTGTCTTTCTATTTGCTGGCTTTATTTGTTTTAGGCTGCATAGCATATCTTTGTCCTTCCAGAGGAGCAAAGTTTGTTCACCATCGTTCCTTGCATATTCCTCGCTTTCTGAAAACGGGCCTTTAAATTTTGTTCTTTTCTTATCACTTTTGCTCTCCGTTCAGAGACAGAGGTCAAATGTAAGGCTCTGTCTTTCGAGGGAGCATGTTGTATACTTTTTGTTCTCTGATTTTGAAGTGAGAGGATTTATGTGACAATCTTGCCGGTATTGGGAAAGAAAAGTTTTTTTCTAGCGTTAGCAAAATTTTAATGTCTGTGAATGAACTGTGTAAATATTTCAGAATATATCAGAATTAAGAAAGCACAAATAAAGCACTTTTTTTTGTAATTCGGAAGTGTAGTGGAAACAAATATTTCAAATCAGTACACTAGGTGATGCCATTTCTATAGGTCATTGTTTGTGCACTGTATAGTTTTATCAGTAAAACTGTATGTGGAAATGTAATGGTGATTTCAATTGAGAATATGTTATCTGTAATGGCAGTGTGCTACCACACCATGCATACTCCATGCTACACCACTCCACTCTACGCCACTCCACTCTATGACACAACATTCCCCTATCCTGCACGACAGTCTAAGCCACTCTATGTCATTCCACTCTAGACCTCTCTACTCCACTCAACATTACTCCACTGTATGACACTATAAGCCTCATTTCAAGTTTGGTGGACAGGAAAGTCTGTCTGCCAAACTCTTGACAGGGTGGCCGCCGCCTTCGTGGCGACCTCCCCGCCGGTTTTGTTACGAGTTTCCCGCTAGGTCGGCAGGTGGAAACCTGAGTTTCAGTCTACAGCATTGCCTCTGGCTCATAATCGAGCCAGCGGCAATGCTGTAGCCAACAGGGTGCACCAGCACCCTCGCAATGTTCACTGCCTGTAAAGCAAACAGTGAACATTGCAATGGTGCTTGGCCCCCTTCAGGCTGGCGGACAACAAGGTCGTTATCAGCAGAGCAGTGCTGCATGCAGCTCTGCCCTGGCGGATTACGATCTCCGCCAGGCCGCCAGGATCATGGATCCTGGCGGAGTTGGTGGTTCCCATGCGGTCTGACTGCCAGGGTTGTAATGTGGCTGTCAGACCGCTACAGCGAGTGTGGTGGTCTGTAAACTGCCACACTCGTAATGAGGCCCTATGTGCCACTCTGCTGTACAACACTCCATGCCACTTTACTCCACTCTATGCCACTCCACTCTTTGACACTTTAATCCACTCTTTCCCACTCCTGCACTCAACTCAGTCTATGCTATGCCACTCTACTCTACACCACTCCACTCTCTGTCACTCCACTCCACTCTACAACACTTTACTTCACTATACAGCCCTCAGTTCTACACCCCTCCACTCTATGTCCTTCCACTCTATGACACTGTACTCTGCTCCACCCTACGCCACTTCTCTCTAGGTCACTCTACTCCACTCTATGCCATTCCACTCTACTCCACTCACGACTATACTCCACTCTATGGCTACACTTCACTCCACAACTCTACTACACTTTATGCCACTTTACACCACTCTATTCCACTCTATGCCTCTCCAAGGCACTCCAATCCATGACACTCCATTCTTCACCACTCTTCTCCACTCTGTGTCACTATACACCACTCCAGTCTATGCCACTTCACTCTAGGCCACTCTGCGCCACTCCACTCTGTCACTCCACTTTACAACTCTGATGCATATGACTCTACTCCACTCTACTCTACTGTACTCCATGCCACTCTATGACACTCTGCTCATTGACCCTTTACATTACTTCACAGCATTCCACTCTTCACTACTTTAGTTCACTCTTCGGTATTCTACTCCACTCGTCGCCATTCCACTCTTCACTACAACACTCTACTCTACGACACTCCACTCTACACCACTCTCCTATATGCCACTAACATTTAGCCATGCTGAACAGCAGCCACACCGATGTACAACATGGCTAATACACTTTGGCAAACCCAGTAGCTCTTGCATAAGCACGACCTATTGGGTTGCCAATGTTTGTTATATTTTACCATGTCCGCAATAGTTAAGCTATATTTTATTTGATAACTACGAACTTTTACAGGTGTCTACTTAGTTAGCTCATGTACACTGGACAGTGGCATTGTGGTTTACTTGTCCAAAACAGAGGGACAAAATTGTCCTGACGAAGAAAAGGCAATAAATAAAGATAATGCCACTGCACCATTAAAATTTGGTTACATTAACAAAGAAGGTGCAATTTTGGTTACGGTAAGAATCAAGTATGAGTAAGCAAATCATATATATTTAAAATATTTCAGAATTCAATTTGCTGAAAACATTTTAGACACTATAAAACATAAAATAACTACTCTTAAAAAAATATCAGATTGTTTGGAAAAATGCTCCCCAAATTTTTATCTTGGTGGGGGAGGACAGAAACTATCAAAATACGCTAAGAAATGTTTACTATTTAACAAGCTTGAGCTCACTATGACTCTCTGATGGTTTGGTCATAAATTAAATTATACCTAAACAATTGTTTATAGCAAAAAAGTATCCATAGATATCACTAAGATACTAAAGGCTTGATTTAGATATTGGCATACGGATTACTCTGTCACAACGGTGACGGATATCCTACCTGCCGAAATCTAAATCCCATAGGAAATAATGGGATTTAGTTTATGGCATACGGGATATCTGTATCGTTGTGACAGAGTAACCCGTCCACCAACATCTAAATCAGGCCCTATATACCCAAAGGCCTGAGGCAGGGGGTCGACTTAACTAGCTTTAAATATTACCAACCAGCATTTCTTTTCAGTCAAGGATCCAGATGGCTCAGTCAGTCAGACCATTAATGTTGCATACAGTTGTCAGTAGGACACTCACTATAGAAGGCCTTTAGCCCCATTTCATATTTAACTATGGACAAAATAATTCTAGCACATCCAAAGTATATCTTGGATAACACTACAATAGCCATTCCACACTTAGGGGGTCATTATGAACACAGCGGGAATCCCTGCTGTGTTAATGCTGGCAGTCTTATCAGAGACCGCCAGCCCCCTTGAGACCCCGCCGGCCGAATAAATAACATTCTGCTGGGCCGGGACATTGCCAACGGCTCCACATGGAGCCGTCATCAATGCCGCTGTGCAGCGGGTGCAGCAGCATCCGTCGCGCAGACACTGCCCGTAAATCAGGTGCATGCCAGGTGCATGGGCAGTGCAGGGGCCCTAAGGGGGGCCCCGGGGCACCCCTTCCACCAGCCTTTCCCTGGCGGGTGGGTGGCGGAACAAGGGTTCTTTATCCACAGGGCAGCGCTGCTTGCAGCACTGCTCTGTCGGATGAAGAATTCCGCCATCGTCAGGCTGCCTGTCGGTGGTAGTTTGGAGTGTGGAAGGGCACCTGTGGCGGTCCCCACTGTCTTCATTATGTGGCGGTTGAGACTGCCATGCTGGTGGCAGAAATTTCAACCACCACCGGCATGGCGGTCTCGACCGCCAAGTTCATAATGAGGGCCTTAGATTCTTTGCTAGAACTCATATGACAGAACTCAAATTCGTCTTCTCTATTAGCAATAAACAATTCAACCTAGAAGGCAACACCCCAGACCAGAGGGATTGATCTTCTCGGGTGCTCACTTTGTTGAACACCTTAGATCTGGGAAAACACCACAAACATTTACCAACCTACATGGAACATTTTAACATAAAAAATCTTGATTTTTATAATTTCTTCAAACTAAAAACTTGCTTGAATAAATTTTTTAATTTAGACATAGATCCCTCCAGCCTACAATTTATTTATAATCTTAACAAAGATAAACATATAGGTGGTCATTACGAGTTTGGCGGTTATCACCTCCAACCGCGGTGCAGTCTGTCGTGAAAAGACCGGTGTGAACGTGGGAAACTTACCGCCGCAATACGATCCTAAAGGCAAAATCCTCCAGAAAAGAGCGAGCTATCCAACCCCGCCAGGCCAAAAGATGGTGGGAAACAGGCTGCACAGAATCCACCACCGCCATGGCAAAAACTGAACCGCCCTCCCAAATATGATTCAGAAATCAGCACAGTGGTCGTGCAACAGCGGTATGCCATTGTAGAGGGACTCACCAACAACAACACCCCACATTGGACAAATTGAAAACCCCACATCTGAGACACATACATACACTTGACACACCCACACACCCACTATAAAACACACACCCACAATGCCCACAATCCCAAGCTATTCCTACCTGCTGCTATACAACTATTGACCAACTGGAAAGGGACACCACGAACTCAAGTCATGTTTTTGCACACCCCACGCCACATATAACTCACAAACACACAACCATGCATCCCACAACTCCACCTTCAATTTTCACCAAACCTGCCAACAACTCACTTACACACTGCACAACCCCAAACAACACCACCACAACACAGCACACATCTCCCCACACAACCCACTATGGCACCCCTTAAGAACCACCGTTTTACTGACAGGGAGTTGCAGACCATGGTGGACGAAATTATCCGGGAGGAGCCACAGCTGTTCGGTGTACACGTCCAGTAGACATCTATAGCCAGGAAGATGGAGCTATGGCAGAAGATAGTCAACAGGTTGAATGCAGTGGGAAACCATCCACGCACAAGGGACGACATCAGAAAGGGGTGGTACGACATGCGGGGGAAGGTCCGGGCAATGGCATCACCACACCAGATTGCCATCCAGAGGACTAGCGATGGTTCCACCACCTCCCCCCAAGTTGACCAACTGGGAGGAGAAGGTCATGTCTATTCTTCATCCTGAGGGCCTCACTGGAGGACTGGACTCTGCACTTGAAAGGCATGTCACCCCCTCCCCCTCGACCGAACCCAAGACACCCGATCCCATATCCATCCCACCCCATCAACCACCCACACCCATCCCCTGCATGCCCACGCACCCCTCTAACACCTACCCAACCAGTGTGCACACAACCACCAGTCCCTGCATGTAGTGCTTGAAACACAAGGCCCACAGTGCATCACCCATCCCACTAATTCCATGCACTGCACCCATCCCAATGGGAGTCCTGCGTGCAGATTTATGGGGATGTAAGCACAATCAACTGGTGGCAGATGCTGACAGGGAAATGGCAATGACAGGACAGAGGACAGAAACAGAAGGAAACACATGCCACTGAGAATGTGTGCAAGCAATGCACATGTGCAATTTCCACCATTGACAACTAACTGACTATCAATGCCATATCCCCTCAAGCTGTTGAGCACTACTGCCACACAGTCAAACACTCTGCACGACACACAATCAACCTGATTTGTTTTACTCCACAGGTGACACTGCCCATGACAGTCACCAGGAGGTGCCAAGAAGTGCCAGTCCCACCGCAGAAGAAGGCCCCAGTGATGACACTACAGCAGGATGTCTGGATCTGGACGAGCAGCCTGGCCCATCGGGAACCTCTGGTCAGTCACTCTCCAGAAGCCCCACCCAGCCCACCAGAAAGACCCCCACTACACAGACACCACCAACAGCTGAGGCCCAATGCCCCTAAACCAGTGTCCCTGACCCAGCTACGGCGTACCCACCTGTACAGAGACCGGAGTCACCACCTGTCACCAGGCAAGACAATGAAGGTACTGGTGCAAGTGGGAGTGGGGTGACTGTAACGGGGTCACAGGCACAGGGACCCGGCCCAGTGTGAGGCCATCTGTGGGACAAGGGGGGAGCCAAACAAGGGTAGCGACTGGCCAGGGGCCATTTCCCAAATCCTGTCAGCATACCAGCACACCCAGGACAGGATGGTCCAGATTCTGCCCACTGTGCAGGATATTCAGAGGCTGCAAAGTGAATACCATCAGGAGGCCATGAAGCAATGGCAGGCCCACAATGCCACCATGGCCTCCATCAAAGGGGTGCTGCAGGACACGACTGGGGTACTGTGTGAGATCTCCACCCGCATGCAGGCCCACCCACAAGACACCCCAGCCCTCCACATCTGCTGCTGGTAGTGGACTGGTGGCCCTGCCAGGGAACTCACAGGACACCAGCACCCCCTCTTTCGGCTGCCCAAGAACCCCCTCGCAAATGTGGCATCCAATCATACATACCTCAGACACTGTAGCCATGACCAAACCCACTGCCAGGAAGTGATCCCTTCTTGTACTGTCTCCCTTGTGTGCCACTGACACACCTTGTTGACCATCTACTGTTCGTGCTCCAATTACAAAGAACGAGGTGGCTGTGCAGTAGTTTCGCACTTCCTATTGTATTGGTAAATGAAGAAATAGCAGAAAATGTGTACCAATATATAAAGGTCCTATAGCGGGTGCCAACACTAGTCAGCATCAAGCCACCAGAAATCCGGTTGTGTCAGTTGGAAGCTCCAAAGACACTTAGAAACATGATATTTTCAAACCAGGGCACACCATAAGAGTCCATTCCTTCTTGTCGTAGACATCAAAAACCACAGTTCGAGGTAAGTGTAAGGTAGCAATTCTTTATTATTTCTTCCAATAGTTCATGAGGAAAGCAGCCATCATAAGTCTAAGAATGCAACAGCCAACACGTGTTTCGTCAACAAGACTTTTTCAAGGCCCGAGATTAGATGTGTATAGATAATATCCAAGTTCTAGCAAGTTTTATATGTGGCTCTAGTACGAGGTCCGTGCTCCATTTCCCAATGGCCCCATGGACTCTGGACCTGTGCTACCAACAGCTGTGAATACCAAACTGACTATTTCGACAATCATCTGCCCACTCCCTTGTATTTCACCATCCCTTATTTTGCAGCACTTAATTAAAAACCGTACATTCACACCCAATGTATCTGTGCCTTATTCATAATGCATGCATGTGATGTATCACTTTCTCTATGTCAAATGTTAAACATTACCAGAAACTGGCTAGGGCGAATGTCTGAAGGCATCTAACATTCCAAATCTGAGAAATGGCTCCCTGACACTTGCACCAGGAATGTCCTAATCCTCCTTGTACACGGCATGGCAAAGGTTATCCCACCATAGTAAGACCTGTGAGGAACAGATATGTAGCATACGTTTTGGTACGGTTTGTTCAATGACACATGTAGCTGCTTTGTGTCCAAAGTTGAACATCATTGACGGAGTACTGCCACTTATTCACTGACCACTATTACCATGTGTCAGTTGTACTACACATCAGTTATGCACACACACGTGCAGTTTTCAAAACTAGTACAAATGTAGGCCAAACAGTCCATACATGTGAAGGTAGGAAACACATCCAGGAAAACAGAACTTCTGTGTGTGAACTACCTTTGAGAGTCATCAAACACATGAAGCAGTAAGAGGTATGTGACAGTACACACATTGCACTACACACACATTGCTGTGTCTCCAGCACTGGTTGTACATTCTTACAAATCTACACAAGTATATGTAGGAAATGTGGGAAACATTAGGCTAAATGTACCTTCAACTCATTGGAAGTGCAGCTGAATGAGCTGAGTTCTGAAGTCCACATCATCCTCCCCTTCTTTACTGCTGTCCTCTGTCCCCTCAGCTGCCACGGGTGGATCAGGTCGTTCCTCATCTTCCATTAGGGGTACATGTTTCCTTAGTGCCAAGTTGTGCAGCATGCAGCAGGCCACAATGATCTGGCAAGCTTTGTTTGGGGAGTAGCACAGGGATCCGGCTGACAAATGCAGGCACCGGAATCTTGCCTTCAGGAAGCCGAAGGTCCTTTCGATAACTCTTCTTGTCCTGCCATGTGCTTCATTGTAGCGAATGTCACCCCCTGACCTGGGATACCTCACTGGTGTCAAAAGCCAGGACATGTATGGATAGCCAGAATCACCTGGGAAGAGTGGGAAAACATAACACATGTCAGCATTGTGTAGAGGATAAAGAGTTAGAAAGGCAGGTTGTTAGCTACTGCACTCTCACATCTCACTCACCCACAAGCCAGGCTTTCTCTCTTTGTCGGTGTGCCATCAGGTGTGGGACACTTCTGTTCCTCAAAATGTAAGAGTCGTGCACAGATCCAGGGAATTTGGCAATTACTTGGGAGATGTACTGGACTGCAAGACACACCACCTGTACATTAAAGGAGTGATAGCGTTTCCGATTACTGTACACTTGTTCATTGACCCTGGGAGGAATCAAGGGAATATGGGTGCCATCTATGGTCCCAAACACATGTGGAATCCGTGCATTGGTATAAAAATCTGATTTCACAGTGGGCAAGTCAGCAGGTTGGGGAAATTTGATGTAGCTGTGGAGGTGTTTCAGCAAGGCAGTCAGGACATCCCTTAAGATGTTACTGAACATTGGCTGTGACACACCTGCTGCCAAGGCGACTGTCGCCTGAAATGACCCACTGGCCAAAAAAAGTAGCACAGATAGTACCTGCACAGTAGGTGGAATAGCATAGGGATTACGTAGACCTGGCAGTAGATCTAGCTCCAATTGGGCACACAGTTCACATATGGCACACAGTTCACGTATGGTAATCCGGTTCAGACGATAGGTCAGTATGATGTGTTGTTCCTCCATGGTTGCCAGGTAAACTAGGGGCCAATACACTGGTGCATTCCTCAGTCTCTGCAGAGGTCGGTACCTAGGGAGGGACAACACACATATTTCACCACACCAACACATTACGGATGATGTCAATGCAGACACAATTGCACAAACTTAGCTTTCACATTATGGAAAGGTTGCATGCAGCTAACACTGATAATCGACGTGTGTACACGGTACCATGCAACCTATAAATGCAGATAACTGATGCCACACAACACATATGGCATGTATCGCTGTGTATGACTGGTGTGGATAACAATGTTCAGGAAGTTATGACAGCATGGAGGACGCGTAGAGATTGCACTCTACTACATTTTACACTTCAAATGGTGGTCTCCTGTCCTACATGCTGAGGGCAGATGTAAGTGACATGACTCCACTGGCGTAAACCGTCATTGGTTAGTCTGTACCGCCGTGCAAGTCCCCATTGGTTAACATTGGTGTTTATGGGGAACAGGGGCCAATCACGATCACCGCCAGTGGTGACAGTGCGTACCACCATTTTTATTTCCCTTAGCTACTTGACTCCTGCACTCACCACGACCAATACTCCACTGCGTGTGCTGCTGTGTCCTGCATCTGGTCACGAAGATGGCACGTGCTACAGGGGAGAGGGCCCCAGCCTTCACACAGGAGGAGCTGACGAGGCTTGTGGACAGGGTCCTGCCCTTGTATGCCAAGTTGTATGGGAGACCAGTGGAGCAGGTGAGTGGATAAACAGTGTCCTAGCAGTGAGAGAGATTCCTTGGGTGCAGGTGTGTGTGAATGTAGGATTACCAAGTGTGTGGGAGTAGTGGAGAAGGCCATCAACGTGTACCTGTAGGAAGATGATGGAGTGTATTGTTGTCAACTGTCAGTGCGATTGTATCCTATGTCAGCATGCGTGTGGTCAGTCTACATTAATGTGTATTCCTATATTTCTCCAATGCAGATCAGCGCCCATCAGAAGAAGGGGTTATGGCGAGCCATCGCCAAGGACGTGCGGACCCTGGGCTGAGCTCCCACTGCAGGAAATGGTGGGAGGACCTGAGACGCTGGGCCCGGAACACTGTGGAGGCCCAACTGGGGACAGCCTCCCAATGAGGGTGAGGTGCACGTCAGACCTTGATCCCCCCCAATGGCCTGCATACTGGTGGTGCCCCGTCCAGTCTTGGATGGGCGCTTGAAGGCATCACAGCAGCCACAAGGAGGTGAGTCTTCACACTGTCCTGCATGCCAACTGTATTAGGGGGATGGTAGGCAATGTGGGGAAAGGTTGGTGTTATAGTGACTCATAGGTGTCAGGGTATGCAGGTGTCCAGCTTCTTGACCAGGTTACGTTACCTTGTAGTGTAGGGGGCTTGTGTACCCAGGTAAGGTGGAAATTGGATAGTACAGTCAGTCAGGTAGTGTTCCGGTTGTCTTGCTAAGAGACTTAGTGGTACTTAATACATCTAAGCATTAAATGGATACCTCAGTTGGAGTTCCAGGGTATGTGCATTGAATTTGTAGGGCACGACTGTCAGTGTAGTGTACTCCAAAGAGGCAGGTGTAATCCATATCAGTGGTACATTCCTGTAGTGCATAGGCTATGGTCAGGTGAGCTCTGAGACTACCTGCATCATAGTTGAGTTGCTCAAAGCCTGCATCCCTTTCTTTGTCTCCCCCATCCCTCTCTGTTTTCTTGTGTCCTTGTGTGCATCAGCATCATCAGGCGAAGGAGCAGAGGAACCGCCGAGTGGTAATGCTGGAGCCCACGGGACCCAAAAGGCACAGTCCACCAACGCCGAGGGAACCAGTGGGGTGTAAGGTGAGGGGAGCACCACAGGGGAGCCTACTACCACTGCAGCATCAGACTCAGATTTCTCCTCCGATGGCTGCTCCCTGGTGGTGGCGGACCACTCTGGGACCACCCCAACAACATCTTCGTCTGCCACCCCCGTACCAGCACCACCCCCCCAGTAGCTCCCTACCGAGTTGCCTGTGCCCGCTTACCCAGGAGGGTGGGCATCTCCTTCGCCACAAGCACCTCAGCCCCTGCCCCAGTCAGCCCTGTGCCCTCAATGAGGAAGCTATTGACCTCCTGAGGACCATCTCTGTGGGACAGACCACCATCGTGAATGCCATCCAGGGGCTGACATCCCAGCTGCAGCAGAGCAATACCTACCTGGACGGCATTCACAGTGCCTTGTCTAGCCTCCAGAGATCGTTTCAGGCTCTGGCCTCCTCATTGACGGCAGCCAGTGTCCCTGGTACCTCTGCCCCCATCCCCCAACCACCTATGCCCCATCCAGTACCCCTCTCCTCTCACCCATCCCAAGCACACACGCAAAACAGCATGCACACAAAACGACACACACACCACACAAGGGCACACACAGGCACCACAAGTCACACCATAGCCATGCACACACTCAACATACAGATGCAAACTCAACAACAACTAGGCCCTCCACAATCTCCCCCACCCCCTCCTCCCTTATAGTGACCACACCACACACACCCGCAAGCACTGCATCCTCACTCCAAGATCCTGCCCCCATTGACACAGTCACCACAACAGCAATCACCCAGACATGCACCGCAGACACCACACCCGCACTCACCACAACAACCATTACAGACACCTGGAGCACATAAACCAGACATGCAGACACCACCACAACTTACATTCACACAACCTGTTTGTCCTCACCCACCCTTTTTCACCCACTTCTTCCCAACACACGCAAACGCACCCACTCGGGCACCCCACATTCATCTACCACACACAAGCAGACTGAGCACACGCCTGCATCCACGTCCAGCACACCTACACTTTCTATGACCACTCCCTCTACCTCTACTCCCATGCCTGTTTCCACAGCTCCTCCCCGTGCTCCTAAAAAACGTTTCCTTTCCCGCGTTGACCTGTTTGAACCATTCTGGCCCACCCCGTCTTGTCCCTGCGCATTCCTGTGGCCTCCCCAAACCCAGTACCTCCGCTTCATGTTCCTCCCTGGACCTTCCTTCCAGTTCCCATGTCCCTTCCCCCTCTAAGGAAACACCTGTCAAGAACCTTGATCCCGCTACCACCCACCATTCTCCATCAAGTTCTAAGGTCAAGCCCTCCGCTCTCAAGCCGAAGCCAAAGCCACCCCCTTCCAAGCTGAAGCTCAAGCCACCGCCTCCAAAGCCAAAGTCCAAGGCCCCCCCTTTATGACCAGAGTCCCCACCACCAACGCCTCCCCCTGCGCCCTGAGGTGCCTGTCCCATTGATGCCCCTGCCCTGTGGAGACCATGGTCTTGTCAGGAGTCAAGTTGGGGCCTTTTCGTGACTGTTTGGCCGCAAGGTCATGGACCTCTGAACTGCCCAATGGGCCCATTTGTAAATAGTTCCCGTTTCCCCTTTTGTTTTGCACAATAATATATCTCGCCGACCTGCACAGTTGCTGTACTGTGATCAATTTGTCCTCCGTTTCACTATGGCTGCCTTGTGTGCACAAGTATGTGCATTGTTGTCCCCATCTGTGCATGTGTACTGTGCGTGTGTGGGTGCATTACTTCTATTTTTCACTTGTGCCCCTGTCTGTATTTGTGTATGCAATGGTATTTGTGTGGTGATGGTTTTGGAGGTTGATGTGGATGGTATGTGTGTGGGTAATTGGTTGTGATGTGTATTTAGTTGAGTGGAATGAGTGGTATGGACAATGGCGTCATGGTATGGTACCAGTGTATGTGTGGATGGCACTTGTGGTTGTGTGCTGTATGTGTGTCTGGTATGGTGCCTGTGTCGGCTGTGGTTTTGTGACCAGTTTGTGTGTGGCTGGGTATGAGTGTCGTGACGTGTTTATGGTTGGTGTTGTTTGGTGTGTGTGTCGTGTGTGTAGGGCGTGGTGTGTGTTCTGGTTGTGCGTGAGTGTATTGTGTGTGTATATGTGTGTGTATATGGGTAGGGGCATTGCTGTGGGTGTCTTTGTGTGTGGGCGTGGCAGTCGGTGTCGGGTGTGTGTGTGGCGTGTGGGTGTGTCATTGTCCCCTTCCCTCCCTTGCGTGGTAGGTGGCATACTCAAAGTTGTCATCTTTGTCGGCGCTCTATGTCCTGGAGGTGAATAGCAAGTACCACCATTAGGAAGATCCCCAGTTCACGCTCCATGTCATTGGCGGCCTCCTCTGTGTCCCTACGATGAGTGTTTCCTTTTATACTGTTCCTTTCTGCCATGCTTTGAGTGGAGGCTGGGCCGCCCTGGAAATCGTGGCGGTCTGCTGATCCCTAATACGGTGGGCGGCAATGTCCTTTCTGCCACCCTGTAGATGGCATCCGCCATCGGGGGCGGTCTGCCCGCACTGGCAGTATGGGTGGTGTACTGGGTGTGTGCTGGCCTGTTCACTGCCACGGTCGTATTACGGCGGTCTGCACCGCCAGCCTGTTGGCGGCCTGATCACCACTGCCAGCGTAGCGGGCATGTGTCTGCCAAACTCGTAATGACCACCATAGTATCTCTAGAATACATGCATTGTTCAAAACACACACAAAAATCTTATCTAGAACATACAAATCAAATGGCATATGAGTGCTCCAAAAATGATCACCAGTTCATTTGGAAAAACATGTGGCACTCCTTCAGATGCAAAATTACACCATCACTAGCCCAAAAGAAATACATTTTATTACATAGAACCTTCTGGACACCCCTACAATTACATAAATTGATATTACAAGATATCCCGTCCCGTTGGAATGGTAACTTGGAGATAGGTTCCTTACCACACATGCCGCTGTATTGCTCTTCTCTTAAAACTTTATGGACATAGATTTTTGACTTTGTCAAATTAAGCCTTTATATTGAGCCACTTGAAGATTCTACTTATCTGATTAGTTGCCCTTTAAACCGTGATCCTAAATAAGATGTATATAAATACCTACTGGATTTAATGCTTTCCTTGGGATGCAAGCTCGTTCTTAATAACTGGAAAGGCACCTCCAGAGTCTTGTTTCATGCCTTGAGGGACTGGCTTACATTTATTAGAGGAGCAGTAACATCTTTCTACAATACTCTCGATCCCCCTGAAAAGATCTACCTGTAAATGTAAATGTAAATTAGCACTTGTATAGCGCACTACTCACCCGTTAGGGTCTCAAGGCGCTGTACTCATACCGCTATGGAACCCCTCCTGGCTTTTCCCTGTGAGGCACCCACTCCTGAGCACCCCCAGGGTGAAGCCAGGCATCCAAGCGCTGTTGGGGCCGTTGTGGAGATTAAGCAAGCTATTGCCCAGAGTTGCACCCATGAATTAGATTAGGCACCGAGGCGAGAATTATCTGGTCAAGGGGAATTGAGCCCAAGACCTGCTGAAGCAGGACTTGAACCCTGGTCTTGAGCCAGATCTCTGCTTCAGGGTCTGCCGCTCTAACCATTGAGCCACACTTCTCCACTTACCTGGAACAAACTAGACCAGTGGTTCCCAACCTGTGGTCCGGGGTCCCCTGGGGGTCCGCGAAGCCTCTTCAGGGGGTCCACGACAGCTTAGAAAATTAAATAATATTAACAGATTAGGTCCCCAGCTTCCAGTAATGACTCAGTGGGGGGTCCCCGGATTCCAATAAAGATACAGTGGGGGTCCCCGGGCTCCAGTAATGATGAAGTGGGGGTCCACAGAAGTCAAAAGGTTGGGAACCACTGTTAACTAGACTCCTATTTTTCGAACACAAAACCTCCCTTCATCCTTAGATGCTTAATACCACCGGACCTTTGGTTAATTTTTCCCACTGACTTTTCCTTTAAGTGTACCATCAAATGCCTTTAGATTAGATAAGATCTTTCTATTTGCACATTGCTTCCACAAAATTACTGTTGAATAATTCAACTTATCCCTAAGTTTCTCTTTATCACAGATCTCCTCTGCTCCATAGGCCCCATGATTCTCAAATTCAGTGTCTGATATTAGCAAGCGCACTGACCTTATTCTGTTATTTTTACACCCCGCTGTCTTTTGCATGTTTTTCTATGGTTCTTGTAAAACTCCAATGGATTTTCTTGAACAAAATGTGGCTACGTTTGAAACAATACCTTCAGAATTATATACAAAGAAACTTTCCTGTGTAAAAACAACCTTTTACTTGAAAAGGTTACAAGCTTTGTTTTTTTGGTTCAATGTACGCAACATTTATCACACTCAGATCTTGAAATATGACCACAGTTTCTTACAAGATTGATGCCAAGTGGTCCAAAGCCAGTGAGTGATAGCTACTCTGCTGTTACAATTAAGTTCCACTTCCCTTTGAAAAAGCCAATTTTTGCATTGCTAATAAGTTTGGCACCACGTGACAAATCTGCATAATATTTGGCTCAGAACTACCTTACACACCTAAGCTTTGACATGTCAAGTTTTGTACAGATCTTTCAGGGGATGCTGCAACGAGGAGTTAAAAGGTCAGATGAGGATATAAATAAGCATCTCTTTTAGGAGACCCGGAAATTTTTAGTCACTGCAACAACAAAAATGCTTAACTGTGCAGCGCCTTACATGGCATAAACTGTTATCCTTGAATTATCCCAAGAGATGTTGAGGATAATAAATAAAATAAAAAAACAAATTTGATTAGATGAGAGTGTTTTTTCCTTTCTTCTAATGCTGTACTACTGCATCCTCGAAGGGACCGCAGAGCCTCGCACTGTAGTTAGCTTGCTGTGTTAGAGATATGGGCCCAGATTTACGAAGGCCTACTGCCTCCTTGCACCACATTAGCGTAAATTTTTACGACGCTAATGTGGCTCAATGAGGCAAAATTTGCTGCGCAGATTTATGAAGTGGCGCAATGCATGTGCCATTTTTAGCGGCTATTTTTAACGCCTGCACAGAGCAGGCATTAAAAGGGGGCACACCATTACTCTTAATGGCCCCATGTACCTTACAGGATTAGTGCCATAATTTTTGGAGCTGATCCTGCAATGTACTACAATAGCAAACAAAATGATGACGCTATTGTCCCTAACCTGCGCCATTGTGCACCGTATGTTTAATACGGCACACACATGGTGGAGTGTAGGGGGGCTCTAAGGGGCACAAGAAAAGTGGCGTTGCATATAATGGAGCACCACTTTTCTAGAATTTGGGCCATTGTTTTGCTGCAGCAGTTATGTGATGTGAAGATTCTGTTAATGCTCACACGTCCCGCATTACAATAAATAAGGATGGTTGAGCATCCCTTAACGCCAGGGAGGATAGGTAATGGTCACTGACAGGGGGGTGGATACTACCTCAAAAAATGAAAAAGTGCACAGTTTTCATGCACAGAGTGAATAGCTCCACGCCCAAATTTTCAAATCCACAGAGTCTTCAGTTTTTACGCATGCTCTCTGCAGGTCCATCTCGGATACGCTGAGTTCAAGGAGCCAAATTGAACTGCAGATCTAAGATGACATTTTCCACTCAAGCACCTGGATCTGTAGAGCGAAAGCAAAAAGCCTCTGTGGTAAGCTTTAGCCAGTAGTGTCCCATTCAGTTTCTCACTGCAAGAAAACATCACCGAGGCATGGATGCATTATTAGAAGGGTCTATAAACAATACCAAGAAGCTCTATTCAAGGAGTTTTTCACGGTGGCAAAAAATTGCTTTGACTCTTGCTCGTTCAGGCTGCCCATAGCTGGGGCTGTTAAAATGTTACACTTCCTCCTGCAACTCAGTTTGAAGCACACCTACACTACTACTTTTTTAATTCAAATGTTTGATGTATAATTACATGTTCTCACAATACAACTATAAGATTACAACCCTGCAAAACTTATGATACCAGAAAATGATTTAGAATTCTGAAGCTAACTAGTTTTGTGCCTTTCTAACACTCCTGCCTAAGGGAAATCGCCCAGGTTGTTACCAGAGCCACATCCAATTAAGACCCACAGTGCTTTAACCAGGGAATCTTCCAAGGTTTCTACAACCACCTTGATATCCAAGCCCTACACCTTCCCTGATGCTGCCCAGATAACACCTTTTTTCCTCTTCCAGCCAGAGATCCTCCAATATGCAGCAGCCCTACAAAGGCACTATGGCCCTCATTTAGACTTCAGCGGTCTTTTTGCCAGACCACCGAAGCCAAACCCGCCAGCAGACCGCTATATCACAAGTGCTGACAGCGTCAGCCATGTTACTGGTGGAAAGTCGCCACGCCAGCAGGACTCCACCCACCGTATTACAAGCCGTTATACGGCTTGGTGGAGTCCTGCTGTTGTGGTGGTGGCGGCAAGGGAAGACCGCCGGGTCCCACCCCCTCCTGGACGACCCCTCGACTGAGGAGGTAAGTGGGCATCCAAAGGGGGGAAAATAGGGGTGTGTGTGTGTTTCAGTGCATGTGTACATGTTTGCAGAGGGGGGTGCTGAATGCATGTGTGTATGCGAGTGAATGTGTGTGTGCGTGTATGCGCATGAATGGGGCGTGTGTCTGCATGTCTGCGAGTGAGTGGGGGTGTCTGTGTGGATGAATGTGAGTGAGTGGGAGTGCCTAAGTGCACTTATGCATATGCTGTATGCTGTATGTGTATGTGTATACATTTGTGCGTGAAGGGGTGTGTGTGAGTGTGTGGACCGGTGGGGGGGGATGTGTGTATGTGTGCGGACATGTGTGTATGTGTGTGCCGGCAACAGGAATGACAATTCCTCTCACTGGGTGTGAGACCAGTAGGGTTTATGTGGCAGGGTGACCACCACAGAAAGCCTGGCAGATTGCAGCCTTATAATCCAGACGGCAGGCTAAGGCCTGCCGCCAGGTTGGAGGTGCTCCCCGCCGGCCGCAGCACTGCAACCACACCGGCAGCCTGGCGAATGTGAAGGCTCTCAACTCTTAATGTGGTGGTCCTTACCGCCACGGCGGGGCTGGCAGTCTCATGACCGCCAGCCTTGTAATGAGGGCCTTTATTCTTCTAATGTGTCCTAAAGGTAGTTGTTTATATTTAACCCAGGTAAGCTCTGGATACTCATCTGAAGTGCTTGCACATTGGATTGTGTCCACACAGAGGATCTGCATGGGACCTGGCCAAAAACTAGACACTTAGCTGAAAACTGAGGACACAATAGTAGATACAGGGCCCTGGCCAAAGACAAGGTCCTGCACACAACCTCTCTTGTACCCAGCCGAAGTGCAGCACATTGGTCAAGACATTGTTATAACTAATGAAACAACACTTAAGGATCATACAGAGCTAGAGGGGAAACCAATAACAATCCTTGGGTGGGAATGTTAATGTCAAGGTTTCAAGGATATTTTATTAGTTGGACAGTTGCATGGGAATCTTTAGTTCTGGCCACAGAAAAGTTGTGGATGCTGGTAAATAGGGTGTACCCAGAATCCATGCACAAGATTATCAGGGCTTGTAGTGTGATTCTGAATATGTTTCTGGTGGACAGAACTTTCTTTATTGTAACAGTGATCACTATTTTCTTACTTCTTCTTGGCAACATGGCTCTTGAAGTACAGATTACTGTCCATGAAGAATCCAATGGATTTGGCCCTTTTTAAGATTGGAAGAAGACAATGGTGTCGGTGAACGGATCTTAACCCCAGTCGGGGGGCACCAGGAGCCCACAACGCCTTCACAAGGAGTCCGCGACTGCTTAAAATATTAAATAACACTAACAAATTAATAAAGTGTATTTAAATAAATAGACACCATGTAAAAACAATTTTTTTAAATGATAGGCAAAAGGGAAGAAATTTGAAATTGGAGGCTAAAGGTATCCTCAGATTGATTGGAGGGAGCAGTGTAAGTGCATCAAACCGAATGTTATGGACAATGGGCGGCTATAATTAAATTAAGAAAAGTGTCAAACTGCCCTTTAACGGTAAAAGTTACATTTTTTGTGTTTCCTTGTTATAGAAATGAAACATATAAACATTTGGGAATTTCATAAATGCTTGTGTCAGTATTGTTGTGTGTTGTTTGCAGCTCAAATCAACAAACTTCCTTAGGCTGCAGGGCCCAGGTACCACTAATGACTCCATGAGGGGGCCCCAAATTCCACTAATGAGTAAGCGGGAAGTCCCTGCAGTTCAGTAATGATTATGTGGAGTTCTACTGAAGTCAAAATGTTAAGAACCACTGGCCCAGGTTAATGTTGGTAAGTTTCTCTTAAACTGTGGTTGACTATTCCTATAAGTGCTGAGTAAGAATTCTGTTTAGGTTGAATTGAGCATTATGTTTATGGTGGTATCTAACTTTAACTGGTGAATTTCTATGGTCTTATATGTTTAAAATGTGAGCCTAACTATAACGCCCCTGTAACCTTTGGTTTTTTAAGTTAATTTCTATGTTTTTTTAATTCTATTTCCTAACTATAAAGTCCCTGTGACCTTTGTTTGTTTCAGTGAATTTCTGTGTTTTTTTTAACATATTGTAATTTTCATTACTGTACGTTAATCCAAACACCGAACCTTGCACCGTGCACGGCCTTCACGACGGGAGTTGGCCGCTGCCTCTCTGGGATTGAGAATAGGTGTGAGAGGATGTATCTGGGGGTGAGAGTGGCTGTGAGAGTGTCTGGGTGTGAGAGTGAGTACATCAGTATTCTAGTGGGTGGTTCATTGTGTGAGCTGGTCTGAGCGGGTGCATGAGCCTGTCAGTGGGACTGTGAGAGGGTGTGTGAGAGTCTGAGTAAGTCTGTGAGTGGGTGTGTAACTATCTGAGCGGGTCTGTGAGTGGTGCATAAGGGTCTGACTGGGGCCATGAGTGGGCGAAATTGATTGAAAGAGAGAGAGAGAAAGTGAGAGGGTGAAAGATAGTGAGTTTTTTAGTCATTGATGTATGATATACTTAGAATGAGATATTTCTGTTATGCACAATTGAAAATAAAAAATGTATCTGTCATTTTTTTAAATTATTTTTTCCTGTCTATATGATTTTTTATAACTGCGATAATCAGGATATGTTCTGGTTGTATGGATTACCTGATGTAGCAATCATTGCATGAAATTAGGAGGATTGTGTTGAGTGTATGCCAATCCAGGACTTTGCTTTTCTAGGAATTGCTATTTATTTATTTACGAGTTGTTAATTTATGATACGATTTCTTTTCAGGTTTTAGTTGATGTTTTTATAATTGGGGATTGATGAATTTTGCATTATTGTGGCAGCAGTTCATTCAATTAAAATGTTTGTGATTTTCAATTGATGAGTTTCCTGCTATACCTATAATGGGGTATTATATTTAAAGATGGCCGCTGTTTGCAACCTTTCCAAGTCTTGAAAGCAATGAATTGCCTGTCTTTGATTTCGATGCAAACTAGAGGATTGACCAATCAAATGTGTAAATGTATATATCTCGCAGCGAGCCGCCGACGCTGAGGAAGGTGCTTGCCGAAACGCGTTTGTTTTTTGTGATAGCGTTTTAATAAACAAACATTTTCTGTTCCTTCCCCTTGAGTGAGACCGATTTTTATATACATATATATATGGAGAGAAAGAATGAGAGAGAGAGAGGGAGAGTGGGGGTTGCCACTAAGTAGTTATAGTTAGGTCAGCTGTTCCATAGGAAAAGAGTTTATTGTGTTGCTAATAGCTTTGACACAGTGTGATGAATCTCTGCGAAACTTTCTAAAGAGGTGCTACTTTTTTGCCTAGTTTGTGCATGGAAAGTATTGGGATGATCCGTTTAACGGGGCTGAGAAAAAAGGGAAGTCCAAAAATTCGAAATTCCCATTCATTTTACATAGACTTCTTTAAGTCAGGCTACAGCAAAAACCGCTGAACGGAATTACTCCAAATTGGACAGGAAGCTAGATCTTGGTACCCAGATAGCACTTTTTATTATTTAGTGTAAATTCATTCAGTAGTTTGAGAATGAAGAGTAAAAAATAATTGTATATTTTGGCAGTTGGGCTCTCGGGGTTTTCGAAAGACCATCCCAGGAGAGCCCGTTTAATAATAGAGTGTTCCGATTGCCCCAGAGAGCTTTATTTCCCTTGGATCATCTCACTCCTGTGGGAGTGAGACTCTTCCAAGAGCAAGCACTCTGATTGGCTGCCAACAACATGAGAAAAATGTTGCTGGCAGCCATTACAGGACTTGGGGACTTAAGGCCTGATTTAGAATTTGGCAGTGGGGTTACTCCATCACAAACATGGCGGATATCCCATTCGCCGTATTACAGTTTGCTCAGGCTATAATGGAACTGTAATACGGTGGACGGGATATCCGTCACATTTGAAGTGTAATACGGGGGACAGGATATCCGTCATGTTTGTGATGGAGTAACGCACTCCGCCAAACTCTAAATCAGACCCTTCGTCCCCTGTCCAGAAATTGTAAAAAAAGAAAGATATATGGTTCAGGGTAAAAATAGCCTGACCCCAAGGCCCCATGCCGTGGGCCCAGAGGGACACCCTCTAGGGGCAAAAAGGAAATAAACAGCAAAAAATGCAGTGATTCCACAACGTTCTTTTGAGATCGAAAAAACAAAATGGCGGCCAGGCCGCCTATGAATTCCTAATGCCATGGGGAGCCTACCCCCGGATGCTGATTTCACTTAGGGGAGAAGGGCTCTGTGGCCCCCCTCCCAGAGCCTCCAAAGGCCCCGGAGAATCTACCATCAGAACTGAAAGCTGTTTATATGGGAAGGTGGGATGCCCCCCCCCCCCACGCCAGGAGTGGTTCATCCCAGGACCAATTATATAGGAAAATGGAGAGAGGGGCCCCGCAGCCCTCCTCGCTGATCCTTGAGATGCCCCGAGGAGACCATGCCCAGGGCCATCACGATTTATGGGGAGGAGGGGCTGCACGGTACTCCCTTCCCAAGCCCCAAGAGGCCACACCCTTAGGGCCGAAATGTAGGAAAATAGGGAGGAGGACTTCTCCATTTTCTTATATTTCGGCACCAGGGGATGGGAGATTCAAAAATTCTGGCAGCGGACTTTAGATCTGTGTGCCCGCAGTGATGCAGGCAGGGAAACAAATCGAAATATTGTTCCCACCCACAGGGAACAGCATTAGAACGTGCTCTCTGCGGGGGAGCAATGCCGGCTCCCGCTGGATGCAGAGAGGTAGGTGGGGCATCTGGGATCAGCAACACTATGTTGTGTGCCCTTGGTAGGCATCAGGGCACACTTCTTTTATTGCACCTGAGCCCGGGGGATAGGGTCACTCTGGGTGATGTTGGCTTAAGGAGGTGAGGCCACCTCCCCATAAAAATCGCACCGGGCCACCAGGGATGGGGTCCCCAGGGCCAAAATTGGCCCAAGGAGGGGGTGTGCTTTCCCCATATAACAATTGCACTAGCCCAGGGAGGGGGGACGGCTAGCCCTCTCTCCCAAACAAGTACACCAGGCCACAGGAATGGGATCCCAGGACTGAAATCGGTTTGGGGAGTGGGGCTGCCTGTCCCCTCCCCTGTAAAATGTGCTGGGCCCTGAGGTATGGGGTCCCTGCCATCTCTCCCCCTGAATTGTGTGCTAGGCCCCAGGGGATGTGGTCCCCAAGGCCAAAAGTCGGCAGGGAGTGGGAGGGCCACCTGGGAAATTCACCCACTCAGGCACAGAACAAACAACACCTGGCACTGAATTTCTACGCTGCCAAGATGGTGGGCGAGGACTGCAAAGAGCCACTATCCTGTGGAACGGAATTGGCCAATAGGTTGGCTGGATGTGGGCATAGCACATACTGCCTGAGGGCATTCAGAGATTGGGCCTGATAAGTAGAAGAAGAAATATGTTTGTGCGGTAAGAGGAAAATAATCTGCTATGACCACTGCAATTGGTGTGGGGAGTCCTGGTTATTAAGAGTGAGCGGACTGTTGATGTCTTCCCTGGCTGCTGGTGAAACACACTCCATTAGTGACAACTAGGTGTAGAGTGTCTCTCTGGAGGGCCTGCGGATGGCAGGGCATAGATGGCCCCACCTTTCAAAACCTTATGAGGCAATAACTCACTGTGAGGTCGGTGCCTGACACAGGTGCACTGCCCAACACTGGTGGAGGTCAGCAGTGGATGTCCATTCATTTGTGGTGCTGCCAGTAGAGGGCCCACAAGGCTGCTTGTGCCTCCTGTGAATTGGGGGGATTGCAGGCCCGGATTACCCAAAGGCCCATTCTGCTCCATCAAGGTGTCAAACATTCACCCTGGGCAGCCTGTGCACTATCCTACGCGGATAGTGTACGTGTGTCTGAGAGTTATTGCTGAGTGTACTTAGCCATGCAGGACTGACATTAGCAGTCAAGATTGGAAAAACTAAAGACCTCAAGCAGCTGAAATTGCTGTTTAAAAAGTGGCGGACTGGAAAACAACATGAGTCAGATCTAGTGCCTGGCCCTTTCAGCCAAGTTGGAGCAGACGAGGATCTAGATATGAAAACACTTCTCAAAAACATGAAAACTAGTCTCACGTTCACAGATAGAAAAATAGATGTCAAAAACATGTATGGACACTATGGCTACCAAGATAGATAAGCATGGTGCCCGTACAATGGAAGCCAAGAACAGAATATCAACAATTGTGGACAGCACCCTTGATGACAGGGAAAAATAATTATGAAAGCTGAAACCGAAGACCTGGAAGCCAGGTCCAGGCGCAACAACATCCACATTCTTGGGATAGCTGAATCGACAAATACAGATAAAATTGAGACATATATTAAGAAAATGCTTTCCTCTTTGCCGCTGCCTGCTTTTAAAAATTCTATATGGTGGAATGGGCGGGTCGCTCGTTGGCCACCCGCCCGCTGCACAGGGTGCCCCTGTCAGGCCCATAATTACTAGGCTTTTGAATTTCCCCAACAGAGGTCTGATTCTTCGGTTAGCGTGTGAGAAGAAAGATTTGAAGTACAAAGGGGACTCCATTTCATTTTAGCCCAATTTTACCCCTGCTGTACAGGAGGCTCATCTTTCACTTCAGTGAAGAAAATCCTATATCAACAGAGTATCTTCTGTGCAATGCTCTACTCTAATAAAATCATCACTGAGGGTCAGCCAAAAATGTTCATTGACCAGATGCATACATTAAAGACGGCAAGGATCATAAACAGTATAAAGAGAGGGAGAACCTTCAAGAACATCCCGATCTGCAAGAAGACGACTCGTCCTTTAAACATGTGGTCCAGTCCATACAAATATTTACTTGTTATTCTGCATAAATATTTGTGTTCATTAGCAGAACTTCTCAGGTTGTTTTTCTTAAGTGCGGTTTAACAGTCGTCCTGATGATGGCCCCGGTCAATTAAACCACAGAGGTTGAACCGTCAACTCTTTTGTATTTGTATAGACAGCACCAATTTTTGATTAATAATTACACATACTTAGGCGTTTTCCTCCGATATGGAAAAATTACCAGATGATTTGTGACTTAATGTAGCCAATTGTCCTTTGTTTCATAACCTTTTAATAACTGTATTGCATCGTAGCTTCACCAATTTTGCACAGCACCGTCAAACTGTATGCGGGGCGCAGCCATCCACAGCTGTTCGAGGCTGGGCCCTCTTGCTTTGACCTTGAAGAGGGTGTAGACCCGAAAGTAAGACTGAACTTAATTGACTTTTCGCATCTATTATTAATTTCTAACTATTAACTGTATTGTGTTTCTGGCCTGTGAGACAAGGACGAGGAAAGCTGCACCCACTAAACCACCCACATGCCGCAAATTGTGCAACCCTTGATATTCATCACTAAAGAGATAGGTCTGGAGGAGAGACACCTATCCTTGAACTTAACTGACCCCCCAAATCTTCTCTTGGGAGCTGCATCTGACCAGGCTTATGCAGAGTGTGTATCTTCTCCAGCTTTTCTGCTCACAGAAGACTTGCAGCCTATTTTGGGACCTGTGGCACAGACATCGCCCCATGGTGGGAGCCCTGCACCTAAGCGTAAGTGAAAGTTAAAAAATGTGACTACCAACAGGAATGAAGGATGCAAATGGCCCAGAACCTGGTCCTGCCATGGTTATGGGTGGTGGCCCCCAGGATCCCTTGAGTGCGACTATCCAGGACCCTATTTTGACTCATTTTGCAGACACCTTGAAAACTTGTTTGGCGTCTTTGATTGACAGACTCAATAAGATTGAAGCCAAAATTATTAAGATCTCTGGTTCCTGTGAGATTCAGGCAGGTTCTTTGGCACCAAAGGCTTCCCTTGATGTACCTCTGTTAGCCCCCTCTGCATCTTCTTCTACTGAAGTCAGGCTTGCCCCATGCTCCTCTGTACCTGTCACGCAATTATGGTGAATTCCTTGAGAGGTCCCTATGGGCGAGTCCCCAAATGGATGGAGGTGCAATCAAGACTACCGTAATATTATGATGGTGAGGCGTGTAGACTAGATTGGGCCTTAAGAGAAAACTGTCTCATCAATGTCCCATACCCATTTCTTGCTAAACATGTCTTGTGTTATCATCGACAACAGCTAGCTAGCGGTACCATTAATGTAATGTCATTAGGATTTTTTTACAGGCTCCTGAAAGCCGGCATGAATTCGCCACATGTACAACACTCCCAAACTGTACCCCAGAGGGCTGACAAGAGTATCTCTTGCCACAACAGGTTTTTACCATTAGAAGATCTTAACAAGCTGAGCTGACAATTTTTGGCAACAGCTGCTTTTAGTTGTCCCCCTCAAGAGACGGGTTCCTTCCTAGGACCTAGTGAAGTTTGATTTGTTGGTTGATATTGGGTCCCCTGAGAGATCTGACATTTTTAGATCATGTGGGGCTTCAGTTGGGGTCCCAGAGAGAGATCATTTAATGTCAGACATAATACTGCCTGGTTCCCTGATAGGGGTCTGCTCTAATGGGAGAATTAAATTGATCTGCTGGAATGTGTCAGGGATAACTTCTACATTAGATGATGTAAACTGGATTAAATATATAACTGGTTTTGATTTTATTCTCCAGCAAGCGACCAAGAGCTTGGATCTCCCCACTTGGGATGGTTTCCAGTGTTTCAGTTTGCCTGTTTAGAGGTCACAGAGGGGAAGGGCTAGTGGGGGCCTGGCACTCTTGGTCTGTGCAACATGTAAATTTAGGATATATCCAGATCACATCATACATCCGGGAATACAGATGTGGATAGTTCCCCCTTGGTCTTTTACATTTTTTCTTATTCATTTTTACAATTCTGTGGGATCTAATGACTCCTCCTGTAACTTAGAGGATTTGTTTTTTGTGGTGCAATGTTTAAGGGAAAGATTTGTGCATGTTTTGCATAATTTAAATATATTGATAGGGGGAGATTTCCATGCTGAATTAGGTTTAAATGTCACTGTGCTTGTGCGTTTTAAGGGGTTATAGGAAACTTGTGCTCTGGGAACATGGACCGTAGGGATGGGAACTTTACTGGAAATATTGATTCCCCCACCTCCGCCTTTACAGGGAGGGGGTCAGGCTCTATCATTGACTATGTTTTTTGTATCATCATCAACTGGTACCACTATTGAATCAATTACTGTCCCGGCTAGAGCATTTAACGACCATAATTCTATCAAGGCCAACCTAGTCTTTCCTGGTTATCCTGAACACCCTGTTAAGCCCATTTCTGTGGCTGTTTCACCTCATGACCAAGGATTGTGGCTCAGATGGCAGGGCATTGATTATTCTCAATTTCTTGCTGTCCTGATAGAAACTAATTTATCCTTAATATTGGATCATTCATTCTGGCAACACCAGAATGATGCCATACTCATGACCTTAGGCTCTTTAAATGCACAGATGAAGAAAATCCTTCTTGACCAAGTGAAGACTAGAGAAAATACCGAACCAGGCTGATTTGGTAGAGACTGTAGGTTAGCAAATAAGCATGTAAGAGATGCAATAACATGTGTCCTTAGGGATAAGGCCAAAGTAGTGGCTTGTCCTGCCGCCTGTAGAATGTCCATTAGGAATAGAAAGCGAACCATTAAGCAAGATACTTGAGATGGTCTGATGGCAGCCATCCAACTTAAAGACACTGGAGCTATTTCGAAAATTTTAGTAGGTCCAAGCCCACTGAAGCCCTGACTACTAGTTTGGGGTCCAATATTAGTGCAGAGAAATGGGTTGCTCATTTTAAAGCTAGTTATTCTTTTACGGCCTCTAGGGATTCTAAGTCAGTGGACTGTTCCTCTTTTTTCACCCTGTCCATAAAGTTTAGCCTATCCGAAGTGAGGGAAGCAATTATTGAAAGTCCATCAATGAAGGCACCAGGGCCGGACAGCATCCCGATGGACCTATATTAGGAGAATGCGTAGTTCTGGGCTCTGATTATCACAAATGAACTTAATAATGCCACTTTATGTGGCTTTCCCCAATCTTGGTGCAGCGTTGTGAGTGTTCCGCTATATAAAAAAGGTTCTAGAGAAGAGCCACTGTGCTATAGACCGATCTCACTTCTGGATATAGTGGTAAAGCTAACTGGGTGTACGGCCCTTAGAAAGGCTGAGGAGTGGATGAGTGCTATCAGGCCAGCTTCCTACAAGTGCCAACCAAGTAATCTCCCCTGCACAATACAGGCTCAGGGCAGGTTTGGGTGCGATTGAGCAATGCCTCAATCTCCACTTAGTTGTTGGTAAATGCACACTTGCTAAGGGAGGGCTCCTATTTCTCTCTTTTATGGGCCTCAGCAGCACATTTGAGACAGTTAATCGTACCAAGCTCTGGGACATTCTTTCTGATTATGTGC
Source organism: Pleurodeles waltl (assembly GCF_031143425.1). NCBI lineage: Eukaryota > Metazoa > Chordata > Amphibia > Caudata > Salamandridae > Pleurodeles > Pleurodeles waltl. Next base: position 39,930,495 of record NC_090445.1, read on the forward strand.
TCGATGAGGACTTGGTTACTTTCCTTCGGGCCTTGCGCTGTGATGTGAACGCATCTGTTAGATATGGGCCAGGTGAGGAATGTATGGACATCTTTGAGTTAGCAGGAGGAGTTTGTCATGGTTCTGTCCTGACCCTGATTTTGTTTTGCTGTATATTATTGGATTGAATATGTGCTTAGCAAGAGCAGGGAAGGACATGCCCATGATTTTGGCCACATCTATCCCGGCCCTGCTCTTTGCAGATGATGCTGTGTTAACGTCTTGTATCCCAAATGGGCTGAGGATTTTAATCAGGAGTTTTGTCACCTGCATGGATAGTTTAGACCTGGACATTAACACTGCCAAAACAAAGCATATGGTCTGCGGCTCTAGATCAAAAAAAGGAAGGTTCTTTTCTGATTAAAGGTAGGCGTAGTGAAAGGGTCTCAGATTTCCACTGTTTGGACGTCGTTTTTGACCAGAAATCCTCATGGTTGCCCCTTGTAGCAAACCGGTGTTTCCAGTTCGATTGATCAGTGGGAGTTCTGTTTGACTTTGCCAATAGAGTGGGCAACAGATGAGTCCAGCCCCTCTTGGAGGTCTTTCAAGGTAAATGTCTACAGATTTTAATGTCTGGTGCGCGTCTGTGGGGCTATAGAGAGGTTGCTTCCATTAAGCAGAGGAGAACCATTTCTGTTGTCGACTCCTCAGCCTATCACCCTCAACTCCGCATTCTTTCCTCCACCACAAGATGGGCATTATACTGTATACATGTCAGATCTGATCAGGGGGGCCCGCTTGTCCTTTGGATTTCAGTCTGGATAATAAGTCAACCTTCCTAAACAAAATGATTATACTCGATTATGTGGGTTGTAAAAAGGGTCTTACCATTTCCTGGCTCAATTACATAAAGTCTATGTCCAAGGCTATTGGCTGAGAGGCCATGTTTTTATCTCCTTCCTCCCTTACCAAAGCTGATATCCCAAAGATTAAACAACTATTTTTAAGATGTGTACAGGCTTCCAGGGAGCAGGATCGATTAAGTAAACCCAGGCTGCAAGAATATGCAATTATACAAACAACACGAGCAGTATCTGAGCTGGGTGTTGAGCCCTTGTGAGACAACACTTTTAGCCAAAATTCGTTTAGGGACCATAGGATCTCTACTCTGCTTTCCCTTGGGTCAACATGACAGTGGCTCCGTTTTAGTTTGTCCCTGTGACGAGTCTGCTGTGCAATCCCTTGAGCACTGCTTACTTGAAAGTTTTTAACTCACTTGTACTTTCTAGGTACATTGCCCAATATCCAGGTCTGTTTTCGTGCCGGTAGTTTTTTTTTTAAATTAGCTGTTTTTAAATGGAAATTGTTCTCTATTTGATTGGTTGTTTTCAATTATGTTTTTGTTCCTGTGATGAAGTGTACAATGTCTGTGTTACTTATATGACTGTTATGTAATAATCGAATAAAGCTGTGTTTTTGTTGTGATTTATAAATTGATATGCATTTCTTTAACATTCTATTTATGCATCTCTTATCTTTTTAACTGTATTTGTTAAGTTTGGGCTTACATATTTTCGCCCCTCCCCCCACTTCCACCCCCTCCCCGGTGAAGCACTGAATTGATACATTGATATATTAACTATTATTAAGTCAAACTCTCTGAACCAGTGTGTTCCGAGCATTGAAGATTTAGGAAGTAGTTTATCAGAAAATGTAACAAATAGATTTATATACACATAGCTGGCTTTTTCTGTCTCTTCTTACCCTCTCACCCTCCATCCTCACAGGTGCATGCAATAGGTGGTTCTTCATGCCCATCACAAATACAGCTCTAACTTACAGGCAAGTTCTGAATATTTGTTAACGTGTGTGGCTAATAGTAGGTGTAGTGGTTACCACTAAACAGAATTTCTGTCCTATTCTGATGTCCATATAGTCGCTAAAAGAGCACTGAATGAGGTGGTCAGAGCTTAAATATTAGTAATTGTTTGAGATAAAACTTTTATGGGCATGTATTATAATTGAGTGTGTACACATATAGTGACTTGATATTTTCTATAATAAGCAGGGCAGAAGTCCTAAAACAAAGTGGAGGAACTAACCAAGTTAGGCAGTATGCAGGTGCCATCATGGCGTGTGCTATCACAGCGCATGACGTCACGATGCGTGACATTGCACGTGAGGTCTTTTCACTGGAAGTGACATCATAAGAAGTGACATCAGATATTAAGACCTCACACATATGTTTATCAGGTATATCATGAGTTCCTTTCAAGCACATTATCAGATTTAACAAATGAGATTTTGCGTCGTGGTTGTACCAAAAAAGTGGGGCAATCACAACACAAAATCTGGGCCCCAACTAACACATTTATTTTTTTTAAACACTGCCATAAAGAAATTGGCAACAAGAGGAAGCATGGTAGTAGATCTGTTCCACTTAACTGGTTGCAAAGTCTGCATTTTTAAATATTTTATGGGGTTAAGGCATCTGCTGAAGAGGTGCCCAGGAAATCTCAGGGAGTAATAATAGTGATGAGATAACTCAGAAGGGTAACGCACTTGTTGGAGAGATGTGTTTTATGCAGTGCCAGATTTGAACCAAAGTAGCATAGAAGGGTAATGTGTCTCCTGCAAAGCACATCATGTAACATGCAGATGATAGATTTTTATTTCATGTAAATAGGTAAGTGGGTTACTGCTTTGAACACAGAGATCCTTTTATTACTTGCAGTTCATAAATTGTAATCCTTCTCATGTAGCACAGTGAGCTATGAAGAACATGTGACTCCTACACCTAGTAACCCTCACTTTCTCTTGTAACACATCTTGTACATTGATTCACACACTTACCAGATTTATTGTCAATGTATAATCTGTATGTTACATAAAACGCTCTGACACCCTGAACTGGGATGAGTAGCGCTAAAAAAGAAATAAAATAGCGCTACTTAAATTGTTACTTGTGTAAATACTGGGCCAGAACAACACTTCTGACAATCTTACAGTGCATGCATTTATATACAGAGACTGACACTTCGCCTACTCAGGGGTAGTAAGCCTATATAAAAGCATGTCTCTCTTAAGTACCTGTGAAGAGATAACAAGCTGTGTGTTTTTCCCTCTGTTGCATTTGCATTTAAGTGTGAGGGTTGCATTTGCATTCATGTGTGAGGTTCCAGGCCAGGTCCAGCCAGGATACTCCATCAAAAGGAAGACTGATGTCCCTTTAACTTTGGCCTTTATCTTTGGCACAGCTGGAGGTGACAAGAGAACAGCCCCACTGGCTGCCTGCATGTTGCTGCTGGGAATGGAAAGCAGAGAACATGCAGGTGCTGCCGAACGGCTCCTAAAAAATACACCAGGACAAGTTCTGCATATTTCTGTGCGGTCCAACTTCTTGGCAGGGTCGACGGCGTCCACCCTGTGAAAATAGTGGGTAGACGCCGTTCACCCACATGTACCCCGACTTGTGCCCTGGGTGGGAGGTAGCAACATAGGTAAGTGGGGGGGTGGAAGATGAGGGGAAGCAGGTACGGGAAAAAGCCCCCCCTCCCCTGAATGCAAAGCATGGTCTGACATCAGCAGTGGGATTATACATCCGCCAATGAAAACACTGGGTGACTGGAAACCCCCTGGATGGGGCAAACACAAGAACAGGCAGAAAAACCATTGCATGTGTAACAGTGACATGTACAGTAAAGCTTCCAAATTATGAGCAAGGGGTTGTCCCAAAGCCTGCTCTAAGTATATGTAAAGTGTTGGAAACAATAGGACACTAACAGACTGCTAATTTGTCGGGAGCTGAGACGTAAAAAGTACCATTGTATAAATACATTTCCTCATGAGCACTTTCACACTGTGTAGAAATTTGCATTCGAAAATACGTACACATAGTCCCGAGAACAGATTCTCAAATATTTTCCAGGAGAAAACCTCGAAATCTGTAACTTGTGCATGTTTGCATAATTTTACTTTTTTGTGTGTTTTTAGACCACATGCAAAGCAAGCCTGTCTTTCACACGAGAAAAATGCATGTTTACATAAATTGCACAGTAACACCATATATAATATAAAAAACACGTTTAAACTTTTAAACAGGCAAGTATTAAAAAAGACAAATTATTAACTAATAAAAAGTGAAAAAGATTTTTTTTAGGTCGAGCGCGCAAGCACTTTGACCTGTTGTAAGTATTGTGGGTTTTTAACCACGCCCATCGCATGGGCATCACTTTTGCTCGTTCATGGGCTTGCCTTTCAAAAATCCTTCATTATCTTCGGCAAATGCTTTACATTTGTCTCTCCTTGGGTCAGTTTTGTTACTGCCTTCCAGACTGCCCCTGTTACATGGATAATTGCACGATTGTCGAAATGTCTGAGTGTGAGCGAACTTCTTTTTCCTTTTGTGTGTCTCCTTCGTGCTCATGGCGGCCATGGCACATTGAATTGGCTTGTTTGTGCCAACTGTTTTACTTTTTCAATCTATGTGGCAAGAAAAGTCCAGTTAAGAATTTACAACGCTAATAGCTCTAACTCGAGCAAACGCAAGGCCCATTGCTTTGCAAATGCTTGGTCTTAAAAGCAATGGGCCTCATCAGATCCTAGAAGCATAACCAGCCCTCGGCCCAGATGTGTTACTTTTGGGGCTTAGTGCAGGACCAGTGCGATGCCCATCTGCATCAATTTTGCTATCTGTTCCCAGTCCATTTTGTTGCTTGGCCGAACAAGTCACGGAAGAGAAAAAAATGCGGTCACCCAGCTCATTTAATTGTTCTTGTTTCAGCACCTTACTAATAGTGTTGTTCTCTTAAAACTGCACAAGTCTGCACAGTCTAATAAATGTGTCAAGTTTTCTGGGACACCACAGATGCAATTAGCTGAAATTGCAGTATTCCTCCTATACAGAGCTTTGTTTAACAACAGACAACCTCCTCCTGCCAGCACAAAAGCCTCTTTTCTCTATGATGTGTCAGCAGGGATAAATGCTGCTGTGCACTTGGCGAGGGATCAAACATACCTCTGTGGGCGGTGTAGGAGAGGTTACCTAGTGCATCCACTCTCTGTTCTTTTGCCACGTGCATAACATTTTCAGCAATTATAGAGTTTGTCTCTGTGAGATCGTTTGAAGGTTATTTGGGGCTTGGGATGATGCCAAGTTGAGTGTCTTGCTTTCTTTGAGCCAGAGGGTTGGGAACAAGAAATTGCTGCTCAGTTTAATGTGTTTGTCCCAGACCACCAGGTTGTTTTGATGGGATTTTAGTATTTTTAGGGCATATTTCATGAGGGCCATCTGTTTTGTGTACATACTCTTGGAAAACTGTGTGAATTCCTTAATTTCACAAATGAGCACTAGTGCAAGTTCATGAACATTCAGGTGTAGAGTTCGAAATAATTTTTCTGTGATACGGGCTGACAGTTTTTGCACACAAAATGTGACTTTTCATTTCACTTAGGGCCTGACTGCAAGAATAGGTGCTATTTATCGCACCTGGTAAATAACGATACCACAGGGAATTATATTTATTGGGTGCGATAGATATCACCTAATACAAGTTTCTGGGAAATAAAATGCAGATTTTTATTGTAACACACCAAAATCTGCATGATAAGTTAATTACCATATGGTTTTCCCCTGTTAAATTTTGGCAGGTGACGTTTAACAAAGGTTGAGGTATTTAATGCATCAGGTAGTTATCAGATGTGTTAAATAACACTCAACTTGTAGTTCTGACTCGTGCGTAAACAGGGGTTTTGCATGGGCCGTGAAGATGTGCCGCACAATGACAGCTTCAGGCAAAGCTACTATTTAATAGATGTTAAATAGTGGAATACCATAGAATGTTCGTGTGAATGTGCCAGATGCATGGGAGCGTATCCCAAAAATACCACGCTTGATGGACCTGTGTGATAGCATTGTGTACCCCCATTTTCAGTAATCAGGTGGCATTGATGCAATGTGATAATATTTCTTTTTAACTCACTACAGCATTCCTTGGGTGAGGATCTATCGATTTAGCTAAATAAATTGTGTCTTTTAAGTTGTTTCGAAGCATAGCTGCCAAGTTTTCAGATTGCTTATGTGTGGCATTTCCACGTTTTCAGTGTACGTTTGAGTGACATTCTACAGTCAGTCAGTCAAAATTCTTTATTCGGCATAATGCCATAAAAGTACAGAAAGTTTAAACAAAACACACTTACATTAAATATGAAGCAATATTCAGCAAGCATGGCTCACATTTCCAGGATACAAAGCTGCTTACAAATATATATAACAACATTTCCATAATAATATTTAAAATGCAGTAACAATATCAAAATTAAAATCTGTAAAATTCAACCCTTGATTAATAAACATCTCCTTCCACCAATTCATATTGTTTCCTAATTGCAAATGCTGATCTAAAAAAAGTTTAAAACAGAATAACAGACTTGAGTAGATGACAATTTTTGAGCTTACATCAGTTTGTGTTTATGGGAAAGAATACGTAGTTTCCGAAAAAGGGGCAATATAAAAGTACATCTAGGAGCCGAGTAAAGTGGACAGAATAGGAAAAAGTGACACGTGCTTTTCTTGGAAATAGTATCACAAGGACAATGCGGGAGCACTTTTTGCCAAGTGCTTTGCCTTGGAAAGACCACTCTAAAATGTATCAAGTTTAGTCTAAATAAGACAAGAAGAGAGCATGATGAGGATCTCTGGAACCAAGTTAAGTAAGGTTCCATCAGAATCGAAGTTGAAATCTGAACATAAGGGTCAAATGTTTTCAAGTTCAGAGCCCCCTGTAGTCTCAGATTCGAAATCTACTCAAAATATCGAGTTTTGACCAATACCTTAGCATTTAAAGGCAGGGACTCTGGATGAGTAAACATGCTCTCCATGCCTATATTCCAAAAAGAAGTTTGGAAATAGGTAAACCACGGAATTCTATTACGATTGTCCAATTGGATGCAATCAGTCATACAATCTTGTACCAGACTAGCCGCAGGATCAGACCAAGATTTCAACCACAGTAAAAGGGGACCAACACCAATCAAATCTTCAATGTGTCGTAGTACCAGCTCTTCGTAACAAATGATATTTGCTACATTCTTTGGTACCAGCAATAGTCTATGAACAAATTTATTCTCTATACGTTGAAGAGAATCTACTTTAGTCAGGCCCCACAAACCCACCCCATAAATGGCTGCTGATAAAACATTTTGCATTATAAAGCCTAACAATCAGGTTAACTGGTCTGTGGCCTAATTTGCGAGCAAATCTAAATATTGCTTCCAAATTTCTCACCTTTTGATGAGCCTTGATACTGAGATGGGAATCCCATAACATAGAGGAACTTAGATGCAAACCTAGATAACAAAATTCTTTAACTTTGTTTATAATATTTTCTTCCATAGTAAATCGTTTAGATCTAGTATTTCGGGGTCCAACAGTCATGGCAAATGTTCTCGTAAAATTTAAATTCAGATCCAGATTTTGCATAAACATTAAAAAAAGATCTAATAGGCTTTGGAGGCCATTAGCTGTACGGGCGATTAAAACTGCATCATCCGCATACAGAATGACAGGGAGTTGTCTCGTTCCCATCCTAGGGAAAACCTTTCCATTTTTTATTAAAAAATCATAGAGGCTGTTAATGTATAACTAGAATAAAAACGGTGCTAAAATACAGCCCTTTCTAACACATTCTCCTAGAAGGAAAAGGGGAAGGTCTCTCACCATGCAAACCATTCTGCAATGTAATTGTTAAATCATTCTGCAGTCACATTTGTTACACTTTGAATGACACATCTCTTTTACACTATGCAATGCAAATATTGGCTTGCAAAGTCAAACTAATTTCTCAGTCGTAGGCTGGGACCTCGTAGCATTATACGCAAAAAGAACATTTGATGATGGAATGCAGAACAAATCAAACACTCACCCCCAGTCACAGATCTGGGTTTAATCCATCAGTTTTTTTGCTCACCATGCAATTCCAGTTTGGACCCAGCCATATGCAAATCAGTCTTGACCCTGTTCCCTATGGGAACAGTCCAGCCCGAACTGCCAGACCAGGTCCTCCCTGGACCGGAAACAAGCATCCTGGGATCGGTTTCGGGGTATCACCCCTCTTCAGCTAGGCTAGCTTGAATCCGGTGGCACAGTGAGCACCTCGTAGCATTATAAACTGACAAGTCCCTATTCTCTACTGCGCCAACCAGGATTCAATCCTGTTTCTCTTTGGTTTAACACGCACAGACGTCTGCTGAAAGATTTCATTAAGAAATTGAGATTTCATAAGGTAAAAGAGTACATTTCCCATCAATTACTTGCATTTGTCTTTCATTTAAAGTGTGTGCATTGTTTTATATGTAGTTAACTGAAAGTGAAAGACCAACAAAAATACAGACTGAAATATTTGTGTCTTTTTTTGATCTCTCTCTGCCCTACCCGCTCCCTGCTCTGACACTGCCCAGGTTGCACTCAGTTCAGTGATCTACTGCTGGACTCACCTGTGCCAACCAGAAGTGACTGAGGCTGGAGCAGCAGAGAGTGTCTTGGAAAGTGACTTCTATAGAAAGGGGATTTAGGAGAACCTATATAAAAGGGGGGCACCCTGAGCAAAATGAAGAGAAGGCTTATTTTAGAAACTCAAACAATGAGACTTTGGCGCGGGCTGGTCGCGTAGCGGACTGTTCGGGGCTTGCGCCTAATGCCACCAAGGGTGGTGACCAACTGACTGTGGGTGGGGAGGGGCACAAGCCTGGGAGAAAGAGGTGCGCTGACTGGCTGGTGGGGTTTACATTGGACAATGCTTGGACCGTGCTTCGCAGCGTTTAAAGGTCAGCGATGGGTGATCCCCCCCACATTATGAGGATCCGCCTTGCATTGTGGAACCCACCCACCCACACCAAAGAAGCGGGTGTCGCAGCCACAAATCGCTGGGACTATGCGCGACGGTAAGACACAGCCAGACGGATAACACCGTAATATAAAAGGCAAGAGCCGCTCAGGGTGTGTCTTGGGGATGCCTTACAGCAGGGCCACTTGGGAGCAGCGACAGGCCAACAAAGGGAGTTAGCAGTGGGCAGACACAGCACTTGCAGCTCAGGAAGGGCCAAGGAGCCGCCCACCGCTATCTGCAGCAAGAGAAGTCTACCCGCTGGATCGCTGTCGAAGAGGCCCCTCTTGAGAATAGGCTGTGCAAGAACATTGGCGACCAGTGGCTAACAACACAAGAACTAAAAGGGCAGAGACCTGATATGGCATTGAACTTGTCTAATATGACTACATGTTTGCATTTGTGTGTTTGAATTTGTGAAGTTAATAAAACTGCAGCAGTTTATGATCTAAATTCGCTCCCCCGTTCATTGAAGGAAACAGAGCGGGGGAGTATGGAGGTCATATGGGACGGCCTAGGAGGGAAGGGAGTCACTTGCCTGTCTGGGTGGGGTTATGCGTTTAAGTGCCTCAAGTAAGGAGGCATTTGAAGCCCAAAATAAAAAAAAAGATGAAATATCAGGGACAGACATAAGGGTGAATTATTTGAGGCAATCACATAATCGGATCATGTACTCAGGACTCGAAACAATGCTGTACATTTTAGAGTCCCAAAGGCGAAGGGAGGCTTGAAGTGCTCCTAACTGGGTGCAACAGTGGCTTGTTTTCTGCTGATGACCACTTTGGGAAAATGCTATCTCCACATCACGGCTAGAGACCGTCACTCAAATGCTAAAATAATCACAGAATAACTTTTCTCTTTCCTCTCCTTATGGAAGACACACACAAGGTGGGCTTTGCTCACCTCCTATGACACAAGGATACCACCAGTTCTCCTGACGCCCCTCTTGTAGCCACAACTAGTAACCCTAACTCCCCTCTTGCACCAGTGCTCACTAGACCGTGCCAGGATATTACAGCTGAAGCTCCTTGCCTAACAGTGAACTTTTCAATGATACACTCTGTGCGATTGCACCACAGGCCGCAGACAGCCCTCCCGAGGGCCATTCTCACCCCTTAATACATTCAGAAATGTAATACATTTCATGCTGACGAAATGTAGCACACGTTGCAAAAGAACCAGGAGTTATCTGTGTGGCAAACCTATATTTTTGCACGTTCCCAGGGGCAGTCAGAAGTAATGTCCTCACACTGCAATCATAGCGGAACTTACACACACACCCACGCACACACCCTCTCAGAACGGACGAAGATTTCCTGCCACACACATTGCATTTACAGGAGCACTTACATGCACAGCCATGTGCACACTGCAGGTCTGCTTGCACACTGACACACAACACACGCTCGCGCATGCACAAAACACCCCACACACACACTGCCCATGCATGGTACTCCTCGCTCCTAACGCTGCAGTGATGTGGAATGCCTTGAACGCACGACACAGTTGCGTTGTCGCTTGGACAGTGACACACACACATGTCGCAGTGCCTGGGCACACTGCACAAGCGTAGCAGCACTTGTTACACCCACACCACACAGACGAAGCACAGCTTGTTGAGTCACTTGAATACACTGTACAGTGTCGCACCTTTTCTAAAGATATTGCACATCTGTATCACTACTGGTTCATAGACTGCACCGTTCTAGTATTGTGCACAAATAATGCATCTCTGGGTTTGTCCTGGAAGTTCACAAGTTCTTCACCCAGCGCCCTGAGTAAGTGTCTCAGTCAGCTAATCCACTGTAGGAATCTTTCCAATACCTCATAGTTACACATTTGAATCCCGGCGGGTCAACTCAGCCTGTCATTCTTCTGAGGTTGATAAAATAAATAACATTACTTTGAGTAAAAATAACTATGCTATCCGTTAACAGCACCAAGAAGCCACTTGGGTTGCAACTGCACCTCTTATGGTTCTGTTGGTTGCATCATTGCTTAGAAAGGGGCGCACTTTTAAACGCCCTGTGCTTTTGCAGGCAAGCTGTTTGGTAATCAAGGCTCCGTGATACTTTTGTGTGTATTTCCGACAAAATATACATCGCCAGTGGGCTGAATGGTGAGATCGATGTCATGTCACAGCCCAGTCCTGTTAGAGTGAGTTTTCACACATCAGTGACAGCAAGTGTGAGTTCAAGCGCTGTATGGCCCCTAAATGAGTTATCTGTCCAGGAACAATCAGTGTAGGTTATCTTCCAGCAGGAGCCTGTTAGTGTGAGCTGTGTGTGTAAGCAGTCTCTCAGCAGTGACCTGTCAGTGTGATCTCCCTCCCTGCAGGCCTCTGTCAGTGTGATCTCCATCCCTGCAGGGCCCTGTCAGCGTGATCTCCATCGCTGCAGGCCTCTGTGAGTGTGATCTCCCTCTCTGTAGGTGTCTGCCCATGTGATTTCCCTCCCTGCAGGGCTCTGTGAGTGTGATCTCACTCCCTGCAGGGCCATGTCAGTGTGATCTCACACCCAGCAGGGCTCTGTCAGTGTGATCTCCATCCCTGCAGGGCCCTGTCATTGTGAGCAGTCTCTCAGCAGTGACCTGTCAGTGTGATCTCCCTCCCTGCAGGCCTCTGTCAGTGTGATCTCCATCCCTGCAGGGCCCTGTCAGCGTGATCTCCATCGCTGCAGGCCTCTGTGAGTGTGATCTCCCTCCCAGCAGGGCCCTGTCAGCGTGATCTCCATCCCAGCAGGGCCCTGTCAGCGTGATCTCCATCGCTGCAGGCCTCTGTGAGTGTGATCTCCCTCTCTGTAGGTGTCTGTCCATGTGATTTCCCTCCCTGCAGGGCTCTGTGAGTGTGATCTCACTCCCTGCAGGGCCATGTCAGTGTGATCTCACACCCAGCAGGGCTCTGTCAGTGTGATCTCCATCCCTGCAGGGCCCTGTCATTGTGAGCAGTCTCTCAGCAGTGGCCTGTCAGTGTGATCTGCATTCCTGCAGGGCTCTGTTTCTGTGATCTCACTCCCTGCAGGGGCCTGTCAGTGTGATCTCCCTCGCTGCAGGTGACTGTCCGTGTGATCTCACTCCCTGATCTCCCTCTCTGCAGGGCCCTGTCAGTGTGATCTCCCTCCCTACAGGGCTCTGTCTGTGTGATCTCCATCCCTGCAGGGCCCTGTCAGTGTGATCTCACTCCCTGCAGGGCCATGTCAGTGTGATCTCCATCCCTGCAGGGCCCTGTCATTGTGAGCAGTCTCTCAGCAGTGGCCTGTCAGTGTGATCTGCATTCCTGCAGGGCTCTGTTTCTGTGATCTCCCTCTCTGCAGGGCCCTGTCAGTGTGATCTCCCTCCCTACAGGGCTCTGTCAGCGTGATCTCCATCGCTGCAGGCCTCTGTGAGTGTGATCTCCCTCTCTGTAGGTGTCTGTCCATGTGATTTCCCTCCCTGCAGGGCTCTGTGAGTGTGATCTCACTCCCTGCAGGGCCATGTCAGTGTGATCTCCATCCCTGCAGGGCCCTGTCATTGTGAGCAGTCTCTCAGCAGTGGCCTGTCAGTGTGATCTGCATTCCTGCAGGGCTCTGTTTCTGTGATCTCACTCCCTGCAGGGGCCTGTCAGTGTGATCTCCCTCGCTGCAGGTGACTGTCCGTGTGATCTCACTCCCTGATCTCCCTCTCTGCAGGGCCCTGTCAGTAAGTGCTGTGTATGTAAGCAGTCTATCAGCAGTGACCTGAAAGTGTGAGCTCCCTGTCTGCAGGGCTCTGTTTCTGTGACCGTCCTCTCTGCAGAGTCCTTTAGTGTGATCTCCCTCTCTGCAGGGCTCTGCCAGAGTGATCTCACTCCCTGCAGGTCTCTGTCAGTGTGATCTCCCTCCCTGCAGGGCTCTGCCACTGTGATCTTCCACTCTGCAGGGACCTTTCTGTTTACGCTCGCTCCCTGCAGGGCCCTGTCAGTGTGATCTCCCTCTCTGCAGGGCCCTGTCAGTGTGATCTCCCTCTCTGCAGGGCCCTGTCAGTGTGATCTCCCTCTCTGCAGGGCCCTGTCAGTGAGTGCTGTGTATGTAAGCAGTCTATCAGCAGTGACCTGAAAGTGTGAGCTCCCTCCCTGCAGGGCTCTGTTTCTGTGACCGTCCTCTCTGCAGAGTCCTTTCAGTGTGATCTCCCTCTCTGCAGGGCTCTGCCAGAGTGATCTCACTCCCTGCAGGTCTCTGTCAGTGTGATCTCCCTCCCTGCAGGGCTCTGCCACTGTGATCTTCCACTCTGCAGGGACCTTTCTGTTTACGCTCGCTCCCTGCAGGGCCCTGTCAGTGTGATCTCACTCCCTGCAGGGCCTGTCAGTGTGATCTCCCTCCCTGCAGTGCTCTGCATGTGTATCCAAAGGGGAGTACCAGGTTGATCCCAGCCCTCATTCATGGCACTCTGGACAGAGCTCTTCCTAAATCATTGGCACATTTCCACAAGTGCTGTCCCCCTGCGGGGATATGTCCCATTTTTAGGTCTGGCCTCAGAGCTTAGCTGTCTGCTTACGTACTTTTACCAATTCTTTGAAATACGCCTGGTGTGTGCTATGGCTTCACCTAGGTGATTAATAATAAATAAATACTCTATCACCTCAAGCTTTTGGTTGTTTGGTGTTCACACTTTCTAAGAAGTCTTTCCATTGGGATGCATGATGGACTATTTTAAATGTGTAAAGGACATTGACTCATAACACTATTTGTTACATTTAGTTCTTTATCTCCTACATGTTTTTCATGCAGAAAGCAATCGTTTTTTGCTACTTTTTCCCTAAACATTGGCAAAGCAAATAGGGCTGATGCTTTAATGTGTTAAACAGCAGGTGTAAAAGCATTTGTGATGTGTATGTTTACCTGCGTTGGCACATCGAAGCCAGACCTACTGGCTTTACCACTTGTTGTTGGGTGTTTTTTCTTAACTGGCATCTTTTCCAATAATGTTTGTTTTCACTGACATTTCTCCAATACTGCACTTTCTAGTGTGGACTATTAGGGAGTTCTTGTGACAGAATGAATTGAAACTCTCCTGGTTGCCGCAGTATGTTCTAATTATACTGTATTATGATTTTAATATCCCATGTTTGGCTGCTGTATGCAATGGTTACTTTCATACAACTCCCTGTATCCTTATGCAGTGAGGTCATCATCGTGACTGATCATCGGAACCCTCTGTATAACCTTTATGAGGTCCATTCAGAATATTTACTGTTGTGATATGAGCCCATAGTTTCATTTTTATGAGTTTCGAATATTAATTACCTCACCGGAGTCTATCCTCCTGACCAGGAGTAGTTACCAGAAAGATGAAAAACATTTGTTGCTTGATTATTACAGATTGTTGCCAATAGTGAATTGTTTATGTTAACGTCTTAGACATGCAAATAGGACCCACAGCCGTTGTTCCTCATTTTTACTGAATTAACCAGAACATTCACACGCGGTTTTCTCATTGTCAGAGTTAGGTTCATCATATGATGAATTTCTGCATTTTGTGTTCAATTCCAATTTTGCTCCCTCAATATGTCGAAGGCATTTCTATGAATCATACCTTCGAAGTCATTTTATCCGTCCAATCTGGATTGGCGCGGATGAGCTTCTAATTAGTATTTGAATATATTTACATATGTGTGTGTGCCAAAGGTCTTCCCATCAAGGATATGTGGATACAATTTGTCTGCATGATGGAACTAATTATATTACAATATCAAATGGATTGATCTGAGCACAGAAGTGTTTTTCTTGTTCGACAAACACACTTAGGGTTACTCTCTACTTCCAGAGCCCCTGCTGTCCCTGAACACCATCACTGGTGAGCAGAGACAGACTTGATATCAGATGTAGAAATCTGGGGAAAACCAGGGAAGGTGACTGATAGGGAGAGAAATCCTGGAGTTCACTCTCAGGCATGGAATTATCTTATTCAAGGGATGGCACAACTCAATCTCACGGTGTTGCGGAGTCAGGTAGGTGTGAACCTGTTGGAAGACAAAGGTTAACAGGTAGGTTTAACCAGCTGGTTGAACAATACAACGTTGACTTCGGTCCTGATTTAGATATTGGCGGACGAGTTACTCCATCACTATGGTGACGGATATCCCGTCTGCCGAAATCTAAATCCCATAGGATATAATGCGATTTAGACTTCGGCAGACAGGACATCCATCACTGTTGTGACGGAGTAACTTGTCCGTCAATATCTAAATTAGGCCCATAGACTTAAAGAGCTCACTTTTTCGAGAGTGGTCCTGGAATCCAGCTGAGAAACCCAGGACATTACCACAAACACACCGGACAGAAACTACAACGAAAAGGGAGAGGCATCACACAAAATTTAGGACTGGATGATGGAGGGGCTAACTTGATAACTGAGGTCACAATGAAGGAGGAAAAAAACAACAACGTGAGAAGAATATAAGTGCAAACTAGTACAACAGCCAAGGCAACTAACAACATGTCTAACTAACAAAGTCTAGAAACCAGGCATGGTCGTTAAGCTGGAAGTAACAACAACAGTCCCAGGAAATAAGTGACTAGTGATTTTGTATTTAGCATTCGAGTGTTCCCATTCTTCTACGTTTCCACTGACCCATTTTCTATTGTTTCCAACACGTGTGCGTGGTGCTTCATTTTCTGTTTGGCCTGAATCCTGGCAGCCAGGGCCAGTTTTTCTAACTACCATAACCAGCCTTCAGCGATTACTTTGCTGTAGAAAATGTTCACATCCCATGTGAATACAAGCGTGCTGTTTTTCTAAACTTGGAATTGTCTTGAGGCTTCTTTATTTCAATAGAATCTCTTTCTGTAGCGAACCTTTCAATGCAAGAAATGTATATGTTGGTCTATAACACATATAACTAGAGCATTGCACTGGAAGTCAGTTTAGCAGGCCAGTTGTGGATGACTTCTTCTATCACTA
Source organism: Pleurodeles waltl (assembly GCF_031143425.1). Lineage (NCBI taxonomy): Eukaryota > Metazoa > Chordata > Amphibia > Caudata > Salamandridae > Pleurodeles > Pleurodeles waltl. The sequence goes on from NC_090445.1 coordinate 39,946,271, forward strand.
AGTCTGCTATTCAAATAGATTCTATTGGAGTAAAAAGCCTCAGGGCATTTCCCAATTTGGGGCCATGCTGAGGTAGACACAAGATGGCACCCATGTAGTTTGCCAGGCAATGTTCCAATTTTATGCAATCATGGACTGATGTGAATTCAAAATGAATGGTATTTTGTCTTTCTGTTCCCTGGTGACTCAGTGGATATGCCTTGTGGCTGATTCATCCAGAGATACATTGGCATGTGGGGAAGCTCTTCACCTGTATATTCAGTTCATTACCTTCAGTCTCATTATTCAAAACACTTTATTAATCTGATGCTATCTTCCACAGTCTTCCAGTTCTGTTGGGAGTAGACTACTTTCGTCAGGCTCTGGGTCACTGCGAGCCTGTCCGTGAGGCAAGTCTGTGCCGCATTTGCAAAACGTTTCCCTTGGTGATACTGGTGGGGATGGGAAGGGACCACAGTTTGCAGCTCCCACCACAAGGAGAAGAGTGATGCCACACAACTAGTGACTTCATATTTCAGTCACTTTGCCAGCTTGACTGCACCCAATGGCCAACACATCCTTTCAGCCCACTGCTGGTTCCACTTCTGAGATGGTCTTCAAGAGCTGGGACACCAAGAACTTAGCAGGAAACTTTATCTGCTCTTAGTGGGTTTACACAAGAATGTAGGTTTCTGTCCTGAACCAAAACTTTAAGTTAGTCATTTCTAAATGTGTAATGTCTTGAGTTCAGGTCCTCCCATTTAGGCTAGATTCCTGATCCTAAGACAAACGCCAACCTACGGGTGGATCCAATTATGGTTCTCAGTCAGTCACCAGGTTACTGGCCTGGTGGCCTCAGAATCTCAGTCCAGTACCCAAGCCTGTAGGCTCAACAAGAAATGTAGGATTTGTTTATGACAAAAGCCTCTCTTTCTCTAAACGGATAAACCTTGTTTCTGGAACCTTTGTTTCTCTTCTGCATTTGCTAAGCATTATTACTCCTCTTCTGCCAGCTTCTGCCAGGAAAACAGTAGGGCAACCCTTAGTTACTTGTAACTTAACCATGCAAACTCACTTCATGCAGGCCTACCTGGATTATCTCATCACTTACGTTTAAGCAATGAGTGAGATAATCCAGGCTGGCCTAATTAAAATAGCTACTCGTCGTATTCTAGATTCACTCTCCACTGCCTCTGTTTCTACCCATCTTCCCTTTAAGAAGCGTATCGAATTGAAAGCACTTTATTTTGTGCACCAAACTCTTCACCACTCAGGTCTTACTTGACTTAGGAGTAATTTCATGATACGCCTCCCTTCCTAGCCTTACAGTCTTCTCCTTTGAAACTTGGCATGGACTCCACCATTAGGAAATCCCAGATATATGTCCCCTCCTTGTCATATCTTGCATTCAAAATGTGGAACGTACTACCCATCGGACTCAAAACTACCACCGACACCCTCTTGTTTTAAAAAAATAGTTTAAAACCTGGCTTTTCCAAAGCCTCTACAGTTGCCCTCAGACCTGGAACGATGGTTCCTTCCCTAGCGCCTGGACTCCCTGTGGGGTATTTGCTGTGTTTCACAAACTTATAACATACCTCTGTGGGAGAATACTCTGGTGGAAGACTCCCTAGAGAGATAATGCAAACCATAGATGTGTTGAAACCTAGCGGACCATGAACAGGAGAACATGTAAGGCCTCCTATTTGTCTGGAAGGGGTGACATGTACGTGACCTGAGTATTCCATGTTTTGGAGGGTCCCAGTAGAGCTAGTTAGAATGCTTCACTTGAAGAGCTGAGCTGATACCACCTACAGCTCCTGGTGAGGTGTGCTGGAAAAGTAAGTGGGGAAGGTACATGGTTGTTCTTCAACGTGTGGACTTACATTTTATCAAGAAGACCCAGAAACAAGAGGGTTCATCTGATCCTTACAGGAGTATAGTGCCTAGAAACTGAGAGGTGGATCCCTGCAAAAGGCATTGCAAGAAGTACAGGGGAGCATGTAGTCAACTAATGGTGACAGATATTTGCTCGCTGCAGCCGAGAAGGAATCCTGCGTGCCCCAGATGTCCAGTTTAAGTATCTACAGAGGACCAGGGAACCTTGAGATGTATAGTCTGGGTTTGTACATAAGGGGCAGTGTCAGGGTGCCCACCTGGAGGTGGTCTGTTCATCTTGTAGCACTGAAGTCAGCTTCCTGGCCACACATCCAGAAGGGACAGAACTTTTATTTTTGTAAATGAAAAAAAAGTCACCCTGCATATAAGGATGCAGCTGTTTTAGCAACAGCTGTAGAATGTAGCTAAAGATTTTTGCTGGGGGTGGGTATACTTTGTGTGACCAAAGTGCATATTTTAGAGTTCTGTTTTGAGTCAAACTGTTTATTTGAAGTTTGTGTACGCTAGTGTTTCTGGGAGATGTGAGGTTTTGAGGTCTTGCCCGGGGTTCGATGTTGGCGTCAGACTCCTGCGTGAGTGTGGTCAGGGGGTTGCTTTTCTTGTGGTCCACTTCAGTGATGTGAGGAAGTGATATCTGTGCTCTTTTGATGCGTGGTTAGCTGGTTGCACATGGAAGTTCCGCCTTTTGTTTGTTTGGCTTTATTGATTGTTGTGTGTGAGTGTGTAGGCATAGGGGAGTCAAGGAACTTTTTTTAGCTGAGGTGCTCGCAGTTCAAGCAAGCCTTGCAGTCAATCCATGACCTTATGTTTGTGTTCAGCTGTACCTGTGCACCAGTGGCATTTAATGCGCGACCCCTGGTGCAACTAGGGAGAACCCTGGTTCTCTAGTAAACCAAAGCTACTATTGAGATGCAGTGGGCACCAACTGCCCTAATGCCCTGGCGGCCGGGGGGAGTCAGGACACACCCTTGTCAGAGGTTGTTGTATAACGAGTGGCGCTTAGCCTGAGTAGGAGATTCTGTGACCTCTAGGATGTCTTATGTATGTAATATGTGTGATAGGGAGTGCTTCGGTAGGAAGTTCTAATGATTTCTGCAATTATGCTTGAGGATGTTGAACCGCGTTTTAATTCTGGTTCATTTCATGGATGCCATATGACCCCCTCATTTTGCTCTGTGTGTGTGTTATTGCAGCCTGTTCATTGGTGGTGCCGTGTGCTTTTTTATTGGACGGTACAGTGAAAAAGTGCAGATGTGGTTTGTACTAATATACTGTGAGTCCTGAGGGTTTGTGAGAGTGCCTCCTAGTTTGTTGTGGAAGATGCACTATGAATGTGTTGAGTTTTGCAAGGCTTGGAGTGGTCCTGCAAAACCAGTTGGAGTGTCTCACTGGAAGAATGGAGCTGGTAATACCTACAGCCCTTGGTGAGGTGTGCTGGATATGTCTGACCTGTACCTTGTAACTGAAGAATAAAGTGTGTGCATAATTCCACCTCAACACACTCTTTCTTCAGTGTAACAAGACCGTCCAGCAACCCCTAAAACTTCTCTGCTTTATAAAGTTCATAGTACCACACTCTTGAGCTGTTTGTGAAGGTGTCTCTCTGCACTGCTTTTCTTACTTTGATGCATAGTGTGCAGCCTTACCAGACCCAGCATGTCAGGCCCCAGCTGAGTGCATCACTCTAGAAAACTCATCTACATTCTTGGGCAAAATATGCTGCAATACAGTTTCCATCAGAGGGAGACCTGTGGTCATCTCATCACCAACTACATGATCTAGTAACAGCTAGAATGGACTGAATTCTCTCTTGTTGCAGTCAAAGGTGTCACTATCACCCAGCTCAATGGTGCCCAGTTTACGTATCCTAGAGAGAGGGTGTCTCCAGCCAGGTGTGAGCACAAAACTCTACACACATCACTACACTCAGCACTCAACTCTGAGTTAGCTGAAATGTTCAACCAGGATGAAGCACTGCTAGAAAAGACCATCTTTTGGGAGGCATCCCCCCAGATTGTTGCCTTTTTTCTGAATCCATTTTTGTTGGCCAGAGGAATCAACACACTTTACTCCTACTATCTCCTACACCTACTCCTACTAACCAGTGGTAAAGTGGTTGTGCTCTTCCTTTAAACATGAGAAAATTCCTATATTTCTAATTCGAATGTTTAATTTACTTATGGATTCTTAGAAATACCTGTACCCAGGGCGTGTACATTGAAAGCTACTAGTGGGCTGCAGCACTCATTTTGCCACTCACTAAAGTAGCACTCTAAAACATGTCTCTGGGTTTGCCCCTGCCGTCTGGGTAGGCAGTTTTCTACTGCCATTTTTGATCTTGCAAAATACACTTTTTTTGCCAGGCCCAAACCTTCCTTTTTAGTACTTGTAAGTCACCCCTAATGTATGCCCCTAAGTGGCCACAGGGCAGGATGCATGGTATTTGAAAAGTTGGACATGCATATTTAATGTTGTACATGTCCTGGCTGTGAAAAGCCCCCGCCATTGTTTTCCGCTGTAGTGAGGCTGGCTCTCCCAAAGGAAAACAATGGGTTAAAACAACTTATAATGCCTAATTTCTGTTTGGAAGCAGCTAGAACAAGCATTTGCAATGCAACGGGTCTCGAGTTTGCTCATGTTAGAGTTGATAGCGTTGTAAACTCCTAACCCGACTTTTCACCTATCGGCAAAAGTGCATTTATGTACGTAACCCGAAAAAGTGCAATTAACTGTGAAAAGCACTCGACTTCTGCCAAGCGAAATCACGCTAGTAAATTAGAGAAAAAGTAGTCCACGAGCCGGACAGAAAACAGCGAGCCTCGCATGTTTTCTGTACTTGGTTGCTACGCTCGAGGTGGGCTAGCCACCGGAAAAAGCATGATGTATGCATGCCTTCGACTAATGAAAGCAAGCAGATTTTAATAGGCAAGCCCACGAACCAATGAAAAACACTGATGTGACGTCAACAGGGCTCCGAGTCCTTTTCTAAACCCTTAAGCGTCTTGCTGCAATACGCATGCGCAAGCGCATGCAAAGCAGACTCGACCCTAAAAATGATTCAAGTGCTCATTTTAATAGGAATTCAAAATCCAACGTAATGGTAAAGTCGGAATATATATTATTATTTTCAAAAGTACACTTTTATGAAAATAAAGTTGCCGAAGCCAAATGTGCCTCTCTGTCAGTGCCACATGACTGCTGAAAAGCTCCCCTGTGGTGAGATGTCGATTAGTCCCAGAAAGTGGACAAACGCGTGGATGCGGACAGGCCTTTTTCCTCCTTGAGCAGAATGGCCTGGGGCTGTGGCCAACCCCTTCTTGAGCTTCAAAGTGCACCTATCCTGTCAGTGGGAGATGTAGCTCACACATAGGACTGCCTCTCCTTGTCTCCCTAGTCAGCTTGGCTCCAACCTCAGTGAGAGGGTGGAGCTTCCCCAGAACTGGTTTGAAGTGGCCACAAGAAAGTGTATGTCCGGTTCCATAACCACACCACTGGGTGGACACACGTAGTCCTGCCAGAGGGAAGAAGGGTTCTACCATGTTGGTTTTATGAAAGAGAGGTACTCTGGGGTAGCTTACAGTAAAACACAGAGGAAGTGCTGCAAATATAGGTAGGGTCACCCCAGGGAACATTTACCCCATTGGTTAGGAAGTAGCCGGGAGTTTCCCCCATCAACAGGCTGGCACTGGGCATAAATGTGACAACTCCAGCACCCTCCTCGGAACACTGCTGGACCTGTGACGAATCGGAGAAAGGACTGCCCTGCTGTCTGAAGTACCTGAGGGAAACTGGACCTGCTTGTCTTGAACTCAGTACCTCAGAAGTGAATCCTGAGCCTCAGAAGTGACTTCAAAGGTCAGTTGGCTGACCTCCTGTTTGAGCTATGGGGTCACAACGAGTTTTCAGAGGCCTTTCTTGCAACTGTCCAGCTGACCAGTTTCAACAGGGCCTGCCCTGGACCCTCATGCTGGCTACTGCTGGAGTGAGTATTGAACCTGAAATGCTGTGCCCAAGGTCCTGAATCCTTGGTTGGTGTCAAAGTGTACTCCTCTTAAAGTTTCCTGGGACTTAGAAACTTTCCCAACTTTTTGCTCTGAGAACCCGCGGTGGACCAGTATCAACCTGCCAAATGTTCTGATAAAGGTGTATTGCTGCTGGGCCAAAGATTTAGGTTGCTCTCACTACATTATTTTCTCTGCAGCAAATCTGATAAAGTATGACCTCACAGAAAAGGTGTTGAGCCTCTTGGAGCCATCTTTGGCTACAGCCTGCAGCATTGCCACGCTAGAAGAACCTGAGCTCCAAAAAGTGACTAAGTCTGAAGATAGAAATCTTCACTGGGATGAGGCCTGAAAAGTATCTGACTGGCAAGGGTCATTCTCTGGGGGCAGAACTCAAATTTATCCCACCCTGATATGTCTCACCAAAATTTAACATCTTTAAGGAGACGTCATGAGGCACCTTTCTGACAACTTGAAGCCCTGTTTGACCACAGCCTGCTTCCCTGCCCATTGGGCGATTTTTGACATCTATTTCAGAGTGTAGCTCCAAAGGTAAAATGTTTCATAGGGATGTACCTAGTGGGTGTAACTACATTGCAGTTGGTCTTAACTTTTGACTTTTTCCCGGTTTAGCACAACAAGATAACTGTAGCTAGCGCTCACAACTTTTTTACGAAGATTAACCTTCAAAAATTCATACCTCCAGTCCCACATATTTGATTTTTTTTGTTTTGGTGTCATTTTATTTAATAAAATAGTGTGTACTTTTCTAAATTGGTTTAGAATTTTTCCTGTGATGTGTTTCCACTTTATTACGGTTTGAGTACTTCATAAATACTTTACATATTGCCTCTAAGCAGAGGGTTAAGCACAGGTTTATTTAGTGACTTTTGTGGTTCCCCCTGACATGGACTGCAATTATTATCTGAGGTGGGTTCTCACCTACTTCATCTAATATTCCAGTTTCTTACAAACACCCATTTAAAATGTAGAGAAATTTGTAAACTTTGAGTTCCTTTAATATTTATAGCATGACTTCCACACAGATGAATATAAAAAGGTTCTTCATTAAAGCTACAAACAAATGAAGTATATTCTTCCTGCCCACAAGGAGTTGCAGGCTGTCTTCACAGCCTTCTCCTTCACCTGGCACTCTCAGCCCTTCTACTTAGAGCACTCAGTAATACATTGCATGTGCAGACACGAAACTCTAGATGTTACACACCTCCATGAAAAAAACAAGAACAAAACACAAGACGGCAACCACTGCTGCATCAAAGGTCTTTGCATCATCCTTTCTGCATACTCAACAAGACACTACACCCTGCCCTCGTTAAAAACAAAATAAGGCAGCAACAACTCCAACATTAGCACTAGAAATAGCATCACCTCTGCAGACACCCACAACACATGACCCTACACACCTGCCTCATTAACAACAAAGCAAACCAGGCAGCAACCACCTCTCTGCAGACACATGCAACCATCACTCTACACACCTACTCCATTAACAACGAAATAAACAAGGCAGCAACCACCTCTCTGCAGACACACACAACCATCACACTACACACCTACTCCATTAACAACAAAATAGACAAAGCAGCAACCACCTCTCTGCAGACACACGCAACCATCACACATCTACTCCAGTAACAATTAAATAAACAAGGCAGCAACCACCTCTCTGCACACACACGCAACCATCACAGTACACACCTACCTCATTAACAGCAAAGCAAACATGGCAGCAACCACCTCTCTGCAGACACACACAACCATCACACTACACACCTACTCCATTAACAACAAAATAAACAAGGCAGCAACCACCTCTCTGCAGACACCCACAACAGATGACCCTACACACCTACCTCATTAACAACAAAACAAATAAGGCAGCAACCACCTCTCGGCAGACACACGCAACCATCACCACAGACACCTACTCCATTAACAACGAAATAAACAAGGCAGCAACCACCTCTCTGCAGAGACACGCAACCATCACACTACACACCTACCTCATTAACAGCAAAGCAAACATGGCAGGAACCACCTCTCTGCAGACACACACAACCATCACACTACACACCTGCTTCATTAACAGCAACGCAAACATGGCAGCAACCACCTCTCTGCAGACACACACAACCATCACACTACACACCTACTCCATTAACAACAAAATAAACAAGGCAGCAACCACCTCTCTGCAGAGACATGCAACCATCACACTACACACCTACTCCATTAACAACAAAATAAACAAGGCAGCAACCACTTCAGCATCAGCCCTATGTGTTTGCTTGACCTTCTCTGCAGACACACACAAGACACTACACGCCTACCCCGTTAACAACAAAACACCCTGCATCAACACCACATGGGTCTTCCGCTCTGTAGACAGTGAACACATTTCACCAGACCCCCCATTATCCAAAAGCAAAAAGCACCAAGGCAGCACCACCACCAAGTGCTTTATCACACCCAAGGGCACATCACACACTATAAAAAAACAATACCCCCACCGCATATGAACGCATCAAGAAGAGAGCTGCAGCATCCATCCAAGTGAACTGGCATCAGAAAACACTCCCTACGTTAACAGAAAACATTTTAAACACAATGCTGGAAACCCCATCACTCCAAACATCGTCATCTCTGTAGACTGCCCAAACAAGACACAACGTGCACCTCCTATGTAAACACAGCAAACAAGAAGCAGTCACCACCTGAAGCATCAGCCTCAGGTGAACTATGACATTTTAAAGGCAATATAGACTGTACCTCCTCATACAACCACATCAAACACCAAGGTAACAACTCTCACCACATCAGCACGGCATGCACCATCAACTCTGCCAACACCATGGAAGAAGAAGAAACCTCCAAACAAAAACACAAACAAGGCAGCATCACCTGAAGCATCAGCCTCGGGTGCACTAACAACACAAGGCACTTCAAACAGTAACAAAGGAGACTGCACCTCCTCATACAACCACATCACACACCAAGGCACAACTCCCACAGCATCAGCACTGTAGAAACCTCCAAACAAAAACACAGCAAACAAGGCAGCATCACCTGAAGCATCAACCTCAGGTACACTCCCAAGCGAAGGCACTTCAAACAGTAAGACACGAGACTCCATCCCCTTAGACAACCATATTAAACACCAAGGCAACGACTCCCGCACCAGCATCTCTGTCGACACAAGGACATAACAAACCTCCCTACAAATCAAAACACCAAACAAGCAACATCACCCACAGCGCTTCACCCAAGCAAATGATGGGAGATGCTCCGGGTGAATCAGCGGTCCCAGCATCACTTTATCAGCACACAGCCCCCACCCCCCAGCACCAAGGACTGGGTTAACGCTCCTCGCCGCCACCTGCTGCGGTCTATATGTCATCAGACTGAATCCCATAAAGCCAACTCAGCCAACTATTCCTTTGAAGGTCGGTAAGTTGAGTGCCCTAATTAATAACATATATCGCTTACTGTGCTTAGGAACGGCAGAGGCGCAGTTTAGAAACACGGTATGAACAGAAGTTACTTATGCAAGAGACATCACACCTCTGCCGAAAGAAGCACAGCAAACAACAAGGAACAACCCACTAAGCACCGGCTCCCAATCAACCTGCACCTGTGCAGACAACCAGTGATGGACAGGCCTGCTGGACACCTAAGCACACAGACACTTCCAAATGGCCCAGCATGCAAGTGTGTGGGCTGATTTTTAGATTTTCTGTTCCCGAGGGCTACGACGGGACCTAAAGAAAGGCCCACGCGCTGGCCCTTTGAAGATCGCCAATGTGGCAACGAAAGAGTGCCCCACGGGCCACTCCAACACCGCAGACAATGCATGCAGTTACACAAGTCCCAACTCTGGCTGGATGCATTCCTGCGCGGGGCGGGCCCGTGCTGAGAGCCACCGTCTGGCGCTCAGGAAGTTACCTATTTCTGGAACTTTCCAGGGGACTGCCCTGTTTCATGTCCTCCGGCGGGTTCTGCATGACTTTGCATTTCTATTTCTGTCACTCGACTGGTTGGGTTGGTACAGAAATCCTTCTGCCCTACTCCCTGGACTTGGGAAGTTCTTTATCTGCCTGGCTCCCCCTCCCACCTCTACCGGACCCGTCGTTGACTGCTGAGCACATGGTGTACTTCATGAACAAGCATTGTCAAAGCCAAAAGCTCTGGCTTTAATGTGCTAACGCATGCAAACACAGGCTTTATCACATTGTGGTCCTACCTACTGGTTTCAATATCACATGCTTCATGTACTGCAGTTGTATATGTCAGCTACAATTGATGTGGCTTTGTGATATGAACAAAATATTTTGAAAGGGATGTCTCAGATAATCGAACATGAAGATTGGCTCGCAAATAGGAGAGCAGGGAATGGAAGAATAGAATTATTGCAGCCTATGGACCGTGTGAGTTATCATCCATCAGTCCTGGATGTGCTCGGACTGCCAGGCTTAATTGTGCATGGCAAAATGAGGTCCGGGAGTGAAAGATTTTTAGGACTGGTAGATTCAAGTTTTTGGGAGCCTGAAGAGCATTGGATCAAAATGATCTTTGTACCCGTCCTGTCTGGGGATATGAAGTCTGAAGACCCCAATAGCAGTTTGAGTCAATTATTTCAAAGATGAAGGCAGATTGAGGAACAAGGGCATCTATGCTGGTATCGACCCAAGGGTGGGTCTGTGGTTAGAATGATAAACAATGCACACTAATCTGGGAGTTTGGCCGCAGGGCAGGGGTTGGCTGGCCGCAGTGAGTGCCACATGCATAGCTGCTCTCAGCAGGGATGGATGGGCTCAAGTCAGGCATGCCCTGCGCAGCCAGGCGTGGCCACAGGCCAGGTCATGAAGCCAGTCCCTGCTGTGCACACCCAAAGACCATGGTTGGCCGACCGTGATGGGTTTGGCATAGGATGGAGGGCAAACAGGGATTGAAAATTAAGAACAGCCTAAAAAAAATACAGAAAAAAGCACAGTTAAATTTGAGTTATGGTTCTGGCTTAAATCCCCGAACATTGCTAAAATTCACCAGTTATGGTTTGCAACACAGACAACACATACCATAACTTGCGCTGAGCCATTCTCAAAACAACAATCTGTTGACGCATAGAAACAAAGAGCAAACTAGGCAGCAAAAAGGTGAACGGATAAATTATGGTACATGTTGTGTTATAACTATAACAAGCCAAATTTCAATGGTTTTCGGCATTTCAGCCAGAACCATAACTCATTTTTTAACTGTGGTTTTCACACTCTTTTTGTATCTTTATTTTTCTTATTCAATTCTCTTTCCTTCCAATCTCAATTATTTGTCTTTTCTGATCTCATTTTTAATGGATATCACATCTCTATTTTCTTTACATCTCGCAATTTTTTTCCTGTTTCTCCCTCTACCGCTCTACCTACTGCAGACTCAGCTAAGCACCTCGGGTCTTTCTTCCAGTTCTCTTTCCAAAATATTCTTTGCATAATAGACCAGGTGTTGGGGCACAAAGGTGGCGGGGGACCAGGGCAGGAGGATAAGGCTGAGACATGAGCCCTCACCCTGAGGATGCCTCTGTGGCCTGGCCCCCTGTTAGGGAACATCCATGAACGGTCAACAACATCTGAGGCCCCTCAGTGGAACACAATGTATTTGCTTTAGATAGAAGTCACAGGCATTTCCTTTCTCAGCCGGAAATGACGCTTTATCCCAAGGAAATAATATGCCTGAAGAAGAAATATGCTGTTTAGTAACAACAAAGTGGAAATGACAGAGTCCAAACCCATGCATATAAATCACCTGCTCCAACCCTGATCTGCACCATTTCTCTATCTGGGTGTGGAAAAATAAATGAAAATGAGCCAAATGGAAGCGCAAGAAAACAAGTTAATATAGTAGTAGTGTTTAATGATCTGGCACAGTAATATTTTTACAAGTGGCAGTACCCAAGTTTAATTTATTGTTTGAAGATGCTGCAGGAAACAGTGATGGCAGATGGTAATTTGAACATCCGAGAGACATCTCTCCCACAAAAGATGGTCGCCATGAGAGTGTAAAAGCAGTTATTTAAGCTAATGTTAATATATATTTTTAGGGCACACATAGCTGAATCCCACCTGATATCCGTGAAGAGGGGAGTATAAAGGCAGGTAAGTGGTAGACCTGGCATCCTTGACGTGGTCTCCCCTGTGTTTTTTGCCTCTGCTTCCCATGTTTTGACTGTGTGCTGGTCTTTGTTTTTGCTGGTTTTCGTACTTTGGGCACATTACCACAGCTGACCAGTGCTAAAGTGCAAGTGCTCCCTATCTGAACTGTATATGTAATTGGCTTATTCATGATTGGCATATTTGATTTACTAGTAAGTCCCTAGTAAAGTGCACTAGAGGTGCCCAGGGCCTCTAACTCAAATGCTACTGGTGGGTCTGCAGCACTGGTTGTGCCACCCATGTGAGTAGCCCTGTAAACATGGCTGAGACCTTCCAATTCAGTGTCTGTGTATGCAGTTTTAAACTGCCAATTCGACATGGAAAGTGTACCCACTTGCCAGGCCCAAACCTTCCCTTTTTATACAAGTAAGGCACCCCTAAGTTGGGCCCTGGGTAGCCCTATGGGCAGGGTGCAGTGTATGTTAAAGATAGGACATGTACTGGTGTGTTTTATATGTCCTAACAGTCAAATACTGCCAAATTCGTTTTTCACTGTTGCAAGGCCCATCTCTCTCATAGGTTAACCTGGGGACTGCCTTTAAATAATTTCTAAGTGCAGTTTCCCTTTGGGAGCAGATAGAGATGTGGAGTGTGGGGTCTCTGAACTCACAATTTAAAAATACATCTTTTGGTAAAGTTGTTTTTTTAAATTGTCAGTTTGAAATGCCACTTTTAGAAAGTGGGCATTTTCTTTCTTGAACCATTCTGTGCCTCTGCCTGCTTGTGTATTCCCTGTCTGGGTCAGAATGACAGTTGAGCTGTTTTTTGAATCTCCACTAGACAGTGACACAAAGGGAGCTGGGGTGTAGCCTGCATATCCTGATGGGTCATCTGGGCTAGAGTGGAGGGAGGAGCTGACACTTACACCTGAATGGGTTGTGCCTGCTCTCACACAATGCAGTCTCCAACCCTCTGGTGTGAGTCTGGAGACAGGCCTGGGCAAGGCAGGATCTTGTGAACATCAGAGACTTTCCTTTGAAGTTTGCCAACTTCAAAGGCAGAAAATGGTATAAGTAGTGGACCCAAACCCCCAGATTTTTAGATCACTTTTGGACTCAAGAAGAACCTCTGTCAAATAGAAGAGCTGAAGAGCTGGAGGAGGTGTACTGCCCCTTTGCCTGTGACTGTGCTTTGCTAGGTTGGCCTGCAGTTGCTGCTGCTGCCTGAAAGAGGATAAAGACTGGACTTTGTGGTATATTCCTGCTGCTGAAGTGTCTCCAAGGGCTTGGATTGAGTTTGCCTCCTGTTTTGAAGTCTCAGGCCCATCAAAGACTTCCTCTGCCAACACCTGGACTCTCTGCTGAGACTCCTACCCTGCCAAGTGGTGCCCTATCCAGTCCGTGGGCCCTTGAAAGGTGAAGCTGGTGGAACCAAGGCATAAACCTACACACAGGAGCCATGCGGGGAAAAATTCGGCAATCCACCTGCATCGCAGATGAGAAATCAGTGCACCTCCTGCATTGCAGCTGGGAAATTGATGCATCACCTGGATCGCGGCTTCAAAAACGATGCAACACTCGCTTGCAGCTACAGAAATTGACACAGCGCCCACACAGCGCGGTTCTCCATCATGTGCGGATGGATTCCACACGCATCATCGAAGGGTGTCAAGATCGAGGTGAACCTGCCCAGAACCGAGGTGCCTGTCTGGAAATTGACGCATCGCTCCCTTGCAGGAGAGAAAAACAACGCATCGCCTACCTGCCCGAAGAAGAAATGATGCACGGCCTCACTTGTGAGTAAGGAATCCATGCACGGCTGAGTTTTCCTATGCACGCTCGCTGGTGCGGCTTTGCTTTTTGATGCAGACCAGGTACTTTGTGTAACAGCAGCGCATCCATTGTTTTCTATGGAGTAAGACTCTTTTTATTTTAAAAATTAATATCTTTACTTGTGTGTATTGGATTTTTGTTGTTTTGGTCTTGTTTGATTTAGATAAATATTGGTTTTTTTTCGAAACTGGTGTGGTGTCCATTTTGTAGTGTTTTCACTGTATTAGTGTGTGTGTTGGTACGAATACTTTACACATTGACTTTGAGATAAGCCTGACTGCTTGTGCCAAGCTACGAAGGGGATGAGCAGGGGTTATCTTAAGTGTGTATCTCCATGGCCCTGACTCGAGTGAGGGTCCCTGCTTGAACAAAGTGCAAACTAACGGTCAACCAGAGATCCCATTTCTAACAGTCAGATAATCTTTTAGCTGAAGGATGGCATTGGGACTGGTTAGTTGACATATGCATTGATAATCAACCTCAGATCGATCCCCAATCCCTAGAATTATCTTATAATATCAACAGAAATAGGTTGGTGCATTAGAGAATTCCAGCACCAGAGGCGTCGTAAGACCCTTCGATGTCATGTCACAGATTTATAATAAAATAGAGCTAAAGTATCCTGACACCAATCAATCAATCAAAGCATTTATATAGCGCACTACTCACCCGAAGGGTCTCAAGGCGCTAGGGGAGGGGGGGTCCGCTACTGCTCGAACAGCCAGGTCTTGAGCTGCTTCCTGAAGGCACGGTGGTCCTGGGTCAGGCGGAGGTGGGTCGGGAGGGAGTTCCAAGTCTTGGCGGCTAGGTAGGAGAAGGACCTTCCTCCTGTGGTGGCTCTTCGGATGCGGGGGACGGCGGCGAGGGCGTGGTCGGTTGATCGAAGCTGGCGTGTGGGAGCGTAGAAGTTGAGGCGGCTGTTGAGGTATCCTGGGCCTTGGTTGTGTAGGGCTTTGTGTGCGTGGGTGAGGAGACGGAAGGTGATTCTCTTGTTGACCGAGAGCCAGTGCAGACCTCTCAGGTGTCCGGAGATGTGGCTGTGACGGGGGATGTCCAGGATGAGTCGTGCTGAGGCGTTCTGAATCCGCTGGAGTGTTTTCTGGAGTTTGGCGGTGGTTCCGGCGTAGAGGGAGTTGCCGTAGTCCAGACGGCTGGTGACAAGGGCCTGGGTGACCGTCTTTCTGGTCTCGGTGGGGATCCACCGGAAGATCTTACGTAGCATGCGCAGGATGTTGAAGCACGACGAGGAGACGGCGTTGACTTGTCTGGTCATGGAGAGGAAGGAGTCCAGGATGAAGCCCAGGTTGCGTGCCTGGTCTGTTGGTTTGGGTGCGCTGCCCAGGGCGGGGGGCCACCAGGAGTCGTCCCAGGCGGAGGGTGAAGATCCCAGGATGAGGACTTCCGTCTTGTCCGAGTTCAGTTTCAGGCGGCTGTTCGTCATCCACTTGGCTACGTCTGTCATCCCTTCGTGTAGGTTGGCTCTGGCGGTGGCGGGGTCATTGGTGAGGGAGAGGATCAGCTGGGTGTCGTCGGCGTAGGAGATGATGTTGAGGTTGTGTTGGCGTGCGATGGCTGCGAGGGGGCTCATGTAGATGTTGAAGAGGGTAGGGCTGAGCGAGGAGCCTTGAGGAACGCCGCAGATGACTTCAGTGGCTTCTGATCTGAACGGGGGAGGCGGACTCTCTGTGTCCTGCCGGCGAGGAACGAGATGATCCATTCCAGTGCCTTCTCCTGGATTCCGACGTTGCTGAGGCGCTGCACTAGGGTGCGGTGGCAGACAGAGTCGAAGGCCGCGGAGAGGTCAAGGAGGATGAGGGCCACTGTTTCTCCGTTGTCGAGCAGGGCTCGGATGTCGTCAGTGGCTGCGATCAGGGCGGTCTCGGTGCTGTGGTTGGCCCGGAAGCCGGACTGCGAGGGGTCGAGGGATCCGTTCGTCTCGAGGAAGGCGGCCAGCTGTTTGTTGACGGTCTTCTCGATGACTTTTGCCGGAAACGGGAGCAGCGAGATGGGGCGGTAGTTCTTGAGGTCGGTGGGGTCGGCTGATGGCTTCTTTAGTAGAGCGCTGAGTTCGGCGTGCTTCCAGCTCTCCGGGAAGGTAGCGGTGTCGAAAGAGGTGTTGATGATGTCCCACAGGTGGGGTGCGATGACAGCGTCGGCCTTGTTGAAGACGTGGTGAGGGCAGGGGTCGGTCGGAGATCCGGAGTGGATGGAGTTCATCGTGCGGACGGTGTCTTCGGTGCTGATCGGGGTCCAGGCGCGGAGGGTGGTGGAGGGGAGCGGTGGTTCCGTCGTGGCGTGCGTCGGTTGAGCGCTGAAGCTGTTGTGTATGTCCGCAATCTTGTTGTGGAAGTAGGAGGCGAGGGAGTTGCAGAGGTCTTGTGAAGAGGTGATGTCGTTGTTTCCGGCGTTGGGGTTGGAGAGCTCTTTAACGATGTTGAAGAGTTCCTTGCTGTTGTGGGCGTTGTTGTCCAGTCGTTCCTTGAATGCAGTTTTCTTGGTGGCGTGGATCAGTTGGTGGTGTTGTCGGGTGGCGAGTTTGAGGGTAGACATGTTGTTCGGTGTTGGGTCTCTGCGCCAGGCTTTCTCGAGGGCTCGGCAGTTCTTCTTGGAGCTCTTGAGTTCGTCGGTGAACCAAGGGGCTTTCTTGCTGCCGGGTCTGCTAGGCGGGGTCCTCAGAGGGGCGAGGTCGTCTGCGCAGTTGCTGATCCACTTCGCGAGGTTGGTGGCCGCCTGGCTTGGGTTGGTTGCGCTGGTGGGAGGGTTCATGCTCAGGGAAGTCGCGAGTTGGTCAGCAGTGATCTTGTTCCAGCTTCTGCGTGCAACCTGTTGCTGGTGGTGGTGGATCGTGGTCCTTCTGAAGCTGAAGTGGACGCAGCTATGGTCCGTCCAGTGGAGTCCGGTGGCGTGGCTGATGGTGATGTCCTTGCTGGATGAGAAGACGGGGTCGAGCGTGTGGCCGGCGTAGTGGGTGGGGGTGGTCACCAGCTGCTTGAGACCGAGGTTGGCGAGGTTGTCCAGCAGGGTGGCGGTATTGCGGTCGTTGTTGTTCTCCAGGTGGAAGTTGAGGTCCCCGAGGAGGATGTAGTCGGTGGAGGGGAGGGCGTGCGGGCTGATGAAGTCGGCGATGTCTTCGCTGAATTGTGTGCGTGGTCCCGGGGGTCTGTAGATGAGGGTGCCTCTGAGGGTGGTCTTGGGGTCGGTGTGGATCTGGAAGTGCAGGTGTTCGGCAGTGGTGAGGGTGTCGTCGGAGTTGGTCGTGATGTGGATGGTGTTCCTGTGGATGATGGCGATGCCTCCTCCCGTCTGGTTGCTGCGGTCCCTCCTGGTGATCTTGTATCCGTCCGGGATGGCGATGGCGATGTCGGGTGCAGAGGAGGCGTTCATCCAGGTTTCCGTGAGGAATGCGACGTCTGGGGATGTGGTGTCGAGGAGGTTCCAGAGTTCGACGGCGTGTCTGTGGACGGAGCTGGTGTTGAGCAGGATGCACTTCAGGTGGTTGTTGCTGGTGCTCGGCTTGGCGGGTGCGGTGCAGGTCCGGATGCAGGTGAACTTACAGGAGTGGCAGCTGAAGGGTCCGTGGGTTCGTCTCGGGGTGGCTCGGTAGCATCCCGGGATCCGTCCGGTGTTGAGTGCGTTGAGTTCGGTGGTGGTGTAGGTCCGGCGGGGGGGCTGGCGTCTGCGGGGTCCAGGGGTCCTGGCCATGGGCGCGGTCCAGGCGCGGACGGGCGCAGACGGGCTTACCTTTGGCGCGCCTTCGGCGCACAATCGGCGGAATAGGAAACTGTGACAAATTTAAAAACATTGGACAGCTCTATGAAAGGTAAAAATGATCCCCTTCTTATCATACAGGTATTTAAAAGAAGTCTCAAATCAATCGTGGTAAAATGTTCCTACCCTCAAAAAATAAGGGTTTCTGATAGTCTTCTAACTGCCGATTCTTCACCTTGTGAATATCCCCTGGCGTCAGATTGAATCTGGAAACTTTTGTAGCAATTCCCTTGTGCGTTGGTAGGTGGCACGGTGCAGCTCCATGAAAGCTCTGTCCCACCCAGGATAGTGTGTCGGAACCTCTATATATGGGCCATGTCCCCAAATGGACTTCATTTCCTTTCTTTCTGTGTCTGCCGACACAGATCTGGATATTTCAACTCCTACCATACCTAACAGTGTACAGCATGTCACTCCTAAAACAACAGCATTCAAAGCATGTCATGCCTGAAATCAACAGATGTCAGTTACTGACACCCATGATGGCTGTCTCTGGCGCCTTGGCACCAAACATGATTAGAATTTGAGCGTCTCGCAGTTGTGCGACCCCGACCGATCGTCATTGAAGTCACAGGGTTCAGCTGAGTCAAAGAAATCCCATAAGAAACATAATAGGTTCAAGCATGAGTTCTCTTTGTCCCACCACTCCCATCATTCCCAATCGCCAGGCCACAGTCTCCAGTTCCAGAATCAACACCTTCACTGATTCCAATTCAGTTCAATCTGCAATGGACAGCAATGCCACAAGATATTCATGAGCTTCGGCTGGCCATGGCCAAACTTTTTGGAGCCTCACTGTGTCCCTCTGGAGTGCCCCATGGATCCGTGGTGGATGCCAGTCAGATTTCTGTCGTCCAGTTCTTCCCTGGTGCTGACTGCTCCAGTCGAACTCAACCTGATGCTGGTCCCTCATTTTGACCTTAACTGGCTCTGACCCTGCCTTCCATGCCAAACCATCTGGCAAGGCAGCATAGACCTGTTCCCGGATTTTCTACTCCAACATCCCACCCTGGAGGCTTCCACCAGCTGACTAAACCCAAATGCCTTCCCCACAACTCCCCTGGATAGAGAGTCAAAGCGAATGGAAAAATTCACAAAACACATTTTCCTCTGTCAGCCTTGCCTTGAGATCAGTGAATACATCTTGTCTACTGGACAAGTATTCACACACACTGTGGGGCACAGTTTGCAGAGGTTTGGCTAGCTGTCTTGGATGATGTGTGAGTCATATTACAAAGACTAATCTTGGAAGGTCAGGATGTGGTGAAATACACCATCAGGTCTGCTTGGACATGACAGACTACCTGGGTATGGCACTCAGCAATAGTGTGGTGCTAAGAAGCCATGCCTGAGTGCTTTCCACATGCTATTATACAGACATCCATCAGTCCTTAATGGGCATGTCATTTGACGGCTCTTGCCTGCTTAGAGTGAAGATAGACTCGGCCTTCAAACTTTTTAAATAGAGCAAACTTGCAGCTCACTCTTTGGGCCTTGCTCTGCCTGTACACCTGTCACCTCTGACCACTCATCCCTTATGAAGTTTCAGATGGGGTTACCAGCAGAAACTCCAATTTGGGTCTCAACAACAAGCAAGCCTCCCAATTCTTTTGAGCTAAAGGCAGAAGTACAGGCCACCAGCAGCCAGGCCACCAGTGATAATGTTCTATCCGACTGCCGCCATGTTCCAGAGCCACCGCAATGGATGCTCCAAATAATTAGAGTATAGCTATACCCTACCTTTCCTATCTGTCCCACAGGAAATACCACCTACATGCAACACCTCCTTGGAGGACCATTTGTCCATACTCAAATAAATAGTTCTGGCTTTCTTGGCTAAGGGAGCAGTAGAGAGGGTGATGGCATCAGAGACCATTACTGGTTGCTACTCCCATTATTTTCTGGTGCTTAAAAAGGATGGAGGGCTCATTGCCATCCTAGATCTTTGCCCTCTGACAAATTCATAATGTTCACTCTGGCCCAAGTTCTGAGTACCTTGGATCCAAGAGAGTGGTCCTCAACCTGCAGGATAATTATTTTCACATCCCTCATCTGACAGTCCCACATGCACTATCTGTGATTTCAGGTAGGCCACACTCATTTCCAGTTCTCAGTGCTCTTTTGGCCTAACCAGTGCCTCTCTGGTGTTCATAATAGTGATGGTGGTGGTCGGAGCTCATCTGCAGAGATTGGGTATATCAGTCTTTCCATACCTCAATGACTGGTTGCTGTAGGAGGACTCACCTCAAACAGTCATAAACCACTTCCATATTACGGCTGACCTGTTAACATCATTGGGATTTTCATTAATGTCATGAAGTCACACCTGGGACCTTCATAGCGATACTATTTTACCAGAGCCATCCTGGATATGGTGCTTTTCGTAGCCATCCCTCCACTTCAATGAGTCCATGGCATTTGGGGTATGAGCCTGATGTTTCAACCTGCAGCATGGGTCTCAGTGACAGCAGCTTGAAGCTGCTTGGACTCCTGAACACCTGTATGCCTTTTGCCCCACCCTTTCCTGCCCAGACTACTGAAAAAGGTCAAGAGGGACCAGGTCTGAGTCATTCTAGTGACCTTGGGTTGGGTGAGGAGTGTGAGGGGTCAGGAATGTGTGGCCACAAGCATTGGTTCTACGACCTATATGACCCTTCAGGAAAACCTTTTGTCTCATTTGTACTTTGATCTGGTAACAATTTTGGAAAATGTCCTGTCACAGTAGCAAGGCTGGTTCTTGCACCGTAGCATGCACAACCTGTGTGGAAATTGAGCAGCAGCATTTGATGGCTTAAATGCTGTTTTATTAGTCCTGTTAGCATTTCTACGTTTGCCGGAACAGCCTCCCTTTTAAGTCTCAGTTAGACAGCGCTTGCACTGTCTCTTTGAAACATGTTGTATATACTTTGTGGGCTTACAGCCCGCTAATTGCTTTTCATTCACTGGCTCCATCGTCGCTCTCCTATTCTTTCTCTCCATTTGTCCATGGCATGCATTTATCATGCCTCTCTCTGTGTGTAGCCCTCCCCGAGGTCAGGGACCAAGTACTATATCAATCCATCCATCACCATTTTAGCAGCTGTTTTAGGAATTACTTGTATTCTTTGTTGTAAAGCAATTCACAGGATCAGTCCTGTTTTCACACACTCTGAGCTCCACTCCGTTTCTGTAAACAGGCTAGTAAACCTTGTTTTTAGCTCGTCACATTTATTTTGCATTCAGGGACCGAGATCAAATGGCAGACATTGTTTTCAGAGGGTGCATGTTTATTTTTCTTTCTCTCACTTCAAAGTGAGAGTATTTTTAAGGATAATGTTCCGCTGTTGCTTTGCTGTCCCCAAACTCACTCCCGCTTTGCTGCTTGTTATTTTATTCTTTAGTCGCTTGAACTGGGACTGGGATCGGTGTTAGAAATGGGGTCTCTCGTTGGTAGTGCTTTGCACCTTGTCCAAGTAGGGACTCCCTTTAAACACCACAAAAGTACTAAAAACCAGCTTAGAAAAATAGGCAATATGTTTCTGATTAAAACAAGACCAAAATGACAAAAATCTGACATACAAAAGTCAAATGATCACTTTTGAAAAGTTTAAGCAAGTCTTAATCCACAGGAATTAATGGATATTTCTCTTTAGCACAAAATTCCTGGGATGTGTCAAAAACAAAGACAATGCAGGCTACAGGGCAGGTGAGACCCAGGAAAAGCAAAGCGATGCGTCGGTTCCTTACTGCGCAGGGATCACCTCCCCTACGCAGTAAGGCAATTCTTTCCTCGCACGCAAGACAATTCATCTGTTTTGTACTGACAAGGGAGGGGATGCTTTGATTCTTTCCCTGAAGGAAAGGCAATGTGTCGATTTCTGGACACGTAGCTTCGGTTCCTAACTGCGATGTGGGGTTGTGAGAAAGTAGCCTCTTTCTAGCCTTGTTACCCCCACTTTTGGCCTGTTTGTGAGTGTATGTCAGGGTGTTTTCACTGTCTCACTGGGATCCTGCTAGCCAGGGCCCAGTGCTCATAGTGAAAACCCTATGTTTTCAGTATGTTTGTTATGTGTCACTGGGACCCTGCTAGCCAGGACCCCAGTGCTCATAAGTTTGTGACCTATATGTATGTGTTCCCTGTGTGGTGCCTAACTGTCTCACTGAGGCTCTGCTAACCAGAACCTCAGTGGTTATGCTCTCTCTGTACAATTTGTCACTAACAGGCTAGTGACCAATTTTATCAATTTACATTGGCATACTGGAACACCCTTATAATTCCCTAGTATATGGTACTGAGGTACCCAGGGTATTGGGGTTCCAGGAGATCCCTATGGGCTGCAGCATTTCTTGTGCCACCCATAGGGAGCTCTGACAATTCTTACACAGGCCTGCCACTGCAGCCTGAGTGAAATAACATCCACGTTATTTCACAGACATTTACCACTGAACTTAAGTAACTTATAATTCACCTATATGTCTAACCTTTACCTGGTAAAGGTTGGGTGCTAAGTTACTTAGGGGGTGATTCTAACTTCGGCGGGCGGCGGAGGCCGCCCGCCAAAGTTCCCCCACCAAAATACCGCTCCGCGGTCGAAAGACCGCTGTGGGTATTTTGGGATTTGCCCTGGGCTGGCGGGCGGCTGCCAAAAGGCCGCCCGCCACCCCAGGGCAAATCAACCTTCCCACGAGGACGCCGGCTCAGAATTGAGCCGGCGTAGTGGGAAGGTGCGACGGGTGCAGTGGCACCCGTCGCGTATTTCAGTGTCTGCATAGCAGACACTGAAATACTTTGTGGGGCCCTCTTACGGGGGCCCCTGCAGTGCCCATGCCATTGGCATGGGCACTGCAGGGGCCCCCAGGGGCCCCGCGGCACCCCCTACCGCCATCCTGTTCCTGGCGGGAGACCCGCCAGGAACAGGATGGCGGTAGGGGGTGTCAGAATCCCCATGGCGGCGGAGCGCGCTCCGCCGCCATGGAGGATTCTGCAGGGCAGCGGGAAACCGGCGGGAAACCGGCGGGAGACCGCCGGTTTCCCGCATCTGACCGCGGCCGAACCGCTGCAGTCAGAATGCCCTGCGGGGCACCGCCGGTCTGTCGGTGGTGCTCCCGCCGACCCTGGCCCCGGCGGTCAGAGACCGCCGGGGTCAGAATGACCCCCTTAGTGTGTGGGCACCCTGGCACTAGCCAAGGTGCCCCCACATTGTTCAGGGCCAATTCCCCGGACTTTGTGAGTGCAGGGACACATTACACGCGTGCACTACACATAGGTCACTCCCTATGTGTAGCTTCACAATGGTAACTCCGAATATGGCCATGTAACATGTCTAAGATCATGGAATTGCCCCACCAATGCCATCCTGGTATTGGGGAGACAATCCCATGATTCCCCGGGTCTCTAGCACAGACCCGGGTACTGCCAAACTGCCTTTTCAGGGGTTTCACTGCAGCTGTTGCTGCTGCCAACCCCTCAGACAGGTTTCTGCCCTCCTGGGGTCCAGCCAGGCTTGGCCCAGGAAGGCAGAACAAAGGACTTCCTCAGAGAGAGAGTGTTACACCCTCTCCCTTTGGAAAAAGGTGTTAAGGCAGGGGAGGAGTAGCCTCCCCCAGCCTCTGGAAATGCTTTCAAGGGCACAGATGGTGCCCATTTCTGCATAAGACAGTCAACAAAGTAGCAACGACGACTACTGCGACCTTGTAACGCTGATCCTGCCGCCTTCTCAACTGTTTTCCTGGTGGTGCATGCTGTGTGGGTAGTCTGCCTCCTCTCTGCACTAGAAGCTCCGAAGAAATCTCCTGTTGGTGAACGGAATCTTCCCCCTGCAACCGCAGGCACCAAAGAACTGCATCACCGGTCCTCTGGGTCTCCTCTCAGCACGACGAGCGAGGTCCCTTGAACTCAGCAACTCTGTCCAAGTGACTCCCACAGTCACATTATGCAATTTTCTTCTTTTATCTCGGATAACAGAGACAAATGTTAAAATTGGTCACTCAGCTGCAAGGTTCTTGTAAAATACACAGGTGACACGAACTAGAATTCTGATAATCATGTGCTTCTAATGTCTTGATTTTAGATTATATTTAATTAGTTTGATAAAATTTTAATTAATTGAAGTTAAATTTTAATAACCTAATACTTTTATATGTCTTTGAGATTTCGTAAAAACAAAAAATGTTTAAAAATAACGTTGTCTATACATTCTTAAAAATTTTTAAAGTGCTATGCTTCTTAATCATGTTATGTCTTGTATTGTTTACTTTTATGGCTTATAGCCGAAATAAAGTTATATATATGACTCCCACAGTCCAGTGACTCTTCAGTCCAAGTTTGGTGGAGGTAAGTCCTTGCCTCCCCACGCCAGACTGCATTGCTGAGAACCGCGTCTTTTGCAGCTACTCCGGCTCCTGTGCACTCACCGAGGATTTCCTTTGTGCACAGCCAAGCCTGGGTCCCCGGCACTCTAACCTGCATTGCACGACCTCCTGAGTTGTCCTCCCGCGGCGTGGGACTCTCTTGTGCAACTTCGGGTGAGCACCAATTCACTCCACTTTGTAGTGCCTGTTCCGGCACTTCTGCGGGTGCTGCTTGCTTCTGAGTGGGCTCCTTCTCTTGCTGGGCGCCCCCTCTGTCTCCTCACGCAGTTGGCGACATCCTGGTCCCTCCTGGACCACAGCAGCATCCAAAAACCCTAACCGCAACCCTTGCAGCTAGCAAGGCTTGTTTGCGGTCTTTCTGCAGGAAAACACTTCTGCACGACTCTTCACGATGTGGGACATCCATCCTCCATAGGGAAAGTTTCTAGCCCTTGTCGTTCGTGCAGAATCCTCAGCTTCTACCATCCGGTGGCAGCTTCTTTGCATCCACAGCTGGCATTTCCTGGGCATCTGCCCACTCCCGACTTGATCGTGACTTTTGGACTTGGTCCCCTTGTTCCACAGGTACCCTTGTCTGGAAATCCATTGTTGTTGCATTGCTGGTGTTGGTCTTTCCTGCAGAATTCCCCTATCACGACTTCTGTGCTCTTTGGGGAACTTAGGTGCACTTGGCACCCACTTTTCAGGGTCTTGGGGTGGGCTATTTTTCTAACCCTCACTGTTTTCTTACAGTCCCAGCGACCCTCTACAAGGTCAGATAGGTTTGGGGTCCATTCGTGGTTCGCATTCCACTTCTAGAGTATATGGTTTGTGTTGCCCCTATCCCTATGTGCCCCCATTGCATTCTATTGTGACTATACATTGTTTGCACTGTTTTCTATTGCTATTACTGCATATTTTGGTATTGTGTACATATATCTTGTGTATATTTGCTATCCTCATACTGAGGGTACTCACTGAGATACTTTGGCATATTGTCATAAAAATAAAGTACCTTTATTTTTAGTATATCTGTGTATTGTGTTTTCTTATGATATTGTGCATATGACACTAGTGGTACTGTAGGAGCTTCACTTGTTTCCTAGTTCAGCCTAAGCTGCTCTGCTAAGCTACCTTTTCTATCAGCCTAAGCTGCTACACACCTCTCTACACTAATAAGGGATACCTGGGCCTGGTGCAAGGTGTAAGTACCCCTTGGTACTCACTACAAGCCAGTCCAGCCTCCTACAGGGGTCAATGACAGGTTGATGCCTAGGGACAATGCATGGAAAATCCAGATGCGCTGTGATGATTGAACCACGGTAAAACAAGTGCTGCGTTGATTCTGCAGCTGTGGGCCAGGTGTTGCATCAATTGTTCAGCTGTGAGACAGGCGCTGCGTTGATTGTTCTGACGTGTTGATACATGGATTTCTCCACCAGCTTGCACTTCCAAGGGCCCAGGGACTGGAGTTGGCACCACTTGGCAAGTCAGGACTGTCAGCAGAAGAGCCAGGCACTAGCACTTGAAGTCTTTGTTGTCCCTGAGACTTCTTAACAGGAGGCAAACTCAGTCCAAGCCCTTGGAGAGCCTTTGGAAGCAGGATGTAGAAAACAATGTCCAGTCCTTTCACTCCCAGGACAGAAGCAGCAAGCAACAGGCCAGAACAACAAAGAAACAGGCAGAGTGGCAGTCCCTCCTATAGCATCCAGCTTTTCTTCCTGACAGAATGTCCTCAGCCCGGAAGGATTCTAACTGTGTGGTGTCAGAGGTCCGTTACTTACACCCATTTCTGTCTTTGATGTACACAAACTTCAAAGAGAAGTCTTTGTAGTGTACAAGACCCTGCTGTTCATTGCCCGGACCCCAGACACATGCCAGAGGGGTGGAAACTGCTTTCGGTGAGAACAGGCACAACCCTATTCAGGTGCAGGTGTCAGCTACTCCCACCAATCTAGCTCAGGAAGACCCATCAGCCTGATGATGGGCCATCAGGATATACAGGGCACACTTCAGCTCCCTTTGTGTGACTGTCTATAGTGAATGCACAAACAGCCCAACTGTTATCCTGACCCAGACGTGTATTCAGCAGACAGACAGAGGCACAGAATGTTTTTTTTTACCAATTCTTTTTATTGAAACAAACAAACAAGGTTTACGAGCCAGTAGACATTATCACATCATTTATAATCTTAAAACACCTTTAGTCCTCCCACACTCCCCATACCTTTTTGTGACAGCCCCTCCCCTTGTAAATTACTTTTTCTACCCTCTGGCCCCAGTCGAGATCTGACTCCCATTCTGTTGCAGTTGGAGGCAGTATTTGGCCCCACCCCCTAGTTATGTTGCATAGGTCATAGTCTTGCTGTAACTCTCTAAAAGTTATAAAGGTTTTCCCCCTCCAAACGTCACTCAGGTGCCCCATTCCTATCAGTTCCCATCTCTGAAAGTCCTGCAGTCCTCCCACCTTCTTTAGTAAATAACTATGCCATATTGGGGTGTTATCCGTGGGTCTCCCTTTCCAGCCCATGGAGTTGGTTGCATCTTTCCAGGACCTGACTACCACCTGAGTATGTTGTGGAATGTCCCCTGTCCTCAGTGTTTTATATATCAAGGTCTTGTGGCCACCTCTACCCATTGCGTCTCTGTCCACTCTATATGCTATGTCCTGTCTGTCAGCAAAAAAACACTCTAATTATTTGGAGCTGTGACACCCAATAGTATTTCTGCAAATCTGTAACCACTCAGTCCCCATCGTACACTCCTTTTTGTAATTTGGCTGGTGCTGTTTGGGGAGTTCCTGCGTTCCATAGGAGTAAGCGGATCTCCCTCTCCATGCTGCTACATACTACAACATAGGGGACAACGGGCATCCCTGGCGGGAGCCTGCCCCATTCGCCTTCACCCTCGCTCTGGGAGAACTGTAAAGTAAGCCGACTAAAGCGCAGAACCGAGGTCCAAACCCCATCCTTTCCCGGGTGACGAATATATAGGGCCACTCTATCGAGTCGAATGCCATCTTGGCGTCCAAGGCCATCAATGCAGTCTGCTCCACTGAGGAGCCTCGGTTCATATGTAGCACCCCATATAGGCACTGGAGGTTGAGCCTTGTGCTTCTGCTGGGCATGAAGCCCAATTAGTCCAGGTGAATGCTGGAGGTGATCATGTTCCGGAGCCTAGTTGCTAGGATTTTTGCTATCACTTTGGCCTCCACGTTGAGTAAGGAGATAGGTCTATAGGAGCTGCAGAGTGTCGGGGCTTACCTTTTTTTATGGAGGACCACAATTGTTGTCATTCTTTGGTCTGTCAGCAGGCAGCACTGTTCGTAGGCTTCTTCAAACAAATTGAACTTTGGATTGGCTACCACCCTTGATATGCTTTTGTACATCTCCACCGGCAGGCAGTTGGGGCCTGGAGCCTTGCCAGACTGGAACTCTCTCAGAGCTTGCGTCAGTTCATTTTCCGGCAGGTCGGCCTCCAATAGTTCCCAGTCATCTGAAGTGAGACCTTGTAGCAGGATGTCTGCCAGAAAGTCAGCAAAATCCTCCTGCGTTATTGTTGTTGAGGATGCATAGAGACCCTCATTGTATGAAACAAAGGCCTCCGCTATTGCTTTCCCTGTTGTGTGTGTGTAGCACCTGTCTCATCATCTATCCGAAGCACCCAAGAGTGCTCCGCGTCCCTGTTTTCCAACCAGGCCAGTAGCCTGCTGGCTTTCTCTCCCACGTCGTATAATTGGTGCTGTGTTACGATGGCATATTCTCTAGCCTGGTTTTATGCCTGAGCTCTTAGGTCTTGTTGTTGGAGTTGCAATTTATGCTTATCCATAGGGGTGTTCGTGGTGTGAGCTATCTGTGATAATTTCATGATATCTCTTTCTATGTTTGTGCATGTCAGTTTTATGTCCTTAGTCTTGGCTCCTATTAGGACCTGGGCTTGTCCCCGAATCACGGCCTTGAACACCTCCCACGTGGTTCCCGCTGAGGTCACCGATCCCACATTCTCCTTCAAGTAAAGATCTGCTCCATTTCTCAAGTTGGCTTGTATGCCCCTGTCCCGCAGGCTCCATGAATCTAGGTGTGGTGGTAGCGTGAAATCTCTTGTAGGGCCCCTTAAAAGAACCTCCACTGGTGAGTGGTCGGATATCCTTCTCACCAAATGCCTAGCCACCCTAAACCCGGCCATTTGTGTGTAGAGTGCAAATATTTAGTCTATACGGGAAAAGCTCTGGTGAGCCGCTGAGTGATAGGTGTAATTACGTGACTGCGGATGATGAGCTTTCCATATGTCAACCAGCCCATGAGCCGCTGCAAAACAGGTAAGCAACCCCTCCCCACCCATAGCTGCCTGTCCCCCTGATCAATCTATACCTGGGTTCATGGCTGTGTTCATGTCTCCCCGCAGGATCAGTGCCCCACAGGGCAGTCTCAATAACAAACCTCCCACCTCCAAAAATGTCATTTAGTGCAAACGCTGTGGCATATACACAGAGCAAAGGTTTAGCATGGTGCCTTCCCAAGTGCTGGTTAGTACCACATAACGTCTGTTGGTGTCATGCCATACAAGGTGGGGAGTAAAGGCTACAGATTTCTTGACCAGGATCCCGACTTCCATGAAATCTGTTGTGCAACCAGCATGTCCAATGACCTGTAGTAGCTCCTCTGGAGGTGTGTCACTTGCAACAATACAATGTCAGGTGCATGGCATTTCAGGTGTTGCAATACCAATGTACGCTTAATCTTACCCCCTAAGCCATTTACGTTCCAATACCAGATGGTCAGGTTTTGAGTGTTGGCGTGCATCATTAGTGGCTGAGAGATTTGTTCCCCGTGTGGCAGTCCCACCATCTCCCTCCCAACTGCTGCCTATATCTGACCCCCCCATCCTGTGACTAGTGCCTCTGACATTTGTAGATAAACCTTTTGTGTGAACCAACGCCATCCCTGTGAAACGTATAAACCAATCCCCGCTGAAACCCCACTCCCTGCCACCCTGCATTGTGAGTGTCAAACTACCCATCTTCTCAACTCACAGAGCACCTGTCACCCCTGGCATAACCTCTCAATGTTTAGTGTATGCCATCACCACCAAGGCACAGAATGGTTAAGGAAGAAAATAGCCACTTTCTAAAAGTGGAATTTTCAAACTTAAAATTCAAAAAACAACTTCACCAAAAGATGTATTTTTAAATTGTGAGTTGAGATACCCCAAACTGCACATCTCTACAGGGAGTGCAGAATTATTAGGCAAATGACTATTTTGACCACATCATCCTCTTTATGCATGTTGTCTTACTCCAAGCTGTATAGGCTCGAAAGCCTACTACCAATTAAGCATATTAGGTGATGTGCATCTCTGTAATGAGAAGGGGTGTGGTCTAATGACATCAACACCCTATATCAGGTGTGCATAATTATTAGACAACTTCCTTTCCTTTGGCAAAATGGGTCAAAAGAAGGACTTGACAGGCTCAGAAAAGTCAAAAATAGTGAGATATCTTGCAGAGGGATGCAGCACTCTTAAAATTGCAAAGCTTCTGAAGCGTGATCATCGAACAATCAAGCGTTTCATTCAAAATAGTCAACAGGGTCGCAAGAAGCGTGTGGAAAAACCAAGGCGCAAAATAACTGCCCATGAACTGAGAAAAGTCAAGCGTGCAGCTGCCTCGATGCCACTTGCCACCAGTTTGGCCATATTTCAGAGCTGCAACATCACTGGAGTGCCCAAAAGCACAAGGTGTGCAATACTCAGAGACATGGCCAAGGTAAGAAAGGCTGAAAGACGACCACCACTGAACAAGACACACAAGCTGAAACGTCAAGACTGATTATTCTAAGGTTTTATGGACTGATGAAATGAGAGTGAGTCTTGATGGGCCAGATGGATGGGCCCGTGGCTGGATTGGTAAAGGGCAGAGAGCTCCAGTCCGACTCAGACGCCAGCAAGGTGGAGGTGGAGTACTGGTTTGGGCTGGTATCATCAAAGATGAGCTTGTGGGGCCTTTTCGGGTTGAGGATGGAGTCAAGCTCAACTCCCAGTCCTACTGCCAGTTCCTGGAAGACACCTTCTTCAAGCAGTGGTACAGGAAGAAGTCTGCATCCTTCAAGAAAAACATGATTTTCATGCAGGACAATGCTCCATCACACGCGTCCAAGTACTCCACAGCGTGGCTGGCAAGAAAGGGTATAAAAGAAGGAAATCTAATTACATGGCCTCCTTGTTCACCTGATCTGAACCCCATTGAGAACCTGTGGTCCATCATCAAATGTGAGATTTACAAGGAGGGAAAACAGTACACCTCTCTGAACAGTGTCTGGGAGGCTGTGGTTGCTGCTGCACGCAATGTTGATGGTGAACAGATCAAAACACTGACAGAATCCATGGATGGCAGGCTTTTGAGTGTCCTTGCAAAGAAAGGTGGCTATATTGGTCACTGATTTGTTTTTGTTTTGTTTTTGAATGTCAGAAATGTATGTTTGTGAATGTTGAGATGTTATATTGGTTTCACTGGTAATAATAAATAATTGAAATGGGTATATATTTTTTTTTGTTAAGTTGCCTAATAATTATGCACAGTAATAGTCACCTGCACACACAGATATCCCCCTAACATAGCTAAAACTAAAAACAAACTAAAAACTACTTCCAAAAATATTCAGCTTTGATATTAATGAGTTTTTTGGGTTCATTGAGAACATGGTTGTTGTTCAATAATAAAATTAATCCTCAAAAATACAACTTGCCTAATAATTCTGCACTCCCTGTATCTGCTCCCAATGTGAAATTACACTTAAAAGGGATTTAAGGTAATCCCCATGTTACCCTACAGGGTCTTGCCATAGTGAAAAGCGAATTTAGCAGTATTTCACTATCACAACATGTAAAATACATCAGTACGTGTCCTACCTTTTAAATACACTGCACCCTGACCACGGGGCTGCCTTGGACCTACTTTAGGGGTAACTTACGTGTAGTAAAAGGGACGGTTTGGACCTGGCAAGTGAGTGAACTTGCTAGGTCAAAATGGCAGTTTACAACTGCACACACAGTCACTTCAGTGGCAGGTCTGAGCCATGTTTACAGGACTACTCATGTGGGTAGCACAATCAGTGCTGCAGGCCCACTTGCAGCATTTGATTTACAGGACCTTGGCATACCTGATGCACTGGAACTAGGGACTTACTAGTAAATAAAATATGCCAGTGATGGATAAACCAATCACCGATACCATTTAGACATAGAGCACTTGCATTGTAGCACTGGTCAGCAGTGGTAAAGCGCCCAGAGTCCTAAAGCCAGCAGAAAGGAAAATCAGCACAGGATCAAAACCAGGAGGTCAAGGGAAAAAGACAGGAGAAACCACATCAAGAGCTGACAGGTCTAACAATCAGCAACAAAGAAAAACTGAAGAAAAAAAAACAGCTGCATTCTTTGCTTCATGCCTAGGCAACTGTGTGCCTCCAGGAAGCGCGTGAGGTGATGACACAGCACCGCGGCCACGTGCCGTCTGCACGCACGTCTGTAAAAAAGGACAGATATTTACACTATGGTGAAACCTTTCAAGTTCTATCAAGGGTCCGGTTTGTTAACCAGTACAGCTCCTACAACTGTAACTTTGTGACTTACTCACGCGAATTGGTCGGAAGAATATTTAGCTGTATACAAAGTTAAAAGAAAGTTAGATTTGGGATTACTAAAATGGAATGTAAAATATGCAGGTTTGTGAAAGACATTAACATTTAAGATAACACACACAATTCTCTTTAAATGATTACAGTCGAGTATTTCTTAACACAAGATATGCTGGTGTTTTCCAGGCACAACAGCTGCTTTTGCTGAATAAAAAATGCAGGTGGTACATTCAAATCTCGGTTTAAAATTTATATAAAATGAACGTGATATGATTCTCTACATCAATAAACTCACTGGCCCGGTGCCAACCATCAAAAAACTTGTCACGACATAACCATGGCATGCTCGTGCAAATCCCCACGAGAGACACACACAAACTACATGACTTTCAACTGGAGTGTGATCTAGCACTGCATTTACCACAATGCATTTGGGCAAATCGTGTTGGTATGCCAGGCAGTGTGTTCTTTCCCCACCTTGTTCTGACTGCCAAAAGAAGCAGGCTCAGGCCGCAGCATTCTATTTGTTAACTTTGTAACATGACTCTAACTGCCCTGGACTATTGCCTCATAACTTAAAGTGGAAACATGACCACTCCCTCTAACCTGGTATGCCCCTGCTACTTCACAGGCGACTTTACAGTGAATAATCACTTGTTTGCTTGTGTTCTCCCATTGATTTGGGTGATGCACTTTGCAGATGGCATTCAAAGATGCAGATCAAATGTCAGACTCTGTTTTCAGAGGGCGCCTGTTCCGTGTCCCAACCCCCTCCCGCTTCGCTGCTTGTTCTAAAACGTAAGCATGTATTATTAATGCTTGCTCGTGTTCTCCCATTGCTTTTGCTGAAGATTGTTGCCCCTGAATAATACTTCGTCCGTACAGCTTCTAAGATGGCTGCATGCAGTATGCCTCCTTAGGCACAGCGGCATGGGGACAGTGGTGCCGCTTTTGCTAAAAAGTCCTGCTGGATATCCAAAGCCCGGGCATGCAAGCTGCAATTGCCTCTTGGGGTGGGACCACCGCTGGCCTACATGCTTGTGGATGCACAAAGGAGTAATGGTGCATCAGCTGCAGCGCTTAAGTGCTGCATCTGCCTGGGGAACACTTACCATCTGGCCATGAAATACTGAGGCACATTCACATTGACATACTCAATAGCTCTTGCATTGCAGAGACCGATTGGCTTTGCCAATGGTTGTTTAAATTACCTGTTGTGATATGTTTAGAAGGAAGTGGCCAATGTGCTCCCACCACCACTGTCTGTGATCCCTCAGTGGACCTTAGTTTGGTACTCACTTACTCGATATGCTCTCCCTTTGAACCGCTGCACAACGGTCCTCTCCACTTCCTTACCATTGAAATGGCATTCCTCATTGCCATAACATCCAGGCGCTGTCCGTGGCTCCATCATACACACCTTTCTTCCCGGATACAAATGAATCTTAAAAACAAGAGTGGCATTCTTGCCCAGCATAGTTACACCCTTCTACATAGGACAACCCATCATCTTGCTGGCTTTCTATGCCCCGCCTCATATCTCCAAGGAAGAGGAGTGACTCTGCAGTAGTTACACCCTTCTACATAGGACAACCCATCATCTTGCTGGCTTTCTATGCCCCACCTCATATTTCCAAGGAAGAGGAGTGACTCTGCAGTAGTTACACCCTTCTACATAGGACAACCCATCATCTTGCTGGCTTTCTATGCCCACCTCATATCTCCAAGGAAGAGGAGTGACTCTGCAGTAGTTACACCCTTCTACATAGGACAACCCATCATCTTGCTGGCTTTCTATGCCCCACCTCATATCTCCAAGGAAGAGGAGTGACTCTGCAGTAGTTACACCCTTCTACATAGGACAATCCATCATCTTGCTGGCTTTCTATGCCCCGCCTCATATCTCCAAGGAAGAGGAGTGACTCTGCAGTAGTTACACCCTTCTACATAGGACAACCCATCATCTTGCTGGCTTTCTATGCCCCGCCTCATATCTCCAAGGAAGAGGAGTGACTCTGCAGTAGTTACACCCTTCTACATAGGACAACCCATCATCTTGCTGGCTTTCTATGCCCCGCCTCATATCTCCAAGGAAGAGGAGTGACTCTGCAGTAGTTACACCCTTCTACATAGGACAACCCATCATCTTGCTGGCTTTCTATGCCCCGCCTCATATCTCCAAGGAAGAGGAGTGACTCTGCAGTAGTTACACCCTTCTACATAGGACAACCCATCATCTTGCTGGCTTTCTATGCCCCGCCTCATATCTCCAAGGAAGAGGAGTGACTCTGCAGTAGTTACACCCTTCTACATAGGACAACCCATCATCTTGCTGGCTTTCTATGCCCCGCCTCATATCTCCAAGGAAGAGGAGTGACTCTGCAGTAGTTACACCCTTCTACATAGGACAACCCATCATCTTGCTGGCTTTCTATGCCCCGCCTCATATTTCCAAGGAAGAGGAGTGACTCTGCAGTAGTTACACCCTTCTACATAGGACAACCCATCATCTTGCTGGCTTTCTATGCCCCGCCTCATATCTCCAAGGAAGAGGAGTGACTCTGCAGTAGTTACACCCTTCTACATAGGACAACCCATCATCTTGCTGGCTTTCTATGCCCCGCCTCATATCTCCAAGGAAGAGGAGTGACTCTGCAGTAGTTACACCCTTCTACATAGGACAACCCATCATCTTGCTGGCTTTCTATGCCCCGCCTCATATCTCCAAGGAAGAGGAGTGACTCTGCAGTAGTGCCCTCACCTTCTGTGTTAATTGGTTGAGAGAGTCGCAACTGGTTGACTATTTTTTAGTTTGTTTCTCAGGAGGTGAGAAAAAGGAAAAGTGGAGCAAATGAGAACCATCTCCCGATGGATTGTACTATGCATAAATATCTGTTATGGGCTGCCCATGAAACAACTCTCTGAAGGTTTGCAGGCCCATTCCACCAGGGCATAGGCTGCTACCACTGTGTAAGCACATGTTGTGCCAGTCTTGGACATCTGCCAGGCTGCTACATTGGCGACTCTTCATTACTGTCTGTAAAGCCAGGTCTGGTGGGATTGGCATTTTGCTTGATCTGTCCGGCAGGATTTCCTGGTCTGAGACATTCCACAGATGCACCACCCGGGGAGATGTACTGCTTTGGTATCTATTCACAAGGTGAAGAATCTGCAGTTAGACGTCTCTATCAGAAGAACACGCTATTTTCTTTGCAATCTCCTTTTCTGGTAGAGACTCCCATTCTGCCCGTTCTGTTGAATGGACTTATACTGTCTGTTAAAAACGTTCTATTTATTAAAAACATCTGCACACTGTTTCTATAGGCTCGACCACAGTAGGCATGGACAGTGTTCAGACAAAACTGTCGTCTCTGCACAGAGGTGGTACATATATAGAGGCCCCAATGTCATATGCAGGGCAGGATGTATCCATTGTGCAGTCGCAAGACACCACCTGTTGGCATGCAAGGGAACAGCTGTAACAGTTTTCAGATCCAGTATGAAGCCTGGGGATATTCACAAGGTGACAAATCTGCAGTTAGATAGCGTCTCTACCAGAAAAGGCGTTACTGAAGGTAAGTAACTTGTTCATCAGGGATACTGTAAGGTGATTTGTTGCTGCCTGTGGAAGGGTGGTGCAAAAGCCATTATAAGTAATGAGTGACAAAAGCAAATATTGCATTGATTAGGTTCAGGACGTTCGTACTCAATATAAGATCCTATTGGTTAAAAAGAAAAAAAGGTATTTCAAAAAATGAAAAGGTGGGACAATTTCTACTGAGGAAGGATTGAACAGAATTTTAGAAGATGATAAGCATGGGATTGGATCGGGTGGACAGACCCCATAGATGCCACTGGGTCTGAGGCCTGATATTTATATTTCTCAAACCTATATGGAGGGGACATCTTGAGCACACCATGTTGATATTGAAGTGTTGAGAGTCAGAAACTGTCCTACCTGTTTGGATATTGACAGTGTTGAGGTAAAGGAGGTAGAAATTGCACTACAATCTCATAAAAGTGGAAATGGCTTGGGCCCAGATCTAGTTCCTTGGATGTTTGCTTACATGCTGAATATATAGCCTGATTTAATGACAACTCTTATGAAGAGCATCAAAGAAAAGGCAACCGTGGTGTCATGGCACCAAACCCATAAAGTCTTCATCTACAAGAAAGGCAATCAAAGAGAATCCTCCGATTTATGCCCCACCTTGTGTTTACAAAGGGTGATAAAAATATTTAGAAAGTTGCTGGTCAGGAATCTTTTAACCCATTTATAGGTGAATGAGATCATAAATAGCTGTCAGCTAGCTTTCACCTGAACCAGGTGCTGTGGAAGCGGTAATCATTGTATTGTTTTATAATTATTTATATTATATTAATTTCTCAGTTTAAAAAATACATTCAATAAATCAGATACAATAAGAACTGCCTTGTTGAATTTTAAAGTCCCTTATTGGTTTATCCCTTATTGGTTAATTCACAAAGCTTTGGCTTAGATTGGGAACCTACAGCTACAACCTGAGTTGAAACACAAGGTGAAAGAGTTATCACTTTACACACCGAGAATGGTGTGTTCAAGTGTTGAGTATTGCCTCCCTCTTTTTATGGGCGAGCACAAAGTGCAATCTCTCTTTGGGCTTGAAACCACGCCCATGCCACGTCACTCACTTACATTGGTTCCTGGGCCTGCCTTTTAAAATCCACTTGCTTTCATTTGTGAAAAGCATGCAAACGTCATGCCTTTTCCGGTGTTTAGCCCACCTACACAGCACCAAAAACATACGAGGCTCAATGTTTTCAGCCTGGAGTCCAGACTACTTTATCTGTTTATTTTCCACGCAGCGCGATCGCGCTGCATTTTACATAGCGCGATCGTGCTGCGTTTTTTTTTTGCTTTACAAAGCTAATAGCTCTAACTCGAACAAATGCGAGACGCGTTGCATTGAAAATACTTGTTTATGCATGGCATGAACAGTTACTTGGCATGGAGGAAGGTGGGTAATGTAGTTAAAATAGGAAAAGAGTCCTATGTCTACTATATGCAGAAGACACAAAGCTTGTAGTCTACACAGAAATATTGTTACAAAGACTATTGATAGGTTCTCAAGAATGCTGTGCCTCCAAGAAAAAGAAAGTAAATCCTGCAAAAATAAAAAGTATTCATTTTAGCCAAAACCTAAAAGCCCAGACCAACATGTAGCCTAACTAGTGATCAAGTGTAACTTGTTCCCTATTTTGATTATTTGAGTATGCATTTTTCCAAAAGGTGCTGTCTCAAAAGTACGCGTAAAACAGGCATCTTGTATGATTTAGACAGTGTGCTTTCTGCCTTTAAGGCAAAATGGTCTATACCCTCGTTCTATATCTCTAGAGGTTTATAAAGCTAAAATAGCTGTATATGTTCTACAGGCTGCAGAACTATAGGGTTTTCTAAAATTAGATTCTCATTAAAAGCTTGGAAAAATTATGCAACAAATGACCTTTGCCAAAACTGTCTTTATCTAAACAAGTTCAGGTTGGGCTCTCTTTTGAGGACATTGCAGAAGTGGCAGGCCTTAAACCAATTTTATTTTGGACACCCACATTCTTTTATGATGCTGCAAAATAATCATAATCCCAGACCACTTTATTAGATATATTGAAATCTGATTCTTCCACCTCTCTAACCTGGATTAAACATATCAAAAATATATTGATTGAAATCAAATCGTCTTCTCTTTTGTCTAACCCTTCCACTTGAAATAAAGAAGGAATCTGACGAGCTAATTAAAAAGGTGATTGGGAATGAGATGTGTGTTATATAACTCATAGCCCAATAGATGTTTAGGCGTTTAGCACGTGAGTATTAAAAATATATTGATAAAAGAAAACTATATTTCTTTGATGATGTCTCCCTATTGTAAAGCAGTTTCTGTTGAATTCCGATAAGGTATATTACTTTTGTGAAGTTTTATAGCAAAGTTTGCTTTTACGAATCTAGATATGTGTTAGTTTATGATCTAGGTATCTGTGAGTTAGGTCAAACTGATGGCAAATTGTCTTTCCTTTTGTGTTGTCCTTTGTAACATAAAATAAGAGTTAAGTATTTAAAGCACTTACTGTTGGACTCTAAGATACAACCAGAAAGTTTCACTTCTGCTATGGACATACATGATTACATGTTTCTATGGCATCTCAAATTATACAGAAAGGCAATGAACACTGTTGTTACATTGATTTGTTTATTTCTTTTCTTTGTTCTTAAATGTGTATGTTAGAGGAATTTGCAACTGAGTATTTGGTTGTATCTTTATCGTGAACGCTTTAAATCTGTATGTTTCAATGTATGTATGTTAATGGATTTTTTCAAACAAAACATATGTTGGTTATGATGAATATTGTGGGTGTTTTGGAGCTACAGTCCAGGCAGGGCCAGTGAGAGGGGATGCAATGGCGGGGAGTGTCAGTGTGTGGGGAGAACAACGCCTTGCTAGTGCACTGCACATTTGTAAAACAATGCAAAAGACCCAAATGCATAAAAGAAATTCATGTTTGAAGGGATAAAAAAAACTTTAAAGTACAGGCGGAGATTTACATCTCCGCATGGGCCTACTTTTAAGTTTCTTTTTATAATCAAAAACATTCCCAGTAGTACGCCTGCAAAACTGCTCCAGGCACAGATTTCCAGGAATTCTACTGGAATGCCGTGTGACCTCCCGGGACGGTCTATTTCCTGGGTGGAAATCTACGTAGCATAGAATTGCAGAGGGAGTGAAACGGGTGCATTATTTTCCTTTTTCTCTGCAGGGAAGCCATGTTCCCATCCTGGAAGGTGGAGGTCCCGAGGCTGTGCCCCATGACAGAGCTGTCCCTGTATGGGATCTTTCTCCTAATGCTCCTGAAGGTTGAGTTCACTTAGAAGAGCCACATTTATTTTATTTTTTTATTGTCCCAGAACGAAGAATTTCCTAAACAACGCTGTTCATAGCAACAGTAACCCATGATACATCAGGGCATGAGCAGGTGTGGGTGAAAGACACAAAGACAACATGAGTGTTGAACAATGACATGATAACACATACATCATCATAGAGAAGTATGTACAGAACTACAGTTGTAGGTTAGGGTTGAGGTAAGATGGGTTAAAATGGCTCTTTTTGGATGAGGCGTTTCTTGAAAGCGGTGTTTAATGAAGTGAGTAGAGAGAATGAGAGAATTTCCATCAGAAGAGAGGTCCAGTGTAACGCCTTGAAAAGATCAGAACCCCGATGTAGCACTTGCTGGCTTGTATGTTGATGGGTCTTGTTTGTTGGCAGAGGGTAGCTGTGGGATCCACTTAAAAGACTCTGCTTGTGTATGTCACCTCTAACACTGACCTCGTCCGCCATATTGTTAAAGGCAACACGTGGGGCGGCTCCTCTGTATGGCGGAGGAGCGTCGCCCCCTGGTTACACTATCATTTTATTTTTCACCTGCTGGCTCTAAGCCAGCAGTGCAGGGAGGGGTGGGGCTGGGTCACGGGAGGGGGAGGAGTGAAGTGCACCTAAGTGCGCATGTCTGTTTGGCCGGCGGTCTTAGTCCGGACAAACACACATGCACACTTAGGTTTCTCCAGCCTGGATGTATTAAATATCCGGGCTGTAGAAACTTCACAGACCCCAGGGGCTGTGTCTGAGTGGTAGCCAAGCCGCTCAGGCCAATCCTGACGCTGCTTTCATGCTATGCTTAGCATGAAAGCAGCTCCAGGACTGATGGGAAGCCTGTGCTGGTGACCCAGCGAATGCTGGGACACCAACCATCAGAAGCAGAGCAGCGCGAGGTGGCAGGAGACGGCAGGAAAGGTAAGTGCTGTTTTTTTCCCCGTCCCCCCTTGATATTTGCAGGGGCCCCCGCTGGACGCGTCATGAGGGTGACTCTCTGCGAGTCCTGCTTCTTTGGTCAGCCGCACCGTGATTGCTGAGGCTTACAGGCCCAGACCCACTATGGAGAAACAAGACCAGAGCGCCAATGAAATTTTAGAAACTTGCTAGTGACAAAATATAAGGCAGGTGATACTGTATTTACATATATTTCTCTATTCATTTCAAACCTTACTTGAGACACAAAACTGTAAGAAAAGGGCGAGTAGAGCAAACGCTGCCCCTTCCAAGACAACTTTATATTTTTCGGTACAGTGACCTATTAGATAGAGGGGACCACGAAAAATGATGCAATATTGCTACGATTTTTTTTTTTCTGTGAAGAGCCTTCCCTCTTAGTTGAAGAGAATCCGCCGACTTTCCAACTTCCTGAATGTGTTTCTTTCGAACTCCTCCACTTGTGGGCCGAAGCCCTGGGGCATGAATGTATTGCTCAATAGGACACAGAATGGGGGAAGCTAGTCCGTGCCCTGGTGGGATTTCGGTGCATGCTCCTTACTAGCAGGGCAGGCGCGCTGCTCACAGATTATCTGCTCTGTTGAGTCATCACAAAGTTGTTCTATTCCAGTAAAGGGGGAATCCTTTGCACAAACTTTCGAAAGGCCGAAGTAAACGTCCGACATTACTAGTGTCTGGATGAATTGGTGGATCATGTTTCAAACATGCCCCAGTTCTTTAGGACATCTGTTCAGCCGGTGACAAAATAATTCCATGATGTCATTAGTTCAAACAGGATTATAGCCGACGCCCCACCCTTGAATAAAGCTTTTTTCGTCACTGCCTCGGCCGAGTAAACATGGGACAAAGGAGCGCGCTCCAATATAAGGCGTTTTTATATATGTGTGTTTCACCTCTGCTAATGACAGACAATAGATGGGAGAGGCTGAGCGCAGGGAGAGGGAACCCCAGGAAGGGTGGGGTCGGTAGGGGCAGGCGGGGGAACCCAGGAGTTCTACCACCTGTGCTAAGAAGAAACAAGGCTCTGCTTCGGAGACGTGTTGGGGTGCTGCTGGGCTCACTGTGGTTTTCTCTAGGTCAGCTCGGGTATCGGGTGTGCACCCCTGCTGTACTCTACGTCAATGGTTCCCAACCTTTTGATTTCTGTGGACCCCCACTTTAACATTAATGGAACCCAGGGACCCCCACTATATCATCATTGGAATCCGGGGACCACGCCAGAGTCATTACTGGAAGCGGGGGACCTAATTTGTCAATATTTGTTAATATTTTTTAATTTTCTAAGCAGTCGCGGACCCCCTGAGAAGGCTTTGCGGACCCCCAGGGGTCCTCGGACCACAGGTTGGTACCTACTACTCTACGTGATGGTGCATTCGCCACTATAGCGAAGGAGGCTCGCCCCCGCGAGCAGCAGCAGCTACAAAACTTTAACAACAAAACGATAACAATGAAACAATGATAAACTATGTTTATTATTGTTTCGTTGTTAAGGGGGCGGGGCCATGGGGGTGGCGGGACGAGTGCACTGTGCACTCCTCTCAGTGTGCATGTGTGTGGGGCCAGCCGGCTCGGGCCGGCCAACCACATATGCGCACTGTGCTTTCTCCAGCCCCGCACTGTGTTGTCGGGTTGGAGAGAGCAGGCACAGGCTCCCAGTTTGCCTGGGAGCGCTCTGGCTGGACGCTCCAGCCAATCCTCACGCTGCTCTGAGCAGCATCAGGATTTGCCGCAGGGCAGGCTGGGAGCCTGTGCCTTCCTGCAGGGACCAGAAAAGAGGAGCAGTGCAGCAGAACAAGTCTTTTTTTTTTTAAATTAAATATTTTTGTTTCCCCCCCCCCGTTTTCCCCCGCTTGCCACCCCGTCCTTTACCGCACAGCGAACCGCTACTGGGTGACAGTGGGAACCCTTTCAATGTATTGCAGAAGAAATATGGCCTCATTATATTAAAGATAGAGCCTAATGTCCACAGTTAACTTATGTCTTTAGTGATCGCCATAAGTTGATTGAATTCTGTGGAGAATGGAGTTTGCAAGAGTCTCAGAAGTTATGGCTCCACATGGATAGAGCTATTGCAGGCCCCCACTGTGGGATCTTATGTGGAAACCTAAAAAAAGATCCCCCATTGAAAGTGTACTTATGCACTCCAGCAGCTACTCTCAGTTTGTGGAAGAATGACAGGAAGATTGCTGGTGACTAAGGGTCTGATTTAGAGTTTGGCTGAGGGGGGTTACTCCATCAAAAGTGTGACGGATTCACCAAACTACGATCCCATTATATCCCACAGGAATCGTAATACGTTTCTGACAAAGTAACCCGTCTGCCAAACTTTAAATCAGGCCCTAAGTTTGTAACCACAATCATATATATTTCAGCGTCAGCCCAGCTTTATCTCTTGGGACCTTCGGGCATGGCGGGAGTGTGATTGCTTCAA
This sequence comes from Pleurodeles waltl, assembly GCF_031143425.1. Lineage (NCBI taxonomy): Eukaryota > Metazoa > Chordata > Amphibia > Caudata > Salamandridae > Pleurodeles > Pleurodeles waltl. The sequence goes on from NC_090445.1 coordinate 39,988,165, forward strand.
GGAAATGGTTTTATATTGTATACACCCCAATAGACCTGATTCAGGAGGGGGACTCCCATTTTTCGAATCCAAAAATGTCTTTATTTTTGCTGTCAATGGGGAGATTAAAACATTGATAGAGTGTAAATTGGAATTTAGAGTGGCGAAAGAATACATTACACTCAATTACACCACAGGAGAATGCACCCTGATCTTAGAAAGGCAACTATTAGAAGCCCAACCCCCTTTGACAGGTTTTTGTGAGAAGGGCTATGGACTCAAAAGGCATATTTCCTTCTTATGGAGGCTCAATGGATGGTAATAACCAGTAACGGTGCTAGTGGGAGACCTTGGCAGGGGGTGACGCTTACTGATGAACAATGTCCACAGGTATGTAGTGATCTCCACCAGAGTGTGTTGAGCATCTTGGAGAGGGAAGCTCCCTTAGTAGATTGGTACCACTACCCTACTAAGCTACATAAATATTACCAGCAGGTTAGTCCTAAATGTTGGATGCCATAGGATGTTGGATCTTAGTCCTAAATGTTAGATGCCCTAGGATGGAAGTTGTGATGCTGTAGGGGACTTGAAACACATATGATTGGAATTTCTGTACATCACCCAGTTCTGGGTAGATGTAACAGATGGGATGAGGAAAATCTAGGGTGGTCCGATCCCTGTAGATATTCTTACTGTCCTATTGGAGGTTAGGCCATCTACGCTGAAATATCCGTCCAAAGCAGATAGGATAATCGCATGGAATTGCAAGGATTCCGCAACAAACACAATAGACTCCAACTGGCAGAAAGTAGTCCCTCCTCCCCCAAGAACCGCCCAAATATGATTCTGATTAGTTAAGCGCTTGCTGGGGATTGGTGTTAGGGAGTGCCCAATGGGGAGGGGCATGGGGGACATCCCTTTTTCCATTTTGTTTACTGGTTGTGCTCATTTCTGTATGAACCCAGGTGAATGCTCTCTCGTCCGCAGCAAGATGCACTTTGGTGAGTATTTGGTAGTAGGCATACTGCAGTGTGTGGATCGATTCTATCCGCGAGATGTACCTTCAAAGCAAAAGCACTGTTGTTGTAAAACCTCATGCTTGGAAAATAATACAAATTGCTATGGTTGAGAAACAGAAAATGAAACAGGTCATCCACCTTAATGGAGCGTTCACCACTGCCAGCACAAATGAACCTGCAGGATGTTATCTAACAGAACGTATTGTCACTGACAGTGCTTACTTTGTAAACAAAAATAAGTGCAGATGCCCAAAATGTTTCTTAGCAGGACACTGCCTACTTCCTTTCACTGGCACTTTCCACTATACCTTACTGGCTTGCCCACTGCCTGCATAGAGAATGCCAAAAGTAGACTGCAGTGACCAAGCAAAGCCATCAAAAAAGGTTCCCAAAAAGGGGACTGATGCCCTCCCCCCAACTCGAGAAGTATTTCTCCTGGTGTTTTCCGTATTTCAAAAACTTTGTAAATACTTTCATCCACTTTCCCATAGTAAAGAACATCTTTGGGGAGAGGATGTGGTGTAACAGCCAGAGCTGCTGACTTTGGAGCTGAGGAACCCAGTTTGAGTCTCGGTGTCTGCTCATCATCCTGTGGTTCTTGGCAAATCACTTAATCTCCCCATGCCTACCAAAAGAATTAATGTGTCCTTGTGTAACGTAACTGGTGCTCATGTAAAGAGCTGAAATACCTTTGGGTCGAGTTCGCACTATATAAAACTGCAAAAAAAAATAATCTTTGTGACACAGTGATTGGTACAGCCTTCAGTCTTTTATCTGGAGCTCTCAGTCATGCCGTCATGAACATTCATCCACTTCCTAACGTCACACCAACACCTAGAAGCAACTTAAGAAGGTAATTTACAGTTTGGTGTACAGGGTTCTCCTCAACAAACATGGCTGAGTAGGCTGTCCCCCCAAACTGGTGGTCAGCGCACTCTATTTAGAGTCAAGCAGACGATCACTGAGCCATCCGGCTCTGCCAGCGGAAACCTTAGACACACTGCATGAATGACTTTAAGTTGTTGGTCTAAGTACCTACTTTGGGCAGACATTTTGATGTAATTTTATTGCTGAACAGGCCTGCCGGAAAAATCCTGGGTACCGAATAGGAACTAAATAATCCACACACCCTGGGAGAGCACTCTCAGGGTGTGAGAGCCATTCATTTGTTTTGTATTTGTTTGGGAGTTTGATTTTTAAAAACAAAAAAAGGGGTTTTTAAAACTTTGCAGATCAGAAAACTTTTGGTGCCTTCAAAAAGAACTGCCATGGCACAGATGTGTCTGCCAAGCAGGCGGGAATATCTAAGTAGGGTGGCCTCCCATGCATGGGCGCAGGACCTTGCTCCCACAAAATGAAAATGTAGATTCTGAAAGTATATGTCACTATATATTTATCCACTTCTATGTAATGTACACACAGATTCTCCTGAGTCATTTTATGTGATTGTCAACCTTCCCAGACTGGGGGGTTTCTCTCTCTCCCATCCCCCTCTCCTCCCCAAGGCTTTGTATTTGTTGTTGTTACTGTAAAACAATAAAAACAGATTTACAAAATAAAATCTAAATCGTATGGCCTGTAGTCCATGAGGACAGTGGAGTATGGCCCTCTCCTGCCCTGGAGGAACAAGTCCTTAAATTACCCTCTCATTGCACAGTGTGCACTGTGCAGGACTCACAGGGGTACATGAACAACAAAAGAGCAGAAATAGAACATTGGGGAAAAGGAAACACTCTTAGGAAATAGAGGCACACATTCAGTGCAACAAGAAGTTAGTATGTAAAGTGTAACAATGAACACATCACTGACTTTGCTTACCTTGAGAGGTTTTGGCCACATTGTCAAGAAAGAAATCATTGTGTTTAGTTGGAAAGTTAAGGCTTGAAAGTCAGGACCATGTAGGGGCCCTTTCCAACATCTGATTTAAATACACCTGCCTCTCATAAATCAATATCTAGTCTCTCCCCTCCCTCTCTTCCTCTCCTCTTTCATCTTTCCTCCCATCTCCCTCCCTCTCTCCCTCTTCCTCTCTCTTTCCCTTCCTCTCTTCATCTCCCTCTTGCCCTTTCCGTCTCCCTACTTCCTAATTGATAGTGAAAGCGTCCCTGGTGGAGTTCTGCTGCCTGAGCAGATACATAGCTCCCTGTAACTTTGGTTTCTGCTTCCAGCTCTACTCTCTGCAAATTTTCATGTTTTGTTAGATTTTCTGCGTCATCGAATATCCCTCACTTAAAATCACTGTTGTGTTACCAATCTGTTTAGAGATGTGGTCTAGTGTCATATAAACTGGGCTATGAGCTCTAGCCGCAGGACTTTGACTGTAAATTGTGTAGTTCTGGGCAAATCACTTAAACTCCCAGTGCCTAAAGTTTTATAAATATAATGCATTTGTGAAATGTAATATCGTTGTGAAATGCCAATGTCTAAATTCTCCATTGTTCTACACTCGTGTCGGGTTGGGTTCGTGTTACAGGTTGAAGCTTTCTTATTACAGCGCTTCTTGTTCTTCTTGGCCTGAAGGGGTGGTACTCATAGCCACCCAAAACTACATGTTGCCAAGTAGATACATTTTGGGGGAACACCTTATAGTTTAAGAAGAAACTGATCAGAGAAGAGGGGAGCACATTCCTCAAAGTTAGGTTGAAAAAATATGTCACCCTCCAGTACAAACCCCCTTGAATCTGGGGACCATGAAAAGAGCGGGTGGTAGAGATGACACCAGTAGGTGCCGATGTCAGGGAAGGGTGGTGGTGCGATTGGGGATTCGAGTGGGCAACAATAAGAAAATAAATTTAAAGGAACTTACCTGCCTCCTGACAGATCGCCACTCTTCTGCTCGTCTGGCTCCACGGCAGATCCTGGCTTCCAGCCTGCCCTGCGGCCAATCCTAACGCTCCTCTCATGCTGCTGGCAGCATGAGTGCAGCATCAGGATTGACCTGAGTGCCCTCAATTTGCACTCCCAGGCAGGTTGGAGACAGCTCAGTGCGCATGTAGTTTTGAGTATCCTGAGACGGCCGGCCAAACCCACATGCGCACTGAGGGGAGTGCACACCACTCCCCCTCCATGGATGACCCCGCCCCAAAACTCCTTGGTTTATTATCATTTTAGTTTTCATGCTTTGCCTGTGCTGGCAGGGGCAACGCACCTCCACCTTAATGGAGGAGCTGCCCCTGGATGAGATTACAGCTGAGGCTGCAAGGGATGATTTGGTGCTTATGAAACTTGGAGGCCAAACAGAGAGGGAACACCAACTTCTACTGAAGCCAAACATCTTTCCCAGTGAATGGTGTGTCAACATCTCTGTTTGGGTGACCCCAGTGAGCTGTTGCCTTTGGCACTTGGTTTAAATCCCAGCCTCAGCGTTAAACTCAACATTTTGCGATTCTCAGAACATGGATTATTCTCCCTGTGCCTAAATGTGTGTAAAATGTATTTGTGCAATCCTGACTTGACGTACACAATCTTGTAGATCGTTACAAGACCCCTAACATAATGTGCAGCCCTCCATTACTTCACAGCTGGGTTTGTGCTACTTAAATAGCAGTACATAAATTCAGGAAGAGACAAAATGTGATGGTTGCCTATTGAGGTGGAGATCCAGGCCCTGTTTATAAGTATGTTGGTGTTTTCTTAACCCTTGCATAAACTTGTGCTTGCGCAGGGAGTAGAAGTATGAGTAGGGTGCTATTTAACGCACCCAGTAGTTACCAGGTACTTCAACTACATCAACATTCAGTAAATTTTGCAAGTCAAACCTACCAAAAGTTTCCCTGGGAAAAGTATACAGTATTTACCATAGCATGCGGTAGTAGTGCGCTACAAAATGTGCATGTTATTTCCCAAGAACTTGTAGTAGGCGCTATATATCACACCCGATGAATAACATCCTGTGGGGTTTTGTGAAGTGCAATAAATAGCTCCACAATTCTGATGAACTCGGAATCAGGGCCCCTGTGCCTTGGAGCGCAGCGGGAGAATCCTACAATCTTGTTATCTCCTTCCTGCACTTTCCTCCATACAACCTGACGATGCAACTGCCCGGGTCTTATGAACTACTCCAGCAATCTTGCCCTTACTTGCCATGTAACCTGGGGTCCCGGAGTTCGCCTTTGAGTTTGGATAGACCCATTTCTTTGACGGCGATTCTGAAGTCTGACTCTGAAAGAAAAGTCCTCACTTTGCACAGGTTGGAGCAGGCCATTTTGTGTTCTTCATTCAATCAATCAATCCGGGATTTCTAAAGCGCACTACTCACCCATGAGGGTCTCAAGGTGCTGATGAGGGGAGGAGGAGAAGATGGGGGGAGGTGCTGCTACTGCTTGAACAGCCAGGTCTTGAGAAGTTTCCTGAAGGTAAGGAGTTCCTTGGTCTGACGCAGGTGGGTGGGAAGAGTGTTCCATGATTTGGCGACGAGGTTCGAGAATGATCTACCGCCGGTTGTAGTTCTGTGGGCACGTGGGGTGAGGGCAAGGTCGGCGGAGCGGAGATACCGGTTCGGGGTGTAGAAGGAGAGTCGTCTGTTGAGGTATTCTTTATGTGGGTGCAGAAGATCACTGAGGGTGCAGGAGATAAGGCTGGTCTACCAGCGTTCTGAGTCTTTCAACAAGCTGTGAGGGACACACAGATTTGTTACTGAGGGACAAACACTGTCACTCAGAGTAGTTTTAGACCAGGCTTATCCAATGAGCAGCTTGTGAGCTAATGGGAGCTAACGGGAGTTCTCCAGCTACCTGTAAGTAGTTCTCCTGTGCTCAGACAACTAAATTTGAAGCTTCTACATTGTTGAATTAATATACCAAAACTGAGTGTGTTCAAGGCGAACAAGTATTTATTTGTAAAACTCAAAAGTGATGTTTGGAGAAAAAAGAGCAAATTTCCAAGGTATATTAAAAGTTGCTTTTTGAGCAACAAATCTAGTGACATAACTAACCATATTAGCTTGTTGGCAGGGGCATTGCAGCGATTGTTTCTGTTAGTCACCTAGAGGCATCCAAAATTGACAAAACTTTTTTACATTACTGCTGGCAGCCCCGCCTGATGCTCCAAGATGATCACTGCTGGTAATCACACATACTGTGGCCAGTGATGTAATCTTGTCTGACGCGGTCACTGTTAATTATGTCAGTAGCTCTGGATGATTTCATTAAACATAATCAGTTCCTATTGCTAAAAAGATTGGCAACCCCTGTTCTAGACAATGTGGTGCCAAGGCAACCTGCTGAAATGTGCCCTGTGCATCCCCATGTGTGTGCCGGCACACACAACCACCCTTCAGTCACCCAACACACCCAGGGAATAGTCCTGCCTGGGAGCAAAACTGGGCTGGAATCAGTTTCTGGCCCACTAAACCACTCTGTGGCAAACAATTGATTTTATTTTAACTGATACAAACACATCCATTGCCGTAGTGTGACCTGGTCCTGCAGCCGCCCCGTCTCAATTGGAAATGGAGCTTAAGACCTCTCTGCGGCCACAGGAAGCAAAAGGCATCTTCATTCCAATCGAAACAGCTCAATTCCCCAGCTGGGACGTCCAATGTGTCTCTTTAGTCCAATGAATTTCGATGACTGTATGGAGATGGTCAATGCTATGAAGTGAGGGTCATGGGGGGTGAACAGGTGACCTGCAGTCCCTCTGGCCTCCTCCCTCTCTACTCTGCCAGGACACTTGACAAAAAGTGTTACCTGATTGTCATGAGGTCAGCAATTCTAGTGAGGGCTTAGCCCAGCTTTTTCGTTTCCTGTTACCCTGTTACTCTGGCATTGAGAGAAGGATGAAGTGTCTCTTCATGGGGGGTGTAAGCGCCTAGTATGTCCCACCTCTAGCTGCTGCCAGTGCGTTGGCCTGCTTCAACTATCCCTAGAAGTGGACACATTTAAGGGGCAGTTGCCTGGATACCCTTTCTCTTTATAACTATATGACAAGCCCCAAACGCACTAGGGGCCAATGTGGTAGAGCCCTCAAATGTACAAAATTGATGGGCGTACTAACATTCAATGAAATCAGAGGAAACATGATGCCACGCTGTCGTTATTGTCTGATACTAATGAAATTAGCAGAGTTTCACAAAATGAATGCAAAGTGAATGGAATAACATCAAAATTCGACTAAAATTCACACACGGCCTACAGGTGGACTGAATAGATAGTATACGCCGATTTCCAAATAACACACGGAAAACTGAATATTCCAAAGAAGCACAACATTAGCTCTGGACAGATTGACCCAGTGATGGGGTCCCTGGCAGCTACTCAGTTGTGGGTCTGGTGTAGCCCTTGCCACCATTCCTGAGATTCAGACTGGTGGGAGTGAGAGCACTGCCAGACCTCCGAAAGAGTGAATCTCACTCAAAAAGAGTGAGACTTGAGCTGTTTGATGCAAAGAATTCTTCACCTCCCTGAGAGCCAACCTGAGAGATGGACTGAGAATTGGGTAGAGTACTCGTCTTGAAACAAAGGGATAGTCAGATGCAGCACCTGATAATAAAATGTTCTTCACCCCTTTTTGGTACAAATCAGTCAAACTGTGAAATTGACCTCAATTTCTGAAAATTGTTCCAAACCAAACAATCCTTATGTATTGTATTGTAATAGTATTTTTATAGCACTTACTACCCCTGACGAGGCGTTGAAGAGCTTTTGGGTGAGTAGCACGCTACTCTGGAACCCAAAAGGAATTAGTGGTGGATTAGTATAGGGAAATATGAGTTTAGTTTTAGTATTTTATGAGTTAATTTGAGCAGAGGATATTTGAGTTTGTTAGTCGGATTGACTAGAGTAATGGGGGGATAGAGGACAGAAGAATCCAGAAGTGTTAACTGGGAGTTTACAATAATAGGATGAGGCTTGGGATGAGTAAAGGGGGGATGGAGGAGGGAAGAGTCTGTGGAAAGGGTTAGGGGGATCATAATAGCAGGAGGGGTTTTGGATGAGTCAAAGGTGAGATACATGAGGGAGAATTTAGTAGGGTTGTTTGGGAGCTCATGGTAGTAAACTGAGGTTTGGGTGAGTTAGATGTGGAAGAGGAGGGAAGAGCTTAGGCAGGGTTATGTTTGGAGATGAAGTAGTAGAATGGGTTTGGGATGAGTCAGAGTGGGGATGGAGGATAGATTGATAGAGACATGATGTGGTGATGGGTAGACAAAGTAAAGCTTACAAGAGAATATATTTATATTTTTTTCATTTATATATATATATATATATATATATATATATATATATATATATATATATATATATATATATATATATAATATATATATATATTTTAAAATCATTATTTTATTTTTCTTTAATGTATGTATTCATAATAATAATTATTATTATTTTTACCTTAATTTACTTATTTATAATTTGAATTTCTATGTGAAGCCCCCCTTTAAAAAAGCAAAAAAAAAACACCAGAGTTCTAGAAAAAAGGCTTCAAGTCCCAGCATTTGATTGTCTATAAATAGGGCCTTTTGTCTTCGGTTGTAGGTTCCCATGTGTAAGGGATACAGAACAGGGCTATTTAAAAAATAGAGTTCATGAGCCTCTTCCATAGCGTGGCATATGCTTTGCTGTTTTGTCTATCGGCCCCGTCCCTTCTTTGGTTTTTAAATAACTCACAGTTAGGAACCAAAATTGATTTCTGGTAAAATTTTACTTTCAGGCGTCCCGGGGACTTTTCCCCACTCAAGCCCAGCCGCAGGGCAGCCGGTGGCGAGTAGTTTTGCATGGTGCCATGGCTGAAGCCGCAGCTCGAAGACAACGTCATTTCCTCTCCTCTGCTGCCTGACTCATAACTGACATTTTATCGTGAGAACGCTAGACAAAAAGAGAGTACAGACCAGAAACTGCATGTACTGAGAGGGAACATCATAAATCCTTTGAAATGAGAACAGCTGTGCCGACCTTCTCCATTTGCTCACAGACAGTGCTTAATTTGAACCGGTTGTTTCCGGTATGGGACACCAGCACTTATTTTTCTGCACCTGGCCAAACGACACATTTGGCAAAGACGGAGGAAGAGAAAACGGAAAAGCGTCACGAAGGCAGAAAACAGAAAGCTTAAGAGTTAGCTGAAGGGGCAGGGAGTGGCTGTAAATGGATTAAAGAGGCCCCAGATGGTTTTAGGATTTTTATGTTTGCACATTTAATTGCACCATCCCCGTATTTCAGAGGAACGCTTTGGGCACCAGCACGTTTTTATTTACAAATTAAGCACTGCTCACAGACCATGCAGTTGAGACCCTGGGGGCAAAGTCACCGGCGGAACTCAATCGAAGTCCAGGGTCAGGCAAAGAGGGTGTATAAAACCTGACCTGAAGACTCAGTGGGTTCCATGGTGGTTTGCATCCATGCGAGTGGGTTAACAGTGTGGACCAACAGTGCCTTTCCTCCATCAGTATTTACTTTGGGGGTGGGGGGACACTGTGCACCCAGAAACCACATGAGCCATCCAGTGAGTGTGGAAAAGGATGCTTTAATGAGACAGATGCAATTTAGTTATCTAAACCCCGGTATCTATCCATACAAACAGTTTAGACACGGCCTCACTGCACATTGTAACCAGGGTCGGCTGGTGTTCAAGGGCTAAGGGGCTGCGCCCCTAGCCTTTTCTGGCTCTCTAGTGAAGCATATACTTAATTACATGCTGAAAGTAAAACATTTTCTGCACAACATTTTGCGAGTGAAAGTTGTGCACTTTGAAAAGCCCCACTGCGCCTGCGTCAGTATGTGGCTGAAAGCTGCACAGTAGGGCTGACAGGGCTTACCCACACAAAGCCCTTATGTTTTTTCAGAACTGAGTGACGTCCCTGGCTTATCTCAGTTTCTGAAAACTTCATGCCACTCCGATATTATTATCCACCCTTTCCTATTTACTCAAGTGGTGGGGTGTGATCAGAAGGGTCTATGTACCAGAGGTCACATTATATTCTAAGAATGTGGCATTGCACAAAGAAAATCCCCTTTTCCTGCATTGCAAGGAGTCTGTGGCAGAGAAATGGAATAAATACAATAAATAACTCCGTCCAGGGCTCTCTGGGAGACAGGAGTGTGACCTGAAGACGTCAAGTCATAAATATGCCAAAGACAACCCTGCACACAAGTAAGTTTGAGCTCTATCTTTTTTTACAGACAATAAGAAAAATATCTGTTCTCTCAGCTCTCCTCTCCTTTCACTGCCTCTGTAGGTGATTTCGTCTCTCAAAGGCAGTAGTGGTTCCAGTAATTTATCATAGCTAGTTATGCTCGTTTTATTTCTTCTGCAGACTAATAACGTGATATGTCATATTAAACATGTAATCTGCAGCTCAAATAAACGTGTACCTTTTATCACTGAAACTGCTGGATACTGGATGGGTGAGGCAATGTGTGTTTGTTTGAATGTGTTTGCAGGGCTTGACAGAGTGGCTGAGAAAATGTGGGTGTCTGTGTATAAGAGTTGTGTGAATGGCAGTGGATGACAATGTGGATGAGTAAATGGGTAGGTGACCAAAGGCAGTGGGTGAGTAGGTGAATGGAAATACGTGGGTAGTGAGGCTCACTCACAAGGTGCAATTCCGTCTTGTATTTGTGCCCCACCACTGCTTTCTTTCAGTCACCAGCCACCACTGATTGTAACTATCCACCTCCCCTCTCCCCTAAAGAGCCCCTCAAATGTCCATGTCAAACACAAACTCCTCAACCTCTCGCCGCTCAAAACTTTACCCGTGCAAAACGCTTGTGGGTACTCCAAACATTTTACTACCTCTTGCCTTTCAAATTTCACCCCCTGCATCTCTCAACTGGGTCTAAACCTGCCCAATTTCTCTTGCAATAACTTTAAACCTGTCCATCTCACTGCCACCAGAAAAACCTCCTGAGTGTTTTTCTGCCCTCTCACCCCACCTTTCAATGCTTCAGGGCAGTTCTTTCAACAACTCAGACAAAACCGTCTTCAGCTGCAGCAAGTACTAATCCATCCCAAGCACCAACAATTGGACCCCTTGTCCCTCGAAAAATGCATCTCTTCGTACCCGATATCGTCATGCTCGACGATCACAAATACGCCTTCCTCCTTACAGAATGTCCTTATGTCCCTGTTACACTTCCTCGGTGCCTGTCAATCACTCCTGGCCTTCTAATGTCTCCCCAAGCTCTCTGCTTCAAAAAGGCCGTCCACACAATCATTGTGCCTGACCACATATGCTTGATTTCATGCAAGTCTTCCTTGATGCAGCTTGTTAGGGCCAAACCTTTCATTTTCACTAGATGTTTTTCCCCTAAGTGCAGCACCAAAACATTGGGGCAATAAAAAAGTTTCTGCAAGCATTGCAACTTAGGCAATAGCTCAAGGCAGCACATTCCACTCTTGCCAAACCATTTTAAATAAAGTTTCTAATCATTAAAACACAATTGTTTGTTGGACTTTTGGGATTCAGCCTGTGGATCAGCCCATTTTACAAAAGGGTGCCCATGAATCCACGCCTCAATGCGCTCTCTCCCAGGCCTTGCAATGCGCTCTACTACAACAGAAAAAGAAACATTAATAATGCTCCCTACCACGTCAAACCCCATATCATATACCCATTGCAGCACTCAGACGTCCACCTTCCCACCCTCTGTATGTCATAAGCCTGTCACCCATTCATCTCTGCCTCAACTGCTGTCCCTATACTAAAGGAGTGCCCACCAAATTCCACCTCAGGCAAACCCAACACTTTCAGAGCCTTCCGAAACACTCCCAAAACCTGAGACTGTGACACTCTAGTCCCTGACGCATACTGGAAGACTTCCCCCTTCGGAGGGTCACCCCCTATAATCATCTGCCACCTCTGCAATGGGCAAACCCTTTTGCTCCCCTAACGCTGAAGACTGACCCACTTACCCCAACCCTTCTGATCTATCTTGGATCATGACACCCACACCCTCACATTTTTCCTGGGAGCACTTGCACATTCTCCCCCTTTATGCCACCTCTCATCTTTGAACCAATTAACTCTCCGACCTGAAATGCCCCAGAACACAACCACACCATCAGTCCTGAAAGCAGTGTGCTGTCCTGTACGTTCCCACACACTTGAGGAAGAATGGCTACCAGACTCTTCAAAATCTGCAAGGTCACCGGCCTCCTTATCCGTTCCCTACGTCCTCTCCCTCTAGCCCAACCTTCCAAAATTCTCTTCCCCAACTCACCTGCCATCATTTCGTAGCTCCAAGACATCTTACAGAAAAATGCAAGATCGGCCAATATGCCCAAAAAAGTCACCACCGTCAGACCCTGATTTATCAAAACCATAATGAATTTTATCACATCCACATGGCGCAATTCTTTCCCTTCCTCTGCACTCGTCAAAAAGTATGGCCTGCACTGACAGCCCTGAAAGCAAAATTAAGGTGTCCCAGCAAAACCTGATTCTTCTTAACTTGTGCCGTTTGCTTAGCTAGCATCGCACTTAGCAAGGACAACAACCTCTCTTTTTTCTACAAGGGTAATTGCACCTCCATTTTCACCGAATCCACCTCCACACTTAGGAATGTCAATACTTCCACTGGGCCACAAGTCTTCTCTGGTGCTATGCGGACCCCTAAGTCTTGCATCAACTGCTGAAACCTGCTCAACAAATCTGTATTCTGTAGAGTGTGAGGAATGAACAATGAAAAAATCGTCCTAGTAATGGGCCATAGCATCTGAACAGGTAACCATTTGAAACAAATTCAGCAAAAATGTGCTAAATGCTTCAAACAAGGAACAAGTAACAGAACAACCCAACGGCAATGCCTTGTCCATGAATATGCAGCCAGCAAACTGAATCCCCAGCAATTCAGAATCATCTCTGTGACCTGGCAGTAACTGAAACGCTCATTTAACATTGCATTTCACCATCAGGGCACCAGGCCCAAAGTGTTGTATCAAAGCAATAGCTGAGTCCACTGATGCATAATGCACTCTGCTCAGTTCTTTAAGGATCAACTCATTTATTGATAGATAAACCTTTCCCCAGCAGAGCAACTTTCTGGGACAACGAGTATTTCAATCTCTCAATTTTAATTTGCGTATACGCCTTTCCTCATGTTGTTCTGCCCACCCCTTCCTCTACCCTCAACACTACTGGGTTGCTACTGACCCCCTTGCCCACCTATCAACACTGCATCCCTTGTGGCCCACATTGGTAGACTAGATGCTTCCCGCTGTGCTTTCAGCATTCATGCTAAAAACAATTCTCTCTGTTGCATGTGCCTCTGTTGTACAATTCCTTTGCCCTAAATTCCTCGACATAACCTTACCCTAGCCTAGCCCCCAAAAGTAATCTGCTCCTTCTGCACCATGTCTGAGTATTTAAACAGTGCCAAGCAGCGCTCTGGGAATTTCTCACAATATATGTTAGCGTATATCAAGAAGGCTGCTGTCCAATCTTCTATGTTAACCACCACTCTCAGTCCCATATTTACATAATTTTTGTGCCACATTTGCATCATTTTTTGACACAAAAGTGGCGCAAACTTACAAATTACAATTATATTTTATAAGTTGCGCTGATATTGCGTCAAAAAATTACACAAATGCGGCGCAAAAAAGTATAAATGTGGGCCTCAGTCTCTTGGAGAGCTTGTACTCCTGCTCTTTTGACACTTCTTTAGCCCTGACCTTATGTAACAGCTTAAACACCTCCATGTACTCTCTTTACAAATATGTTACTTCGTACCTGCCATGAGATGCGCCACAAGAGGTTCGGTAATCCCCGTGTAAGACAGTTTCTTATGGTTAAGTTCTCTACTTTCCTTGGCCCCTATCTGGTCCTTTACTATGTCAGTGGGGTCACCTGACCCTGCTGACGTCCCAGAGATCTCTACTTGCTTGTCACCAGTCTCTGAACCTGTCCCCTGATTTTGAACCCTTCACCAGCTGCACCCCTGCGTCATCCGTGCCTCCGCCCATGCCCACCGCCACTGACAAGCCTTTACTGGCCATAGCACACCTTCCTTCCCTGGCTGCAAGGTCGCAGGCCATCCTGAAGCCTGCCGACCCCATGCCATTCCCTTCTCCGTCTCCACGGACACCTCTTTCTGCACATCAGGCTTCCCCCTGGCCTGCAAAACACCAACTCCTTTGCTACCGTTAGCCACTGGACACCCATGACCAGGCGTGTCCCGTCCTTTAGGGCGGAGGGGCCACCCCCGCCACCTTTTGCCCCTCATGAAGAGTGCCGGTCAGGCTGAACAAAGGTCAGCCTTACAGACACTCTTCTTGTTCAGGTCAGGCAGCCAGGAGCAGACATGTGCGATTTGCGCAGACTCCCGGCTGCCTGAGCTGAACTTTGCTGGGCTGAAGAGGTTACAGCTCCTGTGGGCGTGACCTCCTCAGCTCAGCAAAGGTGCCTCGAGGCCCTCCCCCGGGTGACTTCCACCAGGGCGCTTCATGTTTAAGCCCTGAAGCGCCCAGGGCGAGTGTCAATCAGTGACACCTCGGCACAGAGTGGGGTGGGATCAGCATTCTCACTGACCCCATCCCACGCTGACGCAGTTAGGACTGCTGCCTTCCCTCATTGGCTGACCTAAGGTCAGCCAATGAGGGAAGGCAGCAGTCCAAACCCTCTTTGGACCTCCGAGGCTAAAGGTAAGTGTGTGTGTGATCTTTTTAAATTAATGTTTGGTGCATGCGTGTATGTTTGAATGTTGATGAGTGTTGTTAATAAATGTGCGTGCGTGCATGTGTGTGTGAAAGAATGAGTGTGAGTGTGCTTCCCACCAGCCCCCACCCCTCCTAAAACTGCCGGCCGCCACTGCCATGACGTAAATCATCAGGCGCCCTCCACCATTGTGTCTCCTTGTTCTCCCAATCTTGTAATTCTGGTCTTTGAGATCTTCCTTATCATAATCCAGCACAGACTCCTCCATTACGCACTCAAAGACACCACACCCACATGCACTTGCACTTTCCACTTTCCACTGCACCAGTGCTTAATTTGTAAATAAAAACGTGCCGGTGCCCGAGCCCTCCTCTTAAACACGCGGCTACTGCAATTAAAAGTGCGAGCGCGGAATACTGAGGCAGTGTAATCCTGAAGCCATCTCGGGCCTCTTCAATCCATTTACAGCCACTCCCTGCCCCTTCAGCTCACTCTTCCAGGTGTCTGCTTTTCTCCCTTTGTGACGCTTTTTCATTATTCTATTTCTCCGTTTGTGTATCTTGCTCACAGTAAATGCTTGAGGCATAAAAATAAGTGTGGGGTTATGGATATGCAAAAGCTCCTGAAAGAAAGTCATTATTGATCAAATCATCACATTTCACGTCACTAGTGATGTCATCCGTGATGTCATTTGTGATATTATGAGAAAGGCGGTGAGATTTGTTATGGTTTTCTGACTCCCACAAGCAGCGTATTTCAGTGTGTTTTAGAGTTATGCAGCACCCCCTGGCTCCGGTGCCTGGTAGTCACAGCCTTTGATTGGTCTCAACATGTGATGAACCCCGGGGGTTGCCTTTAGCACACAGTTTGCAGGCAGCCCCCCACTCTAGTACAAGCTGGGCCTGGCTTTCACCACATCCTGCACGGAGTGCCCCATTGACATCACCCACAGGGTAAAGACTGCTTGATACCAGCATATTCAGGTCCCCGGTGTGACCTGCACCCATTCCCCTCTCTTAGTAAATTATTTTTTGGTTTTGTAATCATGTATTTTATGACTTCCAGCACCCTATACCGACTGGGCATATGATGGGGCTTGAAACCATGCTATTCGTTCAGTACATCACCACTTATCTTCCCTACAGGAGTACAAGAAAGCAATCAATGCAGCCAGATCACATTTGTATGCTTCACCTATTCTTTCAGCCCCTAACAATATCAATAAGCATTTGCAATGCAATGGGTCTTGCGTTTGCTCGAGTTAGAGCTTTTACCACAGTACATTGCTAACTGGACTTTTCTTGTCACAAATTGAAAATGAAAAGTAAAACAGTTCACATAAGCGAGCTGATTCAAAGCACCACGGCCGCCAAGAGCATGAGTGCAAAGGGGAGACACAAATGGAAAAAGAAGTTCTCTCGCAGCAAAGCGTATCGACAAACGTGCAATTATCCATGCAACCGGCTCGATGGCTGAGGTGGTAACAAAACTGCCCCGAGGAGGGACAAACATAAAGCATTTACCAATGATAATGAAGGATTTTTGAAATGCAAGCACATGAATGAGTGATAGTGATGGGCGTGCGGTGGGTGTGGTTAATAGCCCACAGATAGATTATAACAGGCTAGAGCGCTCGCATGCTCGACCTAAAAAGGTATTTGATATTATGCAGGAGTTATCCAACCCAGTTTGTGTGGAAGGGAACTCTGCTCCATCTCAGGAACTATGTAACAATCTTGTAATATTCTTTGAGGAAACAATAAATAAAATTCTAGAGAACATTAAGGATTTCCCTCGTCCCACTATCCATTTAATACCTGCAGTAGATTGTAACATAAACCCATCCATTGTCTTTCCTCCTCATATGTCAGATAATTCATCTGATTCAATTAACTCATGGACTAATTCCAGCTGGATCGTGGAGAAGTTCAAGGCCATCTCTGTTCACCGCTTCTACTCCCTAGCTAATTCTATATCTCCAGGGTCTCCCCTTGTTCCTCTTCCTAATAGGATCTGGAAAGACCTGGCAGAAGAATCCTTCCCGCTGTTACATCAGTTTTGTAACCAGTCTTTGGACACTGGTACAGTCCCACTAACTTGGAAAAAAAGCTACTGTCTCCCCTATTCTGAAAAAACCTTCTTTAGACCCAGCTATTCCTGGTAACTACAGGTCAACCTCTTTGTTTCCTTTTCCCATCAAAATATTGGAACGCCACCTCAGCAAAATTCTGTCTCATCATTCTGAATACAGCACACTACTTGAAAAGGAACAATTCGGCTTCAGGTCTGGACAGGGAACCTAATCAGCTCTCCTTCTGGCCATGGATGAGGTTTGAGTATTAGTCGGCGGTGGCAGATTAGCTATTCTGATCTTATTAGATCTTTCTATTGCCTTCAACATGGTAGACCACAACATCCTCTTAGACTCTCTTTAGCCGGAATAAGTAGTGCTTCATTAAGCTGGTTGCAATCCTATTTGTCAGAGCACAGCCAGGCCATTGCTTTCCCTCCCTGTCGATCTGCCTTCAAGAATGCGAAAGATAGTGTCCCCCAGGGGTCTGCTCTTAGTTCTATTCTGTTCAATCTTTATATGAGACCCCTGGTGACCCTTATCAAAACTCATAACATACGCGTAATTAATTATGCCGACAACACCCAATTAATTTTGTCGTTGGACAGCGACTACGAGGCAGAGATCATGATCTTTCATAACTGTATGAAAGGCTTTGTCACTTGGCTGAACGCCAACTCTTTGAAATTTAACGGAGACAAAAACGAGCTTCTAGCAAAGTTCATTTTAGTCTGCCAACCAGGTTTTGGTCTTTACTACACACAGGCAGAGCTCTCCCCCTCGGACTCTGTCCGTAATTTAGGGGTGATTTTGACAGTAAATTGTATCTGGAAGCCCATGCTACTAAAGTAGCTGGGACTTGTGTCTCACAGTTACAGGGCTTATGAAAAATCATTCCTTTACTACCTCCATCTGCCAAATCTCTGGTTATATGTAATGTGATCTTGAGCAGTCTCGACAACTGTAATGCACTCCTCATAGGAGCCCCTGACTGTCTATTGCATAGATTACATCAAGTCTAGGTTGCAGCTGCTAAGCTGGCTCTGGACAGGCCCAGGAGATCATCTGCTTTGGAAGCACTGAGGGAGCTCCATTGGCTTTCCATCAGGTAAAAGATAGTCTTCAAGGCCCTCTGTATAATGTTGCACGCCCTCCAGGGTCGTGGCCCTACGTACTTGCAGAACAGCTTCCAAAAATACATACTAAGGAGACATCTCTGTTCGCTGTCAGACAATATCATCTGTATTGCCAGCTTCAAGAAGGTTAGACAGGGCGTACATGCCTTCCTTGTGAAGGCAGCCCAACTTTGGATTCAGCTCCCTGCTTTTATCATGCACTCAAATGATCTCTTATGTTTCAGAAGGTTCTTGCAAACCTGGCTCCTACCCCACTGATTCTTTTTTGTTTCTTTGGCGTTGTTATTATACGATCGGTTATTGGATTTAGAACCAGAACCAGGATACCTTTTAGGTGCCAAAGGTGCTCTATGAATGTGTTAAATAAATAAATAAATAAAATAACTGCTCACTGAATCCATCAATTACCTATTCTTCCCCTTCTTCCCCCTGCTGTGTCTTTGGCCATGCCCGGCAAGCATTACCCAATTCTTGTCCCCAATTGGTCATAGTGTCTTTGGCCATGTTCAGAAAGCATTGCACAAACCCTAGTAACAACTGGTCATGGTGTCTTTGGCCATGCCCAGCAAGCATTACCCAACTCCTGGTACCAATTGGTCATGGTGCCTTTGGCTGTGCCCAGCAAGCGTTACCCTACCCCTGATATCAATTGGCCATTGTGAGAAAGTAGCCTCTTTCTAGCATGGCTACCCCACATTTGGCCTGTTTGTGAGCGTGTGTCAGGGTGTTTTTACTGTGTCACTGGGATCCTGATAGCCAGGACCCCAGTGCTCATAGATAAAAACCTATATGTCGATATGTTTTGCCTGTGTAGTGCCTAACTGTGCTAAGCAGAACCTCAGTGCTTATGCTCTCTCTGCTTTTAAATTTGTCACTGTAGGCCAGTGACTTCACTTACCAATTTCAATTGGCATAGTGGACCCCCCTTATAAGCCCCTAGTATATGGTACCTAGGTACCCAGGGCATTGGGGTTCCAGGAGATCCATATGGGCTGCAGCATTTCTTTTCCCACACATAAGGAATCAAGGTGTCTTTGGCCGTGCCCTGCATGAGTTACCCAATCCCTGGTATTAATTGTTCATGGTCTTCAGGCAATATTTTTTTGTTTTCTCAGCTATTATTATTTCACTTTGATGTTATCAGTGAACAATGCAGTTTTTGGGATTCTCCTAACATCTCTGCAAGTAACTTTTCAAGAGCAAACCTAAGTGGACATATTTTTGTTTTTGGAAAGTTTTGTTCTGTTTCATTGCCCATGGCCACTGATATAGGCCCTCATTACAACCCTGGAGGTAAATGCCGCCTACCGCCATGCTGACGGCCACCAATATACCATTACCGCAGCAGTATTCCGCTACGGATATTATGACCCACAGAGAGAAATCTGCCACTATACAGACACCCACACAAGCCCGCCAGACCAAAGGTGAGTGATAAACTGGTGGTACCAAAACCCACACCGTTACGCCAACAGGAATACGCCCACAGTATCACGACCCACGAATCACCGCAGCGGTCTTTCAACCGCGGTAAACCATTGGCGGTACACACCGCCACACTCAAAATACACACACACTAACAAAACTACACCACATTGGACAATTCAAACTACACACGCCTGATACACATGCACACACCACACCCATACACTTACACCACTATAAAACACACACCCACATTACTCACAACCCTTTACGACTCAAACATTTTGGCAAGTGAGAGAGATAGAAGCCAGAAGCACCCACTCAATCAGAGCCACAAAACAACCTCACCCATACACCATCCACGCACCTCACTCCACACACCCTAACACAGCACCCCACACACCCGCACACATATCACTCACACCACATCCATGGCACCCCAAAGACACCCCAGGTTTTCAGAGAAGGAGTTAAGGGTCATGGTGGAGGAAATCATCTGGGTAGAGCCATAGCTATTCGGATCACAGGTGCAGCAGACGTCCATTGCTAGGAAGATGGAGCTATGGCGGAGAATCGTGGACAGTGTCAATGCCGTGGGACAGCATCCAAGAACAAGGGATGACATCAGGAAGAGGTGGAACGGCCTACAGGGGAAGGTGCGTTCCGTGGTTGCAAGACACCAGGTAACAGTACAGAGGACTGGCGGTGGACCCCCACCTCCTCCCCCACAACCAACAACATGGGAGGAGCAATAATGCATCATGAGGGCCTTGCAGGAGTAGCAGGAGGACTGGACTCTGGTAAGTCAAATCTTTACTACTATATCCCCCACCCTACCTGTATGCCATCACAAACTCCTACCCCTACCCTCACCCCCATCACTCCACCACCTCACATATACTCCACTATCACAACCCACCCAACCCAATACCAAGCCCTGCATGTAACACCAATCCATGGACCCCCATCACAGACCTGCATGGACACCCATCACCACAGCATGCCCATTAGAGAGAATCACCTAGCCCACAAAATCACAACGCACACAAGGCAAAGCTGACAGGGAAATCACAACCATACAGGGAAACACACCAATGAACAAAATGGCACACGCAGATACAATAACACTACATTTTTATCCCCACAGGACCCCTACTCAACGTCACCGGAGAGGAGTTGCCAGTAACATCCAGTCCCCACAGAAGAGGCCCACAGTTATGAGAGCAGCTCTGCACGCCTGGATCAGGATGACCAACCTGGCCCATCAGGGACCTCCGGACAGTCGGTTACTCTGCCACAGTTCCAACCAACCACAGAGCCCCCCCTCAGGAAACACCAGCACAGCACCCACCCAGCTGGCCCATGCCACAGCCCCCAGGACACATCACTCAGCGGTGTGTTCACCACTACAGGGACCCCAGGCAACCCCACAAACCCAGGACGATCAGGGACCTGGGGTCAGTGTCAGTGGGCACAGTGTTCAGGAGACAGAGGCACAGGACAACAGGGAAGCTGGGAGGACTGCTGTGCGACGGGGGAGGACAGGCCCAGGGAACCCACTCTCCAGGAGGCACTCACCAACATCCTGGGAGCATACCACCATTCCCAGGAGACCATGGGCCAGATACTGTACAAGTTGCAGGAGACCCAGCGGCTGCAGGAGGGACAGTACTTGGGGATCAGGGATGACCTAAAAAAACATCTACACCATCCTGGTCACCATTGCAGGGCTGCTGGCTGACATGGGCAAGACCATGAGGGAGGCAGTGGCACAACAATGGGCCCCTGACACTAGCCACACTGAAGAACAGCCCTCCACCTCTGCCGGTGCTAGTGGACAGGAGGCCCAGCCACAGGACCAACAGGCTACCAGCACCCCACCCCCTGAAGAAGGAGAACCACCCTGCAAACAGTCCCTGCGATAAAGGAATCCATTGCCAAGACCCCCGCCAGGAAATAGGACTCTCCTGATTGTCACCCTTCTATCCCACTCTGTCACCCTGTCCACTTTTAACTGCCATTACTCCCCTTCCTATGCCCCATTGACAATGCACCTGTGTTACCAAGAGATTGGACTCTAACTGGACATTCCTCCACCATCACCCCAGCCCATTGCAGACCCCCCTCTACCTGCGTATGAGCACTTAAATAAACACCCTTGGAACAAATACAAATCTGGAGTCTGTCAAATGATTCAAATATGTATTAGTACAACATTATCAAAGCATAGCAAGTCATATGTACAGTTACATTTTCATTGGAATGACCTTTAGTGGGCAGCAGTAAACACACCAGGAGCCAGAGTGGGCCACAGAGATCTGAAAATAGAGATGCCAAAGGGTACAGTAAGTGGCCATAGACATAGAGAAATCAGGCTGCCATGTACAATGTCCAACAGAAAACTGAAATGTAAAGTGAAGTTACAGTGTCCTACCTGTGTGTCACTGGAAGTACTGCTGTATTATATTACTTCTGTTGTCCACATCTTCTTCCTCTACCTCCTCTTCCTCACTGTCCACAGGCTCCACTGCTGCCACAAGACCATCTCCAGGCTCATCCCCCTGCAGAAAAGGCACCTGGGGTCTCAAGGCCAGGTTGTGCAACATGCAACATGCAACGATAATCTGGCACACCTTCTTGGGTGAGTAATACAGGGATCCTCTGCCCTAGTCCTGGCATTCCTCACTGGGGTCAGTAGCCATGAGAGGTTGGGGTAACCAGAGTCACCTGCAAATATCGAGGGACTACTGTTAGACACACACTAACCCTTAGGGACAACCCCGTACCCAGACACCTACTTATACTGGGTGGGGACCTTGGGCTCACCTATTAGCCACACCGGGTGCCTCTGGAGTTGGCCCATCACATATGGGATGCTGCTTTTCCTCAAGACAAAGGCGTAATGCACAGAGCCAGTATACTTGACATTCACATGGGAGATGTACTGGTCCGCCAAACACACCACCTGCACATTCATAGAGTGATAGCTTTTTCTATTCCTGAAACTTGTTAATTTCTCCGGAGGGGGACAAGTGCCACATGTGCACCATCAATGGCACCAATGATGTTGGGGATATGTCCCAGGGCATAAAAGTCAGCTTTCACTGTAGCCAAATCCTCCACCTGGGGGAATACGATGTAGCTGCGTATGTGTTTCAGCAGGGCTGACAACACTCTGATCAACAAGTTTGAGAACACTGGCTGAGACATCCTTGATGGCATGGCGACTGTAGTTTGGAAGGAACCACTTGCCAGGAAATGGAGCACTGACAGGACCTGCACTAGAGGGGAGATACCTCTGGGCTGGCGGATAGCTAACATCAGGTCTGGCTCCAGTTGGGCACACAGTTCTTGGACTGTGGCCAGATCAAGTCTGTATGTATTGCCGCAAAGTCCATCAGGGGTCTGTACACCGGTGGATGTCGCCATCTCATATTCAGCCTCAGCAGCTGAAGCCTATGGAAGAAAACGGTGATCAGTGGGTCATATTCACACATCTATTGCACTAATGATGCATTTTTTCCTTTACAGAACCAGTATGTGAATCCGAAAATCAGTTGCTGTGCCAATGTCTGCTGTGACGCAGTTAGGTGCCATACCTTGTGCCCCCCTGAAATGGGGGCTGCCTGACCTGTGAGGGTGGAAATTAGGTAATTCCGCTAGGCACTCGAAGACCGCTGCGCAACTTCGTATTGGTTATCATTGGGCCCTATGGATTCCAGGAGCCAATGACGATGTACGCCGGCGGTGACAGTACGCACCGCCACGGACGTGACCACCATTTTCTATCTGTTCACTCACTTGCTATCTGACCTTCAACAGGAGAGGACCTACACTGCAAGTGCTGCTGTGACCTGTGTCTGGAAGCGACAATGGCTCATGTCTCTGGGGAAAGGGCCCCGGCCTTCACTGCGGAGGAGTTGGAGAAACTGGTGTATGGGATCCTACCCCAGTGCACATTACTCTACGGTCCTCCAGACAAACAGATGAGTACACTGTGAGCATGATGCGTGGGCCATAAATGTAGGGATTGCTTTGTGTGTAAGCCACATGTGGGGGGGGCAGAGGAGTCCTGGCCAGAGTGCTGCATGTATGGTGGTCAATGTATGTGCGTCAGGGGATAGGAGGGATCTGGTGGGCCATGAGTGTGACGGTCCGAACGGTTGACTAATTCCTTTTTCTGCTGTCTTTTCCATGCAGGTCAGCGCCAACCAGAAAAAGGGTATTTGACGTGCCATCGCCAAGGAGGTGCGGACCCTGGGGGTATTTGACAGGCGGAGTACCCACTCCTGCAAACGGTGGGAGGACCTGCGCCGCTGGGTAAAGAAGATGGCGGAGGCCCAGCTGTCCTCCCACAGAGGAAGGGGTGCTCGTCGCACCATGACCCACCGACCGGAGTTGTATTGGCACTTGAAGGCATCACAGCATCCACAAGGGGGTGAGTACAGATTCTGAATCCTGACTTTGCACGCATTAACGGTTACCTGGGTGGGGAATGTGGGCTGTGGGTGCCCCTAGGCCAGGGCGAAGAAGGCCGGGTAAGTCCCTTGTTGGGCAGGCTCTGGGGCACTACTACCCCAATGGTGTTAGTGGGCATCTACTACTGGGCATGGTCCTGTGGGTTTCAGGTGTGCAGCTGATTGGGGGTAGGCATTGTACCCCATGGGCTAGTGACTATCTTAGTAACTGGAAGTGCATGGCCTAGTGCATAGGGCTGCTCCCTATGTGTTGTGTACCCCAGCGGTGGTGGTGTTGCTGGCATTGACCAAGTGTATCCTCTGTCTCTCCCCCCCCCTTTTTGTTTTCTCATCCTGTCCTTGTGTGCATTAGCATCATCTGGCGGAGGAGCAGAGGTACCGGCGATGGAGGGAACTGCATCCCACATGGGCCTGGAGGCCGAATCCACCGTCGGTGATGGCACCAGTGGGATGGAGGGCGAGGGGAGCACCACGATGGGGACACCACAGACAGCGACTCCTCCTCTGATGGATGCTCCCTGGAGGTGGCGGACACCTCTGTGCACACCCCAACAACAGGTACAGCCGCCACCCCCCTACCAGCACCGCCCTCCCAGCAGCCCCTCAGCGTGTTTCCTGTGCCCGCTCACAGAGGAGGGTGGGCATCTCCTTCGTCCCAGGCACCTCAGGCCCTGCCCCAGTCAGCCCTGCTGCCCTCAGGGAGGTTGCTATTGACCTCCTGAGATCCCTCACTGTTGGGCAGTCAACCATTCTGAATGCCATCCAGGGTGTCAAGAGGCATTTGCAACAAATAAATGCATACCTGGGGGGCATTCACTCTGGTGTGGCAGCCCAACACAGAGCATTTCAGGCTCTGGCCTCAGCACTGATGGCAGCCCTTGTCACTGTCTCTAGCCTTCCCCCTCCAACTTCATCTACCCAGTCCCAATCCCCTCAACCCCAGCCTATCCCAAGCACACCTTCAGACCAGCATTCACCAAAATCACCACACAAAAGTGGCTCAGGCAAACACAAGCACCAGACTTCATCTCACAGGCACTCACACAAGCACCATCCCCATGCAGACACACCAACATTCACTACTTCCACTGTGTCCCCCTCCTCCTCGTCATCCACCTCCCTCCCAGTAGCTTCTCCACTCACACCTGCATGCACTACATCCTCATCCACTACCTCCATCACCAGCACGCCCATCACAACACACCCCTCACTGGCAGTCACCAGCTCCACATCCATGCAAATGTCCCCTGTGTCCTCTCCCAGTGTGTCTGTGACCCTTCCTCCCAAAGTACACAAGCGCAAGCAGCCACCCACCCAACAGCCATCCACCTCACAACAGCATCCAGCACATGCACCTGCACCCAAACACAGCAGACAGACACCTCCTACAACCACTCCCTCTTCCTCCACTCCCAAACCCTCTTCCTCTTCCCGCCCCAGTGTCTCTAAGAAGCTTTTCCTGGCAAACATTGACCTCTTCCCTACCCCTCCCTCCCTGTCCTTCCCCTCGGGCCAGGGTGTCCGGAACCCAGCCCAGCACCTCAGCCACCAAGTCGACGTCCGCTGTGGTTCCTGCAGCTAACAGAGGCGCAAAGGGGGCACCCGTCAGCCCAGCCAGTGTGCCACCAGCACCTGCCAAGGACAAAACCATTCTGCCACCTGCCAAGGTGAAGAGGGGGACAGCATGCAGCAAGGGGAAGGAGCACCAACCACCCAGCAAGGCCACCTCAAAGACTCCAGCTGCCAGACCCAAGGTGACACCACCTTCTGCCAAGGTGAGGAAGGGGCAGAAAAAAACAGGCAAGGCACTACAGCCATCGGAGGCTGCAGGTGAAGGCCTGGTGGCTACCAGCACAACTGCCAGCACCGCAGCCAGCACCGCCAGTAGCCCCGCCGCAAGCACCGCCACCTGCACCGCCACAAGCACCACTACTGTCAGCAGCCCCAGTGGGCAGCTGTCTGAGGCTGCAGGAGAAGGGTTGGGGCCTCCACCCACCACTGGCAGCACCCCCACCAGCACCAACACTACAACCAGTATGCAGCCTTAGCCGCCACAGGATGGAGTCTAGCCCTGCCTCCATGGACTATCATGCAACCTGGTCCCTGCAAATCTCGTGCCACAGACACCCAGGTGAGAGACTGTGAACTACCACACCCCAAGTGTTGCATCACTGGGCACAAAGCCCCCTCCAGAACCAGTGGAGAAAGGCATCCACTCACCCAATCCTTGGCAGGATGAAGCAGACTGGACACAAAGCCCCCTCCAGAACCAGTGGAGAAAGGCATCCACTTCCCAATCTTTGGCAGGATGAAGCAGACTGGGCACAAAGTCCCCTTCAGAACCAGTGGAGAAAGGCACCCACTAGAAAGACTGTGGACTTGCACTCCCCAGGACCAAGCAGTGGGAAAACCACCCACTTGGGAGACTGTGACTTTGCACTCCCCAGGACCAAGCTGTGGGC
Source organism: Pleurodeles waltl (assembly GCF_031143425.1). NCBI lineage: Eukaryota > Metazoa > Chordata > Amphibia > Caudata > Salamandridae > Pleurodeles > Pleurodeles waltl. The sequence continues at coordinate 40,014,332 of NC_090445.1, forward strand.
AAACCACCCACTTGAGAGACTGTGGCCTTGCACTTTCCAGGACCAAGCAGTGGGCAAACCACCCACTTGAGAGACTGTGGCTTTGCACTCCCCAAGACCAAGCAGTGGGCAAACAACCCACTTGAGAGACTGTGGCCTTGCACTCCCCAGGACCAAGCAGTGGGCATGGAGCCCCCTCGAGGAGCAGTGGCGTTATTCCATCTTCCGGCTGAGGTGCCCCCCCTTCCTAATCCCCCTGAGGTGCCTGTGTGTTTTCAACCTGATGCCCCTGCAGTGTTCTCTCCATATTGAGGCAGGAGTCAAGTTTTTTCCGGGCCCACGATTTTTGGCCTACTGGCCCACTGACATTTTGAATGGACAATGTACCGCCTGATGTACATATTGTATATTTTTTTTAAATACTGTTTTTCTATTTATTAAGTATATCTGCCTATTTCTAATATATCACTGATTTGACTCTATTCCTTTTGTCTTTGCGTTCTTTCCGGGGGTTACGGGGTGTAAATGTAATGTTGATGCACATTTTTGTGAGTATGGTGTTGTGGGTGAGGGTGGGGTTGGGGGTGTTGCGTGTTGCATGTGTGTGTCACTCTCTTTTTCCTCCTCCCTCCCCTGTGTACTAGGTGCCGTACTCACCGTGGTCGTCGCCACCGCCTTTGGTATTCCTAGTAGATGAAGAGGTAGACCAGCATGGGCAGGACCTGCAGCTCGGGCTCCATGGAGTCTTGGTTCTTCGTTTGTGTCGAGCGGTGAGTGGTTTCCCTTCCAAGTCCTGTTTCCTCCGTGCTTTTGATGGTGTTGGTACGGCCCCAGAAAAGCTGGTGGATTGTTGGGTTGTGATGGGGTGGGTGGTATAATGTCTTCCACCTGTCTGTTGGCGGTGACCGCCGCGGTGTTTGTTGCTACCGCCGTGGCGATCGGAGTGTTAAAGTGGCCGTCTGTGTTGGTGATTTCCGCCGTGCTCGTGATCCCATGTTTTTTACCGCCGGCCTGTTGGCGGTATTATCGTTGCTTTAACACCGACCACCAGGGTTGTAATGAGGGCCATAATCTGTTCAAATACTTGTTGTTCTAAGACCTCATACATTACCAGTAGGCACAAGTGTAGAAGGCGTTGGGGACAGGGCATTGTGCTGCATGCAATACCGTCTAGTGCCATTGCAGTATTGGTGTCTGATGGCAAGAGATGCACCATTGCAAAATTGTGTCAGTGAGCCCTAAGCATGTTTCCACGGTGTGGAGGGTCTGTCCAAAACCTTGCTGCCTCCGCAAGCCACCAACATGTAGTTCCAGTGAGCCAACTCTTCTCACTACACCATCGACAACTCACAGGGACTGCCAACAAGAAGTGCCAGCAAGGACCATCCCCATCACCAACAGGAAATTTGCAATACAGTTGTAAGGAAATGCCTCCTTGGCATGGTTGCCCCCTGACTTTTTGCCTTTGCTGATGCTATGTTTACAATTGAAAGTGTGCTGAGGCCTGCTAACCAGGCCCCAGCACCAGTGTTCTTTCCCTAACCTGTGCTTTTGTATCCACAATTGGCAGACCCTGGCATCCAGATAAGTCCCTTGTAACTGGTACTTCTAGTACCAAGGGCCCTGATGCCAAGGAAGGTCTCTAAGGGCTGCAGCATGTCTTATGCCACCCTGGAGACCTCTCACTCAGCACAGACACACTGCTTGCCAGCTTGTGTGTGCTAGTGAGGACAAAACGAGTAAGTCGACATGGCACTCCCCTCAGGGTGCCATGCCAGCCTCTCACTGCCTATGCAGTATAGGTAAGACACCCCTCTAGCAGGCCTTACAGCCCTAAGGCAGGGTGCACTATACCATAGGTGAGGGTACCAGTGCATGAGCATGGTACCCCTACAGTGTCTAAACAAAACCTTAGACATTGTAAGTGCAGGGTAGCCATAAGAGTATATGGTCTGGGAGTCTGTCAAACACGAACTCCACAGCACCATAATGGCTACACTGAAAACTGGGAAGTTTGGTATCAAACTTCTCAGCACAATAAATGCACACTGATGCCAGTGTACATTTTATTGTAAAATACACCACAGAGGGCACCTTAGAGGTGCCCCCTGAAACTTAACCAACTATCTGTGTAGGCTGACTGGTTCCAGCAGCCTGCCACACTAGAGACATGTTGCTGGCCCCATGGGGAGAGTGCCTTTGTCACTCTGAGGCCAGTAACAAAGCCTGCACTGGGTGGAGATGCTAACACCTCCCCCAGGCAGGAGCTGTAACACCTGGCGGTGAGCCTCAAAGGCTCACCCCTTTGTCACAGCCCAGCAGGGCACTCCAGCTTAGTGGAGTTGCCCGCCCCCTCCGGCCACGGCCCCCACTTTTGGCGGCAAGGCTGGAGGGAACAAAGAAAGCAACAAGGAGGAGTCACTGGCCAGTCAGGACAGCCCCTAAGGTGTCCTGAGCTGAAGTGACTCTAACTTTTAGAAATCCTCCATCTTGCAGATGGAGGATTCCCCCAATAGGGTTAGGATTGTGACCCCCTCCCCTTGGGAGGAGGCACAAAGAGGGTGTACCCACCCTCAGGGCTAGTAGCCATTGGCTACTAACCCCCCAGACCTAAACACGCCCTTAAATTTAGTATTTAAGGGCTACCCTGAACCCTAGAAAATTAGATTCCTGCAACTACAAGAAGAAGGACTGCCCAGCTGAAAACCCCTGCAGCGGAAGACCAGAAGACGACAACTGCCTTGGCTCCAGAAACTCACCGGCCTGTCTCCTGCCTTCCAAAGATCCTGCTCCAGCGACGCCTTCCAAAGGGACCAGCGACCTCGACATCCTCTGAGGACTGCCCCTGCTTCGAAAAGACAAGAAACTCCCGAGGACAGCGGACCTGCTCCAAGAAAAGCTGCAACTTTGTTTCCAGCAACTTTAAAGAACCCTGCAAGCTCCCCGCAAGAAGCGTGAGACTTGCAACACTGCACCCGGCGACCCCGACTCGGCTGGTGGCGATCCAACACCTCAGGAGGGACCCCAGGACTACTCTGATACTGTGAGTACCAAAACCTGTCCCCCCTGAGCCCCCACAGCGCCGCCTGCAGAGGGAATCCCGAGGCTTCCCCTGACCGCGACTCTTTTAACCTAAAGTCCCGACGCCTGGGAGAGACCCTGCACCCGCAGCCCCCAGGACCTGAAGGACCGGACTTTCACTGGAGGAGTGACCCCCAGGAGTCCCTCTCCCTCGCCCAAGTGGAGGTTTCCCCGAGGAATCCCCCCCTTGCCTGCCTGCAGCGCTGAAGAGATCCCGAGATCTCTCATAGACTAACATTGAAAACCCGACGCTTGTTTCTACACTGCACCCGGCCGCCCCCGCGCTGCTGAGGGTGAAATTTCTGTGTGGACTTGTGTCCCCCCCGGTGCCCTACAAAACCCCCCTGGTCTGCCCTCCGAAGACGCGGGTACTTACCTGCAAGCAGACCGGAACCGGGGCACCCCCTTCTCTCCATTCTAGCCTATGTGTTTTGGGCACCACTTTGAACTCTGCACCTGACCGGCCCTGAGCTGCTGGTGTGGTGACTTTGGGGTTGCTCTGAACCCCCAACGGTGGGCTACCTTGGACCAAGAACTGAACCCTGTAAGTGTCCTACTTACCTGGTAAAACTAACAAAAACTTACCTCCCCCAGGAACTGTGAAAATTGCACTGTGTCCACTTTTAAAACAGCTATTTGTCAATAACTTGAAAAGTATACATGCAATTTTGATGATTTGAAGTTCCTAAAGTACTTACCTGCAATACCTTTCGAATGAGATATTACATGTAGAATTTGAACCTGTGGTTCTTAAAATAAACTAAGAAAAGATATTTTTCTATATAAAAACCTATTGGCTGGATTTGTCTCTGAGTGTGTGTACCTCATTTATTGTCTTGTGTATGTACAACAGATGCTTAACACTACTCCTTGGATAAGCCTACTGCTCGACCACACTACCACAAAATAGAGCATTAGTATTATCTATTTTTACCACTATTTTACCTCTAACGGGAACCCTTGGACTCTGTGCATGCTATTCCTTACTTTGAAATAGCACATACAGAGCCAACTTCCTACATTGGTGGATCAGCGGTGGGGTACAAGACTTTGCATTTGCTGGACTACTCAGCCAATACCTGATCACACGACAAATTCCAAAATTGTCATTAGAAATTGATTTTTGCAATTTGAAAAGTTTTCTAAATTCTTAAAAGTCCTGCTAGGGCCTTGTGTGTTAAGTCCCTGTTTAGCATTTCTTTTAGAGTTTAAAAGTTTGTAAAAGTTTGAATTAGATTCTAGAACCAGTTGTAGATTCTTAAAAAGTATTCCAACTTTTAGAAGCAAAATGTCTAGCACAGATGTGACTGTGGTGGAACTCGACACCACACCTTACCTCCATCTTAAGATGAGGGAGCTAAGGTCACTCTGTAAAATAAAGAAAATAACAATGGGCCCCAAACCTACCAAAATACAGCTCCAGGAGCTTTTGGCAGAGTTTGAAAAGGCCAACCCCTCTGAGGGTGGCAACTCAGAGGAAGAGGATAGTGACTTGGAGGACAATTCCCCCCTACCAGTCCTATCTAGGGAGAACAGGGTCCCTCAAACCCTGACTCCAAAAATAATAGTCAGAGATGCTGGTTCCCTCACAGGAGAGACCAACACCTCTGAAATCACTGAGGATAGCCCCAGTGAAGAGGACATCCAGTTAGCCAGGATGGCCAAAAGATTGGCTTTGGAAAGACAGATCCTAGCCATAGAGAGGGAAAGACAAGAGATGGGCCTAGGACCCATCAATGGTGGCAGCAATATAAATAGGATCAGAGATTCTCCTGACATGTTGAAAATCCCTAAAGGGATTGTAACTAAATATGAAGATGGTGATGACATCACCAAATGGTTCACAGCTTTTGAGAGGGCTTGTGTAACCAGAAAAGTGAACAGATCTCACTGGGGTGCTCTCCTTTGGGAAATGTTCACAGGAAAGTGTAGGGATAGACTCCTCACACTCTCTGGACAAGATGCAGAATCTTATGACCTCATGAAGGGTACCCTGATTGAGGGCTTTGGATTCTCCACTGAGGAGTACAGGATTAGGTTCAGGGGGGCTCAAAAATCCTCGAGCCAGACCTGGGTTGACTTTGTTGACTACTCAGTGAAAACACTAGATGGTTGGATTCAAGGCAGTGGTGTAAGTAATTATGATGGGCTGTACAATTTATTTGTGAAAGAACACCTGTTAAGTAATTGTTTCAATGATAAACTGCATCAGCATCTGGTAGACCTAGGACCAATTTCTCCCCAAGAATTGGGAAAGAAGGCGGACCATTGGGTCAAGACAAGGGTGTCCAAGACTTCAACAGGGGGTGACCAAAAGAAAGGGGTCACAAAGACTCCCCAGCAGAAGGGTGATGAGACAACCAAAACTAAAAATAGTAAAGAGTCTTCTACAGGCCCCCAAAAACCTGCACAGGAGGGTGGGCCCAGAGCCTCTTCACAAAACAATGGGTACAAGGGTAAAAACTTTGATCCCAAAAAGGCCTGGTGTCATAGCTGTAAACAGCATGGACACCAAACTGGAGACAAGGCCTGTCCCAAGAAAGGTTCCACTCCAAACTCCCATCCAGGTAACACTGGTATGGCTAGTCTCCAAGTGGGATCAACAGTGTGCCCAGAGCAAATCAGGGTCCACACTGAAGCTACTCTAGTTTCTGAGGGTGGGGTGGATTTAGCCACACTAGCTGTCTGGCCGCCTAACATGCAAAAATACAGACAGCAACTCTTAATTAATGGGACTAGAATAGAGGGCCTGAGGGATACAGGTGCCAGTGTCACCATGGTGACAGAGAAACTGGTTTCCCCTGGCCAATACCTGACTGGAAAAACTTACACAGTCACCAACGCTGACAATCAGAGAAAAGTACATCCCATGGCAATGGTTACTTTAGAATGGGGAGGGGTCAATGGCCTGAAACAGGTGGTGGTCTCCTCAAATATCCCAGTGGACTGTCTGCTTGGAAATGACCTGGAGTCCTCAGCATGGGCTGAGGTAGAACTAAAAACCCATGCAGCAATGCTGGGTATCCCTGAACTGGTGTGTGTGAAAACAAGAGCACAATGCAAGGCACAGGGTGAAAAAGTAGAGCTGGAGTCTGGAAAAATGGCCCAGCCTACCAAGAGAACAGGAAAGTCAGTTGGGAAACCAACTGCAACACAGCAAAAGAAAGGGAACCTCTCTTCTCAGGAAGAAGTTCTGCCCTCTGAGGGAACTGAGCCTTTGGAGCTTGAACCTTACCAGGTTGAGCTCTTAGGCCCAGGGGGACCCTCAAGGGAGGAGCTGTGTAAGGGACAAGAAACCTGTCCCTCTCTTGAAGGCCTTAGGCAGCAAGCTGCTGAAGAGTCCAAAGGCAAGAAAAATGGAACGCATAGGGTCTATTGGGAAGATGGACTCCTGTACACTGAGGCCAGAGACCCCAAACCTGGTGCCACTAGGAGAGTGGTAGTGCCTCAGCTGTTCAGAGAGTTCATCCTAACATTGGCCCATGACATTCCCCTTGCTGGACATTTGGGACAAACCAAGACGTGGGAGAGGTTAGTCAACCACTTCTACTGGCCCAATATGTCCAACATGGTTAAGGAGTTTTGCCTCTCCTGCCCCACCTGTCAAGCCAGTGGTAAGACAGGTGGGCATCCAAAGGCCCCCCTCATTCCACTTCCAGTGGTGGGGGTTCCCTTTGAAAGAGTGGGTGTGGACATAGTTGGTCCACTGGAACCTCCCACAGCCTCAGGAAATATGTATATCCTGGTAGTAGTGGATCATGCTACCAGGTATCCTGAAGCTATTCCCCTTAGGTCGACTACTGCCCCTGCAGTAGCCAAGGCCCTCATTGGTATCTTTACCAGAGTGGGTTTCCCTAAGGAGGTGGTGTCTGACAGAGGTACCAACTTCATGTCAGCATACCTAAAGCACATGTGGAATGAGTGTGGAGTGACTTATAAATTCACTACACCTTACCATCCACAAACTAATGGCTTAGTTGAGAGATTCAACAAGACATTAAAAGGCATGATCATGGGGCTCCCAGAAAAACTCAAAAGGAGATGGGATGTCCTCCTGCCATGTCTGCTTTTCGCTTACAGGGAGGTACCACAGAAGGGAGTAGGGTTCTCACCCTTTGAACTTCTGTTTGGTCATCCTGTAAGGGGACCACTTGCCCTTGTTAAAGAAGGCTGGGAGAGACCTCTCCATGAGCCTAAACAGGACATAGTGGACTATGTACTTGGCCTTCGCTCTAGAATGGCAGAGTACATGGAAAAGGCAACCAAAAACCTTGAGGCCAGCCAACAGCTCCAGAAGTTTTGGTATGACCAAAAGGCTGCACTGGTTGAGTTCCAACCAGGGCAGAAAGTCTGGGTTCTGGAGCCTGTGGCTCCCAGGGCACTCCAGGACAAATGGAGTGGCCCTTACCCAGTACTAGAGAGGAAGAGTCAGGTCACCTACTTGGTGGACCTGGGCACAAGCAGGAGCCCCAAAAGGGTGATCCATGTAAACCGCCTTAAGCTCTTCCACGACAGGGCTGATGTCAATCTGTTGATGGTAACAGATGAGGATCAGGAGGCAGAGAGTGAACCTCTCCCTGATCTTCTGTCATCAGACCCAAAAGATGGTACAGTAGATGGAGTGATCTACTCAGACACCCTCTCTGGCCAACAACAAGCTGATTGTAGGAGAGTCCTACAACAGTTTCCTGAACTCTTCTCCTTAACCCCTGGTCAGACACACCTGTGTACCCATGATGTGGACACAGGAGACAGCATGCCTGTCAAGAACAAAATCTTTAGACAGTCTGACCATGTTAAGGAAAGCATCAAGGTGGAAGTCCACAAGATGCTGGAATTGGGAGTCATTGAGCGCTCTGACAGCCCCTGGGCTAGCCCAGTGGTCTTAGTCCCCAAACCTCACACCACAGATGGAAAGAAAGAGATGAGGTTTTGTGTGGACTACAGAGGGCTCAATTCTGTCACCAAGACAGATGCTCATCCAATTCCAAGAGCTGACGAGCTCATAGACAAATTAGGTGCTGCCAAATTCTTAAGTACCTTTGACTTGACAGCAGGGTACTGGCAAATAAAAATGGCACCTGGAGCAAAAGAAAAGACAGCATTCTCCACACCTGATGGGCATTATCAGTTTACTGTTATGCCCTTTGGTTTAAAGAATGCCCCTGCCACCTTCCAAAGGTTGGTGAATCAAGTCCTTGCTGGCTTGGAGTCCTTTAGCACAGCTTATCTTGATGATATTGCTGTCTTTAGCTCCACCTGGCAGGATCACCTGGTCCACCTGAGGAAGGTTTTGAAGGCTCTGCAATCTGCAGGCCTCTCTATCAAGGCATCCAAATGCCAGATAGGGCAGGGAACTGTGGTTTACTTGGGACACCTTGTAGGTGGAGGCCAAGTTCAGCCACTCCAACCCAAGATCCAGACTATTCTGGACTGGGTAGCTCCAAAAACCCAGACTCAAGTCAGGGCATTCCTTGGCTTGACTGGGTATTACAGGAGGTTTGTGAAGGGATATGGATCCATTGTGACAGCCCTCACTGAACTCACCTCCAAGAAAATGCCCAAGAAAGTAAACTGGACTGTGGAATGCCAACAGGCCTTTGACACCCTGAAACAGGCAATGTGCTCAGCACCAGTTCTAAAAGCTCCAGATTATTCTAAGCAGTTCATTGTGCAGACTGATGCCTCTGAACATGGGATAGGGGCAGTTTTGTCCCAAACAAATGATGATGGCCTTGACCAGCCTGTTGCTTTCATTAGCAGGAGGTTACTCCCCAGGGAGCAGCGTTGGAGTGCCATTGAGAGGGAGGCCTTTGCTGTGGTTTGGTCCCTGAAGAAGCTGAGACCATACCTCTTTGGGACTCACTTCCTAGTTCAAACTGACCACAGACCTCTCAAATGGCTGATGCAAATGAAAGGTGAAAATCCTAAACTGTTGAGGTGGTCCATCTCCCTACAGGGAATGGACTTTATAGTGGAACACAGACCTGGGACTGCCCATGCCAATGCAGATGGCCTTTCCAGGTTCTTCCACTTAGAAAATGAAGACTCTCTTGGGAAAGGTTAGTCTCATCCTCTTTCGTTTGGGGGGGGGTTGTGTAAGGAAATGCCTCCTTGGCATGGTTGCCCCCTGACTTTTTGCCTTTGCTGATGCTATGTTTACAATTGAAAGTGTGCTGAGGCCTGCTAACCAGGCCCCAGCACCAGTGTTCTTTCCCTAACCTGTGCTTTTGTATCCACAATTGGCAGACCCTGGCATCCAGATAAGTCCCTTGTAACTGGTACTTCTAGTACCAAGGGCCCTGATGCCAAGGAAGGTCTCTAAGGGCTGCAGCATGTCTTATGCCACCCTGGAGACCTCTCACTCAGCACAGACACACTGCTTGCCAGCTTGTGTGTGCTAGTGAGGACAAAACGAGTAAGTCGACATGGCACTCCCCTCAGGGTGCCATGCCAGCCTCTCACTGCCTATGCAGTATAGGTAAGACACCCCTCTAGCAGGCCTTACAGCCCTAAGGCAGGGTGCACTATACCATAGGTGAGGGTACCAGTGCATGAGCATGGTACCCCTACAGTGTCTAAACAAAACCTTAGACATTGTAAGTGCAGGGTAGCCATAAGAGTATATGGTCTGGGAGTCTGTCAAACACGAACTCCACAGCACCATAATGGCTACACTGAAAACTGGGAAGTTTGGTATCAAACTTCTCAGCACAATAAATGCACACTGATGCCAGTGTACATTTTATTGTAAAATACACCACAGAGGGCACCTTAGAGGTGCCCCCTGAAACTTAACCAACTATCTGTGTAGGCTGACTGGTTCCAGCAGCCTGCCACACTAGAGACATGTTGCTGGCCCCATGGGGAGAGTGCCTTTGTCACTCTGAGGCCAGTAACAAAGCCTGCACTGGGTGGAGATGCTAACACCTCCCCCAGGCAGGAGCTGTAACACCTGGCGGTGAGCCTCAAAGGCTCACCCCTTTGTCACAGCCCAGCAGGGCACTCCAGCTTAGTGGAGTTGCCCGCCCCCTCCGGCCACGGCCCCCACTTTTGGCGGCAAGGCTGGAGGGAACAAAGAAAGCAACAAGGAGGAGTCACTGGCCAGTCAGGACAGCCCCTAAGGTGTCCTGAGCTGAAGTGACTCTAACTTTTAGAAATCCTCCATCTTGCAGATGGAGGATTCCCCCAATAGGGTTAGGATTGTGACCCCCTCCCCTTGGGAGGAGGCACAAAGAGGGTGTACCCACCCTCAGGGCTAGTAGCCATTGGCTACTAACCCCCCAGACCTAAACACGCCCTTAAATTTAGTATTTAAGGGCTACCCTGAACCCTAGAAAATTAGATTCCTGCAACTACAAGAAGAAGGACTGCCCAGCTGAAAACCCCTGCAGCGGAAGACCAGAAGACGACAACTGCCTTGGCTCCAGAAACTCACCGGCCTGTCTCCTGCCTTCCAAAGATCCTGCTCCAGCGACGCCTTCCAAAGGGACCAGCGACCTCGACATCCTCTGAGGACTGCCCCTGCTTCGAAAAGACAAGAAACTCCCGAGGACAGCGGACCTGCTCCAAGAAAAGCTGCAACTTTGTTTCCAGCAACTTTAAAGAACCCTGCAAGCTCCCCGCAAGAAGCGTGAGACTTGCAACACTGCACCCGGCGACCCCGACTCGGCTGGTGGCGATCCAACACCTCAGGAGGGACCCCAGGACTACTCTGATACTGTGAGTACCAAAACCTGTCCCCCCTGAGCCCCCACAGCGCCGCCTGCAGAGGGAATCCCGAGGCTTCCCCTGACCGCGACTCTTTTAACCTAAAGTCCCGACGCCTGGGAGAGACCCTGCACCCGCAGCCCCCAGGACCTGAAGGACCGGACTTTCACTGGAGGAGTGACCCCCAGGAGTCCCTCTCCCTCGCCCAAGTGGAGGTTTCCCCGAGGAATCCCCCCCTTGCCTGCCTGCAGCGCTGAAGAGATCCCGAGATCTCTCATAGACTAACATTGAAAACCCGACGCTTGTTTCTACACTGCACCCGGCCGCCCCCGCGCTGCTGAGGGTGAAATTTCTGTGTGGACTTGTGTCCCCCCCGGTGCCCTACAAAACCCCCCTGGTCTGCCCTCCGAAGACGCGGGTACTTACCTGCAAGCAGACCGGAACCGGGGCACCCCCTTCTCTCCATTCTAGCCTATGTGTTTTGGGCACCACTTTGAACTCTGCACCTGACCGGCCCTGAGCTGCTGGTGTGGTGACTTTGGGGTTGCTCTGAACCCCCAACGGTGGGCTACCTTGGACCAAGAACTGAACCCTGTAAGTGTCCTACTTACCTGGTAAAACTAACAAAAACTTACCTCCCCCAGGAACTGTGAAAATTGCACTAAGTGTCCACTTTTAAAACAGCTATTTGTCAATAACTTGAAAAGTATACATGCAATTTTGATGATTTGAAGTTCCTAAAGTACTTACCTGCAATACCTTTCGAATGAGATATTACATGTAGAATTTGAACCTGTGGTTCTTAAAATAAACTAAGAAAAGATATTTTTCTATATAAAAACCTATTGGCTGGATTTGTCTCTGAGTGTGTGTACCTCATTTATTGTCTTGTGTATGTACAACAGATGCTTAACACTACTCCTTGGATAAGCCTACTGCTCGACCACACTACCACAAAATAGAGCATTAGTATTATCTATTTTTACCACTATTTTACCTCTAAGGGGAACCCTTGGACTCTGTGCATGCTATTCCTTACTTTGAAATAGCACATACAGAGCCAACTTCCTACAACAGTGCTTCGACAGCCATCAGCGACACTCTCCCTGCTCCTTGTGGCCCTTTCCACCGCGAACAGAACTCGTTGCACAGGACTTGAAAGTAACTCTTTCAGCAGGACTAACCTGGTCCCTGTATCCGGCCTGCTCTCCATCGTGGTCGTCCTGAACTTGTGATTTTCACCCGGTCTCGTATGTCCAAAGTGCAGCAGTTGGCGATTTGTGCTTTTTGGCTCTATTTTCACTGAACTCTTTAAAATTGCACATCTCCCGTTGTACGAATTAGATTTTTGTCATTCTAGTGTCAAATTATTTATTAAATTCAACTCTATTTTTCTACATTGGTGTGGGATTTTTCTTGTGATGTGTTTTCATTTTAGTGCTGTTTGAAATGCTGCATACATACTTAACACATTGCCTCTAAGTTAAGCCTGACTGCTCCGTGCCAAGCCACCAGAGGGTTGAGCAGAGGTTAATTTGGGATTTGCTTGTTATGTCACCCTAACAAGGACTGTGGGTGCTGCTTGAGTAGGGTTTTACCCCCTCAACCAGTAAAGCAGCTTCTTACTTGAGAACATGGAAGTGGTACAAAGGGTATTGAAAGCAGCTCTCAAGCCACAAAGGAGCTGCACTGGCACCAACTGAGAGGATGATGTTTGGATTTTATGTTCTATGTTTATGATTTTGCTTCCACCCTTAGATGTAACTTGTCCCTTGAAGCGCAAACAGGTATGGCAACATGCCAATAGAAAAGGGCTAACCTAACCATATCATCTTTTGTTTTCCAAACACCTGGGCTTATAGGGTATTAGGTGGGACAAGGATAGAGGAGGGAAAATCATAAAGGCCAAGAAACATTCAGGGGACATCGATAAGCATACCCTAAATGTTTACCATGCGGTGTGAGATAAAACACGGATGGATATCCAAGTTACATGAGCAATGATGCTGACTAATGCAAAAAAAATAATTAACACTGTGGATAGGACAAAAACCGTACATATCCCAACGAAGAATAAAAAGACAGGTTTAAAACCCAGGCACCTGAAGGAAGTACACAGGCCACACTGGACTCAGCGAAAGACGTATTGGCTACATAAGGTACATTTGTGAAAGCAAACAAGAATATCAGTGTAAAAACGGAAAATGCAGGATACTTATATAGAGGAAAAAAATCACTTGAAAAGTAAATATATATGTAGAGGAATCTCTTTCTTGCATGCACACTGAGTACTACAACAACTCCTTATTGACGCATCAGTGATCCACTAGTTTCTAGGAACAAATTCCACAACACTCATAATAGAGATCCCAAGAAAAAGCATATACAGTGAAAATTTGATTGAGTCCCTGGCGCCCTTCTGTACCGCCTGTCCATGTGCCCAAAGCTGCCTACTCTCTTGGGCCTTTTGGCACTGATCTTAAAAGCCTGAATAACCAGACACACTGATCTTCAGCTTCTGTATGGTGATGATGGGTGTGGTTACACATCTAGAGTCGCTTAAAAGTTTGCTCTAGGACACTGGGAGCCAGCCCCGATGTTAAGTGAAGTGCCTCGATGGGGGTAAATCTAGAATTTAAGTTGTGCCAGAGTTCGGTGGATTGATTAGTCCATCTCAACTTGACGGATATCCTATCTGTCATGTTACACGTGCATGATATCCTATGGCCTTTAATAAGGTGGGCAGGATTTGCGTCACATTGTGATGGAGTAACCCATTTGCCAAACTTTAAATCAGGACCATTGTTTGGTGCTGCACAGATCCTTGGCAGAGATGTAGAGCTGAGTTTAGTGGCGAGGTAGTAAGGGGCCAGTTGATTGAAACTGTTGGCTACCTGACATTTAAATGTCAAGTAAGGGATCTTTAATTGGATGCGAGTAGCCACCTGGAGTCAATCAAGGGATCTACGACAGGACAAGACATGATCTGTTAGCTGAGACCGATAAATGCTTATAGCCTTATTCTGGGCTATCTGAAGCTAGTTTATTAAATAAGTCATAAGACCTGCATATAAGGTACTTTGGTTTCTTCAAGCAACTCTGGAATTGTTGATGTGAGACGGCTAAAATTAATCGCTTGCAAGGCGTTTACCCTTTTATCATAACCTATGCCATTGCAATCTAGTTTGGACTCTTGAGAAAAGAAAAATGCAGAATCTCCACCAGAACTTGTGCTTTAAATACAATTCTATATTTAGCAGAAGAGTGGGATGTACACTGGCAATCAACAACTATAAGGTCTTGATGGAGACTAAGTTGGTAAGATCCTAGCACATTACCCCAGAGTCAAGAGAAAAAAAAATCAAGACTGGCAATTTGGTTAAAAAGAAGAAGGAGGCAATCTGCTGACCACCACTGACTACCATTGGACACCGTAGAATTCAGTTATTTCTATTATGATTTCCACACAGTATACCAATGCCAAATCAGTATGAAATATGATTACATATCATCGTGAGCTTCCGTTTAATCAATTTGCAGAAATGGAGACACTGAAAGGTTGGAATACTGATGACTCAAGTGTAGTCATTGCAAAGCCAAGAAAGGAGTCAATGTTTGTGGTGAACACCAGGACCATCTCGTGGATCAACCAAGATTGCGCAGTATGTACTAGAGTCTTAGATAACAGCCTCACAAAAGTGATTCACTCATTTCCCAGTTCAAGCTAAACAAAGTTCCGGCACTTGAGATGTTGCAATGCGTCAATGGCCCTTTCTTTCAGGGTAGAGAGTTCTATGAAAACCCAGCAAGTGCAACACAGAAGAATTACCCTGTATTGGGCTCAAGCAACTGGGATGACAAGTGCCTCATGAGCACTTCGCAAAAACTTTAAAGAATTGCTCAAGATCAACAAACTGCCTGGGAGGTGATCATATTTCACTTCCTCAGATGGTATCACACCACACCACACTCCTCCGCAGGCTGCTATGGGGGTGGGTTCATATACAACCAGACGTGTGAGATGTTGTGATGTCACGTGGCCAGCTGGCTAGGCTTCCTCATTTCTTCCCTAAATTTGTTGGGATTCTTTGCGGGTCTCGGGCAGGGCTGAGCAGGTCCCTTTTGGCAAATAATGGTGAGTCTGAGCCAGCAAACTCTTTTATCGCTGGCATGCCCCAATTCTCTGTGAGCAATCAGGAGTCTGGTGGGGGTCACAAGGGTGAGGGCAGCCGCTTAATCAAACACGTGACTTCTAGAGGAGGAGGTGCTATGATGTCTCTCCCAATAATTGATTTCAATCGATCCCTAAGGTTATTGGCCTATTATTGTTTTTATCTGACTTTAGATAAAAGGACAAGGTTTTAGAGGAAGGTTTCACTCTTCATCCAGTGGTTAATTTGTAAAAACAAAAAAGTGCCAAGGCGCTCTTACTAGCCTGCCTATGGTGCTGTTGAATGAGTTGCCAAATGCCTCTTACCAGCTACATTTGCTTTCTCTTTCAAGTTTTTTTATACCTGCATTCTTTCATTGTCACTGCTTTCCTATCTTTCCCTTCTTCTTTTCATGTTTTTCAGCCTTTCTCTCTCTTTTGCTTTGAATCAAAGTCTGACAATGAAAATTAAGTTTCAGGCCATCTTTATGAGTTTGGCGGGCGGCAAAGGCCGCCCGCCAACATCTCTGGGGCGGAAAACCACCACTCGCCCTGCAAAAGCCGGCGGAGAGGGGACTCGTAATCCCCAGAGCAGCGTTGCTTGCAGCGCTGCCCTGAGAGATTAAGATCACCAGCACCGCCAGGCTGTTGACTGGCAGCAATCTGGCGGTGCCGGCAGTCGGACTGTGGTAGCACCACCACGGTCATAATATGGAGGCCGGATCATTGCTTTGGTGCCGGTCCGACCGCCACCACCAGACTGGCGGTCCCAGGACCTCCAGACTCGTAATAAGGGCCTCAATTTCTAACAATGAATGCCGGTGCCCACCTCCGGGAAGTGCCAGCAGAAATATACTTACTTACAAAATGGGTCTTATAAGTGACTGTGAATTTCATGACCAAACAGTGGAAGGGGGGTGTTCTCCAGGGGCCCATGGTTCTCCATTTTGACTTACAATATTCTTTTTATGTGCAGTACTTTATTCCTTATAATACTTAGTTGTAAATCCTTAGCAAACCCTTTTGTGCTGAAAAGTGCACAAGTGCTGAGCAGAGTTTGGGGTTACTTTACTGCTGCACATCTGAACTTGAAAGGGCCTATTGACAAAGATAAATTTGAACATGAGTAAATCTAAATGTGTAAATTTACTCTATGTATTAAAAGTACTATTTTTGGTTGTTCACCATTTCCAAGTATTAATTTACTACACATTAGAGGTTTACATGAGTCTGCCCCCTGAAAAAAGGGGCAAAGACAAATTTACGAGTGTAAAGTTACTACAAGCATCTTCTTGCACATAGGAGGAGTTCTCAGCCAACAGAGCAGAGATCTCTAGTGTATCAAACTTTAAAAAAGTGAGTGCAATAGTTCCTGTTTAATATTAGTGCTAATCAATGTTGTATATTTATTTTAAATGTAGAACACAATACAAAAACACTGCAGGACTTTTAACTTAACTTTGAATTAAATAGATCATCACTTTAATTATAGTAAATTAAATGAAAATTATTTTTTAAAGACGAATGAAAAAATATGGAGGGTTAATTGGCACCCATTTGTTGACTGCAGTCTCATCAAATGAGATCCTGCCATATCCGTTATTGAGAGATTGAGTAACTAAAGATTAAGGGGGTCATTATGACCCCGGCGGAAAGTTATAATGTGGCAGTAGTACCGCCAACAGGCTGGCAGTACATACCGCCACATTATGACATTGGTGGGTTGGCGGCAGCCAACCCGCCAATTTACCATTCCTACCGCCATGGCGGTAGCAGCCGCCGGGCCGGAGATAACAACGCCACGAAAACCATGGCGGTAGGCCCTACCAGTGACAGGGAATTCCTTCCCTGACACTGGTAGGAGGCTCACCCACCCACTAAACAATCCGCAGTCGCCCCGACCCACCCAATCCTTGCTCCCCCTTCCGATCTGCCACCCCCCCATACACACACTCGCAGACACGCACCACGCATACACACACTCACACTGGCATACACACATTCATTAACGCATGCAACCATTCATTCTTGCACACATCCGTACACACATTCACACTGACATGCAGACACGCATTCACATTTCCATTTGTACATGCATTCTCACACATGCATACACCCATGCAAACAACACTACACACACAGTAGCATTCACTCACACATTCATGCACACAATCCCACACACACACTCAACACCCCCCACCAATCTCCCCTGTCGGAAGCCTAACTTACCTGCATCCAGGGGGTCTTCCAGCAGGGAATGGGAAGTGGCACTGCAACCGCCAGCAGCGCCCGCCAGAAGAACACCGCCAGGCTGTATCATGTGTCATAATACGGCTGGCAGCGGTCTATCGGCGTGGCGCTGCTGGTGGTAGAAGCGCCACCTTACCACCAACCGCCAGTATGGCCACTGCCGGATTTCTGCCCTTTTTGTGGCAGAAGTCCGGCTATGGTCATAATCTGGTGGACGGATGGTAGCCGTGGCGACGGTCTTTTGGCGGCTGTCACCGCGGCAGTAGGCGGCTTATACCGACATTGTCATAATGTGGGCCTAAATCCCCTTCAATCAAATCTCTTGGGTATTTGTTGAGCATACTCTACTCCACCCTTCAAGCGCTAGCACAAGTGAGAACTCTCCCTGGTTGCAATGTGTAACTTAGCTGATCAGTTGGCCGTAATATATTTTAACTGCGGGTAAAGCTGTCACAGATTGACCCAATGGCCAGCTATCTATGGGCAGAAGGAATTATAGTAACAGCATCTAATAAACTTAAAGACGTTACATTTTAAATCTTTCATCAATAATCATAATCTTCAAGAAAATGGGTCTGAGCCCTGTCTGGTCTGGGTGATACTAAAACAATGAATAACAGTGGTGAGAAAGAATGCTAGCTTTGACGCAGATATCTCAACTTGAAGCAGCCTAAGGAGTTGCAGAGAACATTGCAAAGACTTTCAAAGAACTGACTCATTGCTATGTTGGTCAGAGCATTAAAAACAATCTATTTATATCAAAGTCAAGCAAAAGACCCCATGCAGTCATGAGATTGTGACTAAGACAACTTGATATCCTGTCTGTCATAGGCAGTTAGACCATGAAATACTACATATGTGTGAAAGGTGTGGCTCATGCAACTTAGGGAACATTACTTTAACAGAGATCAGACATTGTTATCTTTATGGATAGAAAAGGGGGCTATATGAGGCAGTAGGATGTTTTACCTAATTTTGAGCAATTAGGCGAGGGAATATTTGGTGCACTTTCATGATCTGGCAGTAAAAATATAGAAACTGAGTTAATTACTACTATGGTTTGGCACACTTCATCAGATGTGGATATGCCACAGGAATTTTAACTAGATCTTACACTGGAGAACATAAATACTATATCATACAATTTACTAAACATTATGGCCCTCATTCCGACCCTGGCGGTTTGAAACCGCCAGGGTGGAGGGCAACGGAAGCAGCGCCAACAGGCCGGCGGTGCTTCCAGGGCTATTCTGACCGCGGCGGTAAAGCTGCGGTCAGAAAAGGGGATCCGGCGGTTTCCCGCCGGATTTCCCCTGGCCCAGGGAATCCTCCATGGCGGCGCTGCTTGCTGCACCGCCATGGGGATTCCGACCCCCTTCCCGCCAGCCTGTTCCTGGCGGTAAAACCCGCCAGGAACAGGATGGCGGGAACGGGTGTCGTGGGGCCCCTGGGGGCCCCACCATGATTTCCACTGTCTGCTATGCAGACAGTGAAAATCACGACGGGTGCTACTGCACCCGTCGCACCCCTGCAACTCCACCGGCTCCATTCGGAGCAGGCTTCCTCGTTGCAGGGGCTTTCCCGCTGGGCCGGCGGGCGATCTTCTGGCGATCGCCCGCCGGCCCAGCGGGAGAGTCAAAATGACCCCCGCGGTCATTTGACCGCGGTGCGGTCTTTGGGCGGTTTCCGCCTGGCAGGCTCGGAATGAGCCCCTATGTTCACTCTTTATCTAGTATGTTTGGTGTTTTTACTCCATGTGATATTGGATTGAAGTTTGTCACTAAAATGGCTTACCCATGAACTGGCTAATACATTTAAGATTTTTGCAATTGGAGGTATGGAATGCAGGGTAAGCTGTATTCTGTAGTTGATTTTGAGATATTTGAACTGTACAACTTCCACACTACATGCAAGAGGCCCATGGAGTTATCATTTAGTACTGTTTATTAGTTATTGAAATTGTCTTTTTTAGGTCTTGTGCTAGCACATGTGCACTTGCTTCCAGGAGATATTGGGCAAAAGACCGCCATGTTGGTGGTATTCCGACCGCCATATTGAGAGTCAAACACTGAAGGCTGCCAAAAAACAGCCACAAATCTGAGACCGCCAGGACACTGGAGGGCGAGAAAGAGGTGGCTCCACCACCAGCACTGCCAGCCTGACAACCTACCACCCACCAGATTACGACCCACAAATCAGAACAGCGGTTCTTCCATGGCAGAAAACCATTGGCAGTCCGAACCACAGTGCTCAAACCCTCACCTCACCTCAGACAGAACACAACACCACATTGGATAGTTCGAATACCAGCCTATGGCCCTCATTCTGACCCTGGCGGTTTGTAACCGCCAGGGCAGAGGGCAGAGGAGCACCGCCAACAGGCTGGCGGTGCTTCCGGGGCAATTCTAACTGCGGCGGTAAAGCCGCGGTCAGAAAAGGGGAACCAGAGGTTTCCCGCCGGTTTTCCCCTGCCCCAGGGAATCCTCCATGGCGGCGCTGCATGCAGCGCCGCCATGGGGATTCCGACCCCCTTCCCGCCAGCCTGTTCCTGGCGGTTTACACCGCCAGGAAGAGGCTGGTGGGAACGGGTGTCGTGGGGCCCCTGGGGGCCCCTGCAGTGCCCATGCCACTGGCATGGGCACTGCAGGGGCCCCCTAACAGGGCCCCATTAAGATTTTCAGTGTCTGCAAAGCAGACACTGAAAATCGCGACGGGTGCTGAACCCGTCGCTCCCCAGCAAATCCGCCGGCTCCATTCGGAGCCGGCTTCATCTTTGCTGGGGCTTTCCCGCTGGGCCGGCGGGCGATCTGCTTGAGATCGCCCGCCGGCCCAGCGGGAAAGTTGTGATCACCGCCGCGGTCATTTGACCGCAGTATTTGGGCGGTTTCCGCCGGGCGGGCGGGGCCCGCCGCCCACCGGGGTCGGAATGACCCCCTATGTGAACTAACAGTCTTTACCAACCATATACATTTGTGACATCATGTCTAAATTTTTATGGGCCATTCTTAGACACAGGAAATTAATACATTTTACTAGTGACTGAGAAGTAAATTCTATGGGCCTGATTACAACTTTGGAGGACGGTGTTAATCTGTCCCAAATGTGACGAATATACCACCTACCGTATTACGAGTTCCATAGGATATAATGGACTCGTAATACGGTAGGTGGTATATCCGTTACATTTGGGACGGATTAACACCGTCCTCCAAAGTTGTAATCAGGCCCTATATCTATAGCCGTATGTGACCTGTTGGGTGATTCTAACTATTTTATTATTGTGCTATTGTTGTGCTTTATACTCTTATCCTGAACAGAATATGGGGGTTATTACAACTTTGGAGGAGGTGTTAATCCGTCCCAAAAGTGACGGTAAAGTGACGGATATACCACCAGCCGTATTACGAGTTCCATAGGATATAATGGACTCGTAATACGGCTGGTGGTATATCCGTCACTTTACTGTCACTTTTGGGACGGATTAACACCTCCTCCAAAGTTGTAATAACCCCCTATATCTTTTTTAAATGTTTTAGAATAGTTTTTAACTACAAAATCCTGTATCTTACAGGTTAATTTGGTCCTAACACCATGTATCCTACCTGAGTTTTAATGCTTTCTTTTTTTCTTAATGTTGATTTGTGGCTAATGTATTGCTCTTGTTTTATGCACGTATGCTTTTATGGCAATCACTGTTGAATAAAGCTTATTTAAGTTGATATTTCGAATAACCCACACCTGACACACATACACACACCAGACACACCTATTCACTGCACTATATAACACCCCCATATACAACCCACAATCCTTTGCGACAAAAAAAAACATACAGAGACATCAAGAACCTACAAACTTATAACTTAGCTCTTATACACCACAGGTACATATACACTTCGCACTCAGCACACACCACACAACTGCACAATCAACACTATGCACGCATCATTACTGCACACAAACATCACAACCAACCAGCACACACAACCAAACACCCCCACCCCACCAAGCACCATACACTGCATCCTACCCTACACAAACAACGCCCACCCCCACCGACAACACAACCACCATGTCCTGTCAAAAGCACCCACATTTCACAGATGATGAGTTGAGGATCATGGTCGATAAAATCGCCAGGGTAGAGCACAACTGATTGGAGCACAGGTACAGCACACCTCCATTGCCAGGAAAAGAGTTATGGCACAGAATTGTCGACAGGGTCAACTCAGTGGGCAACCATCCATGCAGGGAGGATATCAGGAAGAGGTGGGAGGACCTACGCGGGAAGGTGCATTCCATGGCATCACACCACCAAATTGCCATGCTGAACGCTGGTGGTGGGCCCCCGCCTCCTCCCCCAGAGTTCACATCATGGGAGGAGAAGGTCTTGGACATCCTGCATCCAGAGGGCCTGACTAGAATACCCGGAGGACTGGACTCTGGTGAGTAACAAACACTCCAATGGCACAAATCCTCCGGTCCAGCATTCTTCCAGACCACCCAATCAATCCTAATTCACCCTATCTTCCACTACACCTCCCACCTAATCACCTAATGCCCCTCCCCTGCATGCCACACCACCACCCAGCCCCAATGCCCACACAGTCCCTGCCAAGTGCATGGATAGCACTGCCAGTCACAATCACTGTGACTCCCACAATGCACCTGCCTATCACCATTAAAACCTGCAATGTGCACATCACATCACATATCTTGCATATATGACCATTGCACCATCTACACCAACTGGATGATTCTACTTAGGACCACTACATGGCAATGACACCAATGCTATGGCACAACACAATGCCAAAAAACACCAAACACAGATACAGCACTGTCACCAAACCTAAGGGCCACCTATCCAGATCAACCCCCTTGAAATGGACTGATCATGGGCATGATAGTAAAAAGGCATACTCCATGCACAACATGAACAGACAGGACAAGCAATTCTGCATACACATATACCCTACCCCCCACTTGGATACCATGCTGCAATATACAGTCATATCCACTCACATCTAGCAAGCCTGAATTTCCACCTGCCAACAGGGCACACCTGTCATGTGAACCATCACACAGGGACAGAATCCACCCACTGATCACAAGTTACCAAGCCTGATCAACCACAACCCCTGAGGAGCATGGTACATATGTCACAATCCACTATCCACAAACTGTGGAATCAAGTCAAGCCACTGCATGCATCAGAAAAAGAGACAACTATTCACACCTCAACCATTTAACCCTCTCTCATTCCATCCACAGGTACCCCTGTCAGTGCCACCATGGAGAGGATAACAGAGATTTCCAGCCCTCCTCAGGATGCAGGCCCCAGTGAGGACAATGCCGCTGGATGTCTGGACAGTGATGACATACCTGGTCCATTTGGGACCCCTGGTCAGTCT